>NC_054469.1:211703047-212303047 GCF_017639515.1 Carcharodon carcharias | reverse complement strand
CCTGAGAAGACCTTGTCTGTGCGTTCCGATGTCATCATGCACTCATGCGATATTTCACTCGGTGGGCACACATGACAATGAAGTGGGCAATTAAGCCCATTAGGAAGGCAATTGTAATCGATTTTATGTGGCCCATCCACTTTTACACTTGGCGGACAGGCCAGTCTGCCAGGTGGCATTCACATTTTCACTGAAACCTCGATCCAGAGCGGGATGAAATGTTCGGAGTGAAATATAATAAAAAAAAGATATCCGGGGACAGGTGTTTTTTTGAGTTCTGCTGTCAGGTGCTTGAATGTGCTGCATAGACACAGTTTGCTGCATTTTTATCTTGTCATTTGTACAGGTCTGCAGCTCCCTGAGGCAGCTCTGCAACAGCTAGATAGGCCTTCAGGGAGCACACTAGATCCCGCACCCTCACTTTTCTTGACACCTGCCTTCTTCACCCCCCCAGCCTCCAACCCCAGCAGCACTGAGGCTTTCTCAGCGCACATTTCACGCTGGCTTGCCGTCTGTGGCCGGAAACGCATTTTGCGCCCGCTTCCGGGTCCGCTGATTGTGCCGCTCCCGACGAGCGTAAGATTCAAGCCAAGCTCCTAAATTTGTCAACACAGCAAACAGAATTCCGAATTTGTTGATGAGATAATAATTACAAACATAAATTATTACTTAAAATTTTTTAAAAATATGACATGTTTTCCAAAGGACAGTGTAGCCAAATATCTGCCCAGGCAAAAGTGGTTAAGCAATTCAGCCATAAGATTTCGAAGGAGGTCTTGTCAAGTTGGATAAAACTTGTATCTCATGATCCACCATTTTGTACTCTGTAGGGTAGTGGTAGACACCTTTGCCAATTTTTTAATTTTGATATGACTTTGAAAATACTTAAATACTGAAAACAATCATAGGGTCAACTTCTGCATGTACACTGATGACACCCAGCTTTAATTCACCACAATCTGTCCAATACCCTTTAGTGCCTTTTTGGTGTCAAACTGCTTGCCCAATATCCAGACTTGAATGAACTGTAAATTCCTTCAGTTAAACATTGGGAAGACTGAAGCAGTTGTCTTCATCACATGGGCCAAATTCCATACCCTCACCACCAACTCCAACCTCTTCCTGGCCAATGTCCTGTTTGATCCTGAGCCGAGTTTCAGACTGCAATATTTTCTCCATTGCAAATACAACATTCTCCAAAGACTACGTTTCACTTCCATCTTTGATACATCATCCACCTCTATGCTACATCAGTCCATCTGCCACTGAATCCCTCATTCATGCCTTTTGTCTCTTAGTGGTAGCATTCTTTCCCCTGAGTCAGAGTACCAGAGGTTCAAACTTCACTCTAGAATCTTGAGCGCATGATCTGGGTTAAATTTGGTACAGTACAGTGGGTGTACTACATTGACAGAATGTACTGTCCTTTGGATGAGATGTTAAATTGAAAACTAAGACAAAAGCAAAAAACTGCGGACGCTGGAAATCCGAAACAAAAACAAAAATACCTGGAAAAACTGAGCAGGTCTGACAGCATCTGCAGAGAGGAATACAATTAATGTTTTGAGTCTCTTCTGGTGAAGAGTCATACGGACTTCAAACGTTAACTGTATTCCTCTCCACAAATGCATCAGACCTGCTCAGTTTTTCCAGATATTTTTGTTTATATTAAATCAAATGCCTGTCTTTCTTCTCAGGTTGACCTCAAAAGATCCCATGGGCAGTTTTTGAAGAAGAGGAGAGGAGTGCCCCTCGTGGTTCAATAACCTCAGCATAAAGAGTGTTGCTAATACAATCGCAGTACATAAATATCATCTTTTCATTTCTGAAATTGATGCCACACACTGACCTATTAAATGCAATAGGAACAAAGTCAACTGGAAATCTAGCAATTTGGGAGTTTCAAGTCAATATTAACTAGCAAATGATCAGCAGTGTTTTCAGCATAATAGTCAATTTACATGACATCAACAATAAGCTGTTTTTATATAGTTCCTTTAATGTAGAGAAACTCTTCAAGGCTCACCACAGGAACACTATCAAACAAAATCTGATATTAGGTAAGATGACCAGGAGATTGGTCAAGTAGCTTTTAAGAGGTAACTGCGAGGAGAAAAGTAGGTAGAGAGTGAAGCAGGTAGAGAGGCAGAGAGGTTTAGAGACAGACTCCAGAGCTTAGCACCCTGATAGCCAATGGCACAGCCTCCAGTGGTGGAACAATTACAATTAGGAATACTCAAAAGGCCAGAATTGGAGGAGTGCAAATATCTTGGAGGAGGTGGGGGGGGAGGGGTTGTAGTGCTGGAGGAGACTACAGAAGGGTGGGGTGAGGCCATGGAGGGATTTGAAAATAAGGTTGATATTTCTAAAAATTGAGGTGTTGCTAAATCAGGAACCAATGTACCTATGCCAACTCAGGGACCACAGGGCTAATGGGCAAATGGAGCTTGCTGCAAGTTGGAATATGAGCAGCAGAATTTTAGCTGGCCTCAAGTTATGGAGGGTAGAAAGTGGGAGGCTGGCCAGGAATGCATTGGAATAGTCAAATCTGGAGGTAAAGAAAGAATGGGATGAAGGTTTTAGTAGCAGGTAAGTTGAAGCAGGGGTAGAATCAGATGATATTATGGGATGAAAATAGGCTGGTTGTTATTGATGGTGCAAATTGTGCAGTCAGAAACTCATCTCTAGCTTAAATATAACATCAAGGTTGCAAACAGTCTGATTCAACCTCAAACAGTTACCAGGGAGAGGGAAGGAGTTGATGGCTAGGGAACAGAGTTTGTGGTGGGACTGAAGACTGTGGCTTCTATGTGCTGTCGCTTGACGATGTCATACAAAAGCAATGCAACAGTTTCCATTTGGAAACACCCAATTCTAACTCATCAACAGTCTTTGCAGCACTGAATTCTGCTGAGAAATCATTTTCACACAATGCTAAGGATGATTTTTTGTACTGTAATTCATAAAATCTATGACATTCCCATTTATTTGCTAGCAAAATAATTCTTTATATCATGTCTCATAAAGTCACGTGGGCCACAAGTCTCAGCTAAGACACAGTTGTTTCAGTTATGAGGTTCCAACAGTGCTTCTACAATGAAAAAACTGGAAAAGGTCAGAATTGTCAATTATTCCAAAAATATAATTAATAACACATTTGCTCTAGGGTAATAACATCTCAGATATAGGTTAATGTGAACAAGCTATTTAATCTTTGCACTCATGTGTATACCGTACAGGGTTGCACGCTTAAGGCTGTTGAGTGGGAGAGAGCTGGGTGTTATAGTACTTGAAGGACCACAGCCTGTGTCAGGGGCTATTGCGTGAACAAATATATTATTTGGTTGTATAGCCAGAAGATTAAATACAAACCAAAAAGTAATACGCTTCCTTTGTGTAAGGTCTTGGTTAGGTCTCACCTACTGTGCCTGGTTTTAGTCCCATCATATGCTGGGCGATAGAGAGGGCCTGGAAACAGTTTCCAAGAAAGCTACTACATTAATATCTAGTCTGAAGGGCATTAGTTCCAATTGTTAGGATTAGCGATCTGGGCATTTTTTTCCAAGAAAGGCTTTGAGGAAATCTTAGTGACAGATTTAAAATAGGATTAGATTTGGCCTATTATTTTTATTATCAGATATTTAAAAGGGATGATTTAATCAAAGGTTACAAGATATTAAGAGGCCTGATAGTATAGAAAGCAAGAACTATTTCTGCTATTTGGGGAGTCTAGGGACTGAATTTTATGCTGATCGGGTGGGCACATGCCTGACCCGAAGTGGTGAGGCAGTAGCGAGCAGGATGGGGGCGGGGGGTTGGTGGGGGGTAGGGGGGAATGGGTGGTGCTGTCAGATGAATTTTCCAGCATTTGTTCCTAAATTAGCCAAAGCTTTTTCTCTGTTCTTTGCCTCTCTTAGGAAATTGTGTGGTTGCTGGGACTTGAGGGGCAAGGAGAGAGCAGGCAGATGGGTGCCATGGTGTGAATGACCATCCTGTTCTGGTGTTTCTTATCTTTTTCCACTCATCATTTATTTTATTGTTTTCCAAATTTTCTCTCCTCCTCCCCCCTTGATGCTTTCCATAGTGCATTTATACATGAACCAACCGCCCATTGGTGCTCTGCCAAAATGACGGGTCTTCATGTGTGAGTGTAAATAGTGAGTACTGCAAAGCTGATTAACAGTGGAAAGTATCACCCAATTCTGACATCATACAGTGTTCATGCACTATAACAGCATTAATACTAATAATCATACTTCAGCATCTCGAGTCTTTACCACCGTTCAGATATGTCATATACACCTTACCTCCATCCTACCTGCCTTGGTTCTGTAATCCTTAATACTCTTGTAAAACAAAAATAGCAAGGGTAAATCAAAAGATGGATTCTAGAGAGGAAGAAATAAAGAACAGACACAACATCATGATGAATACAAAAACAGGAATAAGGAAGAGGAAAAGAAAAATGAAAAACAGAGTGAGATAAACAAGTGAATAAAAGAGGCAATTCTTTATGTCAGGCCTATTTTAGCTAGGAATTCAACCACCATGAGTAATGGAATAATTCTATTTATAGTGTTTAGTATTAAAGGTTATGGTAGCTGTTTCTGGGGAATACAGATGGATGTAACACAGTGTGATATCAGCAGTTTTGCCAACTTCTACATAGTGTGTACTGGCTCAATACTTTATCCTCAGAACATGGGATAGTCTGTCCACACCATATAAGCTTAAAATGAATGCCTATGGGAGACTTACCCATACAGCTGCATTAGACACCAAAATGTAAAACCTTAAAAGATTGTTTTTACAAATGCAGAACTTTATAATTCTGATAGACTTAGTAGTGGAGAGGAACATACTTTGAACCATTTTGAGGAAATTGTTGGAACACTGGGGTATTTAATGAAAATCCAGGACTGTCCCACCAAAGCTGGGATGCCTGGTCACCCTAGCTTGTATTCATACGGTTAAAATTTGTATCCCTCTGTGGCCTCACCTCTCCCTATCTCTGTGGCCTCATAGAGCCCTGTGACCCTCTGAGCTCTCAGCACTCCTCCAATTTTGGTATCTTCTGCATCCTGGATTTTAATCGGTCCACCAATGGTGGTCGTGCTTTCAGCTGCTGGGCCCTAAATTCTGGAATTCCCTCTCTAAACCTCTTCTTCTCTCTTTCCTTTTTTACAGTGCTTCTGCAAACCCACCACTTTGACCACCTAGCTTTTGATCACCTGCCCTAATATTTCCTTATGTGGCCTGGTGTCAGATTTTTGATTTATATTGCTCCCGTGAAGCACCTTGGGATGTTTTTACTAAGTTAATGGAACCGTATGAATACAAGCTAGGGTGACCAGGCATCCCAGCTTTGGTGGGACAGTCCTGGATTTTCATTAAATACCCCAGTGTTCCAACAATTTCCTCAAAATGGTTCAAATGTGTGGGATTTCAGCTTTCCCATTTATTCTGCAGGAGCAGAAGAACTCTATTTGGCTTATGCATGTGTCCTAGACCTGCTGCTTTGCCTTGCAGTCGGCACAGTTTGGGTGCCACTTTGCCCCACAATTGGCACAGTTTGTGTGCCACTTTGCCCCATAGTCAGTCCAGTTTTGTGCCACTTTGCCCCACAGTTGGTGCAGTTTTTGTGCCACTTTGCCCATGGTTGTGTACTTTGTGTGCTACTTTGCTGTACAGTCGGCGCAGTTTGGGTGCCACTTTGCCCCACAATTGGCACAGTGTGTGTGCCACTTTGCCCCACAATTGGCACAGTTTGTGTGCTGCTTTGCCCATAGTCAGGTCAGTTTTGTGCCACATTGCCCCATGGCTGGTGCAGTTTTTGTGCCACTTTACCCATGGTTGGTGTACTTTGTGTGCTACTTTGCTGTACAGTTGGTGCAGTGTGCCACTTCGCTCTGCAGCGTGACATCACATATCCGGATAACATGTGGAAAGTGCTTCCGGGTGAGGTAGGCAGAAAATGAGGGTGGCAGAAAGGTGGGAAGTGCTTGTCAGAGTCGTTTACATCCACCGTGCGTCATTTCCTCGGGACTTGGTGGGAAATTGACTTTGAAATGAAGAAAAGGCCCCCTTTGCCACCACTTATTCCTGGTAGTACAAATGGGGGAAGTGCCGCAACTGAATTGCTGCAAAAGTAAATCTGTTCATGTTGTAAGGGAGCATCCTCAGGGAATCCCAGTTTTGACTTATGAAAATCTGGTCACCCTAGTACAAGCTGTTATTATTGTTGCCAACGACAAAGTCTGGTTCATTGTCAATCAAAACATATTTGATTCCTGGACGCAAATCAGCAGATTGCTTTTCACTTAGAATTTCATATGGTTGTCAACATGGAAAGAGGCTTTTTGGCTTAACTAGTCTGTGTAGGTGTTTATACCTCACATTACCAGTGGTCCTAATTCCATGTGCCTGCCCTGGTCCCTAATCCTTTATTCCCTTTTCCTTCAAACGGCTGTCTAACCTATTCCTAAATATTTCGATCTTCTCCACTTCTGTCACTAACTCCATTCCAGAGCTTCACAATCCTCTGGACAAAAATATTTCTTCACTTCTCTGTCCTAAGTTGCTTATACTTAATCTGTTATTTAAGTCCCCTTCTTCCAGACCCCTTAATTATTGGAAATAATCTATCTACTTTGTTTCATCCCATTATAATTTTAAACTGCTTTATTAAATCACCCTGTAATCCCTGTTCATGCAATTGGTAACATTACGTTAAAGCTCAATAATAATAATAATATTATCATATTTTGATAATGGGTTGCTCAGCCAAATCAGTCAAATCCCAGGGCCAGACTCTTGGCCTCTGCTGAGTTAATTAATTACCAACAAGAATGGCAGTGAGACTACCATATTAATCCTGAAAATCCCTTTGTTTGGGAATGGAAGTTTGGTAGAGGTCTTTGCTCCCTGTTACCATCCATTGATCCCTGTGCTGGAAGTGTATGTGTGTAAATCCGGCAAAAGAACGCAGCCTGAATTGGTTTTGTTGGATATATGACTGAATTACCCAGCCAGTGTCCCTTTCTGGTCTCACATAAGCAAAATGGTCAACTGAGTGAGGTAATGGATGATTTCAGGGCTACATGTGCTGTACCAGAGACAACGACATGTATTGACAACTATGGTTGTTCTACCATCCACTCACATCAGCAAAAAGGGGCAAGAAATTAGTCTAAGATTTCCATGTATGATAAAGACCAACACAGTCTGCAATATAATTCAAATCGGGAACAAAACTTAGCGTCCAAAGGCTATTGGTAATACTAAACCTCAATAATGTGTTCCTCTTGTGTAACACATCAAACTCTGCATGACAGTGGTTTTCTCTGGAATTCACTACAAAACATAATATGAAAACATAACTGGAAAATGCAACTGCCTTAAAATTAAGATCTTCTGAAACCCTACACTACAAAATTGATATTCCTTGAGGCCACAGGCTGTACTTCACATGATCGTCAGCATCACTATGGCAACTGAGTTATGTAGCACCAACTAGTATTCATATAGCCATGAAACCAAATGATATGGGCATAGTGTGGGAAGGTGGGATTGGAATAGATCAGCCATGGTTGTATTGTATGATGCAGAAGGCTCAACGGATTGAATGGCCTACTCCTGCTCCTATTTCTTATCTGCATATAAATAGACAGTTTCATCTAAAGGACAACACCACTGAAAATGCAGAAATTATTTGTTATTCAGGCAGGTTCCCAAGGCCTTCAACACTGTCCCCATCCCCACCACCCACATCATCCCACCCCCATCCCCGAATAAACTGCCCCCAAAATTTGGGCTTGTGCAAGTGAGAATTCCACCCAACCCCAACTTTCCAGAAAATTACACAATAAATTAAACCTGACTCCAGAAAATTAGCCAGGCCAAGAATGCTGGCTTGGGGCACGTGCTGTCACAGCACCCTGGAGGAGATTCAGCCCAGTGTCCTTACCAGGAGAACTATTCCATAAAATTAATATACTGGATACTTTTCGGTGAATTTAAGGAGATTTTCTTGGTTATTCAGGTAATTATCCTACATTCTTTGAGCTCAAATGCGTGAACTCTGTTATCTAATTCAGATAAATTAATTCCTGTCTTTTTATTCACTGAGAAGTGTTCTCTTTACATATACTAGTATTATCATATAAATTTCTCAAAGAAGCCTACAAACAGTTATACTGCAATTTATGTATCAAACTGATGTGGTCTTTACATTAACTCAATAAATAAAGTATGATGGCTAAGTGTTATCAATATGAGGGTGATTTGAATTTCACCAATTAATGTAAGGCTGGTAGAGGAGTTGGTCTCATAAGCCAGTTATGCAACAGATATTTGTCTCAGAGCAGTACAATGAGTAGCCAGCTGTCCAAGTTTTGTATTCTATTCTGCCTAGCAACAGCAGAGCTCTGCACATGAACTCCTGGGGTGATATCTGTTCACCAGATCCTGAACATTAAATAGTTTTTAATGGCACTAGCATGGTTGGGACTGCCTTTAAAATATGCAAGATTCAGTTATTTGTTCAGAGGGGGTGGCACGTTCATTGAAACACTTGGGAGTTGCTTTTAAAAACTTGATTTTGCACTAGATTAAGTTATAGTGCAGTTACCATGAAGCTCGCTGAGATGTGAAAATATTTCCCCCAGCTTTAAGGCTCTCAGGAGTCAGATTGGCAACCTGGTATAAACCATTGCTTTAGTGTCAATGCGCATCTGAGCTCAGTTCCAAAAGGTGCATAAGCAGTGGTTTAGCTCAATTGCTGCACTCCTGGGACTTTGCATTGTCAATAGAAGGACTGGAACTGCTGAGGATCCATACTCTTAAACTCACCTAGCACTTTCGGTATAACCAGAAGTGCATTATGTCAACAAATATTTTAACAACAATAACTTTATTTATATAGCACCTTTAATGTAATGAAACATCTCAAGGCACTTCACAGGAGTGTTATAAAACAAAATTTGGCACCAAGTCACATAAGGTTAGATGGCCAAAACTTGGTCAAAGAGGTAGGTTTTAAGAAATTTATTAAAGGAAGAAAGCAAGGTAGAGAGGCAGAGAGGTGCAGGGAGAGAATTCCAGAGCTTGGGGCCCAGACAATTTAAGGAACAGCTACCAATTATGGAGCAATTATAATTCACATAACTCATATAATAGGAACTAATATTTATCAAGTAGATATTTACTTTGTGTACAAGTATTTATTGAGATTTTACCTTTCAATTTTTAAAATCTCCCCATTTATGCACCACCTGCCTCTCTGATGTGATACTGAACAATTCAAACCAGGTAGACCCTGGCTTCCATTGCTGGTGTTGGACTAAGTATCACAACTTCCTTTGAAGATTATGGGGTGTGGAGGGTTTAATATGGCTGTTTGCCATATAGTTGGACTGTGCACGAGTAGAAGGGAGAGGCAGGTTTGGACATGACAGTGATCCCCACTATAGAATGTTGGGGCTCACAGATGAAGAATGGTAATCCAGCTAAGGAACCGGAGGGCGGCTGTCATCTGTGGAAAAGTACTCATGGGAGACTCACTCCCACATGAGTCAATGCCTTCAGGGGAAGAGGGGAGAAATACAATTGGCAGTCTGTTATGAAGCTGTAGTTCAATTTCAAGGTTCAAGTTACTGCGTAAACTGTTCTCGCTTTGCTTCTTCTCAGTTTTATAACATCAGCAGCACAACACTCCATTATGTAGTGTGTGTGCTATTTTTCTCTCTGTAATTAACTGTCAATTATCACATAACTGAAAGCTTCTAGCAGTAATGAGTTATCCTCAGTACAGTCACATCCCACCAGGTCTTATATTTTTCTTATGGAAACCCTAATGCAGAACAGATACTATCTTCCAATTATTTCCCAGTTATCCTAAATTAAAACATTTCAAATTCGATATTTCACTGATTTATAGCATAATATCACACTGCCATATCATGTTATAACCATTGGAGCCCTGCTTTCAATATTCCTCTGAAATATCAATCCAATGGCAAGAACTTACTATTTTAGAGAGGAGTTAATAATACCTTTGATAATGGTGCTGATGATGAAGGCCTTACCTGGAGTGTTTATGTGGTCTGGTCATTTCATCTAGAAGGCTATCTTTTCCAAATCAATTTTGTTTAACTGGAATTAACTAAGTATGTGAATTGGGGTTTTAATTCTGTGCTTAACCATTTCATAATAAGTGTACTATGGTTTAATTTTTGGTTAAATTAGCAGATGTAAAATCAGCAATAATAAAATGTACAAAAATGCACAAAATGTTGCATGTTTTTGCACTTTAATGTTTAAGTTGTTTTGTTAGACATATAAATTTTGCTGGGAGAAACTAGTTTGGAATTTCTCGATTCAGATATAGTACTTAGTAATTTTTCATTAGGCAAGTAAAAGTTGATGATGAATCCCAGTTCAATCAGTTCAATTATAATTGTAGCAAGAAAATTTTTGCAGTTGTAGCTGATTTTGGATGAGTTAACCATTAATTTTAATGCTCCATTCACTTCAGAGTGCTACTGTTGCTGGAAAACACATCGTCAGTAGCAATGGCATAAAGCAAGCAAGGTCATGTAACTGAGACCTATCTAGGTAGATGATTTCCTCTGGCACCTTCAGAAGGAATGCCATACCTGAGGCCAGTGTTGTCTTTTCAGTTTATCACTGAGCTGAATGACTCAGCCAGCCCATAGGGGTCAAAGGTATGATTTTAAAAAAATCCAATTACTAGTCTTAAAGGAAAGATTTCCAAAAACACTTTACAGCCGATAAGGTTCAGTCACTGTTGCAAGTTAGACATTACAGCAGCCAATTTGACTTTTCTGTAGTAGTTTGGTATAACTCAATGGTTTTCCAGACCATTTCACAGGGCAGTTACGAGTCAACTACATTGCTCTGGATCTGGAGTCACATGTGGGCCAAACCAGATAAGGTGGGCAGAATTCTTCTTTTGAAGGACATTAGTGAACAAAATGGGTTTATGCAACAATCCAGTTGTTTCATGATCAAGGTTACTAGGACTAATATTTTAGTTCCAGGTTCATTAATTAATTGAATTTAAATTCCTGCCCTCCCTCTTGCTGTAGCATTAAACCAGGCCTCTGGATTTACTAGTCTAGTACCATTACCAATATGCCACCATCCTCTGGATGAATGCAGCTCCAACACTCAAGTCAGTTAGCACCATCCAAGACAAAGCAACCCACTTGATTGGCACCTTGGGGTGAGAGTGACTGCCTTAGACATCAAAGCAGCATTTGACTGAGTGTGGCAGCTAGGAGGCCTAGCATAGTTGAAGTCAATGGAAATCATGGGAAAACTTTCCACTGATTGGAATCATACCTAGCAGAAAGGAAGATGATTGTGATTGTTGGAGGCCAATCATCTCAACTCCAGGACATCACTACAGGATCCGTCAGGGCAATGTCCTCGGCCCAACTATCTACAATTGCTTCATCAATATCCTTCTGTCCATCATAAGGTCTGAAGTGGGGATGCTTCTGATGATTGCACAGTGTTCAGCACCATTCACATCTCCTGTGACACTGAAGCAGTCCATGCCTGCATGCAGCAAGACTTGGACAACATTCAGGCTTGGGCTGATAAGTAACATTAGAGCCACACAACTGCCAGGCAATGACCATCTCCAACAAGAGAGAATCTAGTCAAATCCCTTTGAGCTTCAGTGGCATTACTGTCATTGAAATCTCCAACAACTAACATCCTGGAGGCTACCTTTGACCAGAAACCTAACTAGACTAACCATATAAATACTGTGGCTTCAAGAGCAGGTCAGATGCTGGGCATTTAAGAAGGGGGGGGGGGTGGGGGTGGTGTATGGTGGTGGTGGCAGGGTGGTGGGTGGGGGTAGGGAGGCAGTAGCATGGTGGTATTGTCACTGGACTGGTAATCCAGGGATCCAGGGTAATGCTCTGGGGACCTGGGTTTGAATCCTGTCATGGCAGATGGTGAAATTTGAATTCAATAAAAAAAATCTGGAATTAAAAGTGACCATAAAACCATTGCTGGCTGTCATTAAAAACCCATCTGGTTCACTGCCATCCATACCTGGTCTGGCCTACATGTGACTCCAGATCCCCTCACAGCAATGTGGGAAATGCCCTCTGAACACAGACAAGGGCAATTAGGGATGGCAATAAATGCTGGCCTAGCCAATGAATATTAAAAAAATCTGTGGTGAGTAACTTACTGCCTTACTCCCCAAAATCTGTCCACCATCTCCAAAGCACAAGTCAGGAGTGTGATGGAATTCTCTCCACTTGGATGAGTGCTGCTCCAACAATACTCAAGAAACTTGACAGGTCCAGGCCAAAGCATCCCTCTTGATTGACAACCCACCAACTGAAATCTTCACCATCAATGCACAGTGGCAACAGTGTGTACCATCTACAAGATGCGCTGCAGCAACTTACCAAGGCTCCTTGGACAGCACCTTCCAAACTCGTGACGTCTACCACCTAGACTAATATGGGCAGCAGACATATGGGAACTCGCCATCCCCACTTGGAACAATGTTCCTTCTGTTCCGGTTCCTTCACTGTCGCTGGGACGAACTCCCTGCCTAACAGCACTGTGGGTGTACCTACATCACATTGTTTGCAGCGATTCAACAGGGCGGCTCACCACCACCACCACCTTCTCAAGGGCAATTAGGGATGGGCAATGAATGCTGGCCCTAGTCAGCGATGCTCACACCCCGTGAGCAAACACGTCTGGATATCCTTTGCTCATCCTTAATTTTCTTACACCTCTTTCAGGCGTCCTTCCCTAAATTTCATTTCTGCCTGGGTTGCTAGAATCGTCAGTGGTTCAATCATGAAAGCTCTACAGTAATTCGCCGGAGGCAAGTATCAGTTCATAAATTGCAACCTTTTGGTTTTAAATTCTGTGTAGGTGCGCGTTCCGCTTTGTTTCAGTTAACCCGTTCCAGCTGGAGTGACATCTCTGGCGACCAGTGGAATTTGACAGAACTCTGTCTCATCGAAGAGGTCAAACAGCTGATTAACTAAAAATCTGCGAGAATATTTGTGTAGTGTTTATAAGGTCAAAGTGAAAGAGTGGCGAGCGATGAAATTTTAATAATCTGTTGCAACGCGCTTTGGGAAGCCCCAAAGACTTGAGAAGACACTTTATTCAAATCTCCCCAGCAGATTGCATTTTGTTTTTAAGGTCAAGCCCCACTTAAGCGGGCGATGAGCTGAAATTGGTCACACTGAGAGATGTGATGTTTTCGGAAATCAAACTCAGCGCCGCTTGGCGAGACCACGATGAATTTCAAACGCAAATGGAAAGGTGTCAATCACGTTGAATGACGCAAATATAACAATTCGAGCCCAGTAAAATGTGACCTTTAAGACGAGGCAGGTCAGGTTAAATTGTCCAAGTGTGAGGGGAATGTAAAGTGCGCCGTTCGGTTCACTCTTTTTTGCCTATTTCGTGCCAGGGATGATATCACTGGGCCTCCCCAAGACTGACTGAACATCATTTTGTAGTTCTGTCGAAGGGTCATGAGGACTCGAAACGTCAACTCTTTTCTTCTCCGCCGATGCTGCCAGACCTGCTGAGTTTTTCCAGGTAATTCTGCTTTTAGTTTTGGATTTCCAGCATCCGCAGTTTTTTGTTTTTATGTCTTTTACCTGGCGAGACAACCACAATATCACATCACAAACAAGAAATCCCCACCTTCTCTTTCAGATATGTTTTCTACTTGCAGACCATGCATCTAAACTGTGGTTAGGTTTATAGAAACAATGGAACAGAACTTTAAAAATGTTGTTTGTTTTAAATTGCTGCTTTGACCTGTTTTCAAAAGTGTGCATATGTATGGCATTTACTGAAAATCCGTCCATGTTACATCTTAACTATCACCATTCCAAACAGAGATAAAAAACAAGAAACTGCGGATGCTGGAAATCCAAAACAAAAACAGAATTACCTGGAAAAATTCAGCAGGTCTGGTAGCATCGGCAGAAAAGAAAAGAGTTGACGTTTCGAGTCCTCATGACCCTTCCAAACAGCTCGGTCCGAGTACTATATTAGCCAACCATACTGCTAACAATAAGTGCCTCCTTAGGACGAAATAGTGGCAGAATTCAGTCACCAAATGATAAGATTCCCTTCTGACCCCTGTTGTTTAACCGGACGCCAGTCCAGTACAATTATTGCCGTTTAGCCAATCACCAGCCTGCTACAGCACCCCCTTATTCGTTTAACTTAACACCTGTCTATTGCAAATCGTCTGAAAGGCCAGTCTTTTCCGATGTGATGCAATGAGGATTTTTTTTGGGGGGGACGCAAGATTGCAATAATTTAAATGGAAAAGCGATGCGCCGCGTGAACACTACTACTGCTGACTCGCAGTACTAGCTATGGGAGTGCCTCAAAGTGGTTAAACAAGATAGATTGGTAACTGATTAGCGAAAACTCAGACGGTCGTGAACTATTGAAGGCAGTGTTCAACTTGAGGCACTGATCAGAATTGCACCTGTGCCTGCGTGTGTTTGTGTATCAGTTTGTATGTATAGAGGCACCTCAAAGTGTTCTATGGGTAAAAAAAGTTGAATGCTGTTGCACACTCCTGGAAATAACCATTTTCAAATGTTTTGTAATGTTCTTTTGGATATTTTATGAATAAAGTATTTTTTTTTGCAAAAAACCCTCCATTCTGTATGTGTTTTAAAACCTGTCAGTTCTGTCGACACAAAAGGGTCATACGGACTCGAAACGTTATCTCTGTTTCTCTCTCCACAGATGCTGCTAGACCGGCTGAGTTTTTCCAGCATTTTCTGTTTTTGTTTCAGATTTCCAGCATCAGCAGTATTTTGCTTTTTATCTCAGTTCTGTCAACCTGTGCTTGTGTTCCTCAGTTTGTTTGCTATCCGCAGATCAGCGGGACTTTCAAGTACAAAGGAAACGCGGGATAGCCAGAAAAATAGTTCTCTCGAAGTGTGAAAAATATGTCAGTAGTACAGATCCTCAACACTAAAACGAAGCCTTAGACTAGAGAATGAGTGAGTCAAATAGGTGTTCTTCTGAAAGATTCTATCCATTGTGTCAGTGTTTGAGAGGAGCTTCACTGATGAGCAGTCCATTACCTGAAGGACACCAGGGAGATGTGGAGGGGGCCGTCAGTGTTTACATCAAGATGTAGCAGCTCCAGGCAATCTACAAGTTCACGCGTGGTTGGTGTAAAGCAGACATACATACCAATGAAGAAGTATGTGTATCACCTGCACTAGAGGCTTTGATGTTGCGATAGGATTCAACTTGTTTACATTTTGTTCTCATTGACTCGGAGCTCTGGAGTGTGAATGGCTGAGAATGCATTGTTTGATTTGGAAAGTTATGGGGAGGGGATGAGGAAGAAATAAAATATATAGAAACCCTTTTTTATATTCCAGTATCGTGAGCGAGCATGGAGGCCTGCATTTTCTCAAGTTGTTTGCGTAGTATGAGATGTCTCCCTGCTCCCCCCACCGCCCCCACAACATCGAGCACCAACCTCCTCGTCAGAAACCCACATTTTAAATCCATACCTTGTCAGCTCCTTGGCTCTGAGGTTAAGATCTGATGTAATTGCATACCTTCATGAAATATCTCCAGCATTCTGATTACCCTGCGTGGGCGATTTCTGTTCAAGGCACCACGGAACCTCCCAACTGGTTCATATTTTTTGTGTAGGGCCCCTTAAAGAAATTTCAGCACTTGATGCACCTCCTGTTAAATTTAATTACTAGAGATTTAACTAGATGAAAAACATTAAAATACAACGCCAAACTCTGGTGTTCGCATTCATCATGGATAAAATAATTAAAACCAGACTTGCCTTAATGGCCACCTCCGAAGGAGAGTGGGATTTATTTTGCTGGTAACCAGGTCTGTGAAAATGAAATGTGGATATCACACGGTGTGCCCTTCTCTAAAGTTCAGATTTGTTCCTGAGTCATTATTGATTTAAGCACGTGTTTGAAAATACAAAGCGGAGGAACTCATGTATATGTATGTATAAAAAAACTACTGGCTGGCTGAAACGTGTAAACAACCTGTCTTTGGCTTTCCCAAGACTTTGACTCCGCCCCAGACGTTTCAAGGCAAATGGTGCTTCATAATCTCATCTCTCACATTTCAACACGCACGGGCGTATTTTTTTTAAATCATTTCTCACGCGAGTCCGATTCCTGTTATTGAACTCCTCATTCGATAAGATCGCCCCTTTCAAATGGCAGAGATGAAACCCGTCGATTGTCAAATCAGTGCACGCCACACGCTAATGGGGTTTGTTATCAAAGCTTTTATTCGAAAATATAAGGCTCATGCGTCATTTAATAAACAAAAAAACACACACACACAAAAAGTCACCTGCTTACATTGGCAGTGGTCCCGTCTTTAAGTAACAGTACTGAGATCTATCAAACTCATTCACTCGATTGGAGCATTGTCATCAACTAAACTGTTTAAAACCACGAAATCAAAGCTGTCTAAGCCCATCTTGTTTGAAAAAACGATATAAATATTTATGTTATTTAAAAAAAATCACGGTAACTACTTATTTGGCACACAGCGATGCCATCGTTTGCGGCAGAAATGATCTGATGCCCAGTTGATCGCACATTTAAAAAAAAACTACCTGTTCAGAATTGATTGATAACTTTACTAGAATCCCTGTAATATAATGGTGCTTTTGGTAAGGACCAGAACGACTGTTTGGTCGATGTACAGAAAAAAAAACCAGACAAATATCTGGGACAAATATTCGAATCAACACATAGCGATTCTCGGGATGGGTGGGAAGGGATTGAAAAGTCTATAAAGTTCTAAAAACAAAAGTGCGATAAGAGGGGGTCCATTTCTCTTCCCCTTGGAGTTTGCTTGGTTTTTATTCTTGTTTTTAAGTTCGTCTTCTAAACGATGAGCGATTCGATCTTGTACGGGTGGTAAGGATGAGGATGCATCGCCGTTGGCACTCCGAGGCAAGGGTATGTTTCCGAGACCGGAATCGTGTCCTGAAAGCATTTCGTGGGGAAATGAGTGCCTCGGGACTGCAGCAAGCCCGGCTCGGAGGCGGGGAAGCGGTAGGGCTGAAGTATTGAGTTAGCACCGGGGCTCATGGGGAACAGCGGCGGCACCGGGGCAGCGGCAGTGTAGGGCATGAGCGGGTAGGGCAGCAAGGCTCTGCTGGACCAGAACAGTCTGCCAACGTTGCAGGCGACTTTGTCTTCTAACACCTTGTCCTCTCGCCTCTGGAAGGGCGTGCTCAGGATGCTGTCAATGGCGAAGGAGCTGGAGAACTTGGAGCCGGCTCCCTCATCCTTGCTGGACCCTGAAATGACGCCGGGCATGACCTCCATGCGTTTGTCTCCCGGCCCGGCTTCCTTGAGGAGTTTGCGGCCAATGCGTTTCCTCCTGCGGCGGAAGACCCCGTCCGCGAAAGTGTACTCACTGTTGGGGTTCAGCATCCAGTAGTTGTCCTTGCCCCAGGGTCTGGATGGGTCACGGAGGACTTTGACGAAGCAGTCGTTCAGGGACAGGTTGTGACGGACTGAGTTCCTCCAGCCAGTGTAAGTACCTCGAAAGAAGGGAAATTTCTTCATCAGGTAGTCGTTGATCTCAGCCAGGGTCAGGCGGCCGGGGGCAGAGTCCCTGATAGCCATGGCGATCAGGGCAATGTAGGAGTACGGGGGTTTGGGGCGCCTGGTGTATGTTTTGGCTTTCCCCTCGGAGCCCGGGTTAGTAGGTGCCGGGCTGTTGGCCGCACAGTCCCCATCGGATCCCAGCTCCTCTTCCACGGACAGGGGCGAGGGAACACTGCCTTCCGAGTCGCTGCAAACCTCGGCCGGTTTATCTCCGAATCCCCTCCCGGCGAAAACCTCCAAGTTCATGGTGGCACTGGGTGCTGCACTTAGCTTCACAGTTACTTCCGCAAACCCGAGGAGTATCCCAGGTGCCAGTGACTGGGAGGGGGGTGTTGGAGAGCCTGAGATGTGCCTCTACGTTGCAAAACAAAGGCGAATCGAAATAAAATTGGTCCTTTTCCCCTCTCGGCCAGCCGCTGAGCACCTTGCACTAGGCGACGTTGTCTTGTTAAAGTGATTGGAAAGCGGAGACCGCTTTCAGTTGAGGTTGTTTTTTTTGTTGTTGTTGAAGTTTCAGCGCGTCCAGGTAGTTCGCTTGTGTGAGGGACAAACCCCCTTAAGTCTCCAGAGACTCGCTCAGACCTGTGTAATATCAGTGCTCGATCCAGCCATTACCACACCTCAGAGAGGGGGTTGTGTGTGTGTGTGTGTGTGTGTGGGATTGGGGTGTGGGGGGGTAGTCAGAGGGGCATTCCCTGCAAATCACTCCCTATATTCATTCACCCCGTCCCTTCGCTGTGGGTTGCCGTTTTCCAGAACACAAATTACAGATATTTCAAAACGGAGGGAATTTAAACAAATGCGTTTGTTGAGATTTAATTTTATTACACCTATCTCACTCCTCCCCCCCCAACACCTGTTGGGTGGACTCTCCCAGGGCTGCTGTCTGATTTGAATACCGTGAAATTGATTCGAGTTGTTTCCTGAACAATTACAGTAAATAAAGCAGGAGGCGTGGAGAAAGGGCGCGGAAACAAAATACTAACCAACAAGTCCCAAGCGAGGCAGTCAACACAACAAGTGCATTGAACGTTGCTCTTCTCACTTGACTTTTTATGATTAAATTGGAACGTCCGCCCACCTCCTCCGAGATTGTTGAATGAATTTTATTCTTCACTTCTCCCAGAAATTACATTTCTTTTTTCCGAATGAGTTGCACTTTTGGAGTTGCTTAGCAATCCACCTTGCGTGGGCAATAATGAAACACGAAACAACCCGGCCGTCTTTGCAATCGTTCTTTGCTAGGCTGATTGAAATTAATTGTGTGTAAACACTGAGAAACTAACGCGGTTATCTTTGGTCAGGTGCATGTAGGGGGTCGGGGTGCCCGGCACTCAGTTTTTATTTTGTTTATAAAGTACGGTGACAGTTTGCCCTCTCCGTCTTTTTCGTGTAACAACAGCAAGTCCCCAAGAACACGCCACCTCATGAACTTGTGTTTCTGGTTTCACTCGGCGTGACACGACAGGGAAGTGAGCTGGATTATATGGGATGCCCTATCCCTATGTGTTCATTGATTAGGCAACATTAAACTCAGAATACGCACGTGTTAGGTTTGCAGGTATCAAACCAAATTAACAGATCATTTTGTTTTTGATGCACTTGATTTTCTTCCATCACTTGTGTCATTTCCAGGAACGAGTCTATGTCCAATTAGTTTGCCAACACTACTCCACCGCCCCCCACCCCCCCACCCCCCCAATTCGGTGATCACGTTCATTCAGACATTTTAGGAAAATCGAACGAAAGCACTTGCTGATGCACTAGTTTAAAGACATTATATCTCTTAGCAAACGCTGTCATTTTCGAAATAATTATTTAAGTCGTTGAATATGTTTTTAACAGCACATTTTTGTGGGTATCTCCATACAAATAAAAACATTGTTATAGCCTTCATTACGTCAAGGGTACGCAGGGAGAGACTGTTTATTCCCTGCCAGTACTGCGCTCAGCGGGGATACAACATTACATATTGTCGTCTCCTTGGATAATGAACGTGTGATCTCCGGTGCATTGCGCTCGTGATTCCCCGGTGTATTCCTCTCGAGAGGAATCGGAGGATGCAGGGTCCCGACAGTTTCTGTGCAGGCGTGCGGAGGCGACAGATACAGCAGCGGGGCCCAGGAATTCAAAACATTGAGAACAACATCGGACCCATGTAGATTCTGGAGGGGATAGTCGAACGCGAACGCGCACAACCATACAGCGGAATGCGTGACACTAAGCGGACAACATGAAAGATCAATGCTTATCTCAACATCTCCCGCAGATAACAATATCTATTTAAGTAATACAGAAGCTATCTCATTTGTTTAACTAACGCGCTCATCTTTTCACCGTGCATGCTTTGCGCTGGAGGCTATAGCTGCCACTTCTCAGAACAGTCACACAGGCGTTCCACCTGAAGGTCAAACTGGGATTTCAAATCACCCGGTTTGCCTGGAGCAACACGAGAAGAAGAAATTGTTTCGCAACTGAAATATTTTTTTTTACCAATAAGATTCCGTCTTTAACGCTGCCCTCAGCACCGCATGGAGCTGTGGGTGTGTCCTGTCGTGAACCTGGAGAGGTGCCTTGCTGGAATTCATGTCGCGGCTTCCTTCAAAGAAAATCCTTTCACTTTTTTTTCGCTCCGGCATAACACCCACCCTCTCAATCCACTCATGTCCACGGTGGTCTTGTCCCATCTTCCGATTTAGCCGGTAACACGCATCCTTGGAATTACAGATTTATTTTTTCAGGTTTACGATGAATGTTATGCACACGTACTTGTCCTGTGAATGTCTACTGAAAAAAAATCCGAGAGAAACGTGAGCAATATAAAGGTGTCAAATTTAAATGCGTAGAAATGCAGAGTTAAAATAAGCGGTTTTAAACAACATTTAGGTTAGATGATAAAACGTTTGCAATATGTTGTGATTAGGGTACAGGTGCTTCAGGAACGTTACTTCAATCTCACCGGTTCTATCGGGAGAGCAGCACCTCCCTTAAAAGTGGAAGTTGCAAGCAACCCAGTTATACTGTACCTGGGGAACAAAGTGTTGCATACTGTCCAAATACGGGGGAAAACTTTCACCTAGGTGAAGAGCAGGGATTCTTGCGAGATTTCTACTAACCTTAAACATGTAAAAATATAAAAACACATTTTAAACTTTAAGTTGAATTCTTAACTCAATCAGTAGCAATTCAACTGCAGCGTCAGAAATTTGTGGATTCAAACCCTACTCCCACACTTGAGTGCGTAATCTGGGTCGAAAACCTGATCTTGAATAGTTCCTAAATTATGCTGATGGTCCATTGAAAACATTGAACCACTGACACTTGGACAACAGTAAATTATTCTTTGACCATCGTCAGTGTTACGAAACAAAACATGACAGTCAGTCACATAAGAAGATATTAGGTTAGATAACCAAAAGTTTGGTCAAAGTGATAGATTTTAAGATGTGTCTTCAAGGAGGAAAGTGAGGTAGAGAAGCAGAAAGCTGTCGAGAGAGAATTCCAGAGCTTAGCACTGAGGAAACTGAAGGCACAGCCACCAATGGTGGAGCGATTAAAATTGGAGATGGTCAAAAGGCCAGAATTAGGCAAGAAAGGCCAGAAAAAAGCCTCAATGAGTGCAGGTATCTCAGGGCGTCATGGGATTGGAGGAGATGGTAGAGAGAGGGAGGGATTTGTAAGTGAGGATGGGATGTTGCTTGATTGGGGGTCAATGTAGATCAGCGAACGTGGGTAATAGGTGAATGGGACTTGATACGTTAGGGCACAGGCAGCAGAGTTTTGGATATCTTTACAGAGGGTGGAATGTGGGAGACCAGCCAGGAGTATAGCTAAGTCTAGATGTGACAAATGACTGAGGGTTTCAGTAGCTGATGAGCTGAGGCAGGGGTGAAGTTTGGCAATGTTACAGAGGTGGAAATGGACCAGCAAGCACTGGATAGGGTGCAGAGGAGTTTTATGAGAATATTGCCAGGACTGGAAAATTTTAGCTTTGAGGAAAGTTGGGATAGGCTGAAATTGTTTTCCTTGGAACAAAGGAGGCTGAGGGGTAACAATAAAATGTATAAAATGTGAGAGTAAAAAGGGATGATCCATTTTCCTTAGCAGCAGGGTCAGAAACCAAGGGGGTGGGGGGTGGGGTGGGGTGGGGTAGGGTGGGGAGGTGGTGGTGCTAGATTTAATGTGATTGGCAGAAGTATTAGAGGGGAAATTGACTTTTTCATCCAGAGGATGGTAGGGACCTGGAACCCACTGTCTGAAAGGGTGATAAAGGCAGAAACTCTCAACATGTTACAAAGTCCTTGGATGTCTACTTGAAGAATTGTGACCTGCAGGACTAGAGACCTGGCGCAGGAAGGTGGGATTAGGTTGGGTATTCCTTCATCGGCCACTGCAGACACAATAAGCCAAATAGGCTCCTTTTGTGTCCTAAATTTTCTGATTGCTATGTATTCAAGTATGTCGAGTTTGAACCCACAACCTTCTAACTCGGTAACAAGAGGGCTACCATTAAGCCAAGGCTGACACTTTCTACAAAAAGAAATGAGAAGAAAGGTTTGTTTGCAAAAGGCAACATGCACATCTCATTTGCTGCAGAAAGGAGGCATCAGCCTCACAGGACTCAGAACATTTCCTGGTTCCAAGGTTGCCAAATATAGAAGTACTGCAACAGAGCTTGTGCCTAGCTACTGTAACCTGACAAGCAAAGGTACACTGTTCTCTTTTAGGATGTGTGTCCCACCGGTACCTGCCTCATACAGCAGCACATTTACTTTGCTAACCATCAAATAAGGGTGTTTGAGTCACTTTCTCACTTTCTCACTGACCCTGTTTCAGGCCTCTTCCACATTAAGTTTCTTTCAATTTTTGCTTGACACCTCTTTCCCAACTCTCCCAACTCCTGTCAAAGATGAACAAATGCTTAATATTAATTTCAAAGCTTTATAAAAACTCAAAAGAAATTGAGCTGCCAGCTACTTTAAATGCATGTATCCCAATAATTTTGAGCTATTGGCTAGATTCTGCACATCCCCAAGAGACTAGCCACAGGTGCAAGGCTACCTATGCTGGGAAATTGTGTTAATTATTTATATGAGCTAGGTCTGTAAAATTGAACCTGGTCATGGTGTACTGTACACTAGTAGGCAGTTATTCCTGGAACTGATTTTCCATGTTTCACAATATCAGAGCCATTATGTATTGAGGGAGAGTGAAGAGCTGGCAGGTATGCTAATGGAATTTTTTATATTAGTTTTGTGAGTAAAGATTACAGACAATTTCCAGATACAGTCAGTTTAATTTTGGTCTCCGGTCTGTATGTATAGCATATGTACATGCTATACATGCTCATACATTCAAAGTAATTCATTTTAGGTCATAATATGCTCAAAACTCAAGCAGAAGTACCTACCCTTCATCATAACGTGTTACCTGCTAACGGTGCTGCAGGAATATGATGTGGCTCCTAAGAATGTGATTTTGCTTCTGATTATGAAAAACTAGCAGCTAATTTTGATGTCACTGTTATAATGACACATTAATACTTCTCAAGCATCTACTTAGTGAGTAATTGATAGATATGTCAAAAAAGCTCTTTCATTTAGCTGTGGAATGTAACATTTTTGTACAAGAAGGCTTAGTAAAAATTGGGAAAAGCCAGATTTTCAGCATGTGATTATAACTCCTGTTCTGGAGAAATGTAAGCATATTTTTGTGAGGTAAGTGATTGAGAATAACTCTACTAAATATGGAAAAGAAGTGCCAAAATTTCAGTACATCAATGAAATTTGGTTCAGCAACTCTGAAGAGCTAGCTGGAGGTGAAAGAAGTACAAAACTTAAGAAAGAGCACAAAGTTAAGGCATGAATATTATTGCTGATTACTAGCACGGAACACATATGCATATTGTTATGATCAATGTTATGATCCCAGGCAAGGAGAGGTGGAAAAGTTCCCTTCTTTTCCCACTCCTTGTTTGACTGCAATTGTTTTTTTTAAAGGATATGCTTGCAAATTCCGTGAGTCTGTAACTATTTACTTGTTGTGGCTATAAAAGACACAAACAGACAGGTTTTCTTGAGTTTTTTTGAAAATTAAAGAGGATAGTTTTTATTGTACTTAACCTGGTCTAAATAAAAATAATAAAAATGCTCAAACTTTCATGCATGCACACACAAGCACACGTATGCATGCAGACATGCACGCATGCACACACACACACACACACACACACACACACATACACACTCGGTTCCAGAAATACAAAAAATAGTTTACAAAGCAGAGGACTAAATTAAGGGATAATTTTAAAGTCCAATAAAGATTAAAGTGATATGGTTCTCATAGATTGATGACTTGGGTGGATCCAGGTTGAGCTCAGTGATCCTCCCAGCTTCGGCATCAAGGTGTAAACAGGAGATTTATCTGTTTTTTTCTGGAGACAGAAACTGCTGGGTTGAGTTCTTTAAAAGATATCTCTGCCTGTGGCACATGGATAGTCAAAAACAGCGGACAGGACTTGAGCTTGTAAAACAGGTGGGGAGAGAAGGAGACCCACACAGGGATCTTCTGTGCTGTTTGTTTCCAGACTGGTTTGTTTCTCTCTGGTCCTTGGATTAAAGGATTTATTACCTGAAGTTAATTGTGATCAGGTGACCACCTGATCAATACTTCCTTTATCCACATAAATGATTTGAAGTTGGAAGCCATTGTTACGCGAAGGGGAATGGGTGGTGGCTATTCACACATACTTATGGTGAACTGGTTTCTCTACAGCTCTTCTTGTTAAGTTTCAAGTCCAGAGACAGTGGGTCTGAGAGTCCATGGGTTTTGAGTTTTGTTCAGTCCCCCATTGGCAATAGAAGGTGTGAATTCCACAGATAGTTTTGCCTCAGCATCCATTCGAGGGAGGGCACCTCCACCTGAGGTCATTTAATTAAAAACTTTCTGAAGGCTTGAGGTAATTTTGAGTCGGTGTAGAAATTACAAAAGTCACCTGACTCCTGGTGGCCATCTTAACAGTTTGTTGTTTTAGTCCTTTTAAAACTTAGTCAGTGATTTTCAGCTAGTAAATTGATAAAATTATTTTTCAATGTAACATGGTTTCGCAATACCATGAAAACTTAATCATTCTTAAAAGTACATGTATGAATAAATGCTGTCCCTAAGCAGCTCCATAACACAGGGCTCTGTGTTATATGGCCTGTTCTCAGATACGCACACTGAGAAAACCATTAACTGCTGCTGGAGGACCATCAGTGAAAGATTGCCCAAAACCTGTTGATCCTCCAGTGCAAAGAGATGTTGATGACCAAGTGTTGCAGATTGGCATATTCCAAAGACCACAACTACGTATTCAAAGATGTACTAATGCTTGGCAGCTGCCACAAAGGCTCATTGGGGAAAGGCCACTGTCTTAGACCCTCCCCCCATAGTATTCTAAGGGGCTGGAAACCATCTAAATCATCTTTAGCTGTGTGCACCAGAGAAGATTTGACATGAAATGTAAATGTACATTGTAAACGTAAGGTATATTGGCAAGTATAGTGGGGTACCTCATGTACTGTTTTGAAAGAAGCTCATTTGTAGTGCACATTATGTATTGTCAAATTTGGACTGTTATGTAATGTACTTTTGAAAACTTTATGAGTAAAGTATATTTTAGGGGAAAAAATGGCCCGTACTGTAATAGCATGATATATCCTATTGAATACATTACTACATTATGATCATACATTATAGAACAGAATGTTACACTAAAGTACAAAACAGCTTACAATTATAAAATAAATTTGTGGTATAGGAGATATGACATTATCCTGTTATTTGGGGTGCATTGTTTTCTGTTGAAGAGATGATGACCTAGTCAGTATAAAGAACAACAATTTATCCCTCCCTACTCTGCCTATGTTGATTAAAATACTGTACCTTCCAAACAAAAATGAAATACATGAAAGGGAATCCATTCAGTAATCTTTAGTGTTATCATGAGCAAATCTAACAGCATAATATTCCCAGCAATCAGATATTCATTGCATACTGAAAGCTCTATATCCCCTTTCCTTTGATGCAGCAAAGCATAACTGCTGCATTTATTTTTCAGTTTTCAGATTCAATGTGCACTGTTGCATGGGTCCAACTGATAAAGCCATTCTTCATAGCTATAAGTGAAGTTGATGATGCTGTAAAGTGCATAATCGAAAGATGGAGTGTATTCCTCAAGATTACTGAGCTTCAATGGAATGTTACAGGAAACCAAGAATAGAGAGGTCAGAGTGAGAGAGAATTAAAATGACAAACTCAGAGTCACGCTTGTGGACTGAACAAAGGTGTTCTGCAAAGTGGTCATCCAACCAGCATTTTGTCCCCCAAAATGTGGAGCAGACTGTATTGTAAGCAGCAAACACAGTGTAGAAAATTGAAGAAAAAACTGTATGTACAGTTCATTGTGTGTAGAAGTGTTTGCTAATTTCACCCATGTAAGGTCTGGCTTTAATGTTCATTGCTGTTTCACCTGGAAGGAGCATTTGGGACCTTGGACAGTGAGGAGAGAGGAGGTAAAAGCATAGTTGTTGAATCTTTTGTGCTTGCAGGAAAAATGCCACGAGAAGGGGTGACTGAGGAGTGGAAGCAGTTGTGTACTTATTTCACCTCCAGCTAGATCTTGAAAGTTGCTGAACCAAATTTCATTACAAGGATATATAAATAAGCCCAGTGTGGCTAGCACACGGTTTGACATCTTTTTTCATTTGTGTAAGGCGCTATAGGAACTTTGGAAAACTGGAACAGGAGCAAGCCATTTAGCCCCTGGAGTTTGTTCCATTCAGTGAGATCATGGCTGATTTGTGACCTAACTCCATGTACTCATCTTTGCCCCATATCCTTCAATACCATTGGTTAACAAAAATCCACTAATCTCAGATTTAAAATTAATAATTGATCTGGCATCAATTGCTATTTGTGGAACAGAGTTCCAAATTTCCACCATCTTTTATGTGTAGAAGTGTTTGCTAATTTCACCCATGTAAGGTCTGGCTTTAATTTTTGGATGATGCCCCATAGCACTATTTTCCTCAATCAGTCAAAATACTTTCTGTCTAGCTACTCCATTTGTTACCCTAAATATCTTGAAAACCTCAAATCTCAAGAAACAACCCGAGTTTGTGTAATTGCTCCTCATAATTTAAACCTTGGAGTCCAGGTATCATTCTGGTAAATCAACACTGCACTCTCTCCAAGGAGATAAGTACAGAGGGCTAATGTCACACTATTATCCTGATATTTAACACAGGGAATTAGATGATGTGCTATGCACCAGGTGTTTGGTATGATGATCCTCCAGGTGGGGCATGGTAAAGGGTGAGAAAAAATGCTAGTGTGCATTGAAACAATTGACGCCTGCAACAGCTACGTTGAGTGCATAAATAGGTGAGATGTATCAAAATAATATTGGAGGAATAACATGAATATATGAACCATGCTCAGTCAAAAAGTGAAAGGGAGGGGAGACCGGGATTTAGAGTTCGGGGAGGATTCAGGTCTCCACTAAAATGAATCCAAAACAATTTGTAAGACATCTTAATGAAGTAAGTGTCTTGTGATTGGCTCCTAAGATTTAAGAAATATGGACTTATTATACATAACCATTTCCACTCCTCAATCACCCCTTCTCATGGTATCTTTTCCTGCATGCACAGAAGATTCAACAACAAAGCTTTTACCTCCTCTCTCCTCACTGTCCAAGGTCCAAAATGCTCCTTCCAGGTGAAACAGCAATGAACATGTACACTTTTTTCTTCAATTTTCTACACTACCTTTGCTGCTCACAATACAGTCTGCTCCACATTGCGGGGGACAAAATCTGGTTGGGTGACCACTTTGTGGAATACCTTTGTTCAGTCCACAAGCGTGACCCCGAACTCATCATTTTAATTCTCTCTCACGCTGACCTCTCTATTCTTGGTTTCCTGTAACATTCCATTGAAGCTCAGTAATCTTGAGGAACAACACACCACCTTTCGATTATGCACTTTACAGCATTTCAACACTGAGTTCAACAATTTGGGACCATAATATCTGCTCCCATTTTGCTTCCTTTATCTTTGCAGGTTTTGGTTTAATTCTAGTTTTTGCTTTCAGATGGCAGGTATTCATCATTCTGCCATTCATACCTCCTCTACACACATCTTTTGTTTCTTTACTTTTCCCTTAACCACTCCCTTTGGCCTTGCACCATTCCTTTCGTTATCTAATCTCTCCTCTCTTCTGCCCTATCACAGACCTTCTCTTTTGCTATTTTTACACCCTCCACCCATTCCTTCACTCACCTAAAACATATTTTATTTCTAACTTTTCCCTGTTATGATGACAGGTAACCAAACTGAAACATTAACTTTGTTTCTCTGTCTACAGATGCTGCCAGACCTGCTGACTACGTCCAGCATTTTGTGTTATTATTTAATGCAAAATCAGATTCATGTCGGGGAGACCTCTCTTTCAGAATTTCACATCAGGAGATCATGGATGCAACAAAAAGAAATAGATGGAAAATCACGAGAAGCACATCTGAGCTTTCCTGATCGCCTTGCAGGTGATGCTCCCTGCTAGAAGCAGACATTTAGAAAATCAGCTTAGATTTCTTTTTACACAGTGCAGATAGAAAATTAAGGAAATTTTACAGTTTTGTAAATAACTCTCTTCTTGTAATATGGGGGAACAACTTTTAATTCTGGACGGTCTCTTTATCTCAACAATGAGAAAACTGAAGACATCATCATCTTTGACATCTACCACATTGCTTCCTTGCATTTACTCAATCTCCCTCCCCAGCTACTCTCTCAGGCTGAGACAGAGCACTCAGGTTCTTGCATCCTCTTTGAACCTGATCTGATCTTTATATTTCACATCCAAGTTAATAAGATCACTTCCTTCGACCTCTGTAACGTTGCTTGCCTTTGCTCCTACCCCAGCTCCTCTGTGGCTGGAAAACACTCTCTGACCTCCTGTTGCCTATAAGTTCGAGTCCAAAACTCTTCTGCACCTATCTTTGCCAATCATCTTTGTCCTTTAGATCTCAACTGGTTTCCTGTGAGGAAGATATGCTTCAGTTCAACAGATCCTCAATCAAATGTTATTCAGTTTTGGACAACAAACCTCAAAAAAATATATTGGCCAAGAAGCAGGTACAGCACAGATTCACCAGAATAATACAAGAGTTTAAAGGCTTAAATTATGAGGATAACAGGTTGCATAAACTTGGGTAGTATTCAATTGTGTTCAAAAGGTTGAAGGGTGATATAATCAAGGTCTTTAAATGGTAAAGGGATTCAGTAAGGTAGGTACATAGGAACTTGGAATTAGAACATGAAAGCATGGTCTTAAAATTAGAACTGAAACAAGGAAGCACTTTTCACACAAAAGATAATGAAAAATTGGAATGCTCTCCCCCGAATGGCTGCGGATGCTGCATCAATTGAAAATGTCAACACTGAGATCAATACATTTTTGTTCAGTGAAGGTATCAAGGAATATGGAAGAAATGTAGGTATATGAAGTTGCAGTACAGATGAACCATGATACAACTGAATTATGGAATAGGCTTGAGGGGCTGAATGGCCTACTCCTGTTCTTGTTCCCATCACATTCAATTCAAAATTATTGTCCGTATCTACAAATGCCTCTGTGACCTTCCCCACTCTATCTCAGTAAACACCTAGGACCCTAGATCCTCTTCTGCGTGGTCCATTTCTCTAACTCTGGTTTTCTATAGCTTGCCCCTCCCTTTGCCCCAACAATGGCAACAATACCTTCAGCCACCAAAGTTCTAATTTTGGAATTCTGCAAACTTGTCTTTCTCTGCACTTCTTTCACTTCATTTAAAAACTCTTCAAAATGCTAGATGTAGCTTTTAGTTGCCCATCCCCAATCTCTACCTAGATTGGCAGGTTTTCAAGCTACCAGGTTGTGAAGCCCTTGGAGACAGTGTTTATGTTAGTGTCATTGTATATGTGCAAATTGTTGTTTTTCATTTTTCACCTGTTCAGGTGTAGCTTTTTACAACAAAGGCTAAAGATATATTTTTACACCTCTCCTCCTTCAGCAAATATCTCTGCATTAATAGTCAGTGAATCTCAGCAGAAGATGTTGGTAAAATATTTTGGGGTTGATTTGGGCTGTGCTGGTTGGTCACCTGTCCCAGTGGCGAAAGGTCAGACAATTTTCAGATCCCAGTCTTATTTACATTTGGCCGGTAAGCTATGGGAGAACAAAAAACATTCCAGGACTGTTCCCTAGATTGCTGCCTTTAAGATTGCGATGGTGAAACTGCCAGCATGATAAGTTGCAGAGGGTGGGGTGGGGGTGTGTGCTTGTGCTCATGGAGGAAACGGAGGAACATAGGGATATGGAACAGGAGTAGGCCATTTGTTCTTATTTATGTCATAGGATTTGAATATTAATATTGAATATTGCCCAAAACAGATGGGTGCTGTGATACCTGATGGTGGACTCCTTTCAAAATGGAGCCATCTGCAGTGCTGGTCCATTGCCCCAGAACATTTCTCGACTTTGTCTCATCTCAGCTTATCTGCTGCTGAAACATTGATTCATGCCTTTGACGCTTCTAGACTTGACTATTCCAGCACACTTCTGGCTGGTCTCCCACATTCTGCCGTCCATAATTTTGAGGTCATCCAAAATCCTGCAGCCTGTGCCTTAAGTCAAAGCAAGTCCCATCCCTATCGCCCCGGTGCTCGCTGACTAATTGGCGACCAGTCAGGCAACATATTGATTTTAAAACTTTCATCCTTGTTTTCAAATCCCTCATGAACTTGCCCCTCACTTCCTCTGTATTCTCCTTCAGCCCCACAACAAATAAGAGCATAACATAAGAACATAAAAAATAGGAGCAGGAGTAGGCCATTTGGCCCCTTGATCCTGCTCTGCCATTCAATAAAATCATGGATGATCAGCTTGTGTTTCAAATTCTACATTCCCATTTACCGCCAATAACCCCTGATTCCCTTGCCTAACAAGAGTTTATTCAACTCCACCTTAAAAATATTCAATGACCATGCCTTCACTGCCTTCTGATGGAGTTCCAAAGTTGCACAATGCTCTGGGAGAAAAAAATTCTCCTCATTTCTGTCCAAAAAGGGCAACCCCTAATTTTAAAACATACCCCCTAGTTTTGGACTCACCCACAAGCGGAAACACCCTTTTCATGTCCACTTTGTCAAGACCATTCAGGATTTTATATACTTCAATCAAGTCACTCTTCTAAACTTCAGTGGAAAAAGCCCAGTCTGTCCAACCTTTTCTCATAAGACAACCCGCTCATTCCAGGTATCAATCTAATAAGCCTCCTCTGAACCAGCTCCAACAATTACATTCTTGCTTAAGTAAGAAGACCAAAACAGCATACAGTATTCAAGATGTAGTCTCACCAATGCCCTGTATAACTGAAGCATAACGTTCTTACTTTTATGTTTAATTCCTCTTGTAATAAAGGATAGCATTCCATTAGCTTTTTTGATTACTTGCTGTACCTGCATACTAACTTTTTTGTGACTCATGCACTAGAATACCCAGATTCCTCTGCATCTTGGAATTCTGCAGTTGTTCTCAGTTTAAGCAATACTTTGCTTTTTTATTCTTCCTGTCAAAGTGCACAACTTCACATTTTCCCACAATACACTCAATTTGACAGATCTTTGCCCACTCACTCAACCTATCTATATCTGTCTGCAACTTCTTATGTTCTCTTCACAACCTACTTTCCTATCTATCTTGGTGTCATCTGCAAATTTGGCTACCATGCTATCGCTTCCCTCACCTAAGGCATTGATATAAATTGTAAAAAGCTGAGGCCCCAGCACAGACCTGTGCAGACTCCACTCATCACATCCTGCCAATCAGGAAAGGACCCATTTATGCATACTCCCTGTTTTCTGCCAGTCAGTCAATCCTCTATCCATGTTAATAACTTACCCTCAACAACATGAGCTTTTATTTTCTGCAATAATCTTTGATGTGGCACCTTATCAAATGCCTTCTGGAAATCCAAGTACAGTATGTTTATAGGCTCCTCTTTACCCACAGTGCAGGCTACTCCTTCAAATAATTCTAATAAATTGGTTAAACATGATTTCCCTTTCACAAAACCATGCTGACTCTTCCCTATTGCCTTGAGCTCTTCTAAGTGCCCAGCCATAACCTCCTTAATGATCAATTCTAATAACCACCCCATGACAATGTCAAGCTAACTGGCCTATAGTTTCCTGTTTTCTGCCTCCCTCCCATCTTGAATAGAGGGGTTATATTTGCTACTTTCCAGTCTGATGAAACCTTTCCAGAATCTAGTGAATTTTGGAAAATTAGCACCAGTGCACCTGCTACCTCATTAGCCATTAGAGTCTTGTCAGCCCTCAGCTCCATCAGTTTGCTCAGTACCATTCTCTAGTGATTGTAATTCCACCAAGTTCATCTCTCCCCTACACAAAAACAGAATTACCTGGAAAAACTCAGCAGGTCTGGCAGCATCAGCGGAGGAGAAAAGAGTTGACGTTTCGAGTCCTCATGACCCTGCAACAGAATTGGGTGAATCCAAGGAGAGGGGTGAAATATAAGCTGGTTTAAGGTGCAGGGGGGGAGGGTTAGTTGGGTGGGGGGAGTGAAGTGGAGGCGGTGGTGTGGTTGTAGGGACAAGCAAGCAGTGATAGGAGCAGATAATCAAAAGATGTCACAGATAAAAGAACAAAAGAACACAGAGGTGTTGAAGTTGGTGATATTATCTAAATGAATGCGCTAATTAAGAATGGATGGTAGGGCACTCAAGGTACAGCTCTAGTGGGGGTGTGGGTGGGGCATAAAAGATTTAAAAATAATGGAAATAGGTGGGAAAAGAAATCTATATAAATTATTGGAAAAAAAACAAAAGGAAGGGGGAAGAAACAGGAAGGGGGTGGGGATGGTGGAGGGAGTTCAAGATCTAAAGTTGTTGAATTCAATATTCGGTCCGGAAGGCTGTAAAGTGCCTAGTCGGAAGATGAGGTGCTGTTCCTCCAGTTTGCGTTGGGCTTCACTGGAACAATGCAGCAAGTCAAGGACAGACATCATCTCTCCCCTTCACTTCCTGATTTACTGAAATATTTTTTGTATGCTGCATAGTGAACAACAGAAGCAAAATATTTGTTCATTTCATCCACAATTTCCTTATCATCTCCTATTAACACCCCACTGTCACTCTCTAGAGGACAAACTCTTGCTTTACTTACTCTTTTCCTTTTCAAATACCAGTACAAATTCTTGATATTAATTTTTACATTTCTCGTTAGCTTCCTCTCATACTCTAATTTCTTTCTCCTGATTACCTTCCAGTCATTCTCTGCCATTCTTTCTATTCTGACCAATCATCTGACCTGCCACTCATCTTTGCTCAGTTATACACTTTTTCCTTACGCTTGATGCTTTCCTTAACTTTTTTAGTTAACCACAGATGGTTGGGCCTACCCTTAGATTTTTTCTTTATAGCAGCAATATGCTTATTCTTGATATTCTGAAATATCCCCTTAAATGCCTGCCAATGCTTCTCCGTTGATCTATCCTCTTGCCTAGTAATCAGTTCACTTCAGATAGCTCAACTTTCATGCCCACATAGTTGCCCTTATGTAAGCTTAAAATACTAGTTTTGGACCTACTCTTCTACCTTTCAAACTGGATGCAAAATTCAATCATATTGTGGTCACTGCTGCCTAGGGGTGCCTTTACTGAGATCATTAATTAATCCTGTCACACTACACAATACCAAATCTAATATAACCTGCTCTCTGGTTGGTTCCAGAATGTGCTGCTCTAAGAAACTATCTCAAAAACATTCTAAGAACTCCTCATCTAGGCTACTATTGCTAATCTGATTTTTAGAATTTATACGTAGATTAAAATCACCCATGATTATTGCCATTTATCACAAGCATCCAATATTTCTTCTTGAATACATTGTCCTACACTGTGGTTATTGTTAGGGGGCCTGTAGACCACTCCTACTGGTGACTTTCCCCCCCTACTATTCCTAGTCTCCACTCAAACCCTCCAAGATATCCGCACTCATCTAATTCTAGCCTCTCATGCATCACAATTTTAATTGCTCCATCATTGGTGACCATTCCTTCTGTTGCCTAGGTCATAAGATCTGTAATTACCTTCCTATACCTCTCCACCTCTCTATCTCAATTTCCTCCTTTAAGACACTCTTAAAATCTATCTACATACACATTAAGAGCAGGATTAGGCTATTTGGCCCCCCCGACCCTGCTCTTCCATTCAATAAGATCATGGCTGATCTGATTATGGTCTCAACTCCACGTTCTGCTACCCCAGATAACCGTTGACTTTCTTGTTAGCCAAGAATCTTTCTAACTCTCTACCTTAAAAATATTCAGTGACCCTGCCTCCACTGCTCTGTGGGGGAAAGAACCCTCTGAGAGAAAAAAAATCTTCTCAATTCTGTCTTAAATGGGAGACCCCCTTATTTTTAAATAGCTTGAATGTGCTTTTTGTCATCTGTCTCTTAATGTGACTTGGAGACATATTTTGTTTTATAATGGTCCATTATGTTAAAAGCCCTATTTAAATATAGGTTATTGCTGTATTAACATGGTTTTGAGGCTGTTAGCACCAGTGAAAAGGCATTAAATATTGTCCCCTTTAAATTTAGGACTTTTATTCTAAATTCCCTATAACATCAGGTCCTTCCACAAGTTGATGTCTTCAAATTCTCAGCCCAAGCTAATAAAGGAAGACAGCTGTTGTCACCATTCAGAACAAATTACAAAGTGTAATGATTCCACTTTGAAAGTTGGCATTATTTAGAGCTTAATTTGTCACACATGTAACATGTTCCAACAATTGCTTGATTATAATAATTTGTTCATTTAGCAATGTTACCTGGAAAAAGATCAAAGCGTTTTGCTTTACCTTTTGTTTGATATTTATTCACATGAATCATTAAAGTCAGTTTTTATTATCAATTTAAAATCTTGCAAAAAACTTGTTATGAAAGGAGAAATGGTGGAGGAATATTAGGCTGGAGAAAACTGGTAAATTTGGAGAAAACCAATAAAGAGTGGTTTTATTTTGAATATCTTTCCAATTTAGTAGAACAACCCATTGAGTTGAAAACAAATGGTGTCACACTAAATGACAACCCAAAATATATCACATATGTGGGTGGTGGGTTCACTTCCTTGAAGGGCATTAGACACCCAGATGGGTTTTCACAGCAGTCTGGCAGCTTTCATGCTCCTTTTCTGGTGCCGCCCGTAAGTTACTGTATATACTCATGTACAAGTGTTAAAGAGTGGTGACCAGAACTGAACACAATACTCTAGTTGTGACTTATCTAGAGTTTTATAAAGGTTCAATGTAACTTCCTAGCTTTTGTACTCAACACCTCTATTTATGAAGCCCAAGATCCCATGTGCTCTGCTAAGAGAGGCACTATTGGGTAGCACCTGCTTGAATATTTATTTCATCTGTCCACCTCATTAAAGTGAATCTGACTTTGGTGATGGTCAACTTATGCAAATTGGTCAATTAATAGCTGTGGGGTCTGCATTGTGAGGTGGCAGTTGTATGCCTCATTCAGTGATTTACTTTGTTTGATCCTGGTGGATAGACTGGGCTAAATTATCAGTGATGTTGGTGGGTTTGCAGGAGCTGTGATTCAACGGACTCGCTTGCTCTCGGACTGCCGTCACTTGAAGGTGTCGTTAATCTGCAATCCCCATGGTTTCTTCTTCTGGCCACATCTCTTCAGAATCCCATTTCCCATTTCTCCATCTCTAGGATCTGCCCATACTTAACTGCAATGTTGGGCAGTATGCCACCAAAATGCACAACATTCTTGGTGGCCTGAATTGCAGGTTTGCTCACTGAGGATGTGGGTACTGCTCCTGTTTCTCTTCCTCCTTCTCCAACCGGACAGGGTTTGCCAGAATGACTCACAATGCTGAATGGGTCTCACTTGTTCGAGTCTGGAAACACTAAAAACTGCCAGGCAATTCTCTGTACTTCAGAGTATACCCCTTAGCAATAGCCAATGCTTATTTTAACATGCATTGAATGATGCAGCAAACTGCAGTAAGTATCCCTTTAAATATTTTGGGTTTACTTCCTCTGATGCCGCTTTCTTGAACTTGGGCAGGTCCTCCACTGAATGACTGTCCTGACTTTTCCTGTGAAAATTGCAACAGACAGGACTGGCTTTCTGCTTTTCCTCCGTGGTAATCTCATTCGCTAGAAAATAAAATCCGAGGCGCACTACACACTGGCTCCAGCCTTCCATAATCGCTTCATAGGGATCGATTCTGCCAAAGAGTGGCATGACTGGTGAGTAGTCTTTTCTTTTTCTTAAGGTTTGATGTACTCATGGTGACAAGGTGAGGTGCAGCGTCAGAGCTATTTTACCCTCGTTGCCAAATGTAATGCCTGGACGGAGTGGACGGGTTTCAACAGGAAACGGATAAACTTTATTACAGAGAGCTTTTCAGGTGCAACATGCTCAATTAGGACTCTCGTCAGGAAGCCACACCCACCCGCAGTTAGGGCTCATTGGTTGGAGCCTCGCAGAACATCACATGACCCCTGATAGACAGCAGGAGAGGCTATACGTTCAGCTACTACAGTGTGGGTGCCATTGAAATACAGAGTCACCGTTTGTACAACCTGAAGGGAGTGCCAATGGCACTGACCACCAATCCTTCACCCCCAGGAGGGCAGAGGAGTGATGCAAGGAGTTTCAAACCCTCATCAGGGCAGGCAAGAAACACTGCATACCACTTCCATTTTGGGGAAGCGCTGGCGGAGTGGTATTGTCACTGGACTAGTATCCCAGAGACCCAGAGTAATGCTCTGTAGGACCTGGGTTCAAATCCCACCACAGCAGATGGTGAAATTTGAATTCAATAAAAGTCTGATGATGACCATGAAACCATTGCTGATTGTTGTAAAAAAACACCTAGTTCACTAATATCCTTTAGGGAAGGAAATCTGCCATTCTTACCTGGTCAGGCCTACTTGTGACTCCAGACCTACAATAATGTGGTTGACTCTTAAAATGCCCTCTGAACAAGAGCAATTAGGTATGGGCAATAAATGCTGGCCTAGCCAGCAACACCCACATCCCATGAACGAATGAAAAAAAAAAGCCCTGGGCATCATCATGCTCTTTTCCTTCTTAAAGCAACATTTCCAAAACTCAGATTTCAAAATGTTCACTATAGTAGTTAAGGGTAGCCCTAACTTCTATCTTATGCCTTGGCCATACAGATGCCCTAAACAGAACAGTGTGCAACCCCTAAGCTCCTTCCTTCACCCTCACAGCCACATCTATCACTTCACCTGTCCTATGCCAAAGGGGAATGGTTGAAATGTAGCATCCACTGCACCCAGTGCATTTAAACATGCTCTTGATATTCTTCAGGATGTTGGTATTGTGGGCACACAGAGTGCTTAAATTGCTTTGACTTGCCTGGGCTACTTCTGCATTCATGTCATCTTAGGAAGAACATCCAGAAAGATGAAAGAAAGAGCATTTATAATAAATAAAATACAGGACAGATATGATAAGAACAGTTTCCGCACCATGAAGCTGCTATGTGTGCCTTGTATCCTTTATTGTAATATCCTTGCCTCAACTTTGTGCCCTTCTTTAAGTCATACAATGTCCTTAAGGTGACCAGCACTCATACGAAGATCTAAGACCTCTACTGTCCCCTGTTTATGGTGCAGCTGCTCCTGAAAGAACATACCATCAAGAGCAGATAAAGGAATCTACACAAGCAGGGGTAGCAGGTGACATCAGATTCTGGAGGTTGTTAGTTTCATATTAGAAAAGGATATCATTAGATGGAGAGAGAACTGTAAATCTGTCATCAGTAATACTTGTTTCATCAGGTGCCAGTAGGAATAAAGAGATGAAAATGGTGACTTGGTTCTGACTTTCCTGATTGCACCACTGTTGCCAACACCACCATTCTGAGCCCTGCAAGGCTCAACACCATCTTCTCGAGGCCAACTGGGAATCGGCAATAAATGTTCATCTTGCTAATAACACTCACATCCCCAGAGTGAATAAAAACAATGGCCTGTTGTATTCCATAGCAACATTGTGTAAATATTTAAATAGGACTCCTATCACAGTTATCGTACGATGCCACATTCGACTACAAGTTCAACACTCTGAGTTATTGATGAAATGCCGCCTACATACATGGTTAACCTGGTGTTTCCAAATTTAGAGGGGAAGGTAGAGAGGAATTGGGATAATCAAAAATTGAACCACGATATACACAGCAAAGCTCGCACATTCAGTGTATGTGACACGGTATTCATGTGAAACTTTGGAAGTTGACCTTGTTGGATTCTTGGAAGCATTGTCTCACAGACTGGTCCATCTCCTTTCCAAGCACAAATGGAAGATAGAATTGTTCATATGCATGTAGATCAGATTTGTGATAGAGAGACATTCCAACAACCAACTATTCCACCTGTGATTAACGTCAAACTGTCAATTCCTGAGGTGACAGATTGACCTAGAATAGACATGCCTGATATTTCTGTAAAGTTGCCAAACCCAGAACTGCCACTTTCTAAGATATGTCTCATGTTGCAGTTCCAGATCGTGTCGATCTTGTTGATCCTGTTGAGGAACCTCAAGTGGTAGAGCTACGTCACTCTAGCTGTATAAGGAGAGTACCTCAGGTCTTTAATCACCTGAAGTTGTGTATATGTATATGTGTTTGGATATTCAAATGTTTCCCTGTAAATAGAAATTGTTAAAAAAAACTAAAGGTGGAGGAAATGTAGTAACTGAAGATATAGCCTCTCCTGCTGTCTGTCAGGGGGACATGTGATGTTCTGGGAGGCTCTGACCTCATCTGACCTTAAGTGCGGGCAATTCAGGAGGTGGGGCTTCCTGACAAGAGTCCTGATTGAGCATGTAGCATCTGAAAAGCTCTTTGTAACAAAGTTGATCTGTTTCCAGTTGAAACCTGTCTGCTCTGACCAGGCATTACACATACCCAGACTCCTTCCTTCATCTGACTTGGTGCAATGCTCTCCTCCCATCTTTGCACAGATGTGACTCTGATATTCACATTTCTCTCCAAGCGTAATAAAATTATTGGTGAGACATGAAGTGATGTAACTTGAGAGAGAAATGTAGTGTTCCTGTCTCATTCTCCCAGTTTCTCCTCTCTGTCACGTCTTTTCTGATGATGCTACCTTCCACAACAGTGCTTCTGACATGTCTTCCTTTTTCCTCAACTAAGGATCCCCTCACTGAAGTTGTCAAGGCCCTCAACTGTGTCTGACCCATTTCCTGCATTTAAGCCCTCACCCACTTCCCCTCCCTCCCAGAACCATGATAGGGTTCCCCTTGTTCTCACTTTCCACCCCTGCATCTTCTGCATTCACAGGATCATCCTTTGCCATTTCTGCCAACTCCAGCATGACGCCACCACCAAATACATCTTCCCCTCCCTTCCCCTGTCAGCATTCAGAAGGGATCATTCACCCTGCGACACACTGCTCCCCTCCTCTCTCACATCCAACACCTTATCCCTTTTCCACAACACCTTCCTATGCAAGCACAGGAGATGTAACGCCTGCCCCTTTATATCCTCTCCCCTCGCTGTCCAAGGCTCCATCACTCCTTCCAGGTGAAGCAGCAATTTATTTGTACTTCTTTCAACTTAGTCTACTGTATTCGTTGCTCTCAATCTGGTCTCCTCTACATTGGGGAGACCAAATGCAGATTGGGTGACTGCTTTGTGGAATATTTCTGTTTAGTCTGTAAGCATGACCCCCAACTTTCTGGTTGCTTAATTGCCATTTCAATTCACCACCTTGCTCTCCGGCTGACATTTCTGTCCTCAGCCTGCTGCATGGTTCCTGTAAAGCCCAATGCAAGCTTGAGGAACAGCACCTCATCTTCTGATTTGGTGTTTAACAGCCTTTTGGACTCAACATTGAGTTTAACAATGTCAGACTATGAACTCTGTCCTCCATTTTGCATTTCTTTCCCCTAGCACTAATCTGTATCTTGTCCTCATGTTTTGCTTTCAATCAGCGCTGACCTGTATTCTGCTATTCACACCTACTCTGGACCAGTGCTTTGTTCCTTCACTGGTATCATTACCATTCCCTTTGCCTTTTGTTCCATGACATCTTTCTCATTTAACCTCGTCACACTCAAACCTATGCCTGACCTTCCCTTTTGTTTCACCTGATCCTCCTCCTTTTTACAATAGCATAAAACCCATCACGTCTCTACCAGCTCTAAACAATCATATTGGCCTTGAAACCCAACTCTGTTTCTCTCTTCACATGCTGCCAGACCTGCTGAGTTTTCCCAGCACTCTCTGTTTTTATTATAGTGTTCCTGTCTCACCTTCTTGACATCCCACCACCCCCCCACCACCAAACCCAGTGTTCTGACAAATAGCACAGGCTGAGCAATGCTTTTAAATAGCTGTACAGAAATTCCTGCAGGTTGCACCATTTGTTGCACCAATTTTTACACGAGTGGCTGTGCAATTGAATAAGCACAGGCAACTTGCACCAGAGCCCCATAACAGTTGTAACACTTTGGGCCATAACCTGTGAGCTCCAGAGCAGTGTAACTGTGGGATACCCCAAAGATGCACTGGGGAACCACCCATCCCGCTGGAAATTCCCAGGTAACAATTACATGGCAATTGCCTGGGAATTTCAAACCTCCGATGGGCAATTGCCCCGCAATGGGAAACATCCAAAAATCCCAGGCATGACTCCCAATTCCTGAGCCCCACTGCACCAGGCCTGACTCCCAACCCTCCCCCGTCCCAGGCACAACACCCAAAACTGGACCTCTCCCCCCCAAGCCTGACTCCTGACTCCCTATCACCGACCTCCTGCCACCACCCCCCAGCCCCGAGGCTTGACTCACTCCCCCCACACCAAGTGCCTGACTCCCGATCCTGCCCTCCCCAGGCCTGACACCTCCTGACCTCCTGCTGCACCTCCCCCAGGCCCAACTCCTGATTCCCAGCCTCCCACCTCGCCCCCTGCCCAACTCCCGATCCTCCCGCTTCCACAGGGCACAACTTTTGGCCTACCCCCCACTTGGCGGGTCCACCTCCCATCCTCCCCAGCTCCTGGCCCAACCCTTCCCTCCCCTCCTCTCACCCCTCTCATGCGTGGTTTAGTTACCAGCCCTCGACGGTAGGCCCCAGGAGCGCGCTGCACTGCACGGATCTCACCCGGCCTGAGTCAGAAGGTTGGGCAAGACAGGATCGCCTGGATTTCCAAGTACGTAATTTTGAGCAGAGTGGCAATCCAACTCAATTGCCACTCCATTGGAAGTTATGGTCTGTTGTTTTTAAAACTTCAGCAACAGTGTAACCACATAGTTCCAAACAAGTACATTTTGGAGGCAAAATGTTACTTCTTAATGTTATGACAACCAGTGAAACAACAATTTCAGGAATCACAGAGATAATAAATTCCCTCCATTATTGTAAAAGATTGCATTTTGACTGCTGTCTCAGATCTGCAGTTTCAGGTCTGAAACCACCAGGGTATGGGATTGGACAGTCAGCCCTGAAAATTGCTTTGATCTGTAATTGACCCTGTTCACATACCATCTTCAGGAGCAAATGATTTGAAGAGACACTAAAAACAGCGTGCGAATACACTGTAAGAAATTTGGGTGCACTGGAATCTTTCTGTTTGAAGCAGGCGTACATGCGAAGGTTTGGAAGGCTGTTTCATTGCAGGACAGGTATACGATATCTCTGATTTCCAGGGACCTTTCAATGCATGATAGGCAAGGGCACATTTGGGGCGGGTGTTGGGAAGATGTGGACAAGAGTCTAAGTACAATGGGTACATTTCCAATTAAAAAATAATCTCTTGTGTGAAAGCTCTCAGAGGAGGCATTAGATTTTCCAGGCTTACCCCATTTCACTTGATGGTCACAAAAAGTTAGTATGCAAGTGCGGCAGTTAATTAGGAAGGCAAATGGAATGCTGGTGCTTATTGCAAGGGGAATGGAATATGAATGTGGGGAAGTTTTATTGCAGCTATACAGGGCCTTGGTGAGATCACACCTAGAATACTGTGTACAGTTTTGGACTCCTTATTTGAAAAAGGACATAATTGCCTGAGATGCAGTTCAGAGAAGGGTCACTTGACTCATTCCTGGCATGAAGGGCTTATCTTATAAAGAAAGGTTGAGCAGGTTGAGTTTATACACATTGGAGTTGAGAAGAATGTCAGGTGATCTTATAACAAATAAGATCCTGAGTGGACTGGATAAGGTGGATACTGGAAGGAGGTTTCATCTGATGGCAGAGGGACACAGTTTAAGAATAAGAGATCTCCCATTTAAGACAGGGATGAGGAGAATTTTTTCTCTGAGGGTTATTAGTTTGTAAAATTCTCTTCCCCAGAGAGCAGTGGAGGCTGGATCATTCAATTTATTCAAGGCTGAGTTAGATAGATTTTTGGTAGATGTGTCAAGAGTTAAGGGAGACAGGCAGGACAGTGGAGTTGAGACCAGAACAGATCAGCCATGACCTTATCAAATACTGGATCAGGCTCGAAGGACCAAAATGGCTTAATCCTGCCCCTAAGTCCTATGTTCCTATGTTTTGGTCTGGATGCAGTCTTCCTTCAGGAGGCATTCCTGATGGGATGTCTTTCTGGGCAAAGTTGTAGGGAATGGAGCTGACCACTTTGATCTTTGAAATCTTAACCAGTCTACACTATAGAACACCCTAAGGTCTACCCAGGCACCTCAAACTATGTTTTAATCTTCCAATGGTGCGCCTGATGATTACTTAGATGAATATAAACATCCCATTGCACCTTGTTCAGCTGGTGTTCTAAGATACTGTGAAAGCATCATGGAATATCACACTGGAGAGAGACTTGTTTCGCTAAGAAATCACCATGAGGCCTGTCTTTGTGCATCAAATATTTGCAGAATGACATGCTATTCTGCAATGAAGATATTGGGCGGAATTTTACAGCCCGTTCCCGCCGGCAGGATATTCCGGTCCTGCTGAAGTCAATGGATTTTTGAACTGCTCGCCACATTTTACAGCCCCACTGCCACAACGGGGCCACAAATTTCTACCCCTTGTGACAACTGTCTGGAAAGCATTGATTTGTATAATCTGGTGCGTGTGGTATCCTTTATAATGATGGAGGCATTGGTATGGATCATGTAAGGGCCGTGTTAATCTATCTTGCTACCGTTAGTTGTTCATGGTGAAGGAGTGAAGCCATTTGCTTGAGGGGATGAAATATCCACCATTTGCTTTATACATCTCTGTACTGTGAATTGACTAGTATTGATAATGTCACCAATGACATCTTGGAATGACCTGGAGGCACAGAAGATAAAGACTGTTAAGTTGAGCGAGTGCATCTGGTGCTGTCAGATCTATCCTGCAAACATTCATAGTTCCTTCAGTTGTTCCAAAAACACAAATATCAAATGTTCCCATTACATTATTAATGTACCTGGAATGTAGATTGCTTCAGGTGGGTGTGGGGAGCAGAATGTGATGTGCCCCAAAATAAGTGGAGTGAAAATAAAGAGAAATGGAGATAATTTTGTAAAAGGGAGCACTGCACTGTTAGTGGGACTGTCTAAACGGAGGTCCTGTCTTCCCTTTCAAACGGATGTAAAATCCTCCTCCTCCTTCAGGTACCATGCCCTAAGAGGGCATTGGCATCCATAGAATTGGTCCATGGTTAAGCTTGGCAAAGTACTGCAGTGGTCTGTTATTGCCTAACCAGGAAACTCTCCCAATCTTTGTTGCCTGCCATTGGGCACATTGGAGGAGTCTACAGCCTGATAACCAACCTGTTTGGCCACATTAGGCATGTACCTTCCTTGGCCATTGAGTCCTGAAGTGGGACTTGAACCCAGAGCTTTTGGCCCAGAGGTTGGGACACAACCCACTGTGCCATAAAACCCCCTTAGATGTAAAGTATCCTACCCAATATTTGAAGAAGAGCAGGGGGATCTCCCGATGTCTTGCTGGCCAACATTGATTATACAACCAACACCAAAACAGATTACATCGCTGTTTGTGGATGCTTGCTATGTACAGACTGGCTATTGTGTTTCTTACACTGCAACAGTGATCTTCAAATAAACACTTCATTGGCTGTAAAGCACATCGGGATACCCCAAGGTCATGAACGGTGCTTTCAAATGTAAGTCTTTCTTTTTAAAATATACATAAAATAAAAAAACAATAGTGGTGGAAGATTTTGAAGCATTTTAATTATAACATGGGATTCAAGTGCACAAACTGCAAGAAACATTGACTCTTTATTCCACTGGTATCAGATCTTTATAAACATACATGGAAGAGCTTAGCTCAGAGAAACAGATTATTTAAAATGGACATTCATGGCTGATGCTCCAGATCGACCTAGCTCCGGATCTCTGACCAGAGTTCAGTTGGTGGCGCTCCTATTGCTAATGTTCCGTGACCATGTGACCTAGATTATCTTGTCTCCCAGACACAAAGGGGATCTTCCACTCCTCATGTCCTCTCGAACTCAGGGATGTTGTCCAGGCAGTCAGCCTAGGTCCCATTAGCTGTTCGCCGCTTCACTGCTGCTCCCCATTTCTCTGGTCACTATCAGAAGCTTCAGTCTGCCCTATTTGTGGCTTTAACTTCTCAACACTGAATCAGCAGAGTCTTGGACTTCTGCTCCTGCTCCTCGCTGTTCCCTGCTCTCCTGTCTGCCTCTGAGGCTTCTGGCCTCCCTTCCTTCCTCAGTCTGTGTTTCAGGCTTCAGCTTCCACCCCTTCTGCTTCAGCCCACATTCTAGGCTTCAGACTCCATCTCCTTTGCATCAGCCCTCACTCTGGGCTTCAGGTTCAGCCCCAGCCTGCCAAGGGCAGCATTTCTTGTCCTGAGGGGTGCCCACAGCGCCGAATGAGTTCCCTGCCTGGCGTCCACTTGGGCCACAACCTCTGCTGGCGGGTCCCAGTGCCCCGCAGGGAATGCCCTGTAGTGGGCGGGGCCTTGAATTCAGCCCTGTGCTGGCATAGAAAGTTGGGACTCCAAAAACCTGCTTGTCTCCCACTACATAATATTATATGCTTCCTTAAATGGAGTTGGATCACATATGGGCGGTTTCAAAACAAAGCGGCTAACAACATATGGGATGGGGGAATCTACTACATGGTCGATTCCTCACCCTGGCATTGAATACCAACTATCTTGAATAAAATGGGAACAGTGAGCAAATTGTGAGTAGATGTGCTCTTAGCAATTCATACATCAATCTTCAATTTGTATGAGTGAACAGTTAGAAACTATCATACAGTATTTTGTTCTCTATAAATGGCTTCCCACTATAGTTTATGGAAGTGAACTTTTTTAAGTGAGCAGTCCTTCATAATTTTCTTGTATTTTTCAGGAGAGGAGGAAGATACAATGTTGACTAACAACATATATGGCCTCGCTTCGATTTGCCCTATCTGTGGCCTTGACTCTTTGACACTGATTCACCAGTCTTGAACTTCTGCTCCTGCTCCTTGGTGCTGCCCTGTTCTCTCTCTCTATCTCTCTCCCTCTCCCTCCCTGAGGCTTCTGACCTCCCTACCTTCCTCAGCCCATGCTCTGGGCTTCAGGCTCTGTCCCTTCTGCTTCAATATTAAGCGATGTTCCAATGGACATTCAGTAATACTTACTTCTCATGCAGAGAACAGAAACTATAATAAGTGAGTGCCAGATGTAAGTGACTTCCTTTTTATGTATATGATATCATATATAATGAATAATGGAAATTAACTATTCCTTTATATACAGCAAAAAAAAAGACTTGCAATATAACCTACACATACAGCCTTCGCCTCCACATTGACTCTTTTATTCTATTACTGTATTGTTGACCTAGCCTGATACTTTCCTTGAGGTTGTCATCTCCCTCTACTGACTAGATACAGTTCACCCAGGCCAAGGCCACCAGGGGAAAGGACGATTGTCATCCCTGCAGCACCAAAAAAGGTCATTCTTTTTCTACATGGTTACAGCAACATACCATTCCATGAGCCTATCTGTGAAGTTTTAAATTTGCTGTCTTGGGCAATATCCTCCAGCTTCACTCTCTATGCCTGGGTTAATGCCCTGGTCATTACTTCGTTATTTACTCACTTGAGAAATGCAAAATGAGCAATAGGATGCTTGAGATAAAAACAGGAAGTGCTGTAGAAGAGTCACATTTGACTCAAAATGTTAACTTTGTTTCTCTCTGCAGATGCTGCCAGACTGCTGAGTTTTTCCAGCACTTTATTTTTATTTCAGATTTCCAGCGTCGGCCGTATTTTGCTTTTATTTTGACCTTGAGTTCTGATTGGTAAGGTCTGTGATGCAAACTCCAACCAAAAAAACTCATCCAAAGAAAAAAGTGAATCAGCAGCATTTCAATTGGCTGTCATTTAAATTCCGTGATTTCATATAGATGATGTGTTAATGCATTTGCTGTCCAGAACTTGTTGAAAGACAGGTCCCTAAACCATCACATTGTCCTGTCATTACAAATGCATCAATGACAATTATTTTCTCTTCAATATTTTTGATCCATGTTCCTTTTTACATTTCATTTGTTGTTGAGGAGGGTACGATTGTTTTGAAACAGCAGCAGAAACATCTGCAGAAATAAACTGGGCTGGAGAGTGCAGCAAAATCTGTTACAAGAATATTGATGCGCCTAGAATTTGAAAGACTCTCGGATAATGCTGGTCCCCGCCCCACCCTCATATTTAGATGAAATTATTCTGTATCTATATGGAATATCTGTTTGAAAGATCTGTTCACCAAATAAAGTTTGCTTCAATTTTTCTTAATGTTGGGGAAGGCCTGGAATTAATTGGAACCCAACCTGCTTCAGTCCAAGTTCGTTTAATTGTGAAGATGAAGATGCTCTAGGAAATTCATGTCACTATTCCCAGCTGATCTTGCCATTGCAGGAAAATCTAGGCTATTGTAGAGTAAGGATATAAAATTCTTGTAGAGTTGAGTCTGGGCACCATTATATACCATACCCAGTGCAAAACCGAAGTGTTACACTGTTTGGTGTTAGTGCACTTGAAAGTCAGATCAGGAGCTGTCCCCTGAATTTGAATGGCACTTTTGTGTTGCTGCATATCAAGGATGTCTCAGATTACTGGAACTTGATACCTTTGTAACATATGTCCAAATACACTCAGTGGTCCCAATACAGAGGAGCACTTAATGCAAAACATTAGGCAAAAACAATTTTTTTCTTGTCACTTCAGGCTTTCAATAAAGGAACGAGGAAGTAGTAAGGATCAAAATGGAAAAGGGTTGCACCAAGTGTAAAAATATCTGTTTTTGGACTACGTCCATGTTAGTGTAATGCAAAAACTTGCTGTTTGACTTTGACAAACCAATAATTCAATCACCTGAAATAATTACACCTTAACTGATAGTTTCAAGTAGGGAAGAAGTGTGGGAAAGTTAATTAAACATGAGGTGTGTCCAAATCCTTTGGATTTATTTTGATCAATGTGCTGGACAATGGTAATTACACTTATATAGAATTTCTAAATGCACACATTTGGTTTGCATTTGTTCCAATCTTTTAGAGATGGTGATTTACTTGGCACCACTAAAGTGTCCAAAAAGAATTGAAGGGGGTGTGGTGGTGGGGACATTTATTATACATACTGCAGTTTAATCAATTACGTTAATACATAGACTTTATCAAGCACTTTGCCACCATTGCATTTTTTACTCAAACCACAATATCACAATATTTCCTGCAGAACTTGAACTAAAGAAAAATCATGTAAACAACTACATGTACAAAAATAAAAATTCAGACAAAAGAGAAAGCTATTGTAAACCACAGACTTCAGACTTGTAACTCCTCAAGAATCAATATGCGTAAAGTTTCTCATTAATTCCGACAACTACACCCATTTATCGTGCAGTCACCCTGTTATTAGGTCAAACTTTCAATAATATAGTCTTACTCTACGCAAATGATGGATTATGTAATGATATCAAGTAATCTTGTTTACATAGCTATGCAAGTTTCTACATATTTTTGTTACTGACGCAACATCTCTTTAGCATAGCACAATTTATCCAGTAAACTGTGTTTCAATTTAGATTCTGTGTATTATAAAGGGAAACATAAATAAAGTTTCAAAGATGAAGAACACTTTTAAGTTTGGGTTGTTACATAATTTCTTTTTCCTATATATTTACCGTCCTTTCAGAAGTTGAGGATTGGCCTCTTTATGGCCTCAACTACTACAAATAGTGTTGACAATGTTCCTGAGGGTGATGTGATGACTATCAATCTGACTGATTGTAATTGGGTCTATGCCTATAGTTATTAGTAAAAGGGCAGAACCGTCCAAAAGCCCATTTTGAAATATCTGGTATAGGAAAGAAGTACAAGATTTCCTCGAAATAAGTTGTGTCATTTTTGCCCTTTAAATGAGCTATGCCTCTTTGGCCTCTTAAAAAAGTGCACTGCAGGGGGACGTATATGAATGTTTTGGGAGTCTGCTCATTTCATTGTCACTGAAGCAGTCATTGGTGTACAACTCAAGTAAATACATGTAAATAACAGGAAATCACAGTGCAGCCTTTAAGAAAGCAAGGCTTGCCTTTATATAACACTTTTCATGATGTAGGAATGTCCCACAGTGCCTTGCAGACAAGTAAATAAATCTGAAGTGCAGTAACTATTGTAATGTAGGAAACACTGTAACCAATTTTCACGGAGTAAGCTCCCAGGAAAAGCAATATGATAATGACCAGGTTATTTGTTTTTGTGATGTTGATTGAGGGATAAATACTGACCAAGATAACCAGGGAGAACTATCCATCTTCTTTGAAATAAGGCTGCAGGATTGTTTATGTTTACCTTACAGAGCAATTGGGGCCTCAGTTTAATTTCTTATGCAAAAGGCGGCACTTCAAATTGTGCAGCACTCTCTCAGTATTGCAAAGAAGTGCCACCCTAGACTTTTGTGCTCAAGCCTCTGGAATGGAACTTGGACCCACAACGTTCTAACTAAAAGGCAAGAGTGCTACCAATGGATCCACAGCTGATAGCTCAGCCTACCTTGGCAGCAGCTGTTTGAGGGTGAAACAGGTAAAGAGGAACAGTGATTCGTTTTTTTTACTTCACTGACTATTAACTCCTGGTCATGTGATAGCAATATATTTAATATGCTAGAACAGAATTATGAGACACCATCTCTACCCCAGGCCAGCAGGTGAGAGAAGAACAATGCAGAACTTCACAGATTTAGACCCCCAAGCCCTTCTCAAGGAAATTGAAGGCAGGAGGTGCATGTGGCTCTGTGCCTTCCAGGAATACACCTCATGCGACTTGGTGGGAGAATGACAGGGGCATTAAATGCTAATGCCCCTTTTTCAGGTTTCAGAACAGTGCTAGGTAAAGATCAACAATCTTACCAGAACTGACGGCAATGCTTTCTCAAATGCAACTAATGTTAGGCTATAAATACAGGCCTTGTTAGCCCATATCATTACAATGAAGGGAGAAAGAAAGCACAACAAACATCTCCATTTCTTCCTTGCTCACTTTGGGCACTAGTACCCTCTTCACCCTTTTAAAGCAACATTTCCACAATGAACTCTAACCATTCCATTCTGGTTAAGGGTGGCCCTAACTTGACATGTTGCTCTGTGGGTTACCCAGCTCCCCTCCCAGTGATAACTGAGACACAATTATAAAACTTTTTTCCTCCACTTTAGCAGCTTCATACCCCTAAATACCTTGCTTCACCTTGCCCAGGCCACTTAGCACACACTTTTCAACTGTTAGTCTTGCCCACTTTAATCTATCTTTTTACAGGACAAATTGGCGCACCATGCACTCCAAAAACAGGCCAACACAGTGGATAGCCGTATCTTTAAATCCCTTCCTCCCTTTGAGAAAAAGGCCAAGGAGCTTATGAGCACTTACTTGGTTCTTACCAGTACCAAATTGGTAACTGAGTACCTAAAATGTTGCTCTGGCATCCCTCTGAAGCAGTGTTCCCTTCCCATCACACATTCTTACCTTCTACCTTCCTTTCCTGAAAAGGAGAGCACAGGACAAGGGAGAAGCAGGGAGCTTTTCTTCCTTGTAGCAGAAAGTGATAATGGTGAGGAAGTGAGGATAAGGACCAGCCTACTCACCAACAGCAGCTGCTTCATCCTGTCCTGACTTCCTTTGTGCCAATTGTTTCCAACTTACCACCTGTAGCACTTGCTCCCTCCTTCCAAGACACCAGCTCAGAGACTTTCAACTGGTTGGGGAATTAGATAGCGGTAGTGATTTTGTGGCACCGGGTGATTGATGAACGTGGAGGAATAAGGAATGGATGCCCCTTTCTCAGCAGAGGAGATGGCTGAAAATGGCTTTGGAGTTGTGAGACCCAAACTCATGCATGCTCAAGGGAAGACAGGATATCTGAAAAATATCTTACCATCGTTGAGCTTTGAGCTCAACCTCTGAGGATATATGGCAGTTAACACGTGCAACCCTTGAATTTATACCTATCCTTTGCACCAGTATCACAGAACTTTGTCTTCCTTAAGGGCATCAGTGGAGGGAATAGCAGCTTCATTGGAAGCTTCAGCAGGTCTCCAGCTAGGAAGTGAGCAGGCACCAGTTCATGCCTCCACCTCCACAGAAGTAATAGAGGGAAGCTTGGAACACAGCCTGAATCATGACTTTCAGACTGTGGTGATTACTGTGTCTCAGGGCTTTCAGAATCCGATAGCTGCCTCTAGACCAGCCGCCTTGCTGACAATAAGGCTACACAGCCAGGGCCCAGTGGTGTTGGCTTGTGACATACCTGTTGTGTTGTGTCTCAAGTTAGCAGTTGGCAATATTTGCCTGGTCCCTGGCCTTGCCCATCAGGGCATCATAGCTGTGGATTATGGTCATAAGATTCGACTGCCCCAGGAACAAGCTCCAGCAATTCAGCCAGCAGGTGTTCTGTGCTACAAGCAAACTGTCATTAGACAAGAACCAACTCAGCCCCATGAGCTCTTTGTAGAGCATAGGCAACCAAATACCTCCCTGGATCCTGGTACTCAGATTGCAGCTTAGAAGCAGTAGAAGAGTAAAAAAGGCACACGTGGACATCCAGGAGAAGCATGATGTTGATATAATGCAGGTTGATTGTATCTTTATTGAAATAAATGTAATAAAATGGAATATGCTTTGTTATTGATAGAGTCATATAGGGAAGGGCGTATTCTGTGGTGCTGGCATATTCACTCTGCTGATGGTGATTCACTCATGTTGGGACAAAGAGGGCTGATAATAGGCCAGGTAGCAATTTGACGGTATGTTCCCTTATTTGAAAGTCGTGGAGATTAGAGGTGAGATTATGGTTTCAAAGGTTGACTTTGCTCCATTGAAGACAAGGCTTCAGTATTGGGGGTGGGCTCTGAAATCTATTTCAGTTAATGCTGCCTATGTCTCCTTTGCTCCATTATGTGCTCCTCTTTTCTCCTCCACGGACACACCAGAATAAGCACAGTGCAGTAACCGTAGCTTTAAGGAATGTAGTAACTGTAGCTTTAAGTATTGTGTAGTATCACGTGACAGTGTGAATAAATCAGCCCTAAGCATGGGAAACTTAAGGGTGGAGTTTTTGACTAGTTGTGAATCTTGATGGAAGCATGTAGCTGCTGTTGAAGCCCTGTAAGTAAAGATTACTTTTTCTTATGAGAAACCGGTCTGGAAAATCAAGTCTATAACAACTGGCGAAAAAGATAGATTGGCTCTGGCGCTGTTCATCATCCAGTGAATGTAAGCATCTTGCTTTAAACAGAAAGAAAGTGAAAATATACTCGCCAAGTATGCCACTTTTTGGCAGGATTGACCCCTTCGACTCATCCACAGAGGATTGGAGTCAATATATAAAATGCCTCGGTTTCTTTTTCCAAGCAAACAAAATAACGGTGGAGGAAAAAGGAAAGCAATCCTCCTAAGTGTCTGTGGGAGTAAAACTAATAATTTCATCCATTGTTTGACAGCCCCAAATGCTCCTGATTCTAAGACCTACAGCGAACTGGTAGACCTCGTAAAGGGTCATTTTTCAACACAAACCCTTTATAATCATGCAGAGGTTCAAATTTAATTTGAGAGTAAGAGCCCTGGAGGAGACCTTAGCAACATATGTAGCGAATTTGAAACAGCTAACTGAATATTGTGACTTTGGGGAGACCCTAAATGTTATGGTAAGGGATCCTTTGGTCTGCGGTGTGCACGATGATGACATTCAATGACAGTTATTAGCTGAAGTAAATATCAATTTTAAAAGAGCATTTGAAATAGCAGGTTACGATGGAAAGCACCAAGCAGGATTCGCAGGCCTTACAGGGTGTACAAAATGGCACCGTCTCCCAATTAGGTCAGGAACAGACTGCTGGGCATGGTGCCAAAACCAGGGAGTCAGCCACGAAGCGGGAGACAATCCCTCCTACCCGAAAATTTTAAAAACATGCAGGAGACAGCTCAGTGGCAAATCTGAAAATGACGTTACCGATGTGGAAGTAACCATATTCCTGAAGCTTGCCGTTTTAAAGAGGTGGAGTGCCATTAATGTCATAAAAGAGGGCACATTCTGAAGCAATGTAAAGATTGAGACAGGTTCCCAGGCAGCAAACTAAACTGACCGAAGTACGTAATATGGAAGAACCAGAAACCACTAATTCTGATGTTTATCCTCTATTTAATGTGAAAGTAGGGAAAACAGAGCTAATTATTGTTACTCTGCAGGTCAATGGAAAACCTTTGATTATGAAAGTGGATACCAATGAGATAACGACCTCACATTCGAATATTTAAACAAGAGTACTCAACAATTGAATATGGAGCAGATTTCAGCCAAATTGAAGATATATACTGGTGAAGCACATACAATTGAAAGGTATTACCACTCCAACTGTTTATTACAAGTACCAGATAGCACAGTTCCCTTTGATTGTAGTGGAAGGTGAAGGGCCAAGCCTTCTAGGTCGTAACTGGTTGAGGGAAATTAACCTTGATTGGCCATTGCGATTTCAAAAGGAAGCAGAAAGAGTTCCTGAGTTGGAAAATGAACAAGGCAAGGTACTTCAGAAAGAGCCTGGAGAGTCAAAGGACCTTAACAGGATGTGAAAGGAGTGTGTCCTGAGGACACCTGTCTGGAAAATCAAGTCTACAACACACAGAAGTTGATGGTCTTACTCTGTGACAAAAGGGCCCAATTGTCCATAAACACAATGGCAAAAACATCTGTAATTCTTTCAAAAGCATTTTTCAGCTCTTTGCATTTAGTATCTCCAGACTAATCTCTGCTAGTGATCCCTGCCACTTGTCCCGGCAGTTGCTAAACTTCATAAACTCAGTCTACGTAAGCTAGAGTACTTTAACAGTGTAAACCTAGGAAACCCACATTTCCAAAGCCAATTTGGTCTCACTTTGACATGTCCAAATGAGGCCAGTGGGGAGTCAGCATGTGAATTGCACATAGGATAAAATGGCATGAGGAAACTTAGGAGAAGCTCTCTAAAGGGCAGAAGGAGGAAACATCCTCTTACCAAATTTTCTTGCTTCAAAATCTTCCTGTGTTAAAAATGGTGAAAACAGCATTCACTCCCACAATCTATAATTATTAAAAAGTCCCTAAAATAATTTACTAAATGATACATATGTTGCAAGGCAAGTTTTGGGCACTGTTACCACTCGCAATAGATGATTCCACCTGTATATCATGTTCTTATGCACAGATGTTCAAGAGCACAGGTGCCAATTTTTGAGGTGATTTCAAATTCTACGATATTTTAAATCAAATTTTTAGTATAGTTGAGTTTTATAACTTTCCACTAGAATGAAGGGTTCAAGGTACCAGGTGAAAGCTGACTAACTTTGGGAGAAGCACTGAGTTAAAGATTTGAAAATCTAGAATTTATTTGCAAATTCATACTAACTAAAACCCAGAAGAGATTTGTACAGAAAATCCCTACATCCATATTTTGTCTCAACCAATAGTAATGGCTCTTGTTCTGTGATTTTGACATCACTATATTTATCAATAGTTGAAGTGACCAAATATTTGCCATTGTTTTCTGAGGGTCTGGAATCTGTTTCTCTTATGATAGGCAAAAGATTGAAAGACTGGTGCCATGCTGTTTAAGAAAAGATCAAAGTTAATAATACCCTGAAAACTGGGAATTCCTATCTGGCCATAGGAATTCCTATGATTGAGAAATCACCTTCAATATTGACAAGCATTGTTCCTCCTCAAATAAACACACCATCAAGAAATAAAAAGAGCAATGCAATTTCTTAAGACTATTTATTAGAGTCTTCTAGGAATGGTTTATTTGGTGAATTGAGGCATAATGCTGAATTCTCTTACTGTTGGTTGGTTAGCCATTCCCTTTGGGCCCCACCACAAATTCCGTTCCTTAGCTATCGACTCCATCCTTCTCCCTGGCAACTGCCTAGCTGAACCAGACAGCTCATCACAAATATGGTGTCATATTTGACCTTGAGATGAGCCCCCGACCACATATCTGTGCTATCATTAAGACTGTCTATTCCCATCTCCAAAACATCACCTGACTCCTCCCCTGCCTCAGCTCATCGGCTGCCGAAAGCCTCCTACATTCTTTTGTTCCTTCTGGACTTGACTATTTCAATGCACTCCTGGCCCATGTCCCACAATCTGCCCTCTGTAAATTTGAGGTAATCCAAAATTCTCCAACCACACCAGGTCCTTTTCACCCATCACCTCCGTGGTCGCTGACCTACATTGGCTTCCAGTCAAGCAATGCTTCAAGTTTTAAATTCTCATCCTGTTTTCAAATCGGTCTTAGCCCTCTCCCCACCCATATCCCTGTAATCTTCTCCAACCCATAAATCTTCGAGGTATCTGCACTCCTATAATTCTGGGCTCTTAAGCACCTCTGATTTTAATTGCTCCACTGTTGGTGGTCATGCCTTCATTTGTCTCAACCCTAAATACTAGAATTCCCTCCTTAAACCTCCCTGCCTCTCTACGTCTCTTTCCACATTTAACATGCTCCTTAAAAACTACCTCTTTGTCCAAATATTTGATCATCCTTTTTCTTTATTCATTCATGGGATGCGCACTTTGCTGGCTGGGCCAGCATTTATTGCCCATCCCTAGTTGCCCTTGGGAAAGTGGTGGTGAGCTGCCTTCTTGAACCACTGCAGTCCATATGCTATAGGTACACTCACTGTGCTGTCCTAATATCTCATTATCTAATATCTCATCATGTCATTGTCTAGTTTACTGTCAAATTTTATTTGGTAACTCTCCTGTGAAGTGCCTTGAGAAATTTTACTGTAATAAAGGTGCTGTATCAACTGTAAGCTGCTGTTGTTATCTATGGAAATCTTATTGAAATCATGAATCATGCCTGCAGGGGAAAGCCCTGATTGCCATTTCGTCATCTAGATACATGCCTTTGCATAATGAAGGACTGACTTGCTGAGTGTCCTGGCAGCTTCTTGGGTATCGGGAAATGAATTTCTTGATAAGGTAATTGGAATTGTATCGTTACAGACAAGATGGAGGTTTAAATTAAACAGCCCTAATTTCTCCTTTCATCACCTGCCCGTAAACAGGAAGGTGTTTTTGATTTGCTTCCCCCTTTATAAGTGGTGGTGCATTTCCCAAACCTTCAGTTTTGGTGGATCCAATTTCTACGAATAGCCCCGCAAATACTCAAGATAGGGTAAACTCAAAGGGTTAGTTTATTTGCACACTCTCAATCCGCAGGAGGAGGGTCGCAATGTTGCCTCCTGTGCACTCATACAGTAAAGAAGGACTGAGGGAAATAAAAACATTTGCAGGGTAAAGACCACAAGGAAAAGAAATATTGTTTCACATGAGTTCCAGGGTCCCGAAGCAAAGTCCAATGAGGTATTCCTTCACAGAAGTCAGTGGGTTGAAAACCAATGCTGGTTAATTCAATTTTCCAGTGGTGTTAAATTCACATGATCAGTTAAGCATTTCAGAGATGCACCAGTAGAAACAGTGTAGATGGGAGCCAAGTATTCAAACCTGGGCAGAGCTCCTTTTCTATCAGGCTGCTTGTAGGATGGTAAAGTGGCAGACTGATTTGCAGTTCCATGAGGCAATACTACTGTTCCCACAAAGTGGAGATCCATGTCACAAGCTTCCCACCTCTCCACATTGACTTTGACAAAGGGTGTGTATCCCTTGTCTGGGTCCCTGAGATGGTTAACTGTCTCAACCATTAAGAATTGAAAGGAAGGTTTTGGGACCCTTTGTCTTAGCAGATGAGTAGACTCCAATTGGCCAGCCTGGGTTATGGAATGCAGATGGCCTTTGTACAGATCTCTTTGAATTTGATCTGTGCAGCCCACTAGGTTGTCGTTAATATCACTTCAGAGATAATGAGGTGCAAGTGTCTTTAATACTGCCAGGTAGTTCCTTTTGTTTGAGGGTCACAGACAGACTTAGCTTCAATCATTTTAAAAGGTCTTTGTCTATTTTTTTAATTTTAGAAATAGCCATGAGGATATCTATATCTATTTTATAAAAATATACAGTGTGAGGTCTTAGTCCCCTCACAGTATACTAACTGCATGTTAATTAGAACTTTCCTGTTGATAAGATTGAAGGGGTTGTCAATCAGGCCTTTGAGTGGCACATGCATTCCACTAGTTGTTCCTTGCACCAGCTAGCCTGTCAAACTGTCAAAGCTCTCTCTCTTTGATTGCCTGCTTCCATTGGGAAGAATATAGATTTTGCTATGTCCTGAATAAAGCATCATTCAACCTCCTCATTAAATGATGAGCAGCTAGGTGCCTGACAAATGTGGCAAAGGTCACCTGCTGCTGCCTGGAAGGATTCAGTCAAAAGGAACTTCAAGGCAGCAGAAACTTGATTGGAGGAAGTTGGCTACCAGCCTACAGTTGACATCTTCCTTCAATAGTCTCTGGAGAGGAGTGTAGCTTTCTGAGGCACTGAAGTGGGACCTTCTTGATCCTGGAGAGTGGGTGTGAACACTTAGGGAAGAGGTGCCATCTGTGAAGCATGACTTTAAGATTGGGAGCTTTACAGAAGTGTAATTCTGGTGAAGTTTTATTTTGTTGGAGCTTTTAGTTGTTAGCCTCTAAGAATGCATGTTACTTCATTTCATATACCAAACCTACTCCCAAGTAAGTGAACATTCAGAGGAAAATTCAACACACACACACTAGCAAGTCCCCAGGTTTGATCTGTAGTCCCCACTAAATTAAATCATCTAAGTTGCAGGGCATGGAAGACGTTACTGTTTAGTTTTGTATGTTTGGGGGAGCAGTTATAGTTTGATGTGGAGGTTAACAATTTATTAAAGGGCTTCAGCTGATGCAGTGTGAATGGCTGTGATGCCACCAGGAATGGATCTCCTAGGGCAGGAGTTCAGTATATGGGTGATAGTCCGACTTGGATGGCCACAGGAAACAATTTAAACTGTTCAGTGGCCACAACTCCCCAGGCCCGTCCTCAAATGGTTGAGGCTTGTCCAGATTTTCCGTGGTAGGTTGAAATCTGGGACTTCACCACTCGGTCAGTTATCAGGTTATAGTTGGCGATGTTTGCAGTCAACCAGTAGGTGTGCCATGTAGTGGTGGGGCTGTTGTCACTTTGTTGGGTGTGGAGTGTGTTCCAGTGGGGGTTACAGAATTTCAGATGAGTGTGCGCTTTTTAGGTCCTGTGTCCGTGGGAGTGCTTCGTAGCTGTCAGCTGATAGTGTTCTTTGAGGAGGATGTTTTCCCTGCCAACATAAGAAGGTTCAATATGCACCAGCACAGGAAGCCACTCAAGCTGTGTTGGTCTCAGCATCTCAGAAATCATTTTCATGGCTTCCAGGAGATGGTTACCTACCATGTTTGTGTGGCCTCTCCAGAGCTAAATTGAGCAGCAGCACTCTGCTTTTGGGTAGACCAGGGTGTGCAAAGCACTGTGTAGTGTGTTGGCTCTGCAGCCCCAGGTGGTACAAGCCAACTTCTGCATGAGATTCATTCTTGTCTTGATCTTGTCTCTGGTGTTCTGGAGGTGGTTCTGGTAGGTCAATGTACGGTCGGGAGTGATGCCAAGATATTTTGGCAATAGGTCGTGGGTGAGTGGTCAGTCACAGAACTGGATATGAAGTTCTTCCCTGGCCTTTGAGTTGTTTACGTGGAAGGCTGAAATGACAGTCTTGCCAGTGTTAGTTGAAGTCTTCATTTTCTGAAGTAGGCTTCCAGAAAACATAGATCTTCAGTGAGTGATTTCTCAATATCCTGAAGTTCTTTAGCCTGGAAAGCCAGAGCCAGGTCATCAGCATGTGTGAAGAGTCATGATTCTGTGGGAGGGAGGTCACTGGTATGTATGTTGAAGAGAGCCTGTACGAGGGCTGATCCCTGTTGCTTATGTGTGGGTGCATGTTACAGTTATCAATGACCATTACAAATAACAACTCAGACCACTATTTCTGGTCTGACTGGCATTGGATGAGAATGAGATCTGGTTTTGCTCTAATCTTCCCTCGCCATCACACATTGGATGAATGTCTAACTTATATTTACTATCAATATTCACACATGAGAAATAGCCACATGAACAAAGGAGCACAGATTAGACAGTAACTATACCACAGCATGAGACATTGCCTTCAGGACGACTCTACATTTGGGAGGATAGAAGAAGCACTTGGGAATCTGGATTATATGGATCCAAACAAGTAGAAATCTGATCCAGATTTAGAATTTGAGGTGCAACTGTCATACTTTGTGCTGCTGGTGAGAGATTTGCTCTCTCTCGCACATTGTAAATTCAGGAGTGCATTGCCCAATTATTTTCTGATTATTTAAAATAATAGTTGGAAAGGTACACATTGCATGTGCTGAATTTCAAATCCATGCTCCCAATGAAGACTCCTTACCAACTATGCAAAGTCAGAAACCTAATTATTGTGTACCTTAATTTTTTTCATTATGTAAAAATTCTGATTCCTTTGGAAAATTTATTTGGCCCTTACGAATATCTGATGCGTGCAAACTGAGTGTTGTAAAATTGCCAAAATATTCATGAGGTTGTACTTCAGTTTATTACCCAAATCCTGAAGGATAAACAACTATATAATTCTCATAGTTAATCATTCAAGCATTTAAGCATATGTGCGTGATGACCACAAACTAACTTAGACTTGTGTCTAATAAGGGTACAATGTAAACATCTTTGCAAACAAAAGTGAGTCAGCAAGATCCTTTCTTGTCTCGTTATGTTGAATAATCAACCGCATAACCTGGGAGGGAAGAATATAGCAACTAATTGCCACTTACATCACTCTAATTGAATTGCCAATGTTGCACAATACAATTCTGTTCATATATTGTAAGCAGGGATAAGCCACCAGCTGAGTATTATATGCCTTTCAACTCTATGACATTATTATTAACGCTTTTCTAATTTGTGTTCCTTTCCTACCACAAGCCATGGTGTGGCAATCCGGGATAACTATGCAAAGTCACCTTTAAGTCTGTGAGGCTTTTGGAAACTAATCTATCTAAATCCAATAACAGTTATGCTCCCAGTCCAGCCATGCCACTAGTGTTCTACAATGTCTCTTGGTGGCCACTGATCTGGTTGGAAAGCAAATCTAATGGTTTCAATGGGTCAGTGAAGGCCTGTGTAATGCTGATGTACAAGCCAACCTAATCCTTTCAAGGTTGGGTGAGGCAGCTCTCTCCTGTCACCTCTTTGGCAGAAGTCTGAGCAACTGCTAAAACATGCAGACTGCCCTATGAACACTGTTCAGATCATCTCAACTGCAGATGTACTTGGAGCTATCAGATGTTCTTGGATGGGCTAAAAAGCTGCAAAGTCATCCAACATATAGTTGGTGGATTCCTGCAAACAACAATGGCATTTATATAGTGCCTTTTATATAGAAAATGCCACAAGGCCTTTCATAGAAAGGGAAGAAGAAAATAGGAACAGATAAAGGTGCAAAGCCATCTAAGCTGTCATCTGACATGGTCTGAGGTGTCTACAGTTATGTCTCACATTTACCAACAATCTTCTTTTAAAAGTAGGATCCATGAGACCTGGAACTCCAGTCAGCTCAGCCAAGGGGCAATGTAGTGTGACCCTCCAGTATTCCTCCTCCTGTGTTACTACTAGCTGCTCCTGCTCACTTATGTTTTGTGTGCCAATGCACTCCTTTCTGGCTCACTCTATCTCTGAACTGGCACTCACAAAGAAGAATGTGAGCAACAGTGCTCTGCAGTGCTGGCAATGCCAGGTTTATTGGTTCCTCTTGCATTTCAATTGGGGGAAAGGGAAGGTGAGATTGGAATAATTTTCTACGGAGCAAAGTTCACATTGTCACTTTTAGTGGAATGGATATGAAGATCTTACGGTATAATTCATTGACCAATAATGCTGAGTTAAATCGGTTGAGAAGGAAGGGAAGAATATTATCACAAACCTGCAGCTGGCACCCTAGTACTTCTTGTATTTCACCATCTCTGATATCCTCTGTTGCCTCCCTCTCCAGCATGTGGTGAGGTTCCTTCAATTGGATGAGAAGGCAAAGGTGTTTTTTGGCAATCTGCACTTATTACAGCTCTATCCCTGATGTTATAGGCTTCCTTGAAAAATAAAATGTGAGCAGTGCTTTTTACCTGCAGTTAGTCCCATGTGACAGCATGCGACCTGTTACCTGATGACAGATTTGTTCACCAAGCAATTGGCTTTGTGAAATTTTTAGTTAATTAAGTGCAGGCAATATTGTGAATAAAAGAACACTTCCAAATGAAGGCTGTGGTATAAAAGACATTGTGCTGTCAATTGTGGCATTCATTTGGGCATTTCAAGCATGTTAACATCACAGGAGGGGGAGTCATTTTAAGTGACAGACTTGCTTAGTACCCTTGGAAGGTGCAGCTGACTCATCATACATTGGTGAACTGGTAAGGTCATTAAACGTTTCCACCATTAACTGTCATGCATGAGATTTTGACACTAGCACTGATTGTCCTGGATACCTCCTCCCATACTGTCTCTAAACAGCAGTACTTGAGGGCCTGCATTGCACACATGTCAACTAAATTGACTCCGCCATTTCTTACTTCATACAGCAGCTCTTAGACAGCTTCATTTGTGATTGTTGGGCAATTTGGGACTATCTGCTATCTTCCCAAGGTACCTTTTTTTTGGGTTATTTCCTTTTTATTCATTCACGGGATGTGGGCTTCGCTGGCTGGCCCAGCATTTATTGCCCATCCCTAGTTGCTCTTGAGAAGGTGGTGGTGAGCTGCCTTCTTGAACCGCTGAAGTCCATGTGGTCTAGGTCCACCCACAGTGCTGTTAAGAAGGCTAGTTCCAGGATTTTGACCCAGCGACAGTGAAGGAATGGTGATATATTTCCAAGTCAGGATGATGAGTGACTTGGAGGGGAAGTTCCAGGTTTCCACCTATCTGCTGCCCTTGTCTTTCTAGATGGCAGTGGTTGTGAGTTTTGAAGGTGCTGCCTTGGTGAGTTGCTGCAGTGCACCTTGTAGATAGTACACACTGCTGCCACTGTGCGTCAATGGCGAAGGGAGGTGCTGCAAACTAAAATTCCCAAAGAGTGCCATTGCAAAGTTATGTTACATCTTTGAACCTTCACTTCCTAACTGAAACAACAGAATACATTGCTTGTGAGGTCCACTGATTTCATATAGGCTTTCATTCATCATCACAAGAACGAAATCCCTACTTAACAGCGTTGTGGAAGCATCTTCAGCACACGGATTGCAGTGGCTTAAGAAGGTTCAGCATTATCTTCTTGAAGGGAACTTAGGATTGACAATAAATACCAGTCTAGCCAGTAATGCTCATTTGCTGAGAGTGAAAATTTAAAAAAAACTGTGATGATGAGCAGGAAAAGACCAGGTCGTCCATCGAGACTGTCCCACACTGATGATGGCCGGTCACTATTTTCTTGTAGAAAGCAACCTGTTTAAAAAAGAACCCACTATTTCCACTATGTGACAGAGTTGTCGTAAATGCAAAGTATAGTTGTACTTAGATATATGTCGTGAAATGTACAGCTGACCCCGAAGCCACTCATTCAAGGAAGTAAAGAGCTGCCATTCTATAATTCTGTGATTGTTGGAACAAAGTCATTCGTCTCAAGGCTCCTTTCCTTAAACGCTCAAATGATTTCCTCTTCCTCCAGGAATTAATGGTATTTGAGTTATTATAAACACCAAAATAATCCAGATGTTGGTTGGGGGGTGGGGAGGAGATCAAGGTATTGCAGCCATGGCTCAAGCCGCTACTTTGACACTGATGAACAGGAGTTGAGAGGTACAATGCAGTCATAGTGGAGCACACCTTTTTTGTACTGAAACAACTCTTTCTTGGATAGATGAGCGAAATTACAGCTTAGTCAAGGCTGTCAAGAGTTTGGTTGCCTGTTTCATTCTATGTAAGCTTGCCATGTAATAGGCCCTTTTGCAGTCAGGGAAAGAAAGACAGCCACAAGCAGAGGAAGATGCCGAGACAGATATAAGAATTGGCTTCATAAACAGCTGTGCAGACTGTTAGAGTCATCACTCAAGGTCTAACTGACCAAACCATTAAAATAGCTGGCAGAATAACTGCTAATGTCTCCAATAGCAATTTCTAACTATAGAAGTCGTGCAACCTGACACATTCATGTGGCTTTGTTTGCATTTCAGACGCTCCTAATACTTGATGAAATCTGATTGATAATTCCTTAGTTCCATGTTATCTTTGAGGAGCTGCACTTGAGGGAACATGTTAAAGAAATGGCTGCACCATTGTTGCGCTGATTCTCCAATGCACACTCCTATGAGCTTGGTTTCTTGCTGAGATTGGGAGATCATGGAATTATGCCTCGACTGCTATGTATTGCAACTTGTGTATGATTGCCTAGTGACTACAGTACAGAAAAATAGCCACGAAAGTTGCTGAATTTTTGTAAATATTCAACTGGTTCATCATGTCTTTCAGGGAAGGAAACATGCCCCATGACTATTACTGGCCTACATAGGACTCCAGTTCTGTGTTATGTGGTTTAATACCCTTACAATTTGTCAATACTTACAAGAATTGCACAAGTCTCAAGAAAGAGTGGGATGTCTCATGGCATGAGCTGCTAGTTAAATATTTTCCTGCACTTTTCAACTCCAATATAGTTTGAAGTGTAACTTGATGCAAGTGCAAGTTGGCAATGGAGCATCTAAGACTTAGTGAACAATGGGACTGACAGTGTACCTCCTTAACCAATAAAATTTGAGGGTTGGGGAAGAAACAAAGGAACAGTGGAAAAGCAGCGTGAGTTAGACTCCAAATCAGGCACCGAAGCGCAATCATGAGTGCGAAAAGAGGATTGGATTAAGAAAAATAGAAAAGTGAGACTCAAAGGAAAAGTAAGAAACAAATTGAAAAGTTTAAATTTTTACATTTTGAAAATCTCTAAGAAGAATTTGCTACATGCAGAAATGAGATTCAATAGTTTAAATTGTTCCCTATCTAGGGGAATGATTGGCAATGTATTAACAATTATCATGGGTATTTGCGCTAACAATTATGAGCTCTAACATTCCATGGTGAGTTTAATGGGCAATTACTTTGCAAATGCAGCAAGTTTTAAAAAATCATCGGGAGGCAAAGGGTAAGATGCTGTTTGTATGAGGTAAATAGTAGAATGGCATGAATCGACCAGCGATATCTGGAGATTCATAATTCTTAGTATATCTCTTCCTCTCTTGATCTTGCTAGTTGTTCTATGGATTAATGATGGTGTATGTTATGAATTGGGCATTATTTTTCCAGAAAGATTTGGTTTCATTACTATAGATGCTTCGTTATTGATCATATACCAAAAGTGTATGATCTGGTCAAAAAATACAAATTCTCATTTCATGAACTGCATAAGCAGAAAAGGATGGTGACACATTGGTTTTATTGAAAAAAACATTAAAACTTGTCTTAGTTATGTATTTACATTTTTAAATAATTTCCCCAGTAATAAGGTACAGAAACTCCATTCAGGTAATTTTCATTTAAGCCTGACAATGGTAGTCCTAAAAGTGAGTTTCTACTGTGTAATTTGTGCTCCAATTTGATAATTTAATACACGTACACCAAATTCCTGCAAGCATTATTTTAATGTAAACGTTAGCCCATTTATACAATTGTTCTACACCCACACACACATACACACACAAACACACAGATGAAAACCTACAACCTGCTTCAAGAACAATTTGGAAGAAACTTGCAGGGTAATTTGCAAAGCTTCATAATATGATGTGAAGGTTGGCCCTATTTAAGATCCACACTCTCATTTAGCAAGGTTGCATAGTGCATATGATGCTTCATATGATTAACTCTTTGGTGTCAATGCATTATGAGTTTGCACTAAATTACGGATTAGAAAACCTAACCTAAATCTCTTCAAGATTGTGCACAAAGTCGTCAATGAACCTACAATTCCTAAACACTTCTTCAAATATTTAATAAACTGTTTGAGTACTGTGAATGTTTGACCCACACTACTGGAGATCTGGAATAGGCTTTGCATGATTCTCCTGTTAATTTACTAGTTTCTGCTACGATCTCTCAGACTGGCATTAATCATGGATCTGTAGTTTTTATGATCATTTGCAATGCATGATTGGTAGATAAGAAATATTGCAAACTTATTGTTATTCAGTGGGAAACAGAATTAGAGGGAAAAAGCACTGAGTACAATTAACATATAGTGCAAAATATAAATGCTGTGATGATGAGGAGGAAATATTGGAATACAATGGCACATTGATGGTTCAACAGTTGGTGGGTCATAAATTTGTGCCTCAGTTTCTTGTAGTTGTGAGTTCCTATTTCAATTGTGCAGGTAAGAGTATAACCCAGTCACACTCTATCAAAGAGAGTGAGAAAATAATTATCTGATGGGTCAATCTACTTCTGCTGTTATACTTTCTACACACAACTCAAAGTGATTTTGGCAAAGATCTTAGATCCGGTTGTTTCTGTCTGCCCTACTTGTTCTGGAATGACCCTTAGCATAGTGATAAGAGTATAAAAACTTTTTGGATTGCAAAAAGGCCATTTTCCCCACCCCTCATTGTTTGATTGATCAGAGTCCCATAAACTTGACTTTTCATCATATCCCTAAACCCCTTTTCTCTACAGAAACACCTCTCATGAAACCACTTAATACTGCAAATTTCAATGCTCCTTCTTGGTAGGAAATCACAACAACCTAAGTGATCAATATAATTTATTGTCTTTCCAAAGTAAACTAGAATTAAATTATTTGACATAATGAAAGCTTGGGTACATTCTCAATGTAGATCAATACATCTCTGACTGAGAATAAATGTGCAACATTTACTCTCAAGCGTCTAAGGAGCAAAAAATAGTGACACTGTCCTGTGGACTGTTAACTTTTCACTTCATCTGATCTTAAGCAAAGAGATGAACAAAGCAATTGATCCACCCTGAAACTTCTGGTAATTCTTATTCCCATTTGAATACCTTGTGTATGGAATTTCATTGGCTGCTCCTATTTTGAAACTATAACAATAGAACAAAGCAGATCTTCCTTGTGCCTCCAGCTATTGACAAAAATTATTCTTACTGCTAAACACTTCCTGATTAAACTTCCAGATGCACACCTAGTGGTCATTAAACTGAATGGAAATTAATCATTATGTTGATTTGCCGGCAGAAATAATCTAGGGAATATACTCTGTGATAGTGATTACAGGGCACTAACCGATCAAGCAATTTAGATGACAGTATAAATCACAGGAGTTATGTTTGTGCATTTTATAATTATCATCTGAATCTGGGAACAAACACAACTTTGCACTTACTGCTCTATACCTGTTGTTCTTAATATTTACAGCTATCTATACATGGCTATTGGATGACACTAAACAGATTCATATAAAGTCTATTTGTCTACCACTGTTAGAATAGTGGACAGAGGTACTTCATTCAAAAAGATTAATGGCCCTGTACAATAGTATTTTACAGAGTCAATTCAACACCATTGAACTTTGAGTTCAGTTTTGTGCGGATGATAGAGATAAGGTTTCAGCCCTCTCTCACCACTCATGCTCGCCACAAAAGTGAGCTTCCACAGGCAAATGCAGGAGCAAGCCTTGGGATAGGTGTTGGTAGAACAATGCACCTGCATGTGTTAGCCCCTTATGAACTTGCTTCTACATTTTTATTATGTAGTCTGATTAAGAAGAAGAGATGAAGTACATATAGAACCACCAGAGTAATACTCATCCTTGCCTCTTTGTAAAGTGTAGCTTCAAAACAAATAGAAATCAAGAACAATGATGAGAAAGTGGTCCCCAAATGCAAAAACTGAATGTTTACCCATCAATGCATGAAAATGCAAAAATGGAATAACTGTCCATTTAAGAAAGCAACTTCAACAGGTAAACTCCAAAATAGTTCTGTGAACTCAAGTTTTTACATATGAAGCTCATCGTGTGGGTAGATCTAGGTCTGAAGTCATAAAATTTGGGCTCAAGGAATTTATAAAGGAAATTTAACATGTTAGTGAAGACCTGCATGCAATTAGTAGAGCATTACTTTTTGACAAATTGAAAATCATAACATTGGGCACACAATTGGTGCTCAAGGGTGGACATTTGATTTGATGATGTCCACTTGCTGCATGTGAAACCCCATTGATGGAACAAGCCCTCACAAAATGTATCCTCTGCTGTTATGGTGATAAATAGTCACTTGCAACTTTAGCAGAGTGTCTGCAGTACCAGAACCCATGGATAATTAGCGGAAACAGCCAAAAGTACTGGAATACATGATTCCCCGAGGGTCCTGCAGATCTCTTGCCAAAGTTACAGCAGATGATTGATAGGACCCCATTGAAGTTCCATTTCTGTTTTAAATCAAATAGGCAACATTTTACTGGTATCTCTCTTTTTATATATGCCTGTGGATGGACAGAGTAAATGTGAATTTAATTTGAATAAGGTTAGACTGCTGGAGACAGGGCTCCAGCCTTACCTTTAAAGTCTTAATTCTCAGCACAATGGAGGCATCCAGAGCTGTGGTGATTATCCACCGAGAACCGATGAGGATACAACTATCCAGTTGTTGAAATAGTCACTGAAAGTAGTTGCGAAAGGTAATAAGGCCATAAAATAAAAAAACAACCTGTAGCACTGGGGTTCATTTCTAGAGTTGAAAAGCAGTGAAGTTATGTTAGACTAACACTGAAATAGTTAGACCATACTTGGAGTACCACCCACAATTCTGGTCTCCATGCTATAAGAAAAAAGATATTGAGGCACAGGAGAGAGCACAATAAGGTTTACAATGATGATACCAGACAAAAGAAGATAAACATATCAGGAAAGGCTGAAAAGGCTTGGGGCTTTTTGCACTAGGAAAGAAAAGGCTGAGCAGCTGATAGAAAATTGATGAAAATTCAGTATGTCGCCACTTACAAGACATTATGTGGAGGCAAGTGGAGATCATTGACCTTGCAGTGCTCAACGAGCCATATTATTTTAAGACTGTGCTATAATCAACCGGCCGTTCCCATGTGGCATGGTACTGTGCTGACAACAACAGCTTTTATTTCTATAGCACCTCTAAAGTTGTAAAACCTGCCCAAGCGCTTCACAGGGATCATATCAAACAAAATGTGACATTGAACCACATAAGGAGCTATTACAGCAGATAACCAAAAGCTTGGTCAAGGAGATAAGTTATGGAGTCTTAAAGGAGGAAAAGAGGTAAAAAGACTGAGTTGTTTAGGAAGGGAATTCCAGGGGACTGAGCCTAGAAGGCATAGTCATCAATGGATTAAAATTATATCATGATTAAAGTTGGAGGCACTCAAGAGGCCAGAATAGAGGAATGCAAATATCTTGGAGATTTGTAGGCCTTGAGGAGATTACAGAAATTGGAGGGGCAAGGCCATAAAGGGATTTGAAACCAAGGATCAGAGTTTTAAAATCAAGGTGCTGCTGAACCAGTAGCCAATGTAGGTCAACAAACACTGGGGTGATGATTCAATGAGAATTGGCGTGAGTTAGGATATAAACAGCAGAATTTTGAGTGACTTCAAGTTTGTGGATGGTAGGATATGGGGGTAGGCTAGGAGTGTATCGTCTAGGGTCAAATTTAGAAGTAACAAAGACATGGATGAAATTTTGCAAATGAGCTGAGTAAGGAGCAGAGATATTAATGCTATGGAATTGCACTTTAACTGTAATGAGGTTGCCTTGTGCGTTTTGCTTGGCCAAACATGGTCACGGTGGGTTCACATGTCTGGTTCTCTGTTGAAACTGCAGTCAGTTCTATGGGTAGAAACCATTTTTTTGTAGCTAGGTAATAGTTTCATGATCAAAGGCGGCATTGAATCATAAAATCTTACAGCACAAGAGGAGGCCATTGGCCCAATATGCTTGTGCCAGCTCGTTGAAAGAGCTAACCAATTAGTCCCATTCTCAAGCTCCTTTCCCATAATCATCCTTTTCAAGAATATATTCAGTTCCCTTTTGGAAGGAACTATTGAATCTGGCTCCAAAACCCTTTCAGGCCGTGTATTCCAGATCGTAACAACACACTGCATAAACAGAAATTCTCCTCATCTCCCCTTTGGTTCTTAATAGCAAGAATTTTAGACACAAGGGATAATCAGTGACAAGCAGCCACAGTTATCATGAGAAGTGGTAACATTTGCACGCATTTCTTGCAGCCCTTTTGTGCTGAACATGGGCTTAGTTGAGCTAGCAGTCCATGTGAGAATAGTTTGAAGAGTATCAATTAGGTCTTGACAGCCTGACCTAAGGTACATTTTAGAGAATCTGTGGAAGCAGCCATGACTGGCATTCTGGAATCAGTGATTGGCCTTAGAACTCCTTCCTGATCTCTCGGTATCACAGAAATCTCTAGACTAATTCAGTCAACATGCTCTGACATATCTCTTTCATTGTACTACAGAAGAAGGTTGTGGACTACTCCAACTTATCCACTAACTATAGCACACAAAAGGACACTGTCTCGAGTGTCTGCTGCTCAACCTTATATCTTTTAAAGAGATCTGGGTCTGCTTATTTGCCATTCGCAAGAAGTTATTCAGCAAGGGCTTTCAAATATCCTGAGGGTTCTGGTTCTTATTGACCATCTCACTCATTTCTTCATTTCCATTGTGTGGACATTGATGGTATAGAAGTGAGTCATGCTTTCAGCATCCTTTCAGGATATGCATAGAGTTTCATGCCTTGGTTAACTTGTGAGACCAGTAAAATATTTCTGGCATTGTGTTGCCATTCATGGTGTGGCTGATGTAAAATGTGATGTGACTGCCTGCACCACCTCCATTCATACTGTGTGCACCACTTTTTTCTGGGACTTCCTGCCTTTGGTTGCAAATAGTCCTGCCCTCCTTGTCCTTATCTCTCCAAATATTGTAGCAGTTCTGAATAACCTTGGAGACTTGAACACAACAGATAGCCCCATCTGTCATCGTCCTCTCACTGTGTTTATGCTTTATCTCATTAAGACTTAAAATATCATCTGGCCTTTAAAGCTACAGCTAAACTAGATTTCCCACCCTCCCAGTGTGCGAGGGCCATTCAGCTGTGGGCCTAACCTGCTTTCAACCTGTTCTGCTTTAGGGCCTCCGCAGGAAAATTCACTTGGCTGCAGGAGGGATGATGTGGGTGGAGGAACGTCCTGCCCTGTCATGTTCTAAAAACTGTGGAAAGTCCCGACCTTGCTGCCCACATAATCATCCCGAACATCATTTAGTACAGAGTTTGGCCAGGAAGCAAAGGCCTTGTTTGAAATTATAAAGAATGTTTGAAGGGCTGTGGGTATTGGATCTGTAAACTTCAGAAAGCGATAATAAGAATTATACAGTGGGAGAAGTGGCTGAATTTAATGGCTGATCTATTGCAGATAACTTTTACAGGAGGTAGTTAAAGTCTCAAGATTAACACAGATGTAAGTTAAAGTTTCTTTTAGAATAAAGATGCTTACATATCTACACAAATAAATCCCAATAGAGACAGAGATAAGGAGAATTTTTTTCTCCCAGAGGGTCGTGAGTATTTGGAACTCTCTTCCTCAAAAGGCAGTGGAAACAAAGTCTTTAAATGCTTTTAGGTAGAGGTAGATAGATTCTTGGTATGCAAGGGGGTGAAAGGTTATCGGGGGTAGTCGGGAATGTGAAGTTGCAGTTACAATCAGATCAGCCATGATCTTATTGAATGGTGGAGCAGGGTCGAGGGGCTGAGTGGTCTACTCCTGGTCCTAGTTCATATGTTCGTATTTATTTTAGTGCACATTAAATTTCATTCCGTCTTCAGTTTTATTTCATGAATAACTTCACTTGAATACAGTAATCACACTGGAAAGTTTGCAAAATATTTTCCTTCATTAGTGTCAGACATAGGTCAGTTGGTAGCACCTCTGAATTGCAAGGTTCTGGGTTCAAGTTCCATTCTAGGGCCTGAAAACAAAAATCAAGCTTGATACTCCAGTGCAGTACTGAGGGAGCACTGCACTGATGGAGGTGCTGCCATTCAGATGAAACATAAAACGAGGACCCATCCCCTTGCTTGGGTGGATGTGAAAAAGCCCATGGCACCATTTCAAGAAGAGCAGGGGAGTGATTTCCAGTGTCATGGCCAGTAAGTGACTGGGGTGAATGATTGTCTTTGACTTTGAGGCAGTAGTTGACTGAGTGTGGCATCAAGAATCTCTGGCAAAATTGAAGTCAATGGGAATCGGGGGAAAAGTCATACCTAGTCATACCTAGCACAAGGGAAGATGGTTGTGGTTGTTGGAGGTCAATTACCTCAACCCCAGGATATTGTTGCAGGAGATCCTCAGGGCAATGTGTTAGGCTGAACCTTCTTTAGTCGTTTTATCAATGAATTTCCTTCTATTATACGGTCAGAAGTGAGTTTTTCACTAATGATTGCTCAGTGTACAGCACCATTCATGACTCCTCAGATACTGAAGCAGTCCGTGCCCATATGCAGTGAGACCTGGACAATATTCAGGCTTGAGCTGACAATTGGCAAGTAGCATTCACACCACACAAGTGCCAGGCAATGACCATCTCCAACAAGAGAGAATTTAACTATTTCCCTTGACATTCAACAGAATTACCATCTCTGAATGCCCCACCTTCAACATCCTGGGAGTTATCATTGACCAGAAACTTAACTAGACCAGCCATATAAATACTGTGGTACCCCATTTGCATCCCTTACACCACCTTAAACATTCACTCCCTTCACCACCTGCGCACAGTGGCAGCTGTGTACCATATACAATATGTGTGGCAGCAGCTCACTGTAGTATAATGGGGAGAATCAGACTTGGGGGAGATGTAGTAACAGGGGTTAATTTTAACCGTATGATATGTTAATGAGACAAGGGGTACTTCATCACAGGAAGTGATGCAATGTCTCATGATCTTACAGGACTCATGGCAAGGAATTCACAGTAAGAGATGTTCCAATAAAATTAATGTTTTCCCTACCTCAGCAAACTCTAAATATTCTGTGTTAGCACAACGATACCAAGCCTCCTTTTGCTAAACCGGCACTCCTTCACTGTCGCTGGATCAAGATTCTGGAACTCCTTTCCTAACAGCACCACACGGGCCTCAGCAGTTCAAGAAGGTGCCTCAACAGCACCTCCTCAAGGGTAATTAGAGATGGGCAACAAATGCTGGTCTTATTAGTGCTGCCAACATGCCATGAAAGAATAAAAAATATCAGCATCACTAAAAACAGATTATCTGGTCATTATCATATTGCTGTTTGTGGGAGACGGTTGTGCGTAAATTCGCTGCCTTGTTTCCGACATCACCACAGTCACTATACTTCAAAAAGTACTTTATTGGCTATAGGGTATTTTGAGATGCCTGGTGCTCGTGAAAAGTGCAAGTTTTCTCTTTTATTGGGATGCATAAAGCTTCCACGCTAAAGGAAATATTTTAAATTCTTTTGGATTGATTCAATCATTTTTGTTTAATAGGATTTGTACTCAGTATCTTGCTGTGTTTTCTGCTCCTGTGTAATTATCTTGTAAATAAATCTGACTGTTAGTTTTACCCTGAACACAATGTCCATTGTTAAAATATCTATTGCTTTTCAGAGAAAATCAGGAAAGCACCCTAGGTGTTCTCCTGTGCATTGTAATTAAAGAATAATTATGTACCAGCAACCAGCATCAGTTGAAAGTGCTGGGAGTAAGTCTGAATTATAAAAAAGGATTGCACCTAAATTGTGGAACAGAATTTAAATTTGGAGGCCTGGATTTTCCTTTTCCTATGTCAAAAGGGTTTTGGAGCATGAGTAGGGAAATCTTGCTACAACTGCACCAGCCATTGATGAGGACACACCTAGAATACTGTGCGATATAGTTGCATTGGAAGCTGTTCAAAGAAGGTTCACTAGGCTGATTCCTTGGATGAGGAAAAGTTAAGCAGGTTGGGCCAATACACATTGGAGTTTAGAAGAACGAGAGGTGATTTATTGAAGCATATAAGGTTCTGAGGGGGCTTGACAGGGTAGATATTGAGAGGACTTTTCGCCTCCTGGGGCGATCTAGAACTAGGGGGGCACAGTTTCGGAATAAGGGGGCTCATTTAAGATTTATGTAGGTCATTGGTTGTAAAGCACTTTGAGACATCTGTTGGTCATGAAAAGTGCTACATAAATGCAAGTTTTCTTTTTTATTGGGATGAGTAAAACTTGCACTCTAAAGGAAATATTTTAAATTCTTTTGTATTGATTCAATCTTTCTTGCTTAGTTTTCAATATTTTGCTGTGTTTTCTGCTCATGTGTAATTATCTTGTAAATAATCCTGACTGGTAGTTTAAGAAGGAGATGAGGAGGATTTTTTTTTCTCTCAGAGGGGCATTGGTGTTTGGAATTCTCTTCCACAGTGAGCAGTGGAGGCTGGGTCACAGAATATATTCAAGGCTGAGTTAGACATATTCTGATCTACAAGGGAGCCAAGGTTTAGGGGGAATGGGTGGGAAAGTGGAGTTGAGGCCACAGTCAAATCAGCCGTGATCTTGTTGAATGGGGGAGCAGACTCAATGGGCAGAATGGCCTACACCTGTTCCTATTTCTTATGATCTTAAAAGGGTCACTGGACCACCTGGCAGTAACTCCTGCCCCACCAATGAGGGGTCCAATTTCCTAGGTTGGTAGCCATTAAATCTACAGCATTTGAAGTGGCTGGAGATTTTTTCAAAGGGTGTAAAGAGTCCCAATGGTGAAGGAGGGATAGTGAGTTTTTAGGCTGTGTTCTGGTTGGAGTCCAAAAAGGACAACGGTGTGCTGCCTAATGTGAAGGAGAAGCCCTTCTCCTCACCACATGCAACAAGGGAACTTCTGCCATTGATCCTGAGTTTACTCCCTCTCTCTGATATTAGAAACAGAATGTGTTGGAAAAGTAAGTCTTGCAACATCTGTGGGGAGAGAAACAGTTAATGTTTTGAGTCAAATATGGCTCTTCAAAACGTCTCACGATGGCCGGTGAGTACAGCAAAAGAGCTTTGGGTGGCAAGGCAACTTGTTGGCCCCATGACCCTGATATAATTTATGTGTAGCGGATAGAAGCAGCTGCCAATAGAGTTATGGTGAGAAAAAGCAAGCAAAGGAAGGGAGTGATAGACCTTCCCATCCCATTTCTTCTGTTGATACTGGTTGAACAAGGATGGGAGACTGGTGGAAAATGCCAGCCAAAATATGTACAGATATGACTACTGCAAATTTAATGCTTTTTCATAGCATTTGGCTGTCTTCATGTCAGGTGTCTGACTGGAAACCAGGTGCTCTGCAGGCTGCCAACAGGTCACCATTATATTAACGTTTTCATCAACAGTGGTAAAGTAACCAGCAATACCAGATAAACTAGAATAACCCATAGAAATATGTATAGTATACATGTTTGGTGTGTTTTTCTACCTTATTAGATTGTTTCTTCAGTGGAATAGTCACATAAATTTTAAAAGGAAAGGTCACCACACTCAGATATCCCTGTGTATTGCCCAAGGGGGATAATGACTTTTAACATATGAGAAGAATGTATTTGAATTGTCTGGTTATAGAAAGGAGTGATAGTAACTTACGGGCAGAAATTGAAAACTGTGCTTTTAGTGTATATATCTTCATGAGAACTCCAAAACAATATTTTATAGAGGCAAACAGTTTAAAAATAGTCATTGGAGATCATTTGCTAAAAATGAAATATAAAGGATAAGAAGAACCTGTGTCTATTGGAAGGGGGTGTATCAATTCTACTTTAAAATAGAGCTAAAGATCTAGGCCTGAATTTCCAATCTCTCTACTGTTAATATGATGCAGTTCTGCTGCAGTGGACCAGAATTTGGAGCATGAGGCACATACATCACACCAGTTTTGAAATATACATTGGCTTTGAATTACTACCCGTTGCATTTGTGCCAAGTGAGTTGCACTGAGAAATCGCGGGCATGCAATTGTCTGTACCAAAGTTTCATGGACTGGGCCGAATTTTATGGGCCCTGCTGGTGGATTTGCAGGTGGTTGAGGTGGGGTGGGAGGGTGGGGTGTGGTTGGGCCTGTAAAATTTGCCGGGTGGTCTTCCTGAGGCCCTCCTGCCTGCCCCAACCTTTCATGGGGAATGGATGAGGGCTAAGGCACACCCAATTGAATGGCCAATTAATGGTCACTCAAGGGCTGCAATCCGCCCTGGCCTCAATTTTGAGGTCGTTGGGAGGGGTTCAGGGGCAGAGTGGGGAAGCACGGCAGTTTTTCCTGCTTGGGCCTCAGGCAGGAGTTGGAGGTTGTGTGTGTATTGCTTACCAATTCCCTTTTGAGATTGGCCAATTGCCCAACCGCCACCTCCCCCCACCCCCCCCAACACCCACTAATCTTTAACGTTTGTGAAAAATGTATTTGAATTGTCTCTACGAGTGGCTGGTTATGGAAAGGACTGATAGTAGCCTATGGGCAGAAGGTGAAAACTGTGCTCTGTACTGTATACATCTTCATGAGAACTTCAAAACAATGGGAAGAATTCTCCCAAAGTGAAACTAAGTGTGGTGGTGGGCAGTTTCGGCATTGTCCAGCCCGCCATCTGTAATGGCGGCAACTCGCACCCAGTTCTGCGCTTGGAGCCTCAGTAATTATGCAGAGGCACATTTCACTCTAATTCACTTGGGGGGCCGGGAGCTGATTCGTCCACCTGCCGTCAGCTGGCGGGTTCAAAGGTCCGGGCGCCATATTTAAATGCCAGTCCAACACAAAATCTCAATCTCTCCAGCCCACTAGAGATGTCTGCAACCCCTAAGAGAAAGGCCGAGAGCCTCAGTACGAAGTCTGCACCCACCAGGCCCTCCAGGCCTTGGTCAGGAACAATGGCACGTACTTTACCCCATGCAAGAAGGATAGCAGCCTTACTTCTTGGACCTGGGACACCATAGCACAGCTGGTCAGTGTGGCTGGACTTGCGCCCAAAGTGCCACCCAGTTCAGGAACAGGGTGAATGATTTCATCCGCTCAGCCAGGGTAAGTCATCCTACAACACCCTCCGATATCAAACTCTCATCGTGGCATCATGCAGTCAAACGGCTACTCTTTTCGGGGGTCTCACACAGCCATTAGCGGGGGGATACATATCAACACTCATTTTCTCACTGAGACTTTCACAACACCACCATCCCATCTATCACGTTGTTCACAGTCCATCCTCTGGCCCTTCTGGGAAGGGTTCACCACACACAGGGGACATGCATCTCACCCAACCTCTGCTCCATCCCTTCTCATCACATGCCTTTCTTTCTTCTTCATACAGGCCAAGGTGGCACACAATAGGTGTAAGAGAGCGCAGACTGGGGGAGGGATGTCCGACATCCTTGCCCTCAGTGAATTCGAGGGGGCTGCAGCCGAGCTGGCTGGGGAGACCAGGGATCACTCCTGTGGGGAAGGGGAGATCAGCCTCTCCAACCAACCTCGTACAGATCATAGCTCCATCACTTCTTCAAAGCCTGACATTCACAGTGAGTCAGTCTTACCTAGCTCATGCTCATTAACTGAAACTCTCTTTTCTATTTTCTAGGTACAAGTACATCAAGGCCCCCAAACCAGTCTAGCTCCACCACTGCGAGCCTCCAGACCTCATCCGAGGATGAAGCTCCAGAAGGACCATCATGGCGCTCACACACACCCTCCACCAGCTCGGAGACACACACATCGATGGGGCACACATGTAGGTTAGGCTTGGGCTCACTTTCTGGGGAACACCTCACTGACACGTCCCTGCAGCAGTCGGAGGCAGGGACAGCCCAGGTCTCCGGCATTTGGAGGGCTGCTGGAGACCAGCCACCCACTCGGTCTGAGTCAGATGGTGAGCCTCTGGAAGCGGCCACCAGCTCAATACCGGAGACGCAATGAAAGGCGGCAGAACATCAGGCAGAGATTCGGCAATCACTCAGCAGACTAGAGCGACCGATGGAGGAGTCCGTCCGCGTTATGTCTGATGTTGTAGCTCAGACATGCGAGTGCCTTAAGGTCACCATGGAAAGGCTGGTGACCATCATGGAGACCTTGGTCCAGCAGACCTTGCTGGATTTGTGCGCGGCCATGCACTCCTTGGCCACACATCCTGGTGGAGTGCAGGATTACCATCAGGATGAAGGTGATATGGTGACGAGGCACCTTGACCTTCCTCTGGGTGCACCATCTCCTGCAGGAGTCAGGGCAAGGACCTTGGGCACCCACACGGAGGATAAGCATCATGTGGACACCCTGGGGGCCTCCTCTCAGGACACTCCAAGGGCGTGCAGCCTCTGACAGCCCCCTCTGCCTGTGACCACATCTACTCCAGCTGCTCAGGCTGCCAAGGGTGCTTTTGGCCTTGAACAGGTGATCCTTATCAGGCTGGGGGCCTTCCAGGCCATGGGCCACCAGTGGACGTCTACCAAGGTTATCACAGACATCAGGATGTAGTAGTCAGCTGGCTGCCTCCACCTCTGCTGCGGATGTCGGGGCTGCACCCAGGCATAGGCCTAGATTTAGGAAAGTTAAGAAAAATTGATGTCACTTTTAGGTCATGGGTGTGCTAGACATGTAAATAAATGTTACTCTTGTTAATACATTTGATGGTTATGTGATTGTTCCTGTTAACTGAAGGCATTGTGATTTTGTATTTTGGAATCCTCTTATTTTGAGTTTTAGCCTTCCTCCCACTCAGTGAGAGTGTCGCACTGCGAGATTCACATTCCGGTGATGTCGCCCTCAGTTGAACTAGTCTCCGCGCCCTTCTGTGATGTCAGGGAGATGTGTTTAAATCTTTATTTGAAATGTGTGATGTAAGCGTTTCTCACCCTACTTCCTCAAGGAACACCACTGAGCCAGGGCAGCTCATCAGCATTGATAATCTAACGGCTTTTGTGTCTCCTCAGTGGTAGTGGCAGAAGAAAAGACATGCACGAGAGGAGGAGATTCCTAGGCATGTCCACATCTCAGTCGCTGCAGTGGTGACATCATTAGATAGCGGTGGAGGCTTCAAGTTTTCTCTAGCATCGATCTTGTTCCTAAGCGGACTCTTAATTCCCACAGTGAGCCCACTCACAGGGCCCCATGGACCAAAGCAAGCATCATGAGGCAAGTGTGAACGCAGGACTTGTTCTCTCTGCAAGTGGGCAGGCATCCCCTGAGGGCTCACTTGACTTTACTCTTCCTGGAACCTGTCAGTGATTAACGTATCACGAGCACATCTCCCAAGTCTTCCTTCCTCCATGGCGTGATTGCATTCATACTTTAAAAAAAAATTCATTCATGGGCATCACTGGCTGGGCCAGCATTTATTGCCCATCCCTAGTTGTCCTTGAGAAGGTGGAGAAATGCTGCAGTCCCTGTGGTGTAGTCACACCCACAGTGCTGATAAGGAGCGAGTTCCAGGATTTTGACCCAGCAACAGTGAAGAAATGGTGATATATTTCCAAGTCAGGATGGTGAGTGACTTGGAGGGGAACTTCCGGGTGGTCGTTTTCCCATCTATTGGCTTCCCTTGTCCTTCTAGATATTAGTGATCATGGGTTTGGAAGGTGCTGTCAAAGGAGCCTTAGTGAATTCCTGCAGTGTATCTTGTGGATGGTACACACTGCTGCTACTGTGCGTCTGTGGTGGAGGGAGTGAATGTTTGTGGATTTGGTGCCAATCAAGCGGGGCTGCATTGTCCTGGATGGTGTCAAGCTTCTTGAGTGTTGTGGGAGCTGCACTCATCCAGCTAAGTGGGGAGTATTCCATCACACTCCTGATTTGTGCATTGTAAATGGTGGACAGGCTTTAGGAAGTGAGGAGGTAGGTTATTCGTCATACGATTCATAGCTTCTGACCTGCTCTTGTAAACACAGTATTTATATGTCTAGTCCAGTTTAGTTTCTGGTCAATGGTAACCCCCAGGAGGTTGATTGTGGGGGATTCAGTGATAGTAATGCAATTGAACATCAAGGGGCAATGGTTAGATTCTCTTTTGTTGGAGATGGTCATTGCCTGACACTTGTGTGGTGCGAATGTTACTTGCCACTTGTCAGTCCAAGCCTGGATATTATCCAGGTCTTGCTGCATTTAGATATGGACTGCTTCAGTATCTGAGGAGTCGCAAATTGTGTTGATCATTATGCAATCATCAGCAAACATTCCCACTTCTGACCTTATGATGGAAGCAGCTGAAGATGCTTGGGCCTAGGACACTACCCTGAGGAGTTCCTGCGGTGATGTCCTGGAGCTGAGACGACTGACCTCCAACAGCCACAACCATCTTCCTTTGTGCTAGGAATGACTCTGACCAGTGGAAAATTTTCCCCCTGACTCCCATTGACTCCAGTTTTGTTCGGGCTCCTTGATGCCAAACTCTGTCAAATGCAGCCTTGATTCAAGGGCAGTTACTCTCACCTCACCTCAGCTCTTTTGTCCATGTTTGAACCAAGGCTGTACTGAGGTCAGGAGTTGAGTGGCCCTGGCGGAACATAAACTGAGCGTCAGCGAACAGGCTGTTGCTAAGCAAGTGCCACTTGATAGCACTGTTGATGTCTCCCTCCATTACTTCACTGATGATTGAGAGTGGCTTAATGGGGTGGTAATTTGCTGGGTTGTATTTGTCCTGCTTTTGTGTACAGGGCATACCTGGGAAATTTTTCACATAGCTGGGTAGATGCCAGTGTTGTAGCTGTACTGGAACAGCTTGGCTAGAGGCGTGGCAAGCTCTGGAGCACAAGTCTTCAGTACTATTGTCGGAATATTGTCAGGGTTCATAGCCTCTGCCTTCAGTGCCTTCAGCTATTTCTTGATATCACGTGGAGTGAATCGAATTGGCTGAAGACTAACATTTAGCCCGGTGGTAGTGCCACACAACATGATGGAGGGTCTCCTCAATGTGAAGGCAGGACTTCGTCTCCACAATGACTGTGCGATGGTCACTCCTACTGACACTGTCATGGACAGATGCATCTGTGATAGCAAGGTTGGTAGGATGAGGTCACTCTTGTTGGTTTCCTCACCACATGCTGCAGACCCAGTCTAGCGGCTATGTCCTTTAGGACTCGGCCAGCTTGATTAGTGGTGCTACCGAGCCGCTCTTGATGATGGACATTGAAGTCCCCCACCCAGAGTACATTCTGCACCCTTGTTACCCTCAGTGCTTCCTCCAGGTGGTGTTCAATATGGAGGAGCACTGATTCATCAGCTGAGGGAGGGGGGTTACGTGGTAATCAGCAGGAGCCCATGTTTGACCTGATGCCATGAGAATTCATGGAGTCCAGAGTCGATGTTGAGGACTCCCAGGGCAATTCCCACCCGATTGTATACCACTGTGCTGCCACCTCTGCTGGGCCTGTCCTGCCAGTGGAACAGGACATACCCAGGGATGGTGATGGCAGTGTCTGGAACATTATCTGTTATGATTCCATGTGGATGACTATGTCAGGCCATTGCTTGGCTAGTCTGTGAGACAGCTCTCCCAATTTTGGCACTAGGCCCCAGGAGGACATTGCAGAGTCGACGGGGCTGAGACTGTTGTTTCCGGTGCCTAAGTCCATGCTGGGTGGTCCGTCCGGTTTCACTCCTTTTTCCTGACTTTGTTACAACTGATAGGCTTGCTAGGCCACTTCAGCAAGCATATAAGAGTCAACCACATTGTTGTGGGTAAGGTTGACAGATTTCCTTCTCTAAAGGGTATTAGTAAACCAGATGGGTTTTTATAACATTCGACAATGGTTCCATGGTCATCGTTAGACTTTTAATTCCAGATTTTTATTGAATTCAAATTCCACCACCTGCCATGGCAGGGTTCAAACCCGGGTCCCCAGAGCATTATCCTGGGTCTCTGGAATACTAGTCCAGCGACAATACCTCTATGCCATCACTTCTCAGCAGCCTCCTGAGGTTCCTGGGCCTCTGGGTCTTCATCCTCTGATGAGCTCTCATGCTCCTCCAGGTCATCCTCTGGCAGGAGGTTCACTCTTTGCATAGCCAGGTTGTCAAGAGCGCAACACACTGCAATAATGCAGGAATCCCTGTTGTGAATGTATTGGAGTGAGCCACCTGAACCGTCTAACCATCTGAAATGCATCTTCAGAAGCTCTATGGTCTGCTCTACAAGGGAGGGTGTGGAGCTGTGAGCAGCGTTGTACCTCTCCTCAGAACCCCTCTAAGGGCGATGCCCTGGTGTCATCAGCTAGTGCTTCAGTGGGTGCCCCTTATCCCCAAGCAGCCATCCTTGCAGATGTTATAGCCCCTCGAAAATCTCAGGCAGCTGGGAGTGTCTCAGGATGTAAGAGTCATGGCAACACCCAGGTACTGTGCACAAATGTGCAGTATGTGCTTCTGATGATCACACACCAGTTGTACATTGATGAAATGATAGCCCTTGCGGTTTATAAACATTAGGGGCTGCTGCCATGGAGCCCATATAGCCACATGGGTGTAGCCTATTGCACCTTGCACTCTTGGGAAACCTGAGATGGCAGTGAAGCCAGTGAATCTTGCAGCCTGGCTATCTTCGTCCAGATCAAACCCGACGTAATGACGGGGTTCCCTGTAAAGGGCATCTGAAACCTCCTTTATGCATTGATGTATTGCAGACTGAGAGATGCCACACAGGTTGCATGTTGATCTTTGGGAAGAACCAGAGGCCAAGAAATTGAATGCAGTGGTCACCTTCAGGACCACTGGTAGGGGATCCCCTCCAACTCCATGTGGCATTAGGTCTTCACGAAGATTGTGGCACATGTGAGGTACCTGATTTCGGGACAAGTGCAGACATGCACAGCATTATCTCTTGCTCATTTGTAAATAGGAGATTCTTGGACCATAAGCCCTAGGTCTGGTGAGTCACCCTATTGTCTGGGTCTCTCTTCCTGACTCTCCTGTTCATGCTCTGGCTCCACTTGATCATGTCTGTCCTGCTGGAACTCCGCACGGAGTCGCCTCTCCCTCCTTCGCCTCCTCCATTGCATTAGGACCCTGACAAAGGCAGCATTGAGTCCTGGATCCATATCTGCCTATGCCTTCTCTTCGAAAGGAAACATTGAAGACATTAATGACTCAAGGGGCAAGAAAGTGAAGCCGAGAAGATGACAAGTTTGGAGACTGTAAGGGTCCATAGTTTTTCCCACCCTACTTGCATGGTGGCTGATGCCACCTTGTCCCTGAGGCACTAGCACACACATTGAGGTGACCAAGATGGCATCACAGATATGTAACATCTTGAGCACTGCGTGGGATGCTAAAGTTTAATTGAGATGATTGACCCAACCTAGCTCTGTGCTCCAACCTCTGATGTGGCATACTAATGACTAACCAGTTGCTCATAGTCAATGAGTGGATGCCCTTTGGCCCATTAGGAGTGTCACATCTGGTAAACACAAGACAGGCCTTCATTGATGGAATGCCATATGTGATACAGCTGTGTCTCCCTCACTATCACCTGCATTCCCAAATTCTACATTCCTATGTGTTACTCTCGAGATGCAGTGACTGTGGTATGTAGCCACTGAGCTCTGTGTGGCTCTTTAACAGTGCTAATGAAGCCATTGGCCTTAAGTGGCTTTCATCGCAAGGAGGTCTTCCTCTTTTCTTTCTAATCAAGCTCCTGCTCACTCAGGCAGCAACAAAACATTAGAAAGCGCCCTCAAAAAGGCCCCCCTTTTGCTTGCCCTTCCCCGTCACTGCCATTCCACATCCTTCTCTCCCTGTTACCCCCTCTCATGTTCACCCTTCCCCCGACTGACATTCCACAGCCTTCCTTCCTCATTGTCCCTCTCGTGTTGGTCAGTCCGACCCTTTGCCTCACAGCCCAGCCCCGGTTGAAGTGCTAGTCTCTGAAAGTGGAGGCCTGCATGAGTACCGCAGCACAGTGACGTCCCTCGGGACAATGAAAGCAAAGAGAAGGGGCAGTCCAACCCTACAGCCCCAGTAGAGTGGCGTTCATCGTAACAAGACTGGTGCAGCACTATGGCAGGTATGTTCCACTCACCTCGAAGTTACCAGCAAACTGAGGTCTGACTTGGGCACGCCACCCCTTTCCAAACGGGTTTGACGCCGATGTGATTTCCAGCTGGTGTGACACAAGATTGGAAGGCGTGGCAAGATTCTGGCGAGTAGCTGTTTCAATGATCATTGATGACATGCTAATGAATGCAAACGGCATTCACACCATTAGTCAGCGGGATAACCGACCCATCATGAAAACACTGTCGGGAGAATTGTGACCTGTTTTTATGATGACAGGTTTCCGTCTTTTTGCTTCCCGCTGCCTTCTCTGCTCCTTTCTGCCATGAAACTCGCCACGGGTGGGATGGGAGAATTCCACCCAGTGTTTTATAGAGGCAACTTGTTTAAAAATAGTCACTGGAATGTTCTGGAGACCTTGGGTGCTCCCTCCTTCTTACTCTTCAAATTACAACTCGTTCCCCTCAACCCCTCCCTGTAGGTCTCCCGTCCCTTCCGTGAGACCTCCGACTTCATGTGTCCTGTGGCAACTGGAACTTTGACTCCTGGGACTGCTTGTAGCCCCAGCAATGGCCTCCACTCCTGCTGAAGCTGCTGGGACTACAGACCCATCTGATTGGCTGGCTGCTCTCTGAGAAGGAACTTCCACCTCATTGAGGGGCAGAAGGACTGCCTCCAGCCAATGAAAGCTCCTCGGAGTGTTACATGGCTGCGGGGCATCCCTGATCGGCAGGGATGTGTTGCTTGTCAACCTCTCTAGTGGTGGGTGGAAAACCCTGCCTTCAGAAAAGTTCTGTCCGTGGAATAGTACAGCATAGGTGGATGTCATTTGGCCTATCAAGTCTGCACTGGCTCTTTCATTGAGCAAACTAGTTACCCCACTCCCCTTCTCTTTCTCCATATTTCTGCAAATGTTTTCTATCAAGGATTCATCCAAGTCCCTTCAGATGGCTGCTATTGAACCTGTTTCCACTGCCCCATCATTCCAAATCTAGCCACTGGAAGTTTTTCCTCATATTGTCTCTGGTTCTTCCGACAACCTCCCTAAATGTGTGCCCTTTGGATATCAATTCTTCTGTTTCTCTTCATTTAGTCTTATCCAAACTGTTCATCATTTTAAACTGTTCTATCATATCTCCTTTTAGCCTTCTCTGCTTTAAGAAGAATAGTCAGCTTCTCTGGCCTATCCATTCACCTGTAATCCCTCATCCTTGGGAAAATTCAGGTAAATCTCTTCCGTACCCGATGCAAAAACCTCCATTCCTTCCTAAAGCGTGTTGCCCGAAATTGGACGCAATAATGCAGCTGGGGCTAAACTAATGTTTTTTGACTTAGCTTCCTGGCTTTCATACTCTTTCTGTTTAAAGCCCAGGAACCCGTATGGTTTCTTAACAGCTTTGTTAACCTGTCCTGTCACCTTCAAAGATTTGTGCATTGACTCTCGCAAGTCTCTCTATTTTTAACACCCCCTTGTACTATATAGTTTGTATCCATTAGGGTGTCCATTGGAGGAGTCACTGATGTAAGCTCTATGGGCCAAATTTTTGCTCGCAAGTTGGGAGGCAGGAAAATTCCCAACTGTGCAAACCCAACTCAGGAGAAAGCGCCCTGAGTCTTCAGAATTTCTTTCCAGGGTGGGGGGTGGAGGGGGGCGTGGGGCGGGGTGGGGTGAGGGGTGGAGGTGGGGGGTTGTGGTGGGGAGGGGGAGAGAGTGGGGAGGACTGGCGACTGTTAACAGGAATTGAGCTCGCTGTCCCCAGAAACTGTGTGAGGCAGCCACAGTGGTGGCCGAGTACAGATGCGAGCTGTTTAAAGGCCTACCTCAGCACTCTGGGTCTTTGTCTCAACTGTAAAAAAAAAAACAATAAAACCAAGAAGAGCCCTCTGGTTTTCACCCCTCAAACACACTCCTACAAAATCCCCATGTCACCTCATTGCCCCAATCCCCTGCATGTCAACCTATTCCCCTCTATCCACCCGCATGGTGTTAATAGTCCCTATGCCAACTTAGTGCCAAATCATGCCAACCCATGACTTCCCCACTCATCCCCTTAGCCCTTCATAGCCCCTATGCCAAATGAGTGCCAAATCATGTCAACCCATGCCCCACCATCCTTTACCCTTACACTTTCCAGGCCAATTCATCCAATATCCACCATGGGAAGAGCTCATGGGCCATGGTGAAATGAAATAAAATAAACTTCTAAGTATCTATTACAGACTTCACTGCACTTAAAATAACTCTCATTCATAAAAATCCATTCAATACATCTAAATTCCTTCCCGTACTTAATCCTTTATAAAAGCAAATATTTCCTTCAAGGACTTAATTACTCATGAAAATAAACATCTGTATTCTTAGCCCACATAAAAGACTTTATAACCACTTGGAACTGTCAATCAAACCTTAAATTTACAGTACCCCCACTCTGATAATGATTGGTTGTGGGATTGATCATGCAGCACCAATCCTGTAATGATAGCTGTCAGGCTTATGTCAACAGATAGCCAGTGAGATTGCAAGCACTGGTTATTTTTTCAACTGTAGGCTTTTTTTAAAAAGAAAATCTAATGAGTTTGGGGATTTAAATGCCTTAACAATTCCACTGAGATTATCCACTTTCTATGCACATTTATGTCTAATTTTAACAATCCAAAAGGGCACTTTCCCTCTCGCAAAGCAGCACTTTACCTCTCCCAAAGGTGCATTTGACCTGTCTCAAAGGGGCACTTGACATCTCCCAAAGGGTACTTTACTTGCCCCAAAGGGGTACCTTTTTTTATTCACTCATGGGATGTGGGCATCACTGGCATAACCAGTGTTTATTGCCCAACCCTAATTGCCCTCAAGAAGGTGGTGGTGAGCTGTCTTCTTGAATGCTGCAGCCCACATGGTGTAGGTACCCGCACAGTGCTGTTGGACCTCTCGAAAAGGACACTCTACCTTTCTAAATAACTCAAGCAGCTGTGGACCTTCTGTTTAAATGTCTAAAGCTCAGGACTCATGTTTTGGACGTCCCACTTACGAAAGTTGCATTTGTTTGAAGTTGGCTGGAATTTTACATGAGCAGCTGCCTCCATGAAACACGGATGTGCAAACCACAACATGTCCCTGTTCCCACCTCCTCCCCCAGCCCCGTGAAAATGGTGGGCGCCAGGCTTGGGAGCAGTAATTTCAGAATCAGGACTCCAGCGCCAGTTTGGCTAAGGCACGGAGACCTTCCATCGTTGCCCAAATCTGGGCCTATGTAAACTGGAAGTAGTGCACTGGACTGCTTAAAATGAGAGTGCAGCCTTTAAAAATATAAATTCTCATGGAAGATTGTGGCAGAAAGTAAGGAAAGTAACAGGTAAGTACTGTATCAGAGTGGCTGGCTCTCAGTTTAACTGTCAGTCTCATGAGTGTCTTTCAATAATGTTTGTCACAGGAGAATTTGGCAGGTTTGGGCAGCGAAAGAACAAGAGCACAAAAAAGAGCCCACAACTAATGCCCCTCTAAATATTTTCATTGTGCATGCCCGATTAAATTGAATGTATGGTACATTTAAAGTTTTTGCACCACTTTGCATGCTTGATATCTTAATGGGAACAACTTGTGAGCAGCTTGTACGATACCTTCTGAGCGTGGGCGCATTCACGCTCAGTTTACAGAGGGTGGGCTTGGTGGGGGGTGGGGAGTGGGAGCAGTCGGGAAATTGACCTTCGCCCGCGATCGGGGCCGGACCGCGATTCCACAATGGCGGGCCAATTATGGCCCACCCAGCGTCAAACGTGCACGGCAGCGCTCAGCACTGCCTGTGTGGGGCGTTGGTGGGGTGGGGGGGCGGGGAGGAGGAGGCCTGAGGCACAGACCTGCCTCAGGGAGTTGAAGATTTTAAGAAATAGAAATAAAGAATTTAGATTGTTAAAAAACATGTCCCCTCGTGTGACTCTGTCACATGAGCTGGGACGTGATATTAATGAAATGTTTAAATTTTTATTTAACTTTTAATAGCTTTTGGAAACCTCATCCTGCCCATGGATGAGGTTTCCTAAAAAAATCCAGAGGCCGCTTGGCCTTTTCGCCTGCCCACCAAGAGTAAGGTTGGATGGGCAGCGAGAAACCTCTTTCAATTATGACTTTAATGGCCTTAATAGGCCTTTTAATTGTTGGCGGGTCTGCTGCCAACTCCCACGCACACACACTGACCAAAATATTGCGTGATGACGTTGTGACGCTCGCTCAATGTCATCGCACATCCTTTTACGCTCGTTCGGGCTGGGCACACGCCTGTCTGACGAGCGTAATATTCTGGCCAGAGAACATTGCCACCAGCTTCAATAAGTCACAATTGTTAACCATCTTTAATAAACTAAGTCAGCAGAGAAACAGACTGCTGGGTGTCTGTGAGAGGAAGCCTTCAGAAAGTGACTCTTATGCCAAGGAGATGAGTTGGCATTCATGCTAAGTAACAACTTTCGGGACTACAGACCAATGCTGTCAGAAGTTCAATGACCTGACTAAATACTGTAAAAAACAAGCATTCTCCTTTTTCAACATTGGGAAGACTAGGACCTAACACACTCTTCTCCCTCTAAAGTTAACAGCTGTGCAAAACATCTTTCAGGATGCACTCAGGTTAATAGGAGGGGCATTGATTTGGCATCTTTTAGTTTGGCTACCTATCCCCCAACAGAAGCAATTTATACAGGGTGTACCATCATCACATTACTTACAATAGTCATACGATCTGGCACAAACTGCCCAAAAATATTAGCCTTCACCTGATTTGCTGAATCTGGTTGTAGGACCATCTGATGCACAATGGCTGTGACAAGCAGGCTACTGGAGGGGAAATATTTGACATTCAGGAGCATGCTCCCTATGGGGAACGTACCATTGAGCGGAACAGGAGGAGTTCTAATCCTGTCATGGGAGATCATGGGCAAGGCTCTGGATACAGTCATCATTATATCCCACTGAAGCACCTCAGAGCCACCATCTTCCATCTGTTCCTTTGTGTCATTAATCCTAAAATGATAATGCTCACCCATTCTTAACTTGTACCTTCTACTTCTGCAGATCCACCGCAGCAATGAAAGGCAGGATGAGGAAAAGGAAGAAGAAGATGAGGAGGCGGAAAAGAAGGAGGAGGAGAAGAAAAGTTTCTTGTTCCTTATGGATTATGAGGATGATGGAAATGAGGGGGTCGATGACTACGATGCCACAACCGCTCAGTCTACCCCTTCATCTCTTGCTTTTCCCTGCCACACATCAGTTCGGACATTTTTACAGAAGGGGAATTAGATAGCATAAGTGACATATAAAGTTGATTGACAAAACATGACAGAAGCAGAGGTGTGGGGAGTGGAGAGTCCATGAGAATCTGCCTACTTCTCAGCAGAGACCAAGGAGAATGTTGCCTTTGGTTTTGGAGTTATGGGGCCCTCAACTCATAGATGCTCTCCTGGAAAGAAGGACATTGGGGGAACAACAAATCTACCTGCAGACTCCGAGATGAGTCTCAAAGGCTGTGTGGCAATCAACAGGTTTGAATCTGGTGTCTACTCATTTGTGGGAACATTAGGCAAGCTACTTCTGCATTGCAGGGTATGTAGTAACTACATTGTAATCTAGAGCAGAACCCCCACTAATATCAAAGCACCTGCCTCATTATAAACCCCTCTACTACTGTTTGGATCCTCTGAGTAGGGTCAATATCCATCTGTGGAACGGGTCACTCACAAAATATCTGTTGATTCTTTTCCTTGAGGAGACCAGAAAAGGCCAAATTTTAATAGATAAGTACACTGTCACAACTGTCACATCTTCTAGCATATCCTTATGCCAGGCCTTGCATGATGTCATAGACAAGCTACATTCAGGGAGTGGAAAACCTCTGTATTAAGGAAATGGAAAATAATTTCTATAGAAGCTTGTGAACTAGTGAGTGCCATCTATTGCACCCTGGCCCTTGGGAAAAGAAGCAATCCTGTGAAGCTCAGTAGCTCTTGTATCTCATGGCTGATTTGCTGTGATGCTAAAGCTAACAAATTCCCCATTTTGTCTGTAAAGTGCATTTGTCAAGCCTTTTTTTTTATTCATTCATGGGATGTAGGCTTCGCTGGCTGGGCCAGCATTTATTGCCCATCCCTATTTGCTCTTGAGAAAGTGGTGGTGAGCTGCCTGCTTGAACCGCTGCAGTCCATGAAGGCAGCTCACCATCAATAAATTCAATAAATGCAATAAATGGGGAATAAATGCTGGCCTAACCAGCAAAGCCCATATCCCCTGAATAAATAAAAAAAACCTGTCTGATTTTACTGAGATCCCTTGTGAGTGGCAAAAATGACACTGTGCCATTGAAGTTGAGTCCTGTTGTCATGTTCATAACCACAAGTGGAGTGGCGTGGGTAGGTGACTGTGCCGTTAGTCTCTCGTGCAATGGGTGACAGAGTTTCCTGTTGCCTCTTTGGTGAAGCACTTTTTTAAAGACAGATCTCTTCCATAAAGTTCTTATGGGGCATGTCTTGCCTGCTGTGGTACAGTCCTCTTAAGCGCTTCTTCATTAGTCTTTCCTTCATCCTCTGCTGCTTCTCCCGCTCCTCCATTTTAATGGTATGTGGTTTGCCCACAGGAAGTGTCATACATGGGGAAAAGAGTGATCTATTTTGGTCAGAAAAACTGTATAAGTGCCCTCTGCACCATATTAATACCCAAAACAGAAAGATGCCCTGGTTTTGTACCGAGAAAAAATTTCAGTATAATTGACAACTGGCAGAGGAGTGCAACCCAAAACTGGTATCTATTCACAAATGACAGGATTATGTGGGCAAATGCGGCTGGCCCAGAAATTCAGTCATTTACACCGAATCTCAATTGATTTAAGTTAAGCTTGCAGAAAAAGTGGGATAAGTTACCAGGTATGAAGTATCAAATCAAGAGGTTTTGAGTTCATTGGCTTTAAACATCCACAAATATTGCCTGAAACGTCAGTTTTGACAGAAGCAAATGGAAAATTCAATTCTCAATTGTGTAATTAGAAAATAATTCTCAAAGTGCCCTCCGGGTCAATCACAATGCTGGCTGGGAAATATAATGCAGCTCCTTCATCGTTGCTGGGTCAAAATCCTGGAACACCTTACCTAACCGCTTCGTGGGTGTACCTACGTCAAATGGACCGCAGCAATTCTAGAAGGTGGCTCACCACCAACATCTCAAGGGAAATTAGGGATGGGCAATAAATGCTGGCCTTGCCAGCAACACCCACATCTGATGAACATTCTTTTTAATAAAGCTATATTTTGGCAGATTCGGTAGAGAAATCTTTTGTCTCTATTCCTTCTGTCATGAAGCCTTCATATTTGGATTCATTATGAGCATTCTCAAATATATGAAGGTAGAACAAGAACAGAAATAAAAGCAAATGAGAGAGACAAATAGGATAAATGTTATCCAAAACTCTGCTGCCTGTGTCTTAACTCCCAGCAAGTCTTGTACAGCTATCACCTCTGTCTCACTGACCTATATTGGTTCTTGGTCAAGCAACATTTTGATTTTAAAATCCTCATCCTTGTTTTCAAACCCATCCATGTCCCTCTCTACCTCTGTAATTTCCTCCAGCCCCACAAACCACCAAGGTATCTGCTTGTCTAATTCTGGCCTCTTGTGCATTCCCAATTACAATCGCTCTACCATTTGACGCCATGCCTCTTTGCCTCTTACCTCACTTGCCCCTACCTTAAAACACTCTTTAAAATATACCTCTTTGATCAAGCTTTTGGTCATCTGAGCTAGTGGCTCGGTGTCAGACATTGTTGTTCCGATGAACTGCCTTGGGAAGTTTTAGTACGTTAAAGGCTCTAAATAAATATGTGTTCCTGTTGTTGTCACATCAAAGGCAAAGATCAACCAGGAGACACTTTCCTCGATGTCTACAGACCATGCTTTGGCCATGGTGATGTCTCAGAAAAGTTTTACTTAAGAAAGCACTGGCTCCATAAAGAGGAGCTGAAGGTCCACAGCTAACTGGCTTCCGAACAATTTCTCAAGCACTAAAACCAAACAAAGAACATTCATATTTCTCTACACTGGGCATCGTATTGCTGTGTGGTTTTATTGTGCACATATATATTTATAGCACATATAACATCTTAGGGTGTTATCACTGTACCTAACCCAGGTACCTCTGTATGCTGTTCAGAAGTCTGTTATAGTGCTGTGCTAAGATGAAACTTTAAGACCAGGGGTGCCACTTGTGCTTAGGTGTGCCACAGTATCAGGATCCTCATCTCAGGGTTCTGAGACCCAGGAGGGACAGATTGTGTCAGATTGTGTCACCACTGTAGGTGCACAGGTAGCCTGATACTTATATGGGTCGATATCTGAGGATGGCTAGAAAAATGAAATGTGCCGTTACCAGCAGTGAGGATGGCAGACTCTGACTGAGTCCTGGATCTGAGTGTTCAGTCTCTCTGACGTGTGAATATTCAGGTGAAATGTGCCACTCATTTCTTTGATTTGGCTGCCATCCATGTCACCCAGGTTGTCTGCTTCCTTCAGTGCTGTCATTGCCCCTTTAACCGGGAGCTGGTTTTATACAATGCTGCTCTACCAGGTGTCTACCCCTCCTTCAGGGCCACCCCTCTAATTGTCCTCCAACTTGTGCCGCCAGTCCCACATCTCACTTCCCACCCCCTCTGCAGCTATGTTTTGTTTCTTGTGTCCTGCCCTTGCCACTCATGCCTGAGGTGCTGTAGACTGTACTTAGACAGCCTGCCCGCCTCTGTCTATATGAATTGGCTGACCCTACATTTTATGGTCTGTGGCATCACTGAAGGCAAGCTTGAGACTGAGCTATTGGTGAACTGGTATTGTGAGGAACAATTGGAATTGCAAACCTCATCGAAAGCATATCACCTAAAAAACATTCAGAATTCTGCGCTCCCACCTGTTGTGTGATCAGAAATATGAGAAGCCTTTATAAATTAGTGTTGTCCTCAGCTAACGTTTCGAAGTAGCCTCTTACTAATTTAGTTCTCTCAGTAATTAAGTATAATATGTCAGAAAATGGTTGTTTTTCTCTCCTACTGCAAAACATTAAACCAGACTTAGCTCGTTCATTCGTACAAACCCTGTGGTTTGCAGGTCTGCCAAGTCTCAATCACTCAGAGTGATAATTATTTTGGTTTTGAAAGTCTCACTTATTTTGATGCTCATCACTCTAAAAAAACAAGCTAGAAGTTAGATCAAGGCCAAATCATGGCGCGATCTGGGTGCAGCGCGTTCTATAGACACCTAAGGTTGCTGGAGGCAGGTTTGGGGAAAATCAGTCTATTGGCCTCATGAGGATAGCACCAGTGAGCTAAGGGCATTGGTTGTAGTCCTAGAAGCAGCTCACCAGATGTGGGTGAGGCGGGCAGTGATGGGTGTCGGATTGACCACTTGGGATGCTGGTCAAAGGCCTAAGATAATTTTTGGGGCAGGTGAGCTGGAGTGAGCAGAATCGGGGGGGGTGGGGGGGGGGGGGGTGGGGGGTGGGGGGGGGGGGGGGGGGGGGGGGGTGGGGGGAGGGCAGCAGTATCCATTTGCAGCCTGCAGTTTTAAGGTGGAGTGAGAAGGAGTATTCCTGTTTAACTCTTTTGGAAGTGCCCTTTAGTAGCCCCTTTAAGTATTAGGTCCCACATAAAGCTTTCCATCCTGAACACAACAGGCAGAATGCTTACAGTGTTTTGAATTGGGTCCTGGAAGGGGTTTAATATCTGTTTAAATGGCTGCCCAGGTTGCCTCTACAGCATTCAAACTAAAATGGTGTTGGACTTGCTTTCGATGCTCTTCAGTTGTAGGAGTTTGATCCCCAAATTTGGATCCCCTTGCACGTGCTTTCCACCTGGAAAATGGGTGAAACGAGATCCAATTCCACCACATGCCGCACACCCCTCCCATGCCCCCCCCGCCACACAACACACACACACACACACCCCCACCCCCCACCACCCCCCCCAACCCCGATGATTCCATATGCTTAAATGGATTTGCACACAGTCATTCTTGTAGACTTCCCTTCCTGGTTGATTGGAATATGGATCCAGGAGAGGAGTGGTACAGGATGAATAAATCATCAACATTCCCTCTAAGCTGTGCGGATGTGCAGCCACACAGCAATCTGGAATGTACCATACAGTGCAACAAACAGGCTGAACACAACCAACATTCCCTTTAAGGTGCGCACACTCATAGCCAAGCTGCAACCTTAAAGGGAGCACGCAGTGCAACAAACAGGCTGCTCACAGCAAATAAAAATTAGAGGAAACCTTGATCAGGACAGCTACCAGGAACTCAGTTATAGATTCAACTGTAGGAGCAAACAAGCTGGGTATTGTGGAAGTGGAATCGCATCCTGTTCAGAATGATTACAGCCTGGTGATGGGGAACACCCGAGGTGATGTGGGTACAATCTGTGACACCTTACACACTAGGTTAGTCTGCAGTGCAGGCAAAGCTTAGTTCTCCCTCATTCTGGTTTGTTCCTGGCATAGAGGGTCTCAACTACATTATTGATCTAGTAGTGGGCTTCAAACTGTGAATTTCACTGACATCTGGAAGGAGTCTGCTGCATACAGGTTAAGAATCCCCAGTGATTTTGACAGCCAAAGACACTGATGACCATTTGCTAGTGTGAGATGCAAGTTGTGACTGCAGCATGATAGAATGACAGATTTCCTTGTGAAGCAAAGCTGCCGGAGACATTGCTCCTCAATGAAGTTCAGCTGGGGAAATGCTTCCTGTGGACCTGCTATGGATATGACCTACATTCAATGCCCTCCTTTTCCCTCTTTGCTGAATGGCTCCTGCTATCCTTGCTACATTACCCCTCATCCTACAACACATGGGATTGGAGGTAATATATTGGTTTGGACTGAGAATTGGTTAACAAACCGAAAACAGAGAGTAGGAATAATCAGGTCATCCTCAGGATGGCAGGCTGTTACCAGTGGGGTACCACAAGGATAGGGGCTGGGTCCACAGCTGCTCACAATCTATATAAATGATTTTGATGTGGGGACTAAATGTAATATTTCCAAATTCGCTCATGACGCAAAACTAAGTGGGAATGTAAATTTTGAGGAAGATGCAAGGAGACTTCAAAGGGCCTTGGACAGGCTAAGTGATTGGGCAATAACATGGCAGGTATAATGCGAATAAGTGTGAAGTTATCCATTTTGGTAGAAAGAGCAAAAAGGCAGAGTATTTTTTAAATGGTGAGAAGTTGGGAAGTGTTGATGTTCAAAGGGACCTGGGTGCCCTTGTTAATGAGTCACTGAAAGCTAACATGCAGGTGCAGCAAGCAATTAGGAAGGCAAATGTATATTGGCTTTCATTGCAAGGGGATTTGAGTGCAGGAGTAAATATATCTTGCTGCAATTGTAGACAGCCTTGGTGAGACTGCATCTGGGGTATTAGGTAAATTTTGGTCTCCTTATCTAAGGAAGGATATTACCATAGAGGTAATGCAATGGAGGTTTATCAGACTAATCCCAGAGATGGCAGGATTGTCTTATGAGGAAAGGATTGAGGAAACTGGGCCTGTATTCTCTAGCGTTTCGAAGGATGAGAGGTGATCTCATTGAAACTTATAAAATTCTTACTGGGCATGACAGGGCAGATGTAGATAGGATGTTTCCCCTGGGTGTTGAATCTAGAACCGGGAACACAGTCTCAGAATAAGGGGCAGGCCATTTAGGACTGAGATGAGGAGGAATTTATTTACTCAGAATGTGGTGAATCTTTGGAATTCTCTACCCCAGAGGGCAGTGGAAGCTCAATTCTAGAACATGTTCAAGACAGAAGTCGATTGATTTCTAGATACTAATGGCAACAAGGGATATGCAAATAGTGTGGAAAAGTGTCATTGAGGTAGATGATTGGCCATGGTCTAACTGAATGGTGGAGCAGGCTTGACAGGCTGAATGGCCTAGTCCTGCTCCTATGTTCCTACATTCTGAAAAGGCAGCCCCACCAGATCACATGAAACTACGGTCAGTCTGTTTCGAAGGAAGCTAAAAGCCATGTTGCACTAGCAAAAATTCCTTCTCAGAAGTAATAAGTAATTTCGAAAGAAGGTCAAAAATTTCCCAGAAGTTAACCAGTAGCCTGAAATGACAAAACAGTAACAAACGTATATCATTGTTCATGGATCGCTGTCTCTGCTGGCATTAATGTGCTGGGCCAGATTTTGCTGGAGTGGAGTATCTCAGGACATGTGCTATTAGTTAAGCTTTTCCCTGCACCCTTCAGCTTGAAAGATTTTTGCACTGTAGCTTCCAGAAAGTATAAGAGCAGCAAGGGCAATGGGCCATCTGGAAGCATCATGAATGGCAGGACCACCAGTATGTCTTCTTAACCAATGACCTTTATGGATTCATATAGAACTAGAGTAATGATGGGGAAGAAGGGTAAATTAGAATCTAATCAAGCACAAAGGAAAAAAAGAGGGAAAGAAAAATTGGATTAAGAGATAGAAAAGTAACAAAAATACTAAAAACTCAATACTAAATCTCAAATGAACAATTGACTACCTGAAGGAATGAGACCCTGTAATTTCAATTGTTCCCTTTCTGGACCAGAGAGACTGATTGGCATTGTATTAACAATGATCACATCATTAAAAGGCTCCTTGTACTATTAATTACTGGACTTAATTGCCCATTACACCCACCACAGCAAGTTAACATATAAATCCAACAAGTTCTTAAGAACAACTGTGAAGCTAAGAATGAAGCAAACGGAAAATTGACCAGCAGTTTAACAACTCTTGGCGTGTATCTTAATGCCCATAACTTGCTGGCTCTCTGATTTGCGCATTAATAAAGAAGTGCATTGCTAGCACATCATTATTTTTCCTGCAAGATCTGTCCAATATTTTTAATAGCATCATCATAACAGAAATGTGCTGATAAATTTCAATTGTTTACATATACATTTGAAAAGGACAATAATTCTATAAAAAATGTTTTGGCCTGTATTCCTTCATGAATGAGGCTTTCCAATTATAAATTAAACTATATTTCAACGGTTGTTTTCCAACAGGAGGAATATTTTTAAAAATATTGCAGAAGCTTTGGCGAGGCATGGGAGGAGGAGTCCACATATTTATCTCATCATGTGTGATGAATTGTTGTTTAAAAATCAGTTCAGTAGATGTTTATGTAGGCTGAATCTGAACTCATCTTAAACTGGCATTCCATACATGTTTCGAATTCTTCTACATGTTCATCAGATAACATTTTTTGTGCAGTCCATGATTACGCGACTCCTCATGACGTTTTACTGACGCAGTTACAAACCTGTCAAGTAACAATCTCTCATGCGAGAATGTAGGAGTGACAAGTTTCTCACCCACTGCATAGCGACTAATAAAAATATTTGGAATAGACCACTTTTTATTTTGTTCTGCTTTAATTTTATAGTAATTTTAGACTGTGCACTTTGAACTTTTGTCTGAAGATCACTTTTGTTTATTGTTCATAAGAATTAACCCCCTCTAACCCATTGATTTTCCTGATAGGCTCCCCAGGTTCCCAGCAAGGTCAGCGCAATTTAAGTAAATACATAACTCTCAAAATGTCTAAATACAACCAAGAATTAAAGATTACTGTTCATTACAATAAGGTAAGATTAGCATCATGAAAATTACTGAAAGAAAATATGTATTTATATGTTTTAAAACCAACGTGACTATTAGAAACCTTTCACAGATGTTCTAGATTATAACTAGATAATTGTTGTCAGCTACTCTGACTGGTTGAGGGGTAATGATTTTGAATCAGTTTGTTTAGAGAACCTTCACAAAGTCGGGCATCTGTGACTTATTGACCTGAATTTTGCTGTCAGCAGTGAATGAATGGTGTTAACCATTCATTATACCTACACTTTCTCAAAGAATCCCTATTGGGTTTTGCATTGGAACTTGCAGTGATTAGAAAACATTTTACTGAGGAGCCTTCTACTGGGACCTAGACGAACAGAGCAAACAATGATGTATCTTAACCAATCAGATTGAAGAATCTTTACTGAGGTACGTGGAGTGAAAAATTAGGCTTGTTTGAGTGCCTTTTTTGGGCATTACAAGTGCCATTAGCTACCCAAAATGGCGTCCGTAGCATGAACATAATTGAGGGGCAAATCATGCTAGATGCCATATTGGTGAGGGTGTTAACAATCAAAGTGAACATCCATCGGAAGTATGCAGAGCAGATAGATCATGTTGTCAATCTGAGAACAATGTTGAGTTGATGTCAGCATTGCCCTTTTGGAGTTTATTAGTCCAGCTGATGCCCTGTCTTAACCTTGTGCAGCTGAGCATGTGGTTAGGAGCAGCAAGCCCAATCCCACAAGTGCCATTTAAAGAGATCATCAATTACTTATGATTTCATGCCTGGTGGATTTTTTCTCACTGTTGCTATGATTCTACAAATGTTTGGTGCTTTCTCTAGTTGTTTCAAGTCACATAAATGCACAGGGAGTGGCGTGGCAGGTGCTGAAGGACACCTTGCTGACTTCTAGGCTTCCACACAAACAAGTTGCTCCCAAAAAAAGTTTGCAGTAGTTGACATTCTCCTTAAAATGCTGCATGCCTTAGAGAATGAACAGAGACCATACAAAAGCCGCTGGAAGAGGGAGGAGGAGGAGGGGGAGAAGGGATCTCAGCAGGAGGCTGTATCAACCCTGATATTCAAGGAAAAATCCCCCTGCTTAAACCTCAGCAAGGACCATCATGAACATTCACTTGTATTTCAGTAAGGAAGTCTTAACTGAAAACGACCATCTGCTATAGCCACAACTGTAGCTCAGAGCAGGGCGAGGACTGTATTGCCAGTGGTAATGCAAGTGATTGTAGTGGTGAACTTATATGTGTCCAGCTCTTCTAGGCTGGGGTTGGAAATATTTACAAAATCTCGCATTTTGTCATCCACTATTGCATAAGAGAGTCACTGACACTGGTAGTTCAATAAGATCTAACTACATTTCATTTTCTCTTGCCAGAGAGTAGCAGGCAGAGCGAGCATGCAGCTTCCTTAGGATTGCAGACTTCCTCTTGGTGCTGAGTGCCATTGATTTCACACACATTCCTTCGTAGGCATGTTCACACAGCCCAATGCCAGCACCAAAAAGTGTTCAAGTCCCTCAATGCCCAGCTGATGTGTGACCATAGGCAACAAGTCATGTAATTCAATGCCCAGTACCCTGGCAGCAGTTATGATGCTTTCATTCTGTGGCATTCCACTGTGCATTTGGGAAACCTGGACAAACCAAAGCTATTAAGCTTCAAGTGCTATCCACTGACAGAGTGGCTGATGGTTTTGCTCACATTGACTCAGATGGTAACAATCTTTCTGCCGAGTCACAAGGTTCTAGGTTCAAGTCCCACTCCAGAGCTTGAGCACAAAAGTCATGGCTGATGCTCCAGTGCAGTACTGAGGGAGTACTGCACTGCCAGAAATGCCATCTTTGGGATGTGATATTAAATCGAGGCTCCAGCTCCTCCTTGGCCGAATGTAAAAAATCCCACAGAACTATTTCAAAAAAGAGATGGAGAGTTGTCCCTAGTGTCCTGGCCAATAGTTATTCTTCAATCAACATCACAAAAACAGATTGTCAGATTGACGTTTGTGGGAGTTTGCAGGAAGCAAATTGACTGCCATGTTTCCTACATTACAACAGTCACTTCTCCTCAAATATATTTAATTGGTTTTGAGATGCCCAGTCTTCATGGAAAAGTGCAATTTAAATGCAAGGCCTTTTTACTACCTCTGGTGCACAATCCATGAACCTGCGGACAGTGTGTGTGTACAATGAAAATCATGCTGTCACATGAAATGCGATAGGGCAGAACAGACACTGTGTCAAGATGTTAGTCTGCTGCATGCTGCACAGCCCCCCCTTACTGCCAACTATATGGCAAACAACTGAAGAACAGAGCATGAGGGAGAGTAGGAAGAGGAGAAGGAGGTGGAGAAAGCAAGGAGGCAACCTAAATAGCCTCTTTCAGACCAGGCTGGCTGTCTATGAAGAACTCATTCAAGTGCAATACTAGCAACTGTAACCATAAATCTCTCTTCATCAAGAGACTCACAACTTGCCTTCTTTCTGTTACTTAGCATTACAACATCTACCTGGCCATGCCACAGAAACAAAAATCACCAGGAAATAAACATTCAAAATCAAAGTTATAAGTGAAAGGATGCCATATTGCAAAAGTCAATTCATAATTCTTGTGCATCCCCTGAGTGCCTGTCTTCCACATACATTTGCCTGACCTAGTGCTCCTATGCAATGCTACCCAAGTGGCTGCTGTTTGGCTGGTGGAAGGCTGCTGGTGGTCTTGGAGGATGACCTCATGCAGACCTGGGCCCAGAAGGCCTGGTTGGAGATTGTACCATCCCAGCATGGGATTCATGTGTCTGGGCTGGCTGGCTGATGGGAAGGGCACTGAGGTAATGGCAGAGGATGAAAGTTGTCACCCTGAGAGAGGACAGTAGGTCCATTCTCCATAGACTCACAGTTATTCCCCCAGGATGGTGCCTCAGCAATCCTAATAATCTTTTGCAGGATAGATTGTTGCGACCCTTGGAGTTCCTTTGCATACTGTAATCCATAGCCAGAATGAGATTATATGGCAGAAAGCTGACCTTGCATGACAGCAGCCTGAGCTTCCACTGGAGCAGTTAGACATTGGGCTGCTGCTGCTATTGGTGCAATGGAAGCTGTGATGTTTCCATCTTGATTGGGTCCGGAAGTGGGCAAACGCAGACCACTTCCATGGCCACCACTTCCATGCTGGAAAGGATGGGTGCAAAGACTTATGCCAAGTGGGTGCTGGAAGCACCCATACACCTTGACATTGGTCGCTGGCTCTCTGACAGGCTTCCAATGTACCAAGCATTTTGCTGTTCTTTTTACTGTTCCATCGAAGAGCTCACCTGAGTCCTGAGCAGCAGAATATGTGCATATGCGTGTCTGTAGACCCCATGCTTTGGTGAGCTGGCAACTGTGCTAAGCTAACTTCTGCTCTGGCTGCAGGGTACGTGTGCCCTCTGTCTTCTGGGCAGATCCTGTCTCTATGTTATCCACTAAATTAAGCACAGTGTCAGTATCTGAGCTGGTGAATAAGTGTGAAATTGAGTGACTATGCATCTTCACCAACTCTGGCTTCTAGCTGTTCCTCCATTGCCTGACGAGGTTGAACATCTTGGCTGTCTGAAAGGAGAAAGGAGCATAGGGCAGAATTTTACGTTCCGTGGGCTTGACCCGAATGGGTGTAAAATTGCGCTGGATGACGTCATTGCGCACTTGTGTGATATTTCGCTGGCTGGGCGCGCATAAATGTTGGAAGTGCGTCCGCCGACAATTAAGCAGGCAATTAAGCCCATTAACAGTGCGATTGTCGATGATTTTTTGTGGCCCGTCTCACCTTACGGTTGGCAGACGGGCGAACTGGCCAGGCGGCCTTTACATTTCTGATGAAACCTCGTCCAAGGGCGGGATTCCCTTTAGGAAATAAAATAAAAAGGAATATCTGCAGACAGCATTTTTATGAGGCATGTTTTCAGGCGCTTGATTGTGCTGCATGGATGTTTATTTGCAGCTTTTTTGTGCTTTATTTTATTATTTGCAGGTCTACAGTTCCCTCGCCTGCCTTCAGGGAGCTGTCTCGAAGTGCTCACCCGCGCCGGTGGTGACGTCATCGTCCACCCCCTTCCTGTCCCCGCCCCGGCAACACTGAGCTTTTCAGCACAGATTTCACGGTGAAGTCATGGTCGGGGACCAATCACGGTCGGGGACCTGTTTCCCGGCTGCTCCTGGGCCCGCTGATCACACGCGCCCAACGAGGTAAAAGCTCAGGCTATAGGGTCAAATTGTGGTGCAAGAAAGTGGGGGGGAAAGTAAGAGGTGCCTACGTAAGCCATCTGCAACTTGTAAATCAGAGATTGTATGACATGAAAGGGGCTGGGATGTGTGAAGAATGACCAGGAATGAGGATACTAACATCTTTGATAGTTTAGCCCCACTGCTGGCCACAGCCTCAGCAATTGCCACCCTAAAACTGGTGAGCATGTCCCCTCCATGGGGGTTAGGCCTTACAAGCTTACCTGTCCCCTTCCAGTTAACTCCTGCTGCCTCTGTCTTGCAATAGAGAAGCAAATGTGTCGGTGAGTGAGGTGCAATCTGTTTGGATGATGTAGGATGATGGTTGAATAACTGGGAGTGTGTACAAGCTGAGAGATGCAGATGTGAGGCTTGCAGCAGTGCCAAGTGTGTGAGGGTGCATTGGAGCTTATAAATGCCAGGGATGAGTCCTGATTGATAGAGATTGTTGCTAAGTGTGTGCTGGGGATGTGGCAGATTGAGCAGAGTCTGAGGCTAGAAGTGCAGCTGGTAGGATATGGCGTTTGAAGATGCATATTTTGACCTCAGTCACTTGTGTGAGATCATTAAGCTTGTGGCAGTGCATCTAGGTCCTCCCTGTGAATTGTATATTTATTGTGTTTAGTTGTATGTAGATGGTGGACAATAACTAGGGATTCACTTATTCTCTTATCAATAGTAACAGACTGAAACTGTGATAGTTGGATTAGGAGGTGCATGTTTGTAATGTGTATCCCTGCAAATAAAGCTTATAAAGATGTATGAAGATTGGCTCCACTTCCATCCTGCAACTCTCAAGAACATGGCACTTGGGACTTGTCTCCTGGCATTGAGCTCCGTGACTATGTGCTACCACTGCCTGCTGAGCATGTATCTCAAGGACCTCCTAGCTCCCTGTGGATACAGAACATCTCTCCTTCTTTCCACCTTCTCCACCAAGGCCAGTACAGGAATGCCTGAAAACCTTGGAGCTCACTCTCTCCCCTGCTGTGCCATTTTTCAGGGTTTCCCAGGTCAGATTCATTTCCTGCATGAGCGCCAACAGCTCTCTTCTCAGGGTCACTGCTGAGCTCTAAGTGATGAAGGATAGTTTTAAGTGGTAATGGTTGCTCACGATGTTTCCCCCTGCTGATGCAGCCGACCAATTAACAATGCAGTTTGTGCTGACTTGATGCTGAAAAGGTTGGGAGAAGCAGGCAACAAAATGTTACAATCAATGTGCTCGGGTTAATTGCAATCCTCATGCCCATTTTCAGGGGCTATTGAAATCAGAGTCTGAACCGGTTAGAATAATTACTTCAACGCCAAATCAAGTATAAAAATAAAATAAAGGGAGATGCTTCCTCTCATTGGCCTAATGAATGAGCTGCAGGGATAAAACGTTGTAGCCCTTCCTGCAAAGGGGTTCCTATTCCACACTGATGGCCCCAGTAGCTATGGGCCATCCTTATTTTTAACATATAAGCAGACATCTGTGAGTGGGTCCATTTTGAGTGTGTTCTCGCATTCCCCTTTAGCAGTGCCCACCTCTCCCGGTGCTGCCTATCCAGTACTGTGGGCCCTCTTGGGCCTCCCGCTTCAGGGACTGGATGGTGTAAGCAGAAGCAGCCTCTTAATTGGCCACCTTCAGTAAGATTCTCCCTGTTGACGGGCCTCTGACCCGTGTGGGGTCAGGACCTGGAAATAGATCTGTCTCAATGTTATGAACACTGTCAGTAAAATGTCGCCCTCTGTTTCCCACTACCCAAACTTCATTTTTCATAAAGTAGTGTGCTGTGAGAATACCAGAGTTTCACTAGAGTCAATGAAACAAGATACAAGGTTAAAATTTATTTCTGATTAAATATATTTACCCAATAATAAACTGAATGTAATACTTTCCCTCCTCATTTCCTACATTCCTCTCCCCTTTTCAAAATTCTTGTTTTGTGCCAAATCTAACAGAGGAGGCAATTTTGATGAAATAATGATTGAAAACTTCTTAGCACCAACTGCCAGTTGCTCTCCATAATTACCCATTATGAATTGGTACAAAATCCACATAATAAGCATGTGGGGAACATAATTTACCAAAATACTCTCCCACGATAAAGCTTCTGCTTTTTGCATGGTGGTCTTTTGAGACAGCCTAAGCGCAAAATGAAGTTATCAGACCTACAGAAGTGAATGAGTGATAAATGACCTTGGGACATGAACCCATGACCTGATTGGGATCTAAGCACTTAACCACTTGATCTATTGGTCTGTCACTCAGTCCTAAATTCAATTAAACCTCAATATCAAAATGTGGATGAAAGTGCTCAAGTTGTCTTGTTGCACTGTGGAAATCATGCCATGACTCAGGAGACCACACATGCAGATCTGTATATTTACAATAAAAGTGAATGTTTGCTGTCTGTGCTTGCTGTAGATAGATTTATTTTAGGAATCCTTGATACTTCAATCTATAATATATCACACTTTCTGATCAGTCTGCCTGCCTCAACTTTTGAAAAGGCCTGGAGTGGTATCACGCATATCCAGGAATAAAACAAAGTCCATTACACAATTTCTCACAGTTCTGTTACTTTACCAAAGCTGTACACTTAGCTGGTAGTGCTTAGGTTACAGAGCTAATGTTTGTAATTCCCTCCAATGGCACTGATGTGTGAAGCATTACTGGAGTTGTGGTGAGCCAATCTTGGTACAACCAAGATTGAATGGGATGTTTCCTTCATGGTCTTGGTAAGATGAGAACATGGTGCACTCAATTGATTGAGTATCGTTAACAATAGTATGCAATCCCACTAAGATTTACACAATAAGTGCAGAAATGGAGAATCTATATTGGGCTTGTCCAGCTTTTTCGCTCAGGCCGGGTGGGGATGGTGGGGGTGGTGGGGGGAGGTGGGTGGGGGTAGTTGGGGGTGGGGGGTGGAGGTGGATGGTGGAGGCACATTTCCATTTTTTTCTCACTCAAGGGGCCAAAGGGCAAATTTCGGAAAGGGGAGGTTTGGCACAACTTTAAACTGCATTTCAAAAAAAGGCAGGGCCAGAATGTTGTGCTCACTGAGTAGGTGCATGGCGGACACACTGGATCGTGGAATGGGGTGTGATGACATCGGAAGGGCGTCCTGATGCCATCGCGCCGCCTCACGATATTTTGGTCAGCGGAAAGTCAGAACTGCGCCTGCCGACAGCTAAAGGGTCAACTAAGATCATTTAAAGAGCAATTGACAGTGATTTTGAGTGGCCTCTGTACTTTTATGCTCGGCCCACAGGCCACTCAGCCAGGCGGCCTTCACGTTTTTCATGCATTTTATATCCAGGGTGAAAGGCCCACGGACTGATGGAAAGGTGAATAGTTAGGAATTTGGCTGTGAGTTGCTTGTAGTTGGTTTGGAGATAGTTTCTGGCATTTGGTGTTTTTGAGAATGCTCTGATTTTTCAGCATTTGCCAAGGCTTTCTGCCAAGAAGCCCCTTATTGCAGAAACCTGTGCAACGATCTGCACAAAAATGGGGTTTGTGTACTCTGCTGGAGGGACCCCCTCAGAACAGGAGGAGAGGGCCAGAAGGGAGAGGAGGCCAGTTGCCTGCAAGCAGTGTCCCAGAGTGGGGCCAGTGGAATGAGAGGCACAGCTAGAAGAGGTGCAGGGCCAGCAGGAAGCGCAAGGCAGAATCACAGAATTGTTAAGGTGCAGAAGGAGGCCATTTGGCCCATCATGTCTGCACCGGCTCTCCAAATGAGCATTATGGCTCAGTGCCATTCTCCTGCCTTTTCCCCATAACCCTGCACATTGTTTCTATTCAAATAATCATCTAATGTCCTCTTGAATGCCTTGATTCTACCTGCCTCCATCACACTTCCAGGCAGTGCATTCCAGACCTGAACCACTCACTCTGTGAAAAAGTGTTTTCCCGCATTGCATTTGCTTCTTTTGCAAATCATGTTAAATCTATGCCCTCTTGTGCTCAATCCTTTTTTGAACGGGAAGTTTCTCCCTATCTACTCTGTCCAGTCCCTTCATGATTTTGAACACCTCTATCAAATCTCCTCTTAGCCTTCTCTTCTCCAAGGAGAACAGTCCCAACTTCTCCAGCCTATCTTCATAATTGAAGTTTCTCATGCCTGGAACTATTTTTATAAACCTCTTCTGCACTCCCTCCAATGCATTCACATCCTTCCTATAGTGTGGTGCCCAGAACTGTACACAATACTCCAGCTAAGGTCTTACTAATGTTCTATATGAGTTCAACAAAACCTCCTTGCTCTTGTACTCTGTGCCCCTATTAATAATGCCTAAGATACTGTTTGCTTTATGAACTGCTCTCTCTGCCTGTCCTGCCACCTTTAATGACTTATGCACATATATACCCATGTCCCTCTGCTCCTACACACCCTTTAGAATTGTACCCTTTATTTCATATTGTCTCTCCATGTTCTTCCTACCAAAATGAATCATCTCACACTTCTCAGCGTTGAACTTTATCTGCCACCAATCTGCCCACTCTACCAACTTGTCTATGCCCTTTTGAAGTTCTACACTATCCTCCTCACAGTTTATAATGCCTCCAAGTGTTGTATCATTTGCAAACTTTAAAATTGTCCCCTGCAAAGCAAGATCTAAATCATTAATATGCATCAGGAAAAGCAAGGGAACCAACACCAGCCCTTGGGGACCTCCACTACAAACATTCCTCCAGCCCAAAAAATATCCATTAACAACTACCTATCACTCAGCCAATTTTGTATCCATGTTGCTACTGTCCCTTTTATTCCATTAGCTCTAACTTCTATTACAAGTCTGTTGTGGGGACCTATATTGAATGTCTTTTGGAAGTCCATGTATACCACATCAACAGCATTACCCTCATCAACCCTCTGTTGCCTCTTCAAAAAACTCCAGCAAGTTAGTTAAACATGAATTTCCCATAAGAAATCCATGCTGGCTCTTCTTAATCAACCCACAGTTTTCCATGTGACTATTAATTCTGTCCTGAATAATTGTTTCTAGAAGCTTCCCCACCACCAAAGTTAAACTGACTGGTCTGTAATTGCTAGGCTTATCCTTACAATCTTTTTTGAACAAGGGCATAATGTTTGCAATTCTATAGTCCTCTGACACATCCCCTGAGCCTAGGGAAGACTGAAAGATTATAGCCAGTGCCCCTGCAATTTCCACTCACTTCTTTCAATATCCTTGGATGCATCTCATCTGGTCACGGTGCATTGTCTACTTTAAGTACCAACAGTTTATCCAATGCTTCCTCCTTGTCAATTTTGGACCTTTCTAGTGACAGAGCTTCCTCCTCTATCACCATGGCCTGGGTATCATCTGCTTCCTTGGTAAAGACAGGCACAAAGTATTCATTTAACATCTTGGCCATGCCCCCTGCCTTCATGTGTAAATCTCCTTTTTGGTCCCTAATTGGCCCTACTTCTCCTTTTACCACCCTTTTGCTATTTATGTGCCTATAGAACACTTTGGGATTCCCCTTTATGTTGGCTGCCATTCTTTTCTCATAACCCTTCTTTGTTTCTCTTATTTGCTTCTTCACCTCTCCTCTGAACCTTCTGTATTCAGCTTGGTTCTCAATTGTATTTTCTACCTAACGCGTGTCATAAGCGCACTTTTTCTTCTTTATCTTCATCTCTACCTCCTTTTTCATCCAGGGAGCTCTGGATTTGTTTGTCTTACCTTCCCTTTTCGATGGAATATACCTTTGACTGGACCTGAACCAGTTTTTCTTTGAAGGTAGGTAACTGATCAGCTACAGTTTTTCCCGCCACTCTTTGCTTCCAGTCTATCCAGCCCAGCTCCGTTCTTGCCCCATTGAAGTCAATTCTCCTCCAGTTCTTACTCTGGATAGCATATTGTCCTTTTCTACCGTCATCCTAAACCTTGTGATACAATGATCACTGTCTCCTAAATGTTCCCCCACTGACACTTGGGGGAGAATTTTCTCCCTGTCGGGGGGGGTTGGATGGGAGTGGGCGCCGGCGGGGGCAATGCCATTTTACTTGGGCGGGCCAATTAAGGCTGAGCACTCCCTGTGCGGGCGGGGGGAGTAGGCTGAGTCGGAGCCTGCACTCTTTTGTGCATGCATGCAAAAGAGCGCAGAAATCTCCCTGAGGCACAGAGCTGCTTCAGGGAGATCAGTTTGATTTTTTAAAATTTTAATAAAGAAAAAAAAAACATTTTAAGCCATGTCCCCTCACATGACAGTTTCACATCAGCTGGGACATTTTAATGACCTTTAATAAAAACTTTCATTCAATTTATAAACACTTCATGAAACCTCATCCCGCCCATGAATGTGTTTTCATGATAAATGTGAAGGCCGCCTGGGCTCTTTGCCTGCTCGCCAACCTTAAGGTTGAACAGGCAGCTTGGTTAATTAGTTGAATTGATATTTAAATGGCCTTAATAGGCCTTTGACAGTTCGGTGGGCACACAGCTGACTCTGGTGCGTGCCCGCCAAACTGAAGATCTGAATGACACGCAGTGATGTCGGGATGCACGCCTGACATCACCGCATATAATTTTACTCGTTGGCAAGCAGGCCCCGCCCCCACTCACCGACCCAAAGATTCTGGCCTTGATCTACTTGGCCCACCTCATTTCCAGTTCTAGCAGAGCCTCCTTTCCTTTTGGACACGTCACATACTGCTGTAGAAAATTCTCCTGAACACAATCCAGGAACACTTGCCCCTCTCTGTCCTTTACTCTACCAATGACCCAGTCTACATTCGGGTAATTAAAGTCCCCCATTGTAACTATTCTATAATGTTTGCGCCTCTCTGTAATTTCCCTGCAGATTTGTTCCTCCACATCCTTCGCACTAGTTGGCGGTCTATAGACTACACCGAGCAATGTAATTACAGCCTTTTTGTTTCTTTGCTCTAGCCAAATAGATTCTGTCCTTTAACTCTATGGGACATCTTCCTTCTCCAGTGCTGCCGTGCTCTCCTTAACCAATACAGCCACCCCCCCTCCTTTTCTTCCTTCCCTATCTTTCCTGAACACCTTGTACCTAGGAATATTTAACACCCAGTCATACCCTTCCTTGAGCCAGATTCCTGTCATTGGCACAGCATCGTAATTCCACATGGAAATCTGCACCTGTAAATCCCCAATCTCAATTACTATAGTCCGTGCATTCACTTACATGCAGTATAACTCTGATTCAGGCTTTATTTCCTTTTCCCTTACTCTGACTCCAACTATTAACTTACTATTCTCTATTCTAGTGCTATCTGTCTCTCCCAGTATTTTGCACCCCTTGGTATTACTCTCTGATATTCTCTCCTGGCTCACATACCCCAGCCAAGTTAATTTGAAGACACCCCCCAACAACACTAGCAAAATGCCTCGCAAGGAACTTAGTCCCAGCTCTGTTCAAGTGCAACCCATCCAGCTTGTGCAGGTGCCATCTCCCCCAGAGACAGTCCCAGTGTCCCAGGAATCTAAAGCCCCCCTCCTGTACCATCTTTCCAGCCACCCATTCACTTGCTTTACCCTACTATTTCTATACTCACTTGCAAATGGCACTGGGAGTAATCCAGAGATTACTACTTTTGAGGTCCTAGTTGCTAATTTTCTACTCAGCTCCCTAAATTCTGATTGCAGGACATCATCCCCTTTCCTACCTAAGTCATTGGTACCTAAGTGGACAACGACCTCTGACTGTTCACCATCCCACAGAAGAATGTCCTGCAGCCTCTCTGTGACATCCTTGACCCTGGCACCATGGAGACAACATACCATCATGGGGTCATGAATACAGCTGCGGAAACGCCTGTCTGTTCCTCTAATTAATGAATACTCAATCACTATTGCTCTTTCACTCTCCTCCTTCCCCTCCGGTACATGGCTTGGCTGTGGGTCAGGAGAAGGAGCCACGCAGCAGGCAGAGTGTACAGGCAGCACTCCAGGTTCTGGAGATTCAGTGCCGAAGAAGGCTCTGCCTCTCCAGGGAGACTGTCACCTCTTTATATGAGATGATTGGTCCAGAGATTACCTCTAACTGTGTGTATGGCCACCCTATGCCGGTGGCTCTTAAGGTGACTCTAGCTCTGAATCTTTATGCCTCAGGTTTTTTCCAGGGGTCAGTGGGAGATCTATGTGGTGTATCCCAATCAGTTGCCCACAGCTACATCAAGCTGGCCACTGATGCTCTGATCCGAAGGGTCAATACTTTGATTCACTTCTGAAATGACGCGACCAGACAGGCTGAGCGAGCCAGAGGCTTTATTGCAATTGCAGGATTGCCCTGCATCCAGGGAGCCATTGACTGCACGCATGTGCCCATGAAGGCTCCAGCTGGGGAGTCTGGTGCCTTTGTCAATAGAAAGGGCTTCCACTCCTTTAATGTCCAAACTGTGTGCAACAAAATGACTCAGGTTTGTACCTGGTGTCTAGGTAGCTGTCATGAGGCCTACATCCTCCATCACTCGCAGGTGCCAATGCTGTTTGATGTTCCAGCTTGCTTGGATGGTTGGCTCCCAGGAGACAAAGACTATCCACTAAAAAGGAGGCTGATGACACCCAAGGTCTGCAGCTGAGGAGAGCTATAATCGCAGTCATGCCTCCATAAGGGCAGTAACTGAGAGGATGATTGGGCTACTCAAAATGAGGTTCTGCTGCCTGGGCCGCTCAGGGGGATCATTTCAATATTCTCTAGAGCATGTTTCACTTATTGTTGTCATCTGCTGCACACTGCGCAATCTGTCTCTGTCAAGGGGGGACCCCATTGGAGGATGAAGACAGCGATCCTGCTCCACAGGCCACAGAGGATGAATGAAGTGCTGAGCCTGAGGAGGAGTCGATGGAGATCCAGGGTGAGGAGCAGAAACCTGCTGTGAGAACCCTTACAGGAGGCAGGGAGACCAAGGAGGCCTTGGATTCAGAGAACTTTCAGCTAGAAATCCAAAGCAAGGAATCAAAGAGATGGCAAGGGATAGATACCGTCACCTTGTTGATCGTACCTGATGAGGCACTCTTGTCACCCTTAAGTCAACTCCTGACCTCTGAAATATACTTTGCTGCCTTTCTTCTGTGTCACACATGACTCCCACACATCTTCCCTATCAATTGCATGAAGCACACTAAGGCCATTGCACATAATGTAACATTTTATAATGGAGGCAAATATACGACTAGACCAGTACACACGTGCCAAGCAAACATAAATCACCTGTGACAACCCCTTATGTGACCATTGTAACTTAAACTTCTGTTTGCGAGTGCTACGATTTGGTTCTCCCCCCTCACTGGCAGCTGGATTGGAGGCAGCCCACTGACTCTGATGCCCCATCAGCCTTGGTGACCTTGGTGGCTCTCCTCTGGTCACTGGAGCCGCCTGGGCAGGAGAATCCAGCACTGGCTGGGCACTCCTCAGTCATCGTGGTCTTCTCAGATGCAACCGTCACCGGCAGAGAGGCGAAAGAGCTGCTGCCATTATCTAGAGCACCCTGAGAGGCGCCCACAGATGCGAGCTTCAGCTTGTCGCCATCATGATTGGTTTGAACCTTCAGATAGATGGCCACTAGCAGAGTTACTAGGTCCCTCATCCACCTCTCACATTGGCAGTAACCTGCTGAGGCCACTGCCAGTGTGCGGGCTTGCAGGCCTGAACGTAACCCCAGAAACCCCTGATTGAGTCCCTGGAGCTGCCTCTCCATGAAAGTTGCCACTGTCGCTATGGAGGGAGCTGTGTGTTCTGAGCTCTGGGCCAATGCAGTGCTCACACTCCGCATGGACTCCTCCAACAAGGAGACCACAGCATCCAGACCCTCAGGGATCTCTGCCAGATCTTCCTACGCATTGTGCTGGATATCCAGCATCTGCCGCCTGATAGACTACTCCAGAGGCTCATCATCTGCCTCGGGCTTAGCATCGTCCTGGTCTCCAGCAATCCACCAACTGCCAGCGCCCTGGGGATTCTCTGCCTTCCCCAGTGAATCAGCTGAGTGTGACATGCATTTACCACTGCACATTATCATCTGCACCAAAATGCTTATGCTCACTGACATGCTTGTTTCTGAAATGGGGCGTGTTGCAGAGAGAAGATGTGATGCGTGTGCACCTAGCAGCTATTCATCCTCGGAGGTCATCCTCAGGGTCCTTCTGGGGTGAAGATGATAAGCCACCTGAGAGAGGAAGCAAACTTTTTAGCATTGAATGAAGTCAGAGTGCACGCATTCTAGTTTCTACTCAGAATCGACACCTGGCTGAGCAAATACTTCGAATGGATGAGCAACTGGAATAACTGCATTTCAAATGCCAGTCTCACAACCACAGCCCTACATCTCTCACACCTTACATCAGTCTCTTCTTTTTCCATTAGGATCTTACCCTCACCTGAAACCCTTGCCTCTCCGTGACCTGTGAACCTAGCTTCGCCTTCACATGATATTTCCAATGCCTGCTGTTCTGCATGACTGAGGATAAGAAAGTTTGGGATCCCCCTGCCCGTCCATCCTTACTCCACCACATTGTGACTCCTGTTCTCCTATAAGGGGAAAAGTGCTTTCATTAGTCCCCTTCAACATGCTGGGACATTGAAGCCTCCCTCCAACCCCCAAAGAGGCAGGACCAGTTAGCCATCACATTGCCGCACATCACCCTGACATACATGCCAACAATGGTCTATCAAGGGACATGATTATGTGCCACATTGCACTCTGAATTTCAGTCCCCTGAGCACTAACATGTGCTGCCACCCACAAAGACATCTACCCAAGGTTCCAACTGGAATCAGTACTGACCCTGGCAGTGCGCTGAAGGTCGTTGAACACTTCCCAACGCTGGATTAAGGCTCTGCGAACTACGTCATGACCGCTTACCAGGCCTGCCACCTCCTGTCCAGGCCTCCTTGGTCATACGAGGTGGCCTCCTCTTGCCGTCCTTTGGCAGCAGGATGTCACGGCGATCACTTACTGCTTCCAGCAAGAGCCTAACGCACTCATCCAAAAAACAGGAGGCAGACTGAGTCTGGGCATTCCATCATGCCTGGCATGGGCACCTGGCAACGATGCCATCCCAGACACAGGAGCAGCACTCCAAATCAGAAACCATCACCAAAAACTTTCAAATCCAATACCAGCTCCCTGAGGCTCTGAGCGCAGACTTCTAGCCTTCAGGGACCTGCATTTAAATCCCCCGTGCTCACACCCTCCCTGTTCCCGGCGCCTGCCATCCTCCAGCCCCCACTGGCAACGCTGAGCCTTTCTCAGCGCGTGTTTCACACTGACCATCAGTTAACTGGCCAAACAGCATAAAATTGACATCAGGAGGTGACTGCGGGCAGGCGTGGATTTCACATTCGCTTCTGATTCCGCCGATCACGCTTGCATGACAGGCTGAAAATTCCCGCCCTGAGGCATTAATAAACAATTGCTGAGCAAAAATAAAGCAATGTTCTAGCAATAAATTTCGTTATAAAAAGAATAATTAATAAAAATGACCAGAGTGTGTGTGTGTGTCAGACTCACTCCCAGTCTTAGGGTGCTCAGTCACTCACCCTGGCCCACTGTGAGTAGGTGTGTGTATGTGTTGGTGTGTGGTTGTGAGAGTGAGTGGGAAACCTGAGACTGGGAGTAATGCAGACACTCACTCACTCTCTCCCATACACACACACACTCACTCTCACTCCCACACATCCACACTTTGACCCACACACACACACTCTGTCCCCCCCACACACACACACACTCACTCCCTCACTTCCACACACACACCAGTCAGCCTCTTCCCCACACCTCCTCCGACCTGGGACTCCTCAGTCTCTGACTCTTGGGCCTTGCAACCAGCCCTTCCCACCACCAGGCCCCGGCAACCTGCTGTCCCCCTCCCCGGGCCACAGCTGGTGTTCTGCTGGTGTTCACTGCTCCTTCAATCACAGACTGTTTCACTCACATATTTGCTGCTGATAGGCTAAATAGTGAGCCAATCAGCAGCAAACTTGGGGGAGGGCTGGCCTACGATTGGAGGAGCAGCTGCTAGCAGAATCCTCTACTCCAACTTACCTGTTTGACCGGCATTTTGAAAGTTGGCTCTGGGGACACTGCCTTCTGGGGCAGCATGTGGCCTGCAGACTGCCTGTTGGAAAAGCCTGATTTATATTGATACATAGTGAACTGTATTGTTACAGATTCTACAGCACATCTGAGGCTCAGAAGGAAGCATTTTTGACTGTGACTGGTCAGATTATCTGAAATAATTTTATTGCAGATGAAGGTTTAAAGGTTTGAAAATTTTTCCGCCTTAATATTCTCCTCCTTCAGGTACCATGTTCTCAGAGGGCATTGGGGACCATGGCCTTCCATTGGATTGGCCCATGATTATGCTTGGCAAAGTACTGCAGTGGTTTGCCATTGCCTTCTGCAGTATGACTGACCAGGAAACTCTCTCACTCTTACCGTCTACCATCAGGCATATTGGAAGAATTTACAGGCAGATAATCAATCTGTTTGGTCACCATATGCATGTACCTTCCATGACCATTAAGGCTGTGAAGTGGGACTTGAACCCACAGCTTGTGGCCCAGAGATATGGGTGTTACCCACTGTGCTACAAGACCTCTCCTCTCCATAAAATAACTTGGGATGTTTTCTATGTTAAAGGTGCCATACAAACATAGGTTGTTTTAGTTGTTATTCAAGCTAGAAAAATCATTTAGCTAAAGGGCTCATTTACAAACCACCATGAACAAAAGAAGAGACATTAAGTGTGCCCATGTGTGAATCCAGACATTAAAGCTTGGGACAGCCGCCGCAGAGGCACAAGGGGCATCTAAGGCCTTTCAGCCACAGTACACTGGGGTCTGGAAGCCGTGTAGAGCCCTTGGCTGTCGGCTTGACATGGAATGTATGTGTCAAGAGTATTGCAATTGTAATGAGGTGCCTCAGAATGGAACATGCTTGGTGGAGAAAAGTTGAATTCTATCGCACTTTCTGTAAAATTCAGTTTAAAATGTTTTGGAATGTACTCTTATAAATTTTATAAATAAAGTATATTTTTAGAAAATAAATATTTTTATGTGTAAATGATGCCATAGGTTATTCACTAGTATTGCTTTCTTTAAATATGTATGTACCTTATGTTACATTTCACCTCAATTTCTGTATTTTAAAAAAAAAATTGCATGGCAACAGCTAAATTAACTTATTTTAGTCAATATGTGTTAGAACCCAAACACACAACTCTTCAGCCCATACATAGCCTTGTTAATGTCTTATCAATTACATTGTTAAGGTTGGTTAATGTTAATTACATTGTTAGGGGAAACAGGTGATGGGCATTTGAACACATATAAATGGGGGATAGCTGGGACACTGGCTGGAGGTGAGGAGTGTTGACACTGACAAAGTCAATAAACTCTCTCAGCAAGGAAAGGCTCTGTCTCATAGCTTTGACTCCACCAACCGGTGTGGATTCTGTTGACAGCCTCACTACCAACTTTCCCTTTGGCTGCATTGGCAGGTAAATCTAGGCCCCACTATCCCCCCTCCTTTGTAATCAGTGAGCACTTGGTTCTCAGGTTAAAATGCGAGATAGCAGGTGTTGACCTGTGACCTGGGGTCTCTGTCCACTGCATGTTGCCATGTGATTTTTCTGGGGATTCCTCAGGGGAGTTGAAGATGCCTGCTGCCGGAGTAGGCACAATCAGGAAGCAGCAATGTGAATGAGGTAAGAGGGTTGTGGTAAGGATTTTAGCCTCAGCTTTCTGCAGGTAGGATGCCCCAAGGCAAGGGTGCCAGGAGAAATTAGCGTTAGGCCTCATACCTGTACTGCTGCACCCCACCCCATACCAGGATAATGTTCCCTCTTATGTGGGAGACTAGAGTTAGAGAACACAGTTTAAAAATAAGAAGTCTCCCATTTAAGACAGAGATGAGAATTTTTTTCCTCTTAGAGCGTTGTTAGTCTGTGGAATTCTCTTCCCCAAAAAGCAGTGGAGGCTGGGTCATTGAATTCATTCAAGGCTGAGTTAGATAGACTTTTGGTAGACATGGGAGTCAAATTTATGGCAGGCATACGGGGAAATGGAGTTGAGGCCATTATCAGCTCAGCCATAATCTTATCGAATGGAAGAGCAGGCCCGAAGGACAGGATGGCCAACCCCTGCTCCTAACTCCTATATGTTTCTATATTCCAAATTTACCCTTCAACCAAATAGACCACAACAGATAAACTAGTCATTCATCTCATTGCTGTGGGTGTAATCCTGCTATATGAAAATTGGCTGCCTCATTCCCATATAACAACAGAAGTTTGAAAGCATTTCATTGGCTGAGAAGCATTTTAGGATGTCCTGGGGTTACAGGTGATAGGTTCATTAAATGCAGCCCTTTTGTTTTCTCATCATTCTAACCTTTTAGATGGCACCTTTAAAAGCTGCAAGAACAGCTGTAGAGGATCACACCTGGTTACAGTCTGGACATTCAGTGAGCAGTACCCACTTCAGTTAAGAAAATTAAAAGGGATTAAGCGTAGTGGTTCTCAATACTGTGCGGTGCCATCTATTGCTCACTGCACTTAAGGGATAAAACAGGATGACTTATCACGCTGATGTTTTGCTATCATGCCAAACTGGGTTGCATGCCCACATGGCACTCTGGATGAAATTGATCCCTATGGCTGTTTGAAACGAACCTGTAGCATAATAATTATTTCTGTTGACAATTTTACAAGAAGACTCAGAGCTTTAGATGGCAATGACTTTCACCATAGGTCATCACGCAATAGCTCATACAGCTAATCTATTGCCTCAATGGTAAAATAGTCTTCCATTACAGAGCTCCTCACTAAAGCATGTTATAACATGTGGCGCCTTATATCCACCCAGCCAGTCAACCGGTAGAGATAGGCTGATGAAGTCTAGCCATCACATTAAAACTTAATGGCTTTTGAAAAGTGTCAGCTGTTTTTTGGATGCAGCCATGTTTTACATTCTGTCTCCTACATGATTGGACAATGGAGACCACCTATGTGGATTAGCTCATTCTTCTGAAGCTGGCTACTTTCCATTCAGTCCCTTTGATTTGTGTGATGCTATCTGATGATGCTGTTACTAAAGTGAAAGAGACTACACATACTATTCAAACTCAAAAGCTCTGTTTACACTACAGCTGCAAATTTGCATTTGAATGCATAAGCATAGAGCTTGTTGACTTTGTTCTGCGTTTGTGGGGTGTGAACTCTCAGCTCAAGAACCAAAGTTTAAAATCGAATCTGCTAGAAACCAATGTGAATAGGTCTAGAATTTTAAAAAATGGTTAGAATCACATAATTTCTGGAATAAAAGCAAAATACTGCGGATGCTGGAAATCTGAAATAAAAATAGAAAATGCTGGGAAACTCAGCAGGTCTGGCTGCATCTGTGGAAAGAGAAACTGAATCATATTGGACTTGAAATGTTAACTCTGTTTCTCTCTCCACAGATGCTGCCTGACCTGCTGAGTTTTTTTTTCCAGGACCTCCTGTTTTTATTACATAATTTCTGGAGCCTTGTAATACATTAGATAATAATTGAAATTTTCTGATACGGTCCACAGGGTTAATCTTGCCCTGACAGAGTATTGTGAAAATGACTCAATCTGGTCAGTCAAGTCCTCATCCTCTTTTCCACCTCTCAGGATTGATGTTGTGAGGTCAAACTCCTGGAATTCCCACCTAACTGCAATGAGGGAGCACCTTCACGACATGGACTGCAGCGGTTCATGAAGAAGGCCCTCCACCGCCATTTTGGGTGCAGTGATGGATGGGCAATAAATGTTGGGTGGAATTTTCCAAGTCTGTTGGCGTCAGGCATCATGGTAGGTGCAAGTGGGCAATATGGCGGGAAGGCCAAAAAGCGGTTTCACGGTGCCGTGAAACCAGGTTGCGATCTTCTGCTCTGCCCGTCAATGGCAGGCTGCCTTTCCCACTGCTGGTTATCAGGGACTTCATATTAATACATCTGCATATCATTATAAGCCCCGATCTCCGGAATCACCTCCCCCATGTTGGATCATCTAGGGTGAAATTTATTTTAGGTGTGGAATTATGCAAAAATAACATGTGATTGCACGCCAACATATTTGACTACTGAACACAAGTGACGTGCACCTGGTGAGTTGCATGTCACTCGGGACTTTGAGGCTTGTTTACCTACCTTGCTTCGGGCAGAACTTGCGGTCATCAGCGCCAGGCTTCACAGACAGCACCACATCACTTTTAGCGGGACTTAAGGGCAGGTCTATACTTATGAGACCAGCCATGAGGTGGGGTTGACTTTTTAATGGGTGCGCGGGCTTGCTTGGGGATGTGGGAAGAAGTGGCCACAGGCAAGGAAAGAGGCTGCAGGGTGAGGGCATTACTGGGGAAGGCGTTATCCCAGGCTGTGTATGGGGACACATGTTGTTCTGTGCAAGTGGCCTCAAGAGGGTGAGGGCTGAAGAGGCAATCTCCAGAGGCCAGATGGGCATGGGAGAGTATGTATGTGAGAATGGGTGATGAGGTCCTTTGACCTGGCAGTGAGTGAGATGCCAGTGAATGGGCTTGTGAGTGTGTGAGTTTAGAGTGCTGAGATGGCTGCCTTATCCATGAATGAGATCACTCAACCTCTTTCTGCACTGGATGACATACCTCTTCCGTGCAGTGTTGGCACTGACCACCTCTGCCTCCTTCTCCCAAGCTGGAGTGGTGGCACTGGTGGGCTTCCTGCGGCCAGAACGAGGATAGAGGACATCACGGCGGGCCTCCAGGGCATTCAGAAAGCGCCCCAGGGGTGTGTCACTGAATTGGGGGCTGCAGTCTTCTTGCCTTTTTGGGCCATGTCTTCTGTGCAGTAGTCCTGGGCTGGAAGCACCGAGAGGTGTGCATGCGGCTGCACTTTAAATATGGCGCCCGGCGTGGGAAAGCCGTGAGGTGGCGGTGATTCAGAGGCTGTCTGCCAGCAAAATGGCATGTTTCCCTGGATTGCAATGATTAATGAGGTGGGACTGGGATGACACGGCACAAAAACCCGCCATTGTATCCAGCGGGTAAAACGTTCCTTTTCCCTACCTGCTACCGGATATAGTGCAAACCTGGGACGATTCTGCCTGTTGCTTCTCCTAGCAATAGCCATATCCTGGACTTTTTCTTTAAGCTGCACTTAAGAGCGGATACACAGTATGCATTTAAAGTTGAAAAGGTTGATTCCTCAATACAATTGTTGGGAGGCTAATCGAGTACTGTAAGAAAACTGCTGTTTTGGAAAAACCAGATACTTTTTTAATTTTTAGAAGTGGCACTACTGGCCTACCTCGGCTGCAGGAAGGTGCCACAGTGAGCTTCCAATGTCATCAAGTGCCCTAGTTGTTCCATAAACCCACCTGAAATATGCAAATGCCCCTAAAAGTGGAATGAGGTTAAACATAAATCTCACATGCCCAGGATTAATCACCATTATGGCACAGAGTACATTACAATTCATGTTACTTTTTCTTTAAAAGGGCAAGTTGGAGTTAATGAGACATAAATTATATTAGAAGGAATAGCCCCATAGAACTCCTCCCTCAAAACAAGTACAACAAGAGATAAAAACAAGCGGATGCTTGAAATCCAAAACAAAAACAGAATTACCTGGAAAAACTCAGCAGGCCTGGCAGCATCAGTGGAGAAGAAAAGAGCTGACATTTCGAGTCCTCATGACCCTTCCACAGAACTGAACAAGACACGGTTACAGGTAGATTAACTTCAGAGAAGCTTTACCAGGCTGCAATGACACAGCAGTTGGTAAAGGCTGAGTTATTTAAAATCCCAGAGGGCAACTTTAAACAACTGTCATAACCTATTTTTTCAATTGGTATGTTTGAGATGCAGCTCTGAATTCAGCCATAAAAACCACCAAATCTCAAGAGGTTTTTATATAAATTAAATTAAATACATTAATTTAACCACAAATTTAAACACATGCATGTGCCTACAAATTACTACCATAATAACTTTTAAACAAATCCCTAACTTAATCACTCCCAGGTAGTTTTCCCCAAGGCAACAATAACCCATAGACTTAAACAGACACCAGGCAAAGCACATTTTATCATATGAATTCAAAATGAGGTCCCTTTCAATTTGTTCCTTTGCAGACAAAGTAGGCTTACAGGCTTAAATTTTACATGCCTCTGACTTACTCACAAAACTATTTTCCTGTATATACCTAGCCTTCCCTTTGAACGCAAATTCTCATTGTATCACCAGGCCGTTTGAACTCCACCTCTTCTGACAATTACACCCCTTTCATAGTACCAATTTTATTAATAATATAAACATATTGCTTGGAGTCTCCTAGCTAGGTGCAAGATTTCACCCCCAGTCTTTGAATGATTTACTCAACAAAATGCAAATATACCCTCTACCTTACTGCTAACATCTCAAAACTACTAGACATCAAACCACACAGACTAGCCGTCTTTAATCCACTTAAGACCCACACACTCACACCCACAAACACAGACCCTACTACAAGTCCAATCTAAAATAATTCCCAATAACATCATATACATTAATATCTTCATGACACAGGCTAATACCTGGAATAGGTGGGTTGTCTTATGAGGAAAGGTTGGACAGGCTAGGCTTATACCCGCTGGAATTTAGAAGAGTAAGAGGTGACTTGATTGAAACGTATAAGATCCTGAGAGGTCCTGACAGGGTGGATGTGGAGAGGACGTTTCCTCTTGTAGGAGAATCAAAAACCAGGGGTCACTGTTTAAAAATAAGGTGTCGCCCATTTAAAATGGAGATGAGGTGAAATTGTTTCTCTCAGAGGGTCATGAGTCTTTAGAACGCTCTTCCTGAAAAGGTGGTGGAAGCAGAGCCTTTGAATATTTTTAAGGCAGAGGTGGATATATTCTTGGTAAGCAAGGGGGTGATAGGTTATCGGGGGTAGGTGGTCTGCAGATTTGAGGTTACAATCAGATCAGCCATGATCTTATTAAATGGCCGAGCAGGCTCGAGATGCCAAATGGCCTACTCCTACTCCTTGTTCACGTGTTTGTATAACTATCTGGCTATATGGTGAACTTAGAACTGAACAGTTTGATGGTAACTGTCAGTGGTTTTAAGTTGTGTTATTTTGCATAATTTCATATCTTTAATACATTTCAAATCTACTGACACTAAAGTTCTATTGCCTGCTGTGTAAAATTGAAGTAATAAAAGCCATTTTTGCGCACATAAAGGAACTAAGATGATTTTTAAGCATCACAGCAATGCCTGTGTCATTTTTGAAGAATATAGGATGCAAAATTGAATCATTTTAATGTTTTCCTTCTTGTTAGAAGCTATATTATCAGCGCAATATTATCAGCAAGAGTAAAGAATTCCTCCCAAATTTAATTAATGGCAGGTGCCGAGCCATTGGCTGTAGCAGCCAACTTTCACAGTGTGGTGACTGATACATGGTAAATTATCTCTTAGTCCCTTTGCTAGACAGATGTGCCTGAAATTTTCAGGTGGGTTCTTCTGATCTCCTGTCATAACTTTGGCAGAAAGCCTGGAGAATTGGTGTAAATGACAGGATTTCCACCAAGTTACTGTTGAAACCATGGCAGAAAGATGAGAAAATTCTGCAGAAATATTACCCCATAAATGTGATTTTGTCCTACAAAAAGAGATATCGAGTCAGCAGAAAGCAGTTTAATGTAATCCAATTTGAATTGTAATCCAGTCTGAATAACAGATCCGGCAAAAAGAATGCAGCCCCCAGGTTCAGTGACATGTCCCTCAAGTATCTTCTGGACGTACAGGGGGTTCACTGCGATGTCCTCCACCCCGGCTCTGGCTGCAGGATGGGCAGCAACATCACCAATCCAGCTTGGGAGGCGGTGGCAATGGTGGTCAGTCTCAACGCCCTGCAAAAGAGGGCAGCCACCCTGTGCCACAAAAGGGTGAATGATCTCCTCCATTCCGCCAGGGTAAGTCACTCTTCTCATCACCCTCAACTCACACACTCACAAACCCATCACACATCCACAGGGCCCTCACTCACTGCCAGTGCAAGGGACATCACCATTCACTCTCTCTCACACACCTTCATTGTCCTCATCCCATCCATGGGACCACTCACCACACACACAGGCCAGGCAGACTTATCATCTGGCCTGGCAGGTGTCCTGCTTACACTCTCTCCATCCTCATTCATGCAGGACAAGTTGGTACACAACAACAAGAAGAGTTTGCAGACCGGTGGAGGAGTGTCTGAAATCAAGGTCCTCACGGACTTTGGAAACAGAGCCATCCAGCTGGCCAGCGAGTATCTGGACAATTTCTGTGCTGACGGTGAGGTCATTGGTGCTCTACGAAGTGAGGATTCAGTTGTGCAACATCCATCAGACAACCATGCTGTGAGTGATGTGCCCTGTTTCACAGGCCACTGCCATGCACTAATTATCTCTCCTTGTTTTCGCAGGCACATCTGCCAAACGGCCGATGGAGTTCATGACCTTGGGCCTCCAATCAAGCCTCAGAGAAGCCTCTGAAGAGGAATCTGAAGGCACCCTCCTTGAAGTCCTGTCACAGCATTCACCCACACCCTCCACCTGCGCAGAGACACACACCTCGTTGGGACTTAACTTTAGAGTAGCCTCTAAATCTCACAAGCTGGTGAACACATCACACTGTCTGATCTGCAGCAGGTGGAGGCAGGGACTTCCCAGGTGTCCGGCGCTCAGAGCACTGCTGGAGGCCAGAACATTGCCGAGGTCAAGTCAAATGACGAGCCTCTGGGCTTGGTCACGACACAGTTGCTGGAGCTGCAAAGTCAATCTCGGGAACATGAGGAAGGGATGTCCGCTGCGCTCCTCAGATTGCATAGGCACAATGGAGGAGTCCGTCTGCCTTCAGTCTGAGGTTATAGTGCCGGCATGCCAATGCACCAAGTTCAACACTGGTAGGTGGCAGCCACCATGGAGACCTTGGCCCAGGATGTTGCTCCTGCACTGCTGCATGGGCTCAACTCCATCACTGATGCTCTGGATGGCCTCCAAATGTGTGCATGCGAGAGGGATGTGGGGCAGCCCGATCTCACTCCAGTAACACTTTCTCCTCAAGGAGTCAGCCAGGGGCCCTTGGACACATATAGGTAGGAGGACCAGCAGGCGTACCCCCCCCCCCCCCACCCCCCCCCCCCCCCCCGGGACTATCCACCCAGGTGACTCTGGGAGTATCTGGCCCATCCGAACCCCACCTTCCTGTGACCCCAGCAGCTCCAGCTCCACAGGCTGAGGAGGCTGCCACTGCCACACAGCAGGACCCCAAAAGCAGACCGGGGACCTCCAGGTCTCAGCCCTCCAGAGGGCACCTGTCATGGTCACCACAGACAGGGTGTAGCAGTCAGCAGGCTGCCTTCATCTCTGCTGTGGATGTTTGGGGAGCATTGAGACATAGTGGCAGGGTTAGGAAGGTAAAAAAGATGTAACTCTTTCAGAGTCAAACAATTAAACTAAATTAACAAAATAAGGGATAAAGTAAATGCAGCCCCTAAGTTAGGTCAGCTGTAAAACCAAAGACTAAGTTTAAAGAAAACTTACAAACATCAAATCAAAATGTTGAGAAAGCACCCCAGTCCCCCCTGGTGCCCACCGGGCACGGAAGGCCTCGATGGTGCTGGCAGACACCGTGTGCTCCCTCTCCAGGGACACCCGGCCACAAACGTAGCCGCAGAAGAGGGCCAAACAGTCGGGCGGGACTCCCCCGTCGATCGCCTGCTGCCTGGACTTGTTAATGGCCAACTTGGCCAGGTCCAGGAGCAGGTTCATGAGGAGGTCCTCCTCCCTCCCGGCCCCCCCACCTCTGCACCGGGTGTCCGTAGATCAGAAGCGTGGGACTAAAGTGCAAATAAAACAGTAATAAAAGGTTTTTTAAATAACTGAAAAGGTCTTCTACCATCTAATCACCCATCAGAAACGGCTTTATTGCAACTGCCAGCTGTGGCTTTGTGGAGAGCAACTTTGTTTCTGAGTCAAAAAATTCCATGTTCAAATTCCACTCCTGAAAATGTCATAGGTCTTCCTAGGAAGACCTGCACTAGGAAACCTCAGCTTCTTCCAACCAAATGGTCTCAGGATTGACAGTAGAGAACAGATAGGAGGGAAATGGTTCAAGGATCCAGCCAGACCCTGCCGCTCCAGCATTGCTTATATGTCATGGAAAAAGGGGCACACAGCATCCCACCCAATTTCCTGATTTGTTGCCAAAAAATTAAAGAAAATCCACAGTCAAGGCTCGTGGCAAGACTTAGTTCCAGTTTTTCTTAAATCCTGAGGATTCACCTGCCTCATTAAAACTCCTTCTATTCCTCATGCTGCAGTTAGACATTTGCTGCAGTGCCACCATATTTTGCTTCTGAGCAGTGGCATGATCCCTCGTCTTCTTCTTGTCATGTTGCTACACCTCTCCTCACCACGGTTCCACACAAACTCTGGCTTAAGAGTTGAAGACCTTCAAATCTTCAGGGCTACAAGGCTCTGGCAGTTGAGGGCATTCTAGGAGATGTTTCATCACTGGCTCTTAGTGGGAGGGGTTCCTCTGGATCCTTAGACAACCTGTGTGTGTTTGTAGATGTATTGATCAATCAGTAGGGTGGCAGTTTCGGGGTTACAGTCTAGGGGCCGGACTGTATTTAAGAAGGCTTTCCCTTGACTTGAGCCTCTTTGTTGTTGACTCTTTCTGGAAGAGAGGATGATGAGGGTCATTGATCTGCTTTGTCCGTTTTACTCTTGATGTAACTTGTCCCTTAATGGCAGGTGGAGCAGTACCAGAAAGCTGGTACAGATCATCCAAGTTAATAGGTTTCAGGCAGCCTATAATAGCTCTGAGGAAGCTATGTTGAGGATGGTGTCCAACTCTTTGGCATGGGGAGAACTTTTCGAGACAGGGATGGCATATTCAGCTGCTGAGTGGCACAGGGCAAGGGCAGTTGTCCGTAATGTTCTTGGGTCAGTTCCATATTTAGAGTTGGCCAGCTTCCTTAACATGTTGGGTTGGATTTAATGCAGCCTATCACAGCAGGAAACATGGCCGTTGGACCCACTTAACCTTGCAAGATGGCCTGCGTCAGTCTCCTGGTGGTGGCGAAACCTCTCCCAATTAATTTGGAGGGTGGAAGAGGCTGACACGAGATTCCCAACCTTCAGCGGTGGGATGTCAATTAGGCTTCTTAATGGGCCTATTGATACTCATTATTTATCCCTGCACCCACCACTACTTAGCGGTGGCTCAGGGATTAAATGAGGCCCACAAGGCTTTCTAGAACATCTTGATGGCTGCCTTGCAAACCTGTTGGGTTTGGGGAAGGGGTGAGGGGTGAGGTGGCGGGGGTCCCTCATACTCATGCACTCTCTTTCTGATCATAGGACCCAGCGTCAGGAAAGAGGGATCTGCTGAAAGCCACGCCCCTGCCCTTGCCTCTGACCCTCCTGCCCCCCGGTGCCTACGACACCCCAGCCTGTTATCCCCATTCCAGCCTCAGTTCCTTTCGTTTGACACCTTGGTGATCATGGGCCTCCGATGGGCATATTGCTACCAGCTGCCACCATACCCACTGGCACTGGTGGCATGAGGAGCTGCAGGTCTCTGATTGGCAGCTCTTGGTGGACAGGTCATCCACCACCCTGGGCCTCAATTGTGGGGAACGCCTGATGGTGGCTACTTAAGTATCTGAAGAGCACTTAATTCCATCAGGCCTCCCAAATAGAACTGATGGTTCTCTGACCGGTGGACGAGACTCCCATCAGCCCAGTAGAATCCCAGGCATTGTTTCTGGCTGCCATCTTCACCTTTACTTTGATGATGTGATCTTTGAAGCTTAGAGTGCAATCTGACATAACTCCAAGGTAAACTGGATTAAAGTTGTATCCCAGTCTTCTCCCATGTCAGCACAAATTAAAGGAGCCACTTTGCATCTCTATTCCTAAGGTGAAAAAAACTGATCTGTGTCTTTTCAGGGTTGGCCTATAGATGATTAATTTCTCAGTAGATAGCTCAGCTTCTTCATCACCAAGGGTCTTCAACTGATATCTCTGTGCACCCTTTACTTTTTGTGATCCACAATCCAGGAGACTGGGTTGGAGCCAAGGAGGCATGGGTCAGTGGGCAAAAGTCCTGCCTGACACACAGTCCAAACCCATTCCAGAAGAAAAGCGGTCAATTATTCTGCCAGGCAGAGAGAACCAGATTTGGTAGTGTAATCCTGGAGAACTGGCTCATAGGCACTCGTCTTAAGTATGTTACATACTATCTACAGCATAGAAATAGGCCATTTTGTACACCAGCTCCCGATCTCTCCGCTATACTCCTTATGGCGAACGAATTATTGACTTACCACCCAATGCAAAATTGTTTGTAATGAAGGCATACAATTTACTTTTATAAATAAGCAATCTGCTCCACAAACAAAGCCAATTTCTCAGCTGGGTTTTATCAGTCTATTCAGGAAACTCAGAACCTCTCATCCAAAGCTAACATACACTATATGTGCCCAGACCTGATATTTATCTACACAGAGCACAATAAGAAAACTTAGCTCCTGATGCTTCAGCTTTAAATGTTACCAGCAGATTGCCAATGATTCGTTCAATGCGGGCCTGTTTGTAGATCTGCCACAGTCACTTCTCTCCTCACACGCTAAGATTCTCAGTTTGCATGCTATGTTCCCAGAAAAAAAAAGATTATCAATCTACTGACGCATGCCAGCTTGCTGTCACGCATTTTCTAGGAGTCTCACATTCTTTCTTTTTCTTTTACTTGAATTCTTGCAGTCATTTTAACACAATGAATCATTATTGCCATTCACAATTGTGGCTTTGGATTCTTTTTCAACCATGTTTATCATTGTATTCTAACAATTTATAGTTCTGCAATTGGAAAGCTGCTTTTCCTGAGGAAGAAAAGTCGAATGAGCACAACTTTGAGAAGAGAATGGGCACTGAAAGCATGTTTGTTTATGCACTTTTGTTCTGAAAATGTTAACATCACGGCGGGCATTGGCCAATGAATAGGAATGGGACAGTGGAAAGTGATGGGGTGAAAATTCCTTCAAGCCCATTTTTGAGCTTTAAATGGGCGTCGTGCATAAAGTTAATGAAAAAGAATATCAGGTAGAGTGTAAAATAGCTGACCAATTCACTATTGCATCAAGACAAATTTCTGCCCCATTGTGAATTAGGCTGCAGCATTTCTACATATTAGTGTTTTTTACAAAGGAGAAACAAGCACAAACCAGAAGCAAAGGATTGAGAAATAGTAAGTGTCAACTGCCTTAGTCGGCATGTGGAGGAAGCTGTGCAACTTCTTGGACAGATATTCTGAGGAGCCTGTGGGAGATGGAAAGGTTGGAGAACTGCCAGTTTCAGGTTGATAATGGGATGGAGTGTCTGAAGAACTGTCAGTGATTATTGGCTGCAGAGAGTCTGATATCCAATTATTGTTCAGTTACGTCTGCTGATTCACAAGTCAGACAGCATGACTCCAACATGAATGCCCACTGTGTCCTTCACAGATGCTGAATGTTTACAGAAAGAAACAGTTGGCGAGCAGACTGGCACTTTCAGAGAGATACCTTCTATTCCAGATTCATCATACCTTATTTATTTTAGCACCAGTCAAGATGTATCCACACAGGGTGAGGGCATTACCCAGATACAGGGTATATTACTGGATGACAGATAGCCGCCACGTAATGATGAGGAAACAGCTACCTTCCCTGGACAGAACAGAATTAAAGTCCCAAGGTCAGAGAAGGCTCACTTGACTGTTTCCGGGAAGAAGGGGTTATCTTATGAGGAAGGTTTGGATAGGTTGGGCCTGGATCCATTGGAGTTTAGAAGAATAAGAGATTATCTTGTTGAAACATATAAATCCTGACTTGACAGGGTGGATGCTGAGAGAACCTTTCCCCTTATGAGAGAGATTAGAACTCAGGGGGACACAATTCAGAAATAAGGGGTTTTCCATTTAAGATGGAGATGAGGAGAATTTTTTTCTCTCAGAGGTTCGTGAGTCTGCAGAGTTCTCCTCCCCAGAGAGCATTAGAAGCAGGGTTATTGAATATGTTTACGGTTGACTTTGATAGATTCTTGACTAACAAGGGAGTCAAAAGGTATCAAGGTAGGCAGGATAGTGGTGTTAAGGCACACTCAGATCAACCATGATCTTACTGAACGCCAGAGCAGGCTCAAGGGGCTGAATGGCCTACTCTTTCTCTTAATTCTTATGTTCGCATGTTCATATATCTAAGGAAAAGAATAAAAGGCACTGATTTATGGCCACTTCACTTGATTCTGGTGGCACAGTGATAAAAATTGAGAAGGTGCTGCACCTGAGGAGCTGCAAAGGGAAAATCCGTTTGTGTTGTGAGGCCGCATTACCTCAGGGAGGACTTTGGTTTTGGTTTTTGAAAATCTGGTCACCCTAAGCTAAGTACAAAATGTTGCACTGACTTGAACGTGGAGCTGTTGGCTTCACACTTAAACTGTATGTTTCTACCGCCCTTGCATTTGGCCTCTCCTAATTTCCTCACTCCCCCTTCTGGATTAACATGCTTGTCCTCAGCCAGAATCTTAGCCAACTCCACCCACGTAGCAGGTGAGCTGCCTCTGGGGATGCAACTGACACCTGCGGCTCACTGGTAATAAACAAATGAGGCTCACGGACCAATTTCCCATGATTTTGCACTAGCTTCCTCAGTCGCGTGTAGAGTACACTAAAGCCTATTTGGGCACAATCCAATTTCCAGGCCATAAGCTTACTATAAAGGATATTTGTGACCATTCATTCAGCTCATACAGCCCTAGAGGCATTTTGTAGTTTGATTTAGTACACAATTGAACTGCTAACAATCTCACTCTATGTGAAAAGGCTCTTTGTTCCCAAAATAAGGGGAGGATTCCAAACAGCCTCTTAAAGGGACACAACACATTTATTGATATTCACTCTTACATAAGCCAGACTCTGCAGATTTCCAAGGTTACTTGGGCATTAACTTTACAAAAAAAAGGTAAACATTTATTAATTGTTTATGAGGGGACAAAGCCCAACAACGTTTTGCACAAATAAAAATTGTTCATATGTATCAACTTAAATTATACCATGTGTTTGTGAAACAAAACATGAACCGTGTTTTAATAAACCTAATTCCAAATGACACAATATGTTTAAGGAAATAAGACAAGACTCTCAACATGTAATTTTATCTATTATAAAAATAACCCATTTTCATTTTGATTCACTGCAAATTAGGCTTTGCAACATGAAGTGCAAATATGAGGCTAAAGCAGTGCAAATAATTTGAGGTGTTTTATTGATGCATCTGATTATAGTATTCATTGTGGATCATTCAGTGAACACATTGCGACATCCAAGCTTGACCATGTCTTTCACCTACATCCTCATATATTTTCCAACGGAGGTCACTGGCTAGGTATCAGGGCAGCATCACAGGCATATATTTTCTCTCCATAGCTCTGGAAAACAATTTCTCCTGATTATTATAGATAGGATTTTCCTGTGGGTTTCAGGGATCCAGCGTTGGGACTAAATTGGGGCCCTGATCCCAAGCTTGCCCATAGTGAGACCGGCTCAACAATTTTTGTTGGAGGCAGCCTCCTAATTGGCCGCCTCCAAGCTCCGGATTTAGATGCTGCCAACCCAATCACAGGTCAGGCAGCTCTAGAGACTCGGCAGCCTTACTCGGAGAGGTTGATAATCTTTTAAATGAAAACCAAATCAACAAAATTGGGAAAAATCAGGCACAGCCCCTAATTCAGGTCAGCTGTAAAACCAAGAACAAAGTTTTAAAGGAAACTTACATCGGAGAGGTTGATGCTGCTCTGGCAGCTTGGAGACCATAAGGGTCCATCAAATAGGTAAAATTAAACACAATAGTCTGAGGGGGGAAGCCAGCAGGCCCTTGGATCGGAGGAGAAACCCTCTTTGGGATTAATGCCTCCAGCTCTGATGGCTTCTGGACTGTAACAGGGAGGCTGCCTCCACTAAAATGCTGATGAGCTGGTAATATCTTCTCGAATTGGGGCTTTATTGATCTCAATTAGCTGCCCACCTCTGTGATATGGGCAGCTGATTTGTTTATCAGGCCAATCCCTAGTAAATCCCCCACCAGGTATCCCCTGTACCCCTGTATTTTCCTGGCTTCCCCTCCTACACTCACAGTACCACTGTGCTCAGAAAAGTCTTTCCTACTTGTCTGCGAATAGCTATCTGAGCAGAGGCCTAGGATCTTACTGCTCTCTGTGTGGTTCATAGTAATATAGGAACAAGAGTAGGCCATTCAGCACCTTGAGCATTTTCCACTATTCTATTAGGTTATGACTGACTTACATTTCAATTCTGTTTACTTGCTCTTGATCAGTATCCTTTGGTGCCATTACCCAATTAAACTTAGTCAATCTCAGTGTGGAAAATTCCAACTTTCCCAGCACCCACTGCCTTCTTGGGAAGAGAGTTCCAGGTACTTATCTGTGAAAAAGAGGATCCTAATTTCACTCCTGAAAGACCTGGCTCTAATTTTAAGATTTTACCCTTTACTGAGGATTCCCCAAGCAGAGGAAATCACTTCTCTGTGTTTACCATGCCAAATCTCCTTAACATTTTCAATCCCTCAGTTAGATCAACCCTCAACCTTCTACACTCAAGGAAATACAATTCAAGTCTATGCAGCCTGCCCTTGTAGCTAAACACTTCAAGCTCTGGTATCATTAGGTTGTGTCTGCACTGCATTCCTTTAAAGGCCAATATATCCCTTCTGAGGTGCAGTGCCCAAACTTATATGGGGGTCTGACCAAGGCACTGGGCAACTAAAGCATACTTTCTTCCCATTTGTATTGCAACTCCCTTGACAAAAAGGACAACGCTCCATTGTTGAGCCTTTTAAATGACTTTTTATACCTTTGCACCAGCTTTTAGTGATTTGTGCTCCAATATCATTAAAGGTTAATGCTTTCATCAGTTAAGTCTTTAAGTGGTAAGAGCTATACAGCTTAATATGGAACTACAACCAAAATGGACATTTTGGGTCAGTTTTGTGCCCATAACTTAGAAACACATCAGGCGGACGCTGTCAAAAATCATCTTGAGTAATGAAAAATGGAGCTGGGGAAGACAGAAAAGCTGGAGAATAGCCCATAATTTTCTTTGTCATAATGTCAATGGCAAATAAGCAATCACATTTTTATGTAGTGAACCAAAGACATTTTGACAAAGTTGAATCATCACATTGCAGTCTTTGGCAATCAGAAAAGAAAACATTAAAAATGTTTTAACAAAGATGGTGCCTGTCTTACAAGATTCTAAAAATAAATGCACCAGTAAATAAATCTCAAATGTAACAGCCAACTCACATGTTTCATCTGTTCAGGTCCTGATGCATATATTTGTATCAACATTAAATAAATCCAAGTGAATATTTTGTTTCAGTAAATGTCTGTGAGAATCCTGTGTGACAAACAGGCTACCATCTATATACTCTACTATTATATAATTAAGTTGTACACTGACTCACAAATAAAAGCCCATACCATTTGTTTTTTTAGATTACTTTTTATACCTATGCAACAGCTGTTAGTCATGTGTGTACTTGGAAATCCCTTCGATACTGCATAGTTCCTAGTCATTTTCCATTCAGAAAATATTCCAATTTTTCTTCCTTCAATCCAAAGTGGATGAGCCCTTAATTTCCCATGTTGCGCTCCATTTGCCACAGTTTTGCTGGTTCACTTAATCTGACCTCCCCCCTCCCATCCAAAACAATTTAAGCTAATTTAATCTGCAAATTTGAATATATAGCTCACCATTCTTTCATCCAAGTCATTGATAAATGTGATGAAAAACTGAGGACCCAGGTCTTTGATCTTTGGAAAACAGCACGGGACAATTTTATGGAGGCTCCAGGGTGGAAGGGTGGGTGAGCCTCGGCTGCTGGTTGGAGAGCTGGCGAGAGGCTTGTGCTGCTTCCTTTGGGGAAAGCCTGCCGAATTATCAGCTAATCAGGCAATTAATAGGCCATTGGTGGGCCTACCATGGGATCAAGCCCCTGGGGGAAATAAGTCTTGCCTGCCAAGAGTTGACGGCCAATCAGAGGTCAGCAGCTCTTTAGTTTAGCAGCCCCCCTAGGGAGGCTGTGGCTGCTTTTTATCATTTATTCATGGGTTGTGGGCATTGCTGGCTAGGCCAGCATTTATTGCCCATCCTAATTGCCCTTGTTCAGAGGACATTTTAAGAGTCAACCACGTTGCTGTGGGTCTGGAGTCACATGTAGGTCAGACCAGGTGAGGACAGCAGATTTCCTTCCCTAAAGGACATTAGTGAACCAGATGGGTTTTTGCAACAATCGGCAACAGCTTTGTGGTCATTGTCAGACTTTTAATTCCAGGTTTTTTAATTGAATTTAAATTTCACCACCTGCCCAGGCCCCCAGAGCATTACCCTGGGTCTCTGGAATACTAGTCCAGTGACAATACCACTCTGCCACCACCTCCCCACTACGATGCGGGAAATGCACCCAATGGAGGGCCAGGATAGTGAAGTGACTAAAGCCAAAAGTTATTACTGGTGGGAGGAGTTTCGTGGGGTGGAGGCTGTGAGGGAGGAGGGTGGAGGTGGGTTGGCAGCAAGGGCAGGGGGTGGCTTTCAGTGACCCCACCCCCAACCATCCCCGCATTTCTGCCAGATCCCTGGATCAGGCACTGAGTGCCTTTGAATGAAGGACTTCCCCAGGAGATCACAAGCAACCTATACAGGTTTGCTAGTCATGCTTGCCACATGGTGACAGGTTGCCTGCTGCTGCTTTAATATGAGTGGCAGAACGATGAGGACCTCAACTGCTCACGTAAGGGCTTCAACTGGCAATTGGGAAGGCCACCCACGGGTCTTCCTGCCACGGACTTCATCAGGGTGAAGGCAGAAAAGTGCTGTGGTCCCCACCCACCATCATCCTGTCAAACTAAATGGTCTCCCTGCTTCCAAACTCACCAAAGGGGAGGGCATAAAATATTGCCCCCCTTGGTGAGAAGAAATGGTTGTTCAGTTTCTGCTATGGTTGCTGAGCTTCAGGCAGTGGGTGAAGAAATGAGGTATGAAAAGGGCATGGGTAACATGCTTTCATTGGGAACAGGCCAGTAACTTTACCAACTCTTTCCCCTCTCTATGGTGTTTTGGTCCTGATCTTTCGTGCTGTCTTTTTGAAAGAGGTGAAAGGACACAGTTATCCCTCTCTTGTGCTGATTGTCTTGCTCTTGTTATGGGTGATCTTCTCCTGCAGAGTAGAAGAAAGCAAGTATTTGTGCCTTGCCAAGAGGACATTCTGCTTTCCACATGAATTCACTGACTGCCTAAAGCCTATATGGTAGTAATAACAAGCATCAGGTTGTTACAGGGAGGGCATTGTCAGGGGAACATTTCAAGGTGCAAGACAAAAACACGCTAAAGTCTTCCCTGCTGCCTATGGGCAACCATAGGAACCTTCAAAGAAACTAAGAAATTGGATGGAGGCAATAGCAGGAGCCATGGTCTTCACAGCTGAAGCAACAAGGGATTTAATACCTGCTGAGATCATTGCATTTTTCCAGCATTGCAGGCAAGGCCAGACATTGACTTAAGGGGTTACTTCCGACCAAGTCTTGCCCAACTCATCATGGCTCATGGCAGCTTGCCTGAACACTGAGAATAGGACACCAGTTCTGAGCTAAAATTGTCCCAGTGCCATGTTGACTGCTCCATCAAAATAAAAGATGCTCCTTTGGCTGCTTATGGATATTTTTCAAAAGCTCCAGAACACTCAATGTACTGCTTCATGCACGAAAAGTGGATTTCCTTTGAAGCACACAATTTTCTATTCCCAATGGGTGAACTCCAGAAACTTTTGTACTTGCGCTTGACCACTCAGATGGGTACTCATCCCTCTATGCCAGCCTCCCGCTGGCACATTATAACCTGTGCTGAGCTTCAAGCCAGACCCCACTGCACACTCTTAGATTGATCTATGAAGTCTGAAGTGATTTACTTCTTTATCTTGTAATGAGTTCATGCTTCTTAGTACAGCATGATTATTATTCCTTCAAGACAGTGCACACAATGTCACTGGTATAATTTATAATTTTCCTGATTATACTTAAACGACTTGAATCAGCTGTGCAAGCAAACCTAATGCATTATACTCTTGCCAACTTTTTCTGTGAAGCAAGTAAAACTTTAACCTTTTTATGCCTGTGGAGAATGGGCAAGCATGGGATTAAAACTGGGCGAGCATCCTTAGCTTCATGTTCTGATTGTGCTCTCGCCTGCCTCCATTTTACATCCAGGTTTTCAGGAGGCACCAGAGGTGGTGCCTGTCAACGAAGGCCTCATAAATATATAAAGACAGTTAGGACCCCAACATCGTTGAAACTCAGGATCTCACAAGTCACGTTGAGCTCGAGAGCAGAAATTAAACCTGTCAGCAAGTAGGAGCAAGGCCAGAAGGAGATCAGAAAAGTTAATAGAATTAATTTGTTCTTGGTTTCCTTTTGGATGGGCTCTCCCTGTCCCAGACTCCAACTGGCCATGATTGTCCTGAGACTCCACCGTCACCATTAATAGTGTACCAGGAACCATTTCCCCCGACCCTGACTACAACCTGCTGCTGCTGCAAATCCCAAGTGGAAGATGGGAGGCTAACCAGGAAAGCAATGAAATTGCCAGGTTTGGAGAAAGGTTTCGTAGGTTTCAAGCATAAGATAGGATGAGGCAGGGGTGACATGTGATATTATAAATATGTATACATATGTTCCTGTACACAAAAAACAGGACAAATCCAACCTGGCCAATTACTGCCCCATCAGTCTACTCTCGATCATCAATAAAGTGATGGAAGGGGCTATCAACAGTGCTATAAGCATCACTTGCTTAGCAATAACCTGCTCACTGACGCTCAGTTTGGGTTCCACCAGGATCACTCAGCTCCTGACCTCATTACAGCCTTGGTTCAAACATGGACAAAAGAGCTGAACTCCAAAAGTGAGGTGAGAGTGACAGCCCTTGACATCAAGGAAGCATTTGATTGAATATGGCATCAAGGAGCCCTAGCAAAACTGGAGTCAATGGGAATCAGGACGAAAAATCCACTGACTGGAGTCACACCTAACACAAAGGAAGATGGTTGTGGTTGTTGGAGGTCAATCCTCTCAGTTCCAAGACATCATTGCTGGAGTTCCTCAGGGTAGTGACCTCAGCCCAACCATCTTTGGCTGCTTCATCAATGACCTTCCTTCAATCATAAGGTCAGAAGTGGGGTTGTTTGCTGATAATTGCACAATGTTCAGCACCATTCATGACTCCTCAGATACTGAAACAGTCTGTGTCCAAATGCAATTAGACGTGGACAAAATCCAGGCTTGGGCTGACAAGTGGCAAGTAACATTTGTGCCATACAAGTGCCAGGCAATGACCGTCTCCAGCGAGAGAGAAGCTGACCATTGCCTGTTGACATTCAATGGCATTATCATCGCTGAGTCGCCTACTAACCAGGGGGTTACCATTGAGCAGAACCTGAACTGGACTGGCCATATACATACTGTGGCTACAAGAGCAGGTCAGAGGCTCAGAAACTTGCGGCAAGTAACTCATCTCCTGATCCCCCAAAGTCTGTCCACCATCTACAAGGCACAAGCCAGGGGTGTGATGGAATACTCTTCACTTTCCTGGATGACTGTGGCTCCCAAGACACTCAAGAAGCTTGACAGCATCCAAGACAAAGCAGCCCGCTTGATTGGCGCCCGCTCCACAAACATTCGCTCAGTTTTCTTTGTTTCTGCGCCCCTTTTAAAATTGTACGATTTTGTTTATGCTGTAACTCCTTGTTCTTCCTGCCAAAATGCATTGTTTCATACTTCTCTGTGTTACTTTGCATCTGTCACGGTTTTTGTCCTTTTCACCAGTCTATGCTGTCCTGATGTCTGTTATTACATTTTCAAGTTCTGTATCATCTGCAGACTTTGAAATTATCCTCTGTATATGCAAGTCCAGGTCATTAATATATGTCAAAAAGCTTCTGTTTGTACATGTCCTGTTTGTTTTTTGAGTTCTGAGATAAATGTGAATTTTAAAAGTTGCTGCTGGTGCAATAATTTTTATTTGAACAAAATACAGAGACCAACTCCAAATTGTTCCAACCTGTCTTTCCCAACTTTCTGGTTTTCACCTCAAGCCATATCTGTCTTTTGCTTTCTTAAATTAGTTGATCATTTTTGTTGAAGGTGTCAGCTACATCGTATATAGTGGACTGTATTTTCCCCTTTCAATAGATTAAGGGTTAGTAATTATTTTGTCGAAATGATTTTTACACTGATTTGTGTGGGCAATCTTTGTGATTTGTGAATCTACCGTGTTAGTAGAAATTAACCAGTAAATGAGGATCTATCTGCAATAATTTGCTGAACATATACATTATTAATCAATTGGTAAATTTTGTGCCACCAGTATAAAATTCCTGAAGATGAAAGCTAGAAGCAGTGAAGGCAATGCTGAATTTTTTTGTATAAAACTTCAAAAGCAAAGTAATCTGTGATCTCAAGTTTTTTTAGATTGCTTTGAAAGGCAAAAATATACTGGGCAGGATTTTCCCCTCGTTGGCCGGGCGTGGTGGGCGGGCCTGGGAACGGCCTATTAATGGCCAGCCAGCTTGAAAGGCGCGCTAAGAGCCCCAGGGCTGCCAGGGTGGGGGTGGGCTGGGGATGGGAGGAGTGCGAGTGCGGAGGTGTGCACATTTGCAGGGGAGTGCTCACTGACAGCTCCCTGAAGGCACAGAGCTGCCTCAGGGAGCTGAAGGATTTTACAATGAAAAAGAAACTTTTTTACATATATAAACATGTCTCCTCATGTGACTCAGTCACATGAAGAGGGACTTGTTAAAAAGGATGGTAAAAATTTTATATTTATTTTTCAGTTACCATCCGTGGATGAGGTTTCGTTATAAATGCAAAGGCCGCCAGCCCTATTCACCCACCCACCAACTGAACGGTTCAGCAGACAGCGAAAAATGCAGCTTAGTTAATTACTTATGGGCTTTAACAGGCCTCTTCATTTTTGGCGGGCGCGCTGCCATATCTCTCGTGCACCCACTGACTGAAAGATCACGATAGTGCGCGATGACGTCGGGACGCTTGGCTGATGTCATCGCACACTATTTCACTCCTGTTCAGGTCGGGCGCGCGCCTGCCCGTGGGATGAAAGATTCTGCCCCAAGTGAAACACCGGAACCATCTCCTTTACGTGAATAGCTGTGGAAACACACTTAACCCCACACTAAATGAGGAATATAATTCAAATCAGCTTGTCCTTTCGTAGTTATCACAGACAAGACTTGTTGAAATTGAAAGCTCTTCAACTGCCAGATTGTCCTGAAAAATTCCAGTCTCCCCGGGTCAACCATGTACAAGATGGTAGTGAGCCTCCACTGAGTTTAGAATTCATGTGGCAGATCCCCCTCCCTTTGGACTCTCTAGCCCTTGACCTTGGCTAACTGGTAAAAATATCTTTCTTTGTGTCCATATTCTTCCAAGGGTCAGCTGGTGACATCTTTAGGATCACGTAATCTGCAGCCCACACTGCATCATGCAAGTCACAGATGCCTTGTTTACCAAGGCCTCTGACTATATTCACTTTGACACATAATGAGGCCGGTCAGATCCAGAGGCTGTTCACTTTGTTTCTCTCGCAGGATTACCACAGGTCTGGAAGTCATAGACTGCCCTATGTGACAATCAAAGCACTATTGTATCAGCCAGACATCTTGGTTAATTGGAAGGGCTCCCACTCCCTTAATGTGTGTTTGGTCTGTGACCACTGCTAGCCTGCACCATATATCCAGGGAGCTGCATTACTTTGGCATTCTCGAGTTCCACAAGTCTTTTCTCCACCAGACAGCATCAGTGGTTGGCTCCTGGGTGACTAGAGATACCTGCTTAAGACCTAGCTGATGACCCCAGTTGGGAATCCAACCACGGAGACACAGGAGACAGGAGTCATGTCCCTGCTAGGGTGATGGCAGACCAAGCCACTGGCATCCTTCAACATGTCTCAGCATGGGTTTCCCAGATTGTTGTGGTCTGTTCTGCCCTTCATAGTATGGCACTGCAGGGAGGACTGGAGCTGGCACCAGAAGAAGGTGGCGAGGACCCTACCTTGTTGGAGGATGATGAGGAGAAGGAGGTGCATCCTGATGTGCTTGCAGAAGCAGACATGTTTGTCAGGAAGCCTGCAATGCCCTCATCTAAGCACGTTTTACTTGGAAAGTGTGCTTGGGGCATTGCAGACTTTCCATCATGATCTCTGAGCAACCCACTCTGCATCCAACACCATCAAACCTCTTTCCTGCAGTCAATCAGAGAACCATCACATTCAAAGTAATTCCTCCTCGTCCAGGCATCCCATTCCATTCACTGGAATGAAACTGACCAGAGTCAATGGAGGATACAATGAGTACAGGCCCTAACTATGTTTTGTTCACATAAAATCATTTCTTCATTCAAATTAAGAGCGTCAATAGAACACTAACAATGTCATAAGTCCCCAAGCGTGCAACTGAGATGTTTTCTTCCGATGTTTTCACATGGTTCTACTCCAAAGGTCTTAGCAGAGTTAGAGGCAAGCTGCTCATTCCACTGCCCTGACACATGCGATGCCTGTAGCGAATGTCAGTTACGCTAGGGCAGACACGGTCAGTAAGGCAGCGGGTAGCATGTACGACTCGGTCTTAGGGAGAAGGGCAAAAGCCAAGAAGCGGGGGCTTCTTGAGAAGAGCCCCCACTGCTTTTTCCCCGAGTTCCATCTCAGGGCCCACCTGCACTGCCCTGCCAACCAACCACGGGACAGCACTGGGCTGTCCCCATGGCATCTGATCATCAAGGCGAGGTTTTGAACGATGTGTAGACTGGCAGCTAGAGTGTCAGGCCACTGGCGTAGCTCAGCATGAACTTGGTGACCTGCCGTGTCTGACTCTCCATGAGGCTGGCCACTCTTCCAATGGAGATAATCATCAGTGCAAATGCCTGAGGCATCATGGCCCCCATACTAGAGATGTTCTCCTCCATTTTCTGCAAAGATACTCACCGCCTCTGGAAATTCTGACAGATGAACAAGCATTTCCCTTTGCCATTCCACGAGCTGTCTTTTAGTGTTTAACCCCTAATGCTCAGCAGATGTGTCCAGCTGAAGAAAGCTTGACATGCCATGCACCCTCTGACAAGGACGTTCCATTGCTATCCCTGTCTCGGCCATCTGCCCCTGCTCACATGTGACACCTTATCAGTCTGAGAAGCTGGATGCACTGAGGTGTGTGTATCTGCGCTGGTAGGGGCTGTCAGATGCTGTCATGATGCTGCATCCTCAACCTCATCCCTCATCTCCTCCTTTGGCATTATCAATACATCTGTGGGAGACTAAAGACACAAGTTAGTGCTGAACATAAGTGAAATAGAGTTTCAAGTTAGAATAGTGCAGATCATGACATTTATTATATTGATGACATTGATTCAGCAAGAGAGACAATTAAGTGCCAAGTGGAATTGATATCTAATGCTGCCACCAGTTCTCTGGGCCACCCCATCTCTCCATAGGCAACAGCCTGTACTGGTGCCACCTAAGCGATTTCCAGGGTTTCCTTATCCATCGCAGACAGGGTGAGCCATGGCTGCATGTATATCCCCAGTTCTCTGCCTCTCCCTGGAGAGAAGAGGAAAGGCAGAGAGTTAGGAGTGTGAGAAATGAACTGATTTCTGAGGATGGGTGGTGAATATTTGAGGACGATGGCTGTGACTGTGGGGAATGGGTGTGAGAGGACACTAGGATGTGATCGAATGTTAGTGTTCCCTGTTGAATTGAAGATTTGAGGAGGAGGCAGAAGAGAAAGGGATGTGCATAGGAACATTGGAAATAAGGAGCAGGAATAGGCCATTCAGTTCCTCAAGCCTGCTTTGTCATTCAACTAGATCATGGCTGATCTTCCACCTCAATGCCATTTTCCTGCACTATCCCTGTAACTTTTGATAGCTTTAATATCTAAAAATGTATCAATCCCTTTCTTGAACATACTCAATGACTGAGCCTCCACAGCCCTCTGGGGTGGAGAATTCCAAAGATTCATGAAGAAATTCCTCTTCATCTCAGTCTTATGGCCTACCTCTTATTCTGAGATTGTGTCCCCTGGTTCAAATCCTCCAGCCAGAGGAAACATGCTTCCTGCACCTACCTTGCTGAGCCTTGTAAGAATTTTGTGTGCTTCAATGAGATGACCTCTTATTCCTCTAAACTCCAGAGAATACAGGCCCTGTCTCCTCAATCCCTCCTCACAGGATGGCCCTGCCATCCCCGGGATCAGTCTGGTGAACATTCTTTGCACTCGTTCTATGTAAGGTGTGTGGGTCAAAGGAGTGCTCTGCAGAAGATTGCTAGGGAGATGAGAGAGTGATGACTGCCAGCTTAGAGTGGCAGAATACTCACCTTACCAGACTTCATGAGGTTATTAACCTATTGTGGTACTGGACCCAGATCCCCACCACCACACTTCAGTTGCTGACAGCCTCTGTGACCTTTCCTATATTCCATCCATTCAGCAGATCTTTTAACCTTCCCACTGGTGTCATGAATACTGCCCTCATTGCTTCCAATGTGAATCCTACTGATGACCCTTCATTGCTGTTTTAAGTGCACCATCCTGCCCACCCTATCTGATTGATTGGCAAACCCGTAGGGGGGATGATAATTATTATTTTTTTTGTTTATTCATTCATGGGATGTGGGCTTCGCTGGCTAGGCCAGCATTTATTGCCCATCCCTAGTTGCCCTTGAGAAGGTGGTAGTGAGCTGCCTTCTTGAACCGCTGCAGTCCTTGTGGTGTAGATACACCCATAGTGATGTTAGGGAGGGAGTTCCAGGATTTTGACCCATCGGCGGTGAAGGAACGGCGATATCTATGCAAGACAGGATGGTGGGTCACTTGGAGCGGAACTTCCAGGTGGCGGTGTTCCCATCTATCTGCTGCTCTTGTCCTTCTAGATGGTAGTGGTCGTGGGTTTGGAAGGTGCTGTCGAAGGAGGCTCAATGAGTTCCTACAGTGCATCTTGTAGATGATATACGCTACTACCACTGTGCGTCGGTGGTGGAGGGAGTGAATGTTTGTGAATGGGGTGCCAATCAAGTGGACGGCTTTTTCCTGGATGGTGCCAAGCTTCTTGAGTGCTGTGGGAGCTGCACTCATCCAGACAAGTGGGGAGTATTCCAACTCCTGACTTGTGCCTTGTTGATGGTGGACAGGCTTTAGTGAGTCAGGAAGTGGGTTACTCGTTGCACGATTGCTAGCCTCTGACCTGCTCTTGTAGCCACAGTATTTATATGGCTAGTCCAATTCAGTTTCTGGTCAATGATAACCCCCAGGATGCTGATAGTGGGGGGGTTCAATGATGGTATTGCCATTGAACATCAAGGGGCAATAGTTGGATTCTGTCTTGTTGGAGATGGTCATTGCCTGGCACTTGTGTGGCATGAATATTATTTGCCACTTGTCAGCCCAAGTCTGGATATTGTCCAGGTCTTGCTGCATTTGGACATTGACTGCTTCAGCATCTGAGGAGTCGCAAATGTTGCTGAACATTGTGCAATCATCAGCGAACATCCCCACTTCTGATCTTATGATGGAAGGAAGGTCATTGATGAAGCAGCTGAAGATGGTTGGGCCGAGGACACTACCCTAAGGAGTTCCTGCAGTGATGTCCTGGAGCTGAGATGAGTGACCTCCAACAACCACAGCCTTCTTCATTTGTGTTAGGTATGACTCTAACCAGTGGAGAGTATTTCCCCTGATTCCCATTGTCTCCAGTTTTTCCAGGACTCCTTGATGCCACATTCTGTCAAATGAGGCCTTGATGTCAAGTGCAGTCACTCTCACCTGACCTCTGGAGTTCAGCTCTTTTGTCCATGTTTGAACCCAAGGCTGTAATGAAGTCATGAGCTGAGTGGCCCTGGCAGAACCCAAACTGAGTGTCAATGAGCAGGTTATTGCTAAGCAAGTGCCGCTTGATAGCATTGTTGATGACCCCTTCCATTACTTTACTGATGATTGAGAGTAGACTGATAGCGTTGGCTGGGTTGGATTTGTCCTGCTTTTTGCATATAGGACAAACCTGGGCAATTTTCCACATAGCCGGGTAGATGCCAGTGTTGTAGCTGGACTGGAACAGCTTGGCTAGGGGGCGCAGCAAGTTCTGGAGCACAAGTTTTCAGTACCATTGCCGTAATATTGTCAGGGCCCATAGCCTTTGCACTATCCAGTGCCTTCAGCTATTTCTTGATATCACGTGGAGTGAATTGAATTGGCTGAAGGTTGGCATCTGTGATGCTGGGGACCTTCGGAGGAGGCTGAGATGGACCACCCACTCGGCATTTCTGGCTGAAGATCATAGCAAATGCTTCAGCCTTATCTTTTGCACTGATGTGCTGGGCTCCTCCATTATTGAGAATGGGGATATTTGTGGAGCCTCCTCCTCTGGTGAGTTGTTTAAATGTCCACCACCATTCACGACTGGATATGGCAGGACTGCAGAGCTTAGATCGGATCTGTTGGTTGTGGGATCACTTACCCCTGTCTATCACTTGCTGCTTATACTGTTTGGCATGCAAGTAGTCCTGTGTTACAGCTTCACCAGGTTGACAGATCATTTTTAGGTATGCCTGGTGTTGCTCCTGGCATACCCTCCTGCACTCTTCATTGAACCGAGGTTGATCCCCTGGCTTGATGGTAAAGGCAGAGTGGGGGATATGCCAGGCCATGAGGTTACAGATTGTGTTTGAATACAATTCTGCTGCTGCTGATGGCCCACAGCGCCTCATGGATGCCCAGTCTTGAGTTGCTAGATCTATTCGAAATCTATCCCATTTAGCATGGTGGTAGTGCCACACAACATAATGGAGGGTATCCTCAATGTGAAGGCTGGACTTCATCTCCACAAGGACTGTGTGGTGGTCACTCCTAATGATACTGTCATGGATTGATGCATCTGCGGCAGGCAGATTGGTGAGGATGAGGTCAAGTACGGTTTTCCATCTTGTTGGTTCCCTCACTGCCGTAGACCCAGTTTAGCAGCTATGTCATAATAATGTTGCTCAGGGCAAGAAACACAGAAAGTCACGCAAACTAGTCCATTGGATTCCCAAGCTGAAAATGGTTCCGCCGTTCCAGCAGGGACAAAGTCTACAAGATTCCATCCAGCTTATTGCACTTGTGTTGGGCAAGATTTCATGCTTTAAGATGGCGATGAGGAGGATTATTTTCTCTCAAAAGGTCATTAGTCGTTGGAATTCTCTTCTCCAGAAAGCAGTGGAGGCTGGGTCACTAAATTTATTCAAGGCAGAGTTAGGCAGCCTTTTATTAGACAAGGGAGTCAAGGGTTATGAGGGGCAGACGGGAAAGTGGAGCTGAGACCACAACCAGCCATGATCTTATTGAATGGCAAAGCAGACTCGAAGGGCCGAATGACCTACTCCTGCTCCTAAGTCCTATGTTCCTCTGTTTGGATTGAAGCTATAGAGTTACAATCTAGATATTTTATCATGGGAAATAAGGTGGATCTTGGTCTCATTCCCAGATATCAACCAGTCGCTGATTCATTTTAACATCAAATAGAAAGAAACTGCTTGAAGATGAGCTATTTTGCACTAGAACATCAGCAATCAGATTGCACCTGTTTGAGGAATTGTTTGTGGTTAGTGTTAAAGCTCTGATTTGAAATTACAGGCTACAAATTAATGTTGACAATATTAGAGGAACACGTGACAGATTCGTATGATATTCCTCTGTTCACTATTTCAAAAAGAGCCATTAATCTATTCAAAGCAAACAGGCTAAGTAGCAGTCAACTGGATTGTCAGAACAATGTGTTCAGCTTTTCTCATTGCAATGATCCTCTTCTGTTTTGTTTCTCTGGAGCCCTGTGTACATCAATTCGCTGTAACATGAACATGGCTACAACATGGCCCTACTACCACTGAGATCCTGTCTGCCACCATATTGACTGGTGTCTTCTGCTGAGCTGTTCAGGTACCTGCCTTATGTGGATCAGTGTCAAATTTTGTCTCTTGAGGCTCCTCTGGTGTGCCTTGGGATGTTTTACTATGTCAAGGGTGCTATGTAAATGTAGTCATCGTCATCGTTGATACTGTTTCAAAGAAAAACAGTTACACCAGGTGGTGAAGCAGAAATGGCCCCAAAAGGTTAAGTTCAGAAGGAGCAGGGGTGCTCATTTGAATTCAACTCTGTGGGTAACAGACAACTAGGGCAGCCTCATGCTTGTTTCCCAACCTTCACCCCTGTACCCTGTGTGCTAGATGGTTCAGCATCCAAACTGCCCAATATTGCAGCAGCCCAGATGTGGGACTTTGTTTTAGTTAGGAGCTGCAGCTCACAGATTGTACGACAATGAGGCCCCGCCTATGAAATGGATCAGGTCTCTTGCCAAGAGGAATGGGCCAGCTTTACACCCATTGCCTATTCATTGTATGTTTGGAATTAATTTAGGTCAACTGTTCTACTGGGTGACATTGTGTATTCCGGGAGATGACTTGAACAGGGGATGAAATTTAATTGCTCAAAAATGGCACAGATTATTTGCTGCAAGGGCATGCATTCTCTTTGTGGTATGGTGCAACCCTCTTTATATCAAAGAGATGGTAAGACATATTTGAAAGAGAACTAATGATGTTCATCCATTGCCTGGAATTGGGGAAATATCAGAAGTCTGGACTTCCACTTCTTGAAACTTATGCAGTTGAAGCTGACCTATCCAAGAAAGACACCTACCCATTGATCATGAAGGTCCCCACAAGGAATGTCTTGGCCACTACTGCCCCAGGCTGCTCCCACCTTCCCACCACTTGACACATCCAAACAGCCCCACCCTCCACAACACACTTGAATCCTGTAGGGCAGAATTAAGGCCACCCAATCTTCAACAACCAGCAGTCAGCCAGCCACCTCTCTCTGCCTAATTTGGGAAGATAGCTGACCATCATGGTGGAAATGAGGCCTGTCTGTTACAAGCTGCTGGGCCTCCTGCTCATCCTCCTGGATGGGCTGCCCACTCACCCAGTGGATGACCCACCCAGGAGTTAAAATTTTTCCTTTACATGGAGAGTAGCCCCTTGACAATGGAGGCTGGCTGACATTTGAGAAATTAATCCACATCATAAGTTAGTTGATGGTGGGCAGGGGGTTACGGTGTGGTGGTGGTTATAGAAGGGAGTGCCCATTTTTGGGCACCGCTCCCACATAGTGTTAACACTCCATGCTTAAATGGTGAGGTCGAGGAAGCAGGAATTTGAGCCTTGGACTTCATCATAATGAAGTTAGCGTTGCAGCAGCAGGCTGCACTGTTAAGTTCTCTTAATTTGGGTTGCTACTTGCCCAGTGGCACATAGGTAAGTGGTCAAGTTGAACTGTAGGAGTTAGTTGGATGGTGGAGTGGTCATGGTGTTGGAAATTGGATGGGTCTCAAAGGACATGATCAGAAGGTAGGGTGGATAGGGAAGATAGGCTCCTCAGAGATGACACTGGAGAATCGGACAGGCTATTTCTGGGATCTGGGTCAGAGGCATTGGGGTTCATGCTCAGGAAATTGGAGGGACAGTTGGGGCCTTGGTCAAGGAGGGGGGGATCAAGGGTCTCGGGGTGATGGTTGTGGAGTGTGGTGGTTGTTATGGAGTTTGATGATTGGAGCCAAAGTCTGGAAGTCAGAAGTCAAGAATCCCAGGATCAGGAACATCCATAATCTTAAGGCTGGTGTTCCAAGTGCAATCGGAGTAAACCAAAGTTGCAGAAGGGACCTGAGGAAACATTGTGTCCCATATTTGCATATGTAAATTACCTTCAGCCTGGTTCAGGCATGGATAAAGAACGCCTCTTTTTCTTTTCCTAATATGGTGGCCAGCAGACTTTAGGTCAGAAGCTTGTTCATGCTTCCTTTCCGCCATTTTGACGCCTTAGGCGGCTGCCTAGTGCCTAAAAATCAGAAATTATGTGGGGTAATTTAAGCCTCGATGCCTTTAGAGAGAAAATTTGAAGGAATCAAAAGACAATCCAAAACGTGGCTTAAAAAGCTCTCGCGCATTTAAACAAATTGTTGGACAAACATCATGTATAATTTCAGATAAACAAACTGATTGCCAACACGCAAAGGGTTCACTATCAAATAGCAGCTGTTTGCCATGGCAGCCAATGAAAAAGATTTAGGCAAGTTTGCACATAGATTTCTTTATGGAAAGGGTTTATTTGTACTTTTTTTGTAATCAATGAAGGTTTTTTTAAAAAAATTCAGCTAAAAGACAAGCGATTCTGAAACAAAAAAGGTATCAGTTAATTCATCACTCATCTGGGAAATAATTTTTGTTGCGTGTGTATAATCTTAGAGTTGTTTACTTTGTTCCTTTAATCCAACATGGTAATCTCAATCAAAAGCTGATATACCTTTATTTACTTTCATGTGCTTTGATTCAATTCATAAAAATGAGAGTGCAAAAGGAATTAGTTAACCCTACCACTCACCAAAGAAATCGTAAAAAAAGTATTATCTGCTCGAAGGACAGAAAATTTGCTTTCATAATAATAATGTACTGTAATTCCTTTCAAAACTGCGTCTACTTTCCTGATCGTTGCACGGCTAGATGCTTTAATTGTCCAGTGTAGTCATAAGCCATAGTAACAAGAAAGGTTAAAGTTTAATCTGGGGTCTTATGCTGAGTTAATGGATCTCATCTGGCATTGTGGTTTAGAGTTTTGTAATTGGCTTCAGAGCCCTCGGCTAGGAATTATTAAAATCAGCCAAGGTTCCTTCTTCTCAAGGGTCTCCAATGAACCCTGTTCAAATGTGCATGTGCTAATTTAGAGGAAGACAGAATTGCACTCGGCCACGCTATCACTTGTGGTCAAATGCTCTGTTGATACTTGCTCTCTGGGTTCCTAAATGAGAAATGGCCGCTATGGTAAGGCAAGTTAGGAAAAATAGAAACCAGGAATAGGCTAATCAACTCCTTGAGGCTACTCTGCCATTCAGTTAGACAATGGGTGATCTGTAAATCAACCATTTGCTCCATACTCTTTGATCCTAACTAAAATCTTTCTCCCTCAGTCTTGAAAGCTCCAAATGATCCAACATTCTCAGCCTTTTAGTTCTGTGAATTCAAGAGTTCTGCGACCTTTTGTGCGAATAAAGCTTCCTGATTTCTCTCCAAAGTGCCAAGTTCTACCTTTAAGATTGTGTCCTCTTGTGCTTAATTCCCCATTTTCTGTACCTAGCCCATATAGTCCTTTTACCATTTTAAATTGCTTGACGAGATCACTACTGAATCTCCTATCCTCAAGGGAATACTATACCTGTACTAGTTTATTTAACCATCTAAAGCCTAGTTTAGAATTTTGAGAAGAGGAGCAGAGCAAGGGGACAAAAATTGGATAACTTACAGCTTCTAATTGCATGCTGGGGAGCATGAAATAGGACGCTAGAGTTTGCACAGTTGAAGTAAAAAATTGAAATGAATTCATGGGGTGGGTTATTGTTTACTAATCTATACAGTTTCCATTTTACATTACTTTTTAAAATCTTTTGTTTTGTGACAACAGTGACTGTACATGTCAATGGCACCTCAATGTCTTTGATATTTGATGACTCTCTCACTGACTTTGATATCATTGATGCTGTTTTATCAGTAATTAGGCAATGCTGATTACCAGAGATTTCTGGGCGGTACACTAAGATTCTGTTATGTTCTTAAACAGTTTTGCTGTTTCCATTGGTTTATGGGTCGAGAACAGAAAGTAAAGTTGGAGACATACACTGTTGATATATAAATAGGCTTTTTTTCTGAGCTAGGCTGAGAAACTGTTCCTCAGCTTGTGTGGTGAATGTGATATTCAAGTCAATAGAAGTATTGCTTTATAGTCATGAATTACAGGCTTTAATTTGGAAATGAGGTTTCACTGGATGCTACTGGCATGTTAACCATCCCTAAGAACTGTGCTTTGGCAATCAGCCAGAGCTAGTTTTGGCAGAATGAGCCTACGGCACCAGCAGATGAGTTTTAATTAATACAGGTAAACTCTTTCTAATGCCTGTGTTTCAATGTAGAGGCTCTATTTGTGATCAGTTAATGGTACTGACTTTCTTTTGCAAAATCACATGATAATTTTAATTAGGCATTTTCACAAAACAAGGAAGACACAGCTGAGGAAGGCCACTCAGTCACATTAACTCATCTAGAAAAACTCTACATTATGACATGAAATTGTTTCGTAAACAATTCTAGAGCCTTCATCTTTGTTGGCCCATTCCATGTGTTGATCGCTCTTTCTGAGTATATGGAAGTGGCAGGCAGGAAAAGACCAGCTGATCCCATTGAACTTGCCTCACACTCATGATGGATGGAGCATCATGACTATAGGTAGCTGCTCCATCCACCCATTCCCCTGCATGCAGCAGCCGCGTAATCTCCTAGTGGAGGCAAAAAAAGAGTAAATTCCAGGGCGAATAAGGGGAGATAAAAAATTCCTGGAAAATTTTGAAGAACCTGTGTCCCCTTCATGTACCCTCACAGGTTGGTTTAAAATGATTTGCTGAATCTTCCTTTTCTATATACTGTACTATCTTATATACCTCTATAAGGCCATTTCTTAGCTGCCTCTTATTGAAGCTAATGAGCCCAATTTCACCAGTCTTTCTAAATAAACTCAGGCTTCTTACAGTGGAGATGAGCCTTCCGGCTGTTCTCTGTGTTTCCTCCAGGGCCTACTCTATCACATTCATTGTCTGATGCCACTTGGGAGACGGTCTCAAATGCTACCTTCTAAATAAAGCACTTCAGTTTGTTGTAGGACTTTCAGCATCTGATAGCTGCCATTAGACCAGGCAGCCTGTGGACTAGTGGACAGTACAGTAATGACAGCTGGAGGTGACCTGCATAAGAATGTCATTTCTCAGAACAGCAGCACATGTAGCCTCCCTCCCTACACCACATGCCATCCCTGCCCTTCTCCTTAGAACAAAGGAGGAAGCAACACCAGACTGCTCAGGTACAAGTTCCAGTGTTGCAGCCAGCCATGGCCCCCTCCAAGGACCAAACTGCAATGGAATGCAGTTCCTCCCTCCTATGCGCCTTGTGCACCACAATGGCAGGCAATTACTCTTAATGATACTGCCCCTCACATTTCACCAAGAGAACATCTAGAATAGGAGAAGAAGTGGCACAGTTAGGCACAGACAGTGTGAGGAAGGAGTAGAATCATTTATGTTCGCTCCTGAGTTCTGTGTAATAATGGAAAGTGTGCAGTAAGTTTGTGTTCAGTTGCTTATGGAGTTTATAATTAGTCAGCGAAGGTTAAACTGCTGTTGTGCTCAGTTCTTCATTCATTATATTTAGACATGTCTTCCATGAAGCCTACAGCGCCTTTCTTGAAAGCTATGGGGGGAGTATAGTATAAGAGAGATTTCTGTGACAGGTCTAGAACTCCTGAGCCATTGCCAGTCAGTCACTTTGGTTTTGAATGTGGGTAAGGCTAATTGTGTCCCACAGTGTCTTCAGCTCTTACTTATGCCTGTCGATAGCTGGTAATGCACCTCAGCAGGCAAACCCTGATACCTCACCTTGGCTGAAGAGCTAAATTAAGTGAGGATATCGTTAGCTTTATCTGATGTAGATAGGGGACGTCATTGCTCTAGGTGCATGATGTCTGGCATGACGGAAGAGGCAGATGATACAAGGAAGTGGGCAATGGTTCTGAAGGTGGACACCATCACGATTACAGAGTAGATAGGGAGAAGTTGTTCCCGCTCATAAAAGGATCACGAATGAGAGGACACAGGTTTAAAGTGATTCGCAGAAGAAGCAAATGTTACATGAGAAAAAACTTTTTCACACAATGAATGGTTCGGGTCTGGAATGCACTGCCTGGAAGTGTAGTGGAGATAGGTTCAGTTGGGGAATTCAAGAGGGCATTAGATGATTATTTGAATAGAAACAATGTGCAGGGTTATGGGGAAAGGCAGGGCAATAGCACTAGGTTATAATGCTCATTTGGAGAGCTGGTGCAGACATGATAGGCTGAATGGCCTCCTTCTGCGCCATTAAAATTCTGTGATTCTGTGAAGATGTGTGGCACGTCCAGAGCACTCTCCTGATGAAACGGACTTCTGGCCAGTTACTTCGGAAAAGATTGTGACCCTACCGAGTACCATCCCATAGTTAGCAATGGAACCTTTTTACGTTCCTTCATGGGATGTGGGTATCGCTGGCTAGGCCAGCATTTATAGCCCATCCCTAATTGCCTTTGAGGAGGTGGTGGTAAAGTACCTTCTTGAACCGTGGCAGTCCGTGTGGTGCAGATACACTTACAGTGCTGTTAGGGAGGTAGTTCCAGGTTTTTAAGCCAGTGACAGTGAAGGAATTATGATATATTTCCAAGTCAGGATGATGCGTGGCTTTGAGGGGAACTTCCAGGTGGTGGTGTTCCCATGCATCTGCTGCCCTTGTCTTTCAAGGTGTTAACAGTTGTGTGTTTGGAAGGTGGTGTCTAAGGATCCTTGGTGAGTCCCTGCAGTACATCTTGTAGATGGTACACAATGCTGCCTCTATGTGTTGGTGGTAGAGGGAGTGAATCTTTGAGAATTAGATGCCAATCAAGGGGGCTGCTTTGTCCTGGATGGTGTCGAGCTTCTTGAGTGATGTTGGAGCTGCACTCATCCAGGCAAGTGGAGAGTATTCCATCACGCTCCTGACTTGTGCCTTGTGGTTGATGGACAGGCTTTGGGGAGTCAGGAGGTGAGTTACTCACTGCAGGATTCCAAGCCTCTGACCTCTCTGTAACCACAGTATTTATATGGCTAGTTCAGTTCAGTTTCTGGTCAATGGGAAACTCCAGGATGTTGAGAGTGGGGAATTCAGTAATAGTAATGCCATTGAATGTCAAGGGGCGATGGTTAGATTCCCTCTTGTTGGAGATAATCATTGCCTGGCACTTGTGTAGCGCGAATGTTACTTGCCATTTGTCAGCCCAAGCCTGGATATTATCCAGGTCTTGCTGCATTTTGACATGGACTGCTTCAGTATCTGAGGAGTCGCAAATGGTGCTGGACATTGTGCAATCATCAGCGAACATTCCCACTTCTGACCTTATGATGGAAGGAAGGTCATTGATGAAGCAGCTGAAGATGGCTGGGCCAAGGACCTTGTCACAAAAATGCTGGTGTTTATAGTACTGGTGATTGGCGCAACATTACATCCAATAGCCATCAAGCGGAAGGAACCAGAGGTAGATGGGGGGATATGTACAATGTGAAATGCTGCTTGCATTTCCCAGTGGAATAGTTGATCATTGTAGCCAGCTGCTACAATCGCAGACACAGCTGACTCACATGCAGGGCTTTATTTTAAATGAGCTAACTGCTAAAATAACAGAGAAAGGAATTTGCAGATACAATCAGCCCCCATTACCCCCTTCACAGTCCATTCGATACATCCACCACCCTCTGTTTATTTCAACTTTATATTTAAACCTAAGGATGATTTACTGGATGCATCCAATTTCACTTTCATACTCCACTCCCTCGCTCCCTCATCACAATTGAGGTTATAATGCTCGATCTCTACAGAGGAATGTCTTCAGCTTCTACAGTGAACTTACTGCTACATGTTTCCACATCTTTGATCAGCTTGATCTTTCGATTCTGCTGTTGATCATCTTGCCCCCATTTCTCTTCTTCTTTTTGAGGAAATTGATGGATTCTGGATTCCCCCACTCTCCAGCAGGAAAATGCTTCACAAATCCCAAATAACTTAAATAAAAGTCAGGTCTGTACACAGGCTTGTTTGGAATGGACTACTTATGTTGCTATTACTGCCAAAGAAGCTCTAGGTTGAAATTTCACTGCAGTACAGTATTTTTGTCTTTGGATACATAATGTATGAAACTCCTCTGCTATTTTCACAAAAGGCACATATTTGTTTTAAAATCTTTAACAGAAGGGAAATTTGAGATAAATTCCTTAAAAATCCATGAGCACGCTCAGATGCCGAAAGTAGATATATAATTTAGCAAAAACAGAAGAAGTACCATGTTTATTTATGTAATAAATAAGTGCTTCAGAAGCAGCCAGACCATTGACGGGTTGTTTGTTAGGCCAATGACATGAGGTTTTCCTTGTATGCTGTGGGGAGAGCTTGGGACAGGAAATTGGATTCTGCACTGCTGCTGGAACTGCTGTGGGTGTGCTGCGTGTGCACCAGAATCTTCCCCACGCCACCCCCACCCCAGCCCTCCCCCCACCCCGCCCCCCCACCAGCCGGCCAGGGTAAGTCAGCCGCACTGCATGATTTACAAATTTGGACCATGCAGTGGCTCACCAAAGAACAGCTGGAGCTATACTGGAGCAATGGGTGTGAGGCTGGCATCATTGGAACGTGTGTGACGGTGAGGTGGAACATCCGGATGTTAGCCATAAGTGCTAGTTGCAGTATAAGGGCATGGTACATAAAGAGTTAATGTGGGACTGAGTACAATATCGCCCACACAGTGATGTAAGAGAACATGTTACCCACATCTCAGAGTCAGTGTGGTGTTAGACAGAGCCGTGTGTAGAAGCAAGCATGGAGACAGCTCCTAGCTTGGACCTTTATTGTACCTATGTACATAGTTTCTAATAGTTAATAAATACTTACTGTTGAACTACCTAAGGCTATGAAAACTTTAATAAGACCTACCAATCTATGCCCAACACCTTACAACATCAGGTGCTAGGAAGCACTTCTGGTTGAGTGAAGGGGATATGGTTCATTGAGAACATGAGAATTTGGTGCTTTGGGTTTGAGGCCCTTTGACTCTGACCACCTGTTTGAGATTGTTAAACTTCATGTGGCACCCCTGCCAGATCCTTTGGCCCATACTCCTTACATTGACCTCCCTGGCCACATGCTTCCATTCTTTTCACAGGGTGACCTTTGAAGTCCCCTATGAGAAAATTGCCCCTCTCCTTCTGTCGACCTCCACCACTAAGTCTTCATCACTGCACCAGTGAACCTTGGAACCCTCTCTCTTCCCTAGGCTCCATTTGTGCAGTTCCAACATGCAGCCAGTATTAGTACAGGCAGCCAACAGCATACTTTCTACTGAGTGCAGCTCCCTTTTAAGAGGGACAGGCTGCCTTTAAGAATAGCAGGGTGGCTGCACCATACTATAAGTGCACACTGCTCAGCCCTCTGCTGAGCACTCAGGCAGCCAACAGCGCTGCCCCACACCCCCAACCCCCACAACACCACCCTCCTGCCCCACCCCTTACCAGTCCTGGGACCAACATTAGTCAGGTAAATGAGGAGGCAGTGCTGTTTGCATGCTGCTCATCTCACTGGCAATGGGCATGGTGGTCAGGTCATGAACCATGGACCCTGAAACTCAAAATGGTTCGTGACAAATTTTTAGCCCCTTAGGTATGAAACTCAAATAAAACACTAATTAAAGAAAGGGTGGGATTTTCTGGCCCTGCCTGCCTTCGGGATCATCCGCTCCTGCCAAAAGTCAGAGCCAGAAAATCCTGGCCAAAGTGTCTTTTTAATCTGTAGTTATACTCTATCTGTAGTATTTGACTACCAAACCAATGCTAAACATGCCAAATAATACCTCAAACTTCTTGGAAATCAATATTCTGGTATTGGGAGTGGGGTTCTCTTGCACGGCAGACACCATATAACTGTAGCCAATGTGGAAGCAACTTTTTAAAAAGCTCATGAAAAGCATTGCCTGAATACGAATTCTTCTATTCAAAAATATAGATACAGTTTATGGAGCATATGTTTTGCAAAGCACAATTTTTAAATTCTGAATTTTAGAAAAGAATATTATTAGAAATTTACTTGCCAGTCACAGGCCTTTATGCTGCACTCCAGGTATCTGTTCAAATGCATATGTGTGGACACTAGATTTTCCCAGCAAGAGCATAGCATAGCTAGGGCTGTCTGTTCGCCCAGTATGCACTATAACTGGAGCATGTGCCATTTTAATCCCGATCATAAGGACATTTCATTTTGAACAGTGTGATTGCTGTCAGCAGAAGGCAAGTGTGCAGAAGAATTTCTGATCCAAATGTTAAACATTTATCCGCTATTGTCATCAGCCAAGATTTTAGGTGTGCAAAAGCTTGCGTCAACAAGGACCTTCTTGAAATCACATCCTGTCATACAATACGACACTAGCTCCGAGTGCCAATTCCAGAAGCATTTATACTGCAAAGTTCTGGTGTCGTACTGTGCGGTGTACCGAATATAGTTTGAATACGTTCTTGGACCCGACAAAAGATTAATTATAGTTAGCTTTAAACAGCTATCTTTAACAAATGTGTCACTGAGGCATCACCTGCTGCTGTGATATCCAGGTTGTTTGCTTGTCAAAATCTCCTGAGGCCATATTCGTGCAGACAGTGAGAAACATTTTGGCTATGATGGAATCCCCTCAGGTAAGCTTCACCCAGATAATATCACAGTTACTACATAACCTGTTTGGGTTATTTTCGAACACATCACGGCAGAACCAACAAAGACTATGCGTGATAATACCAGTAACAACTCCCTACAAATTAACCGCTGGAAACTCTTGCCTTTGCACGAATCGCCCACACACCACATTACTCTGTGGGTTTTCATGCATGAAGCTCACCCGTTTAACCTGACATGCATTTCAAAAAAAAATCTTTTCAATGCTGATTCTTCTGTACAAAGAGATGACGCAACATTCTGAATCCAAAAAGATGTAAACACCAAAATAAATTGCATCAATGTAAAACGCACTTCTCAGTGGAACAACACGTATGTACCTTTCTAAGGACCTTAGTAAATGTTGTTTAGACTTTTTTGGAAGAAAAGGAAAATGCAAACAGAAGTTTCTGGAAATACTCAGTAGCTCTGGCAACATCTGTAAAGCGAGTGAAACGGTTAATTTTCCGAGGTGTAAGGTTGTCGGCCTGAAACTTTGGGAAGGATTTTCTACCCGAGGGGCAGAAAGCAGATGCCGGGGTTATTTCCAGGCCTCAATCCCGCTCCTGGAGGGAAGCAGTCGCAGGACCTGATTTTCACAGGGGCAGACTGTTGATTGGCTGCTAATTGGACCGCCAAGTAGTAGTGGCTGTAGGGGCGGGAATGAAGGCGAACTTGAAAGAAAGTGGGCATGATTTAAATATACCGCAGCAGCCGTTACTGTGGCTGCCATTTCATGAAACAATTGCTGTGTTACTGATGGCACAGGAGGGGCAGAGGCCTGGACACCAGGGCTGGGCTGCCTCTTGCTTTTCGGATGCTGAGCTGAATGTCCTCCTCAAGACAGTGAGGGGCAGCACAGAGGTCCCCTTGCCAGAGGGTGGCAGGAGAAGGCCACCCACTCAGACCAAGCAGGCCTGGGTAAAGGTGGCACAAATCAGGAGCCAACAGAGTGTGATGCGCTGAAATTGGATCCACAGCAAGAAAAGATTCAATTACATACTCACTCTGGCAAGCTGCGTACAACGCCAAACCCTCATGTCAGGCTCCTGGGTACTCAGTCTCCAGCAGAAACTCCATTATAGAGCCTGAGGATGCATGTTGTTCCTGAACGTAAGAGGAATGTGTGCCCATGACGATTACTGACCCCCTCAGGAAGGTTGAGGGCCAAAGGGCTGCTGAGGACCTGGCAGCACTGATGCATGCAGCTTCCTATGTTAATGAGCCAATGGCATTGGCCATAGAGTTTGGAGGTGCCTTATCCCTCTCTTTTTTGTCCTTGCAGAAGAAAAGGGCACAACGTGCCTGCTGGAGGGTCCAGAAGCAAAAAGGGGTTCCCTTCTTATACATTGTCACTGACATGGAAGAGAAAGCCAGGGCCACTAACCACGAGCAAGTTGGGGAAGGCCAGATGGACATCCATGGTGGAGATGGTGAATAACAAGTGCATGGTGTGCATTGAACTCTACCCTGTCTGAAAGCACTCCAAATACTGTGATGCATTGGGAAACCTCTGCTCTCTAAAACTAATTCTCATGATCTTTCCATGTTTTTCCCAGATGGTTTAAAAAATCAATTCCTGCATCAGAGCTCAGAACAAGCACTGTTACACCTTACAAGCAAACCCGCCCCCAGCGCAGATACCATCACCTCAGTGGGCCCTTGCTCGTAATTATTTCTGGTGATACTGGGTGATGAGTATTATAATGAGCATGCAGGAGCAGGCGGGAGAGGGGGATAAAGCCATGGGAAGCCCACCTCAGGGGATGGAGGACAGACTCAGCTGGGCATGGATGCAGTACCTCAGGAGTCACAGGAGAGGAGGCTTCACTTAGCTCAGCAACAACATGTGCTCCCACATGTCAGAGCTCCCCGAAGCAGCGCGCTGTCTTGGACTGGGAATGAGGAGTGCACCCAACTCAAATGTGTCACTATGTTTCAGGGCTTTGAGTGCAAAAGCTCCACCATTTTGAGAGTAGCCAACTCATGGAGAGCCATACGCTGCCGCGCTCAGGGTGCATGCAGGAACTGTGCACTGATATTCACAGGATGCGTGTCATACTCTGCAGCCTTGACCAGTTCGTGGCACATAGTGTAGAGATGTTTACAGGGTTTGCCAGTTGTGTCATGGCTTATAGTCCTCTCCGGAGCACCACCCAAAGGCTGAGGCAGTCACAGAGGAGGATACAGGTGCCAACCCTCACAGGATCCCATCATCATCATCAGCGGCCTCCTTAAGCCCTCTGATAACGGGACCATCTGTCCCTCGGGACCAAGTGATGGAGAATGCCCCTGTAGTGATGCTGGTACAGCAGACTCTGGAGATTTCTCCATTGGCACCTCCACAATGAGGGCAATCGGCACGTGCATCTCAGCCATAGGCAGAAATGTACAAGCAGGCTGCCTCCACCTCATTCGATGTCACAAGGGGTGCACTCCCTAGAAGTGGTCGAGAGCAGAGGTCACCATGTCGAACAGAGAACTGAGTGGGTCACTGGGATGTCTATCACCTGTAACTGCACTTCTTGTCTTCTTCAGCATCATGCAAACATTGACACGTGCAGCCAGATGTGTGAGTGTCCTTTTATGAATGGTGGTACATTTATAAGTGTGGTGAGGAAGAGCAAGGGTCTCTGAATCATGACTGAAATCTCTGGGACAGAGGTATTTCTTCATCTACAGTGAGAGTTAAGCTACTTCAAGCTGCATCTTCAATGCATGTGTTCTCACAGGTGGTTAAGAGTGAGTCCCAGAACCTGCTATTCCTCTTGTGTTAGAAAGATGCCGTCAAAATGAACCTGGATCAGATAATCCCTTCTGTTATTGACATTCCAATGAGATCCACGAGCTCCATGCCCAGCCCAGCCACCGCCCTGGGCAGCTCAGTTTTCTGCATCTTCTTCTCCACTTCCACCTCCTGCTCTTCTTCCTCTTCCATGTTCAGCTCCCCCTCTTCCATTGGTGAGCTGTGTCAGCCCAGCGCTCCACCCTCTTCTAGGTCCATAGCTCTCTGTGGAGGGCCATGTTATAGACAGTGCAGCAGCCCACCACAATGACTGAGCCCCTTGCAGGAGGGGATTGTACAGTGCACCCTATTGGTGCAGGCACCAGCACCACATCTTCAGAAGCTCCATGGCCTGCTCAATGGTTGTCCTAGTGATCAGATGGTTTTGGATGTAGCACCTCTGTGCCTCTGTCTTGGGTGCTCATAGAGGGGTAAGTAGCGACCTCTTCAAGGGATAGCCCCTTTTCTCTAGAATCCATCCGTGAAGTTTGGGGAATGGAAATGCAGAGCTGTGGCAGTCTGGACTGGAGGAGGACAAAGGAGTCATAGCAGCGGACAGGAAAGTGAGCACACACATGCAGGAAGCTCTTGTTGTGGTCAGAGAGCACTGACTGTTGAGTGGAAATCTCACTGGACACTCAGTTTGTGCCTTGATGGTCACTTGGGTGCAATTGATTACACCTGGAGGAGTACAGTAATGGAGGTGAATTCCACTGACCTCTGTGCCAGTGAGACTGTCTGTACAGAATTGATTATACTGTCCAGCATTCTCAAAAGGGGCATCAGCGACCTGTCTGCTGCTGTTTGTGAGATGCCACCAAGATTTGCAGCTGATCCTTGGAAGGGACCAGAAATGAAGAAGTCAAGGTCAAAGTGACTTTCATGGTTACAGGCAGGGCATGGCAAACAGTGCTACAAGGTGTGTGGCCTTCCATGATAAGGTCACAAATCTCCGTGACTATATATCCGGAGAGCGCAGTCTCCTTTGGCACTGGTTCTCAGTCATCTCAAGGTAGTTCCACCTTCAGTAATAGATCCTGTGCTGGGGGTGTAGCCTCCGTTGTGTTCCTGCCTCTCATCTCTCTCCTCTGCCCTCCTGATGTATAGGGCACTGCTGTTCTTGCGGAGGATGTTGCTCCTTAACTCCACTGGACCCAAAATCTGAGAGTCACGCTTTCATTTCCAGCTTCTGCCTTCCTTGTGCTCAAGGGTTCTCCCAAATGTGTTTGGAACCCTTGCCTCTTCCTCTTATGCCCATACAATGCCAGCTGGGTGACGGTTGTCTGTCCTGCCCAAACACTTACAGATCACTCTGTCCACTGCCTGTGCTGACCCGATGGCACATGTATACCAGTGGCTGAGATCCCTCTGCACAATTTTCCCTTTTATGGTGCCTACTTAATACCCTCAGGTGGTCATGACTGACTCCCCGCTGTGTATCTGCATCCATGCACCTGGTGTGTCTCAGACCCAGTGTGTAGCTTGCATGCCCACTCCAAAACCTGAACATAGCCCTCAGCGGGCTCTCAATTAGCTCTTTAACTACTGTAATTACAGTTATTAACAGATCCAGTGGGTTCTTGGGGCCACACTGGTCAAATTTGCTGGCACGGAGATGGCAGTGTTAAACCAGCATGACAGCCACTGCTGGCATTTCCAAACACTGTCCACATCCAATCCTGCCCTTGGCGGGACCTAAAAATCCAGTCGGCTAACTTTGTTTCTCTCTCCATAAAAGCGGTCTGACCTGCTAAGTGTTTCCAGAACTATCCGTTTTTCCTGTTTCTATTTCAGATTTTCAGCATCTACAGGATAGGCTTTTTGAAAATATGTATTTTTATTATTCATTCACGGGATGTGGGCATCACTGGCTGGGCCAGCATTTATTGCCCATCCCTAATTATCCTTGAGAAGATGGTGGTGCGCTCCCTTCTTGAACCGCTGCAGACCATGTGGTGTAGGTACACCCATAGTGCTGTTAGGGAGGGAGCTCCAGGATTTTGACCCAGCGACAGTGAAGGAATGGCGATATATTTCAAAGTCAGGATGATGAGTGGCTTGAAGGGAAACTAGCAGGTGGTGATGTTCCCATGTGTCATCTGCCCTTGTCTGTCAAGATGGTAGCGGTTGTGGGTGTGGATGGTGCTGCCCAAGGAGCCTTGATGAGTTCCTGCAGTGCATCTTGTAGATGGTACACTCTGCTGCCACTGTTCGTCAGTGTTGAAGGGAGTGAATGTTTGCGAATGGGATGCAAGTCAAAGTGGACTTCTTTGTCCTGAATGGTATCAAGCTTCTTGAGTGTTGCTGGAGCTGTACTCATCCAGGCAACTGGAGATACTTCACCACAATCCTGACTTGTGCCCTGTAGATGGTGGACAGGCTTTGGGGAGTCTGGAGGTGAGTCACTGGCCACAGGATTGCCAGCATCTGACCTGCTCGTGTAGCCACAGTATTTATATGGCTGGTCCAGTTCAGTTCCTGGCCAAATGTTACTTGCCACCTGTCCAAGCATGAATGCTGTCTAGATCTTGCTGCATATGGACATGACTGCTTCAGTATCTGAGGAGCCACGAATAGTGCTGAACATTGTGGAATCATTAGTGGACATCGCGACTTTTAACCTTATGACAGAGGGAAGGTTGTTGATGAAGCAGCTGAAAATGGTTGGGTCTAGGACCCTACCCTGAGGAACTCACACAAGTGCCAGAAAATGACCATCTCCAACAAGAGAGAATCCAAACATCACCCTTTGATGTTCACCGGCATTACCATCCCAGAATCCCCCACTGTCAACATCCTGGGGGTTACTATTGACCAGAAACTAAACTGGACTATCCATATAAATACTGTGGCTATAAGAGCAGGTCAGAGGCTAGGAATCCTGCAACGAGTAACTCCCCTCCTGTCTCCCCAAAGCCTGTCCACAATCTGCAAGGCACATTTCAGGAGTGTGATGGAACACTCTCCCCTTGCCTGGACGAATGCAGCTCCGAAAACACTCAAGAGGCTTGATGCCATCCAGAACAAAGCATCCTGCTTGATTGGCACCCCATCCACAAACATTCGCTCCCTCCACCCTGACACACAATGGCAGCAGTGTGTACCATCTACAAGATGCACTGCAGAAACTCACCAAGGATCCTTACACAGCACTTTCAAAACCCATGATCATTACCATCTAGAAGGACAAGGGAAGCAGATGAATGGGAACACTACCACCTGTAAGTTTCCCTCCAAGCTACTCACCATCCTGACTTGGAAATATATCACCGTTCCTTCACTGTTGCTGGGTCAAAATCCTGGAACTCCCTTCCTAACAGCACTGTGGGTGTACCTACATCACATGGACTGCAGCGGTTCAAGAAGGCAGCTCACCACCACCTTCTCAAAGTCAATTAGGGATGGGCAATAAATGCTGACCTAGTCAGTGAAGCCCACATCCCTTGAATGAAAAAAACTCCTGCAGTGATATCCTGGGACTGAGCTGATTGACCTCCACAACCTTACTCCTTTGTGCTAGGTATGACTCCAACCAATGGGGTCTAACTAAATTTTTGTATTCCCCATCCCCAAATATTATAGAATGGAATCCGCATGCTCGTACAAAATGCTCATTAAGGAAATGATGGTGATTGAGGAGAAGGTGATGATTTTCCTTAGTACTTTAAAAGATTGCTGTTCCTTATTATTATCATTACAATGCCACCAATATACTTTCCTATAAATGTTGTTAAGTACGAATATATAATAACGATGAGTATAGACCCTTTGGACCACCCAGCCCATCCCACACAAGTGTGATACCACTCTGTACCCCACCCAAAACAAAGTGATCTCCTGGGAGACGCAAAAGAACATCAAAGCCCAAACTGATATGGGGCAAAAAATCCGACTCACATCAGCGATTGAAACTAATCCAGGAGATCACTCTGGCTTTTTCTTTTGTAAGTCGTTATATTTGCCCCATCCAGAAACAAGTTCAACTCTCACTTGAATGCAGTATATTGGTGTCCACGACACTTAGCAGCTTGTTCCTGAGGCCCACTATGTTCTGGGAAAGGAACACCCCTTGACAATTTGACCTAGGGGAAAATTTTCCCCATGTTGGGCAGGCTAAGTGGGAGCGGGTGCGGACTCGATCGCTGCCCACGATTGGGTCTGCGCTGCCATTTTATGCTTTAATTGACCCGTCCCGCTGCCAGCCCCCCACTCCTGCTATCCTGGGGAGCCACACTTCATGCTGGACAATAGCTGGACTCATCAGTGCTCCTCTCTCCTTTTCAGAAGAAGGCTGTACACAATACTGCTGAGTGGATGTGGACTGGCGGAGGCCAGGTCCAGTTGGCCATTGTCACTAGGTATGAACAGGAGGCGATGGATCTGAAGAGGCGCCAGGCATCCAGGTTCACCGGTGGCAGTGAGGCTGGGGTGCCACATGGAGGTAAGATTGATGAGCACTGAGGTCACCATGTGTGTCCCAGCAGCCATGGCACTGCTGAATGTTCAGTGATTGAAGTTTGCAACATAGGTTGACCGTTGATTATGGAAGATTGAGCGCATAATGATCCAGGGGACAGGGATGCACATTGACATTGTCTCCACTTTAACTAATCAAATGTCCTTGTTCTTCCTTTCAGCATCACTGGTGCAGGGTCAGGGGGAAGAGGCAGAGGGGCCACCTCTCACATCTGAGGGCCCTGAACAATTGGACTCACCAGCGTCAGACCATCTCTGCCAGGCAGGCACCAGCGCAGATACTAGCGCTTCGGTGGGAATTAGATCATTGACTAGTGTCCTGGGGCACAGCTGTGAGGGCACTTCACACTCGCTTGAGGTGTGGGCGGAGACAGAGAGTGCCCACGGCGCCGGCAGTCGGAAGACTGCTGGGGTCCAGGCACATGCTCAGTTGGAGGCTGGTGATGTGCCTCTGGAGTCATCCGTGACGCAGCAGACACTGGAAGTGCAGCAGGGTATGCGGGAGGAATTGGCAGAGATACATGAGGCTATGCATGGCATGGTGCCTGTACTGGAGGAGTCCACGCAGTGCATCACCGATGCAATGAGCCTCATGGCCTAGCGCCATGCTTCCTCCATGGGGAGAGTGGTGACTCTCATGGAGAGGCTCTTCCAGGAGAACAATCAGGGTTTCCTGGGGTTGCGATCAGAGCTGCAAGTCCTCACAGCGGCATTGACCTCAGCTGGTCACTGCCAATGTGGGAGATGGTTTCCCAGCTCGGTGCTCATCCATCAACGATGAGCAGGGAGGTCCGTAGTGACCTTACGTTGGCGCAGCAGCTGCCTATGGTCTCTGCGGGCTCCTCTCAGGGCACTCCAGATGAGGGCGGCAGCTCCTCCGCCCCTCTGCCGGTGATGGTTTCATCTGATGAGGCTGCGATGACTGGGGAGACGCCAGCTGTGCTCCCTTGAAGGCGGGGCCATCACAGGCTCCATGGAGCCAAGGACATCCGCCAAGGCCTTCGAGGCCAACAGGACAGCAGAATGAGCAGGCTGTCTCAGATGCCAGGGCCAGCAAGGGGGGAGCACTTAGATGTAGCACCCAGAAACGTAAACCTAAGGCACCTTAGGCACACCATTGGGTTTTCTCACTGGTGGTTTTATGTTGCCCCGCTATTAGTTGATGAACACTCGGTGTGATGTGTAATACATTTGCAATTATTTTCTTTTGTGCTTCATTTTGTTGAATCATTAAATTTTGATATGTGAGCATGGCTCAGGGTGATTCCTTACTTCTGCCGGTGGATGGGAACCCATGTTGTTATGAGTGAGTTGTTTGTCATTGAGCTTTCTTGACAAGGCACATAGTTAATATACGTATCCAGGCAGATTTTTCATTCAGGTATCGAGTATGGAGCCTGCAGCCCTGGCGTGTGTTGGAAGTCCATCTTTGGTGGGATGGCTGAAAGTTCAATGGATTAAAGCCTCCCGGGTATTACTGTCTCCCTGGAGGATGCCCAGGTCAGCATCTACCCCCTCAGCATTTCCCTGTGCGTGCTCATCCTCAGACTCACTGCTGGACTCATCATGTGCAGCCAGAGCAATTGCATCTACATCTTCTTCCTCCACTGCATCCCCTCTTTCCAGCACCAGATTGTGGAGAGTTCAGCATTCAGCCACTATCAGTGACACATGATCTAGGGTGTATTGCAGTGTGCCTGCTGACTGGTCCAGGCATCGGCAGCGCATCTTGAGAAGACCAATGATTCTCTCCACCACATCCCTTGTGGAGGCGTGGCTCTGATTGTATCATTGCTCAGCCTCTGTTCTTGGATGGTGGAGAGGTGTCATGAGTCACCTTTTCAGGGGATGGCCCTTGTCATCCAGCAGCCATCCATCCAGCCGGGCTGGAGCACTGAAGAGCCCCAGCATCTGGGAGTGTCTGAGGATGTAGGCGTTGTGGGAGCTGTCTGGGTACCTTGCACAGACTTGTAGAATCAGCATCCTGTGATCAAACACTATCTGCACATTCATGGAGTGGAAGCCCTTCCTGTTGACAGAGGCACCGGGCTCACCTGCTGGCGCCTTGATGGCCACATGTGTACAGTCTATTGCATCCTGGATGCAGGGGAAGCCAGCAATGGCCACGAAGCCTCTGGCTCGCTGTGTCTGGCTTGCCTGGTCCAAACAGTAGTGGATGAAAGTCAATGCCCATCTGAACAGAGCGTCTGTAACCTGCTTGACACAAATCTAGGCAGCTGATTGGGAAACTCCGTAAAGATCACCCACCGACCCCTGGGAAGAGCCAGAGGTATTGAAGTTGAGGGCTGCCATGACCTTCAGTGCCACTGGCATGGGGTGCCCACCCACACAGTTGGCGCGGATCTCAGGGTCTATCATCTGACAGATGGAGGTGACTGTCTCCCTTGAGAGACGGAGCCTCCTTCCGCATTTCACCTCAGGCATATTGAGGTAGCTGCTTCACAGCCTGTATACCCTGGCAGTAGGATAATTGCATCTTCTGTGGCCCATTCCGCCTTGGACTTGCTGTTGGCCCTGCGCCCCTTGTGCCTGCACCTGTCCTCCCAAAGCTGGCTCCCCTGGAGGTTGAATATGGACTCCTGGCCTCCTCCCCCTACTGGCCCTCCCTTCCTCCTCAGAGGAGGTGCCTCCAGTGGATAGCACAACTCCCATTCCTAGGCTAAGGGAAGGCTTCCTGAAACCAGCAAGGCCCCAAAAATGATGTTTACTCAGAGTCCTGACTTGAAGGCTGTTACTCCTGTCCAAGCAGCTGTGAAGAGATTTGAAGTTTTCCTGTTCACACAAGCAAGTAGCAGTAAATTTAAGCATTAAATGTCTGACAAACAACACTCGCGACCCCACTCACCCCTCTTATCCCACCCGTGGATGAGGTTTGTAAAAATGTGGCCTACCCGCCTGTCCTTTGTGCCCATGCGAGGTCCTGAAGATGGCACGGGCCCTGAAAAATCCCCGTTAATAACTGCCTGAAGGGCCTTAAGTGGCCCGTTAATTAATGGCGAGCTTGCATCGGAGATCATCGCGCGCCTGCCCACCGAAATATTGCGATGGCGCGCGGTGAGGCCGGGACGCTCGCCCAGGGTCACCGCACATCATTTTATGCGTTGGGGTGCGGGGCCCACCCCCGCAATCCGATGAGAAAATTCTGGTCAAGAAGATCAGCCATGATCTTATTGAATGGCGGAGCAGGCTCGAGGGGCCGAATTGTCTACTGCTGTTGCTATTTCTTATGTTCTTATGGTCTTATCAGTTTTTAACCCCTTTCAGTCTCAAATACAAAGGGCAGAGTTTTACGTCCCGCGGGTGGGCGCACGCCTGACCCCATCGGGCGTAAATTCACGCGAGATGACATCGGGTGAGCGTCCCAACGTCATCGCACAATATTTCCTTTGGTGGACGGGTGTAAAAGTCGGAAGCAAGCCCACCGACAATTAAGCGGGCAATTAAGGCCATTAACCACACAATTGTCTGTGATTTTTTTTGTGGCCCGTCCAACCTCATGGTTGGCAGTGGGCAAATTGGCCAGGTGGCCTTTACCTCTTACATGAAACCACATCCATGGGTGGGGTGAAGTCTCCGTTAGGAAATAGTATGAAAAGGAATATCTGGGGACAGCAACTTTATGAGGCGTGCTTTCAGATGCCTGATTGTGATGCACGGATGCTTTGTTGCAGCTTTTTAGTGCTTCATTTCATTATTTGCAGCTCTGCAGCTCCCTGAGGCGACTGCTTGCCATCGGGGATCTCTCTCTATCAGCGCTCACACGCGCCTGAGGTGACCCGCCCGATTCTCGCCCCCACCCTGGCCGCGCTGAGCTTTTCAGTGCCGTTATTTAGCCAGCCAGTGTGAAATCGCAGTTGGGAGCCGATTGTGGTCAGGGGCTCATTTCCCGGCCACTCCTGGACCTGCTGATCGCGCATGCCCGACGAGGGGAAAATTCAGGCCATACACCTTGTGGGTAATTTTGACTCTATGTAAATTTAAAGATAAATTCCCTAAAACTTGTCCACTCTGGGGGGTGGACAAAAGCATATGATGTGGTTGGGCAGTGGAAGAATTTGGTGGGGGCTGAGGGCAGTGTTTGGGTGGGGAGCAGGGTCCATGTCCACAGCTTTTAGATTGGATTTTGAGTTTTTCTCAGAATTGGTGTTGGCGGGGAGGGTTGGTGGTAAACAGTTTTATGTCTGCTTCCCAAATACAGATGTCACTAAAAGATGCAGGATAAGTGGGATCCTGTTACTCACTGAAGACTCCTGTCTGCTCCACCAACATTGCACCCACTGCCCTGTACGTCTGCCCAAAGCAGAACCCAATCCTGGTGGAAATGGGGCTGGAAAAATTTACATTTGCACTCTGGCAACTGACATACAAACATACAAATCTACAAATTAGGAGCAGGAGTAGGCCATTTGGCCACTCCAGCCTGCTCCGCCATTCAATAAGATCTGATTGTGGCCTCAACTCCACATTCTGCCTACCCCCAATAGTTTTTGATTACCTTGTTAGTCAAGAATCTATTACCTCTGCCTTAAGGTTATTCAATGACCCTGCCTCCACTGCTCTCTGGGGAAGAGACCATTGGGAAAGCAGCAGATTCCAAAATTCTACCTTTTAAGAAGATTTTCAAGATCTACTACCAGATCTGCTACTGGTACAGTCAGCCTCTTTATACCAAGTGCCACAGTGATAGCCCTTCCCCCGCCTCCTGGGGCTGATGCCTCAGTCATGCAGTGAATGCTTAATATGCTAATACCCTGCCCACAGGTTTAGGGATGGGAATGGAGTGTGTCCATGAGACAATCCGATGTTCTACTCTACTGAAGATCTATTCCAAGAGGCCAGGATGGGAATGTCAGGGCTAAGCCCTTCTACTAAACTGTCACTGACAGCTTTTGGAAAGAATTCTTTTTCGCTTTACACACAAGGTTCAACTAACTTTTTTGAAGTCATGCCAGACTTCATTTCTAGCAACAGGGGTTGTGAGCATTCCTTCAAGATCTTAGCAAGATCAGCCTGGTATTCACCAGTCTCTTCATAAAATCTTAAAATGAATACATGTTCAACCGTAACAATGCATGAATTCCACCCACATTAAATATCATATAGAAGAACTGAAGAAACTGTGTAAAAGGCCCAAGATTCCCTCAATAGCCTGCAGTCTTGCTGTGTTCCCAGTGTCGACTCTTACGGAGGCCAATTGGAGATATGGTTATGGGTCCATAGGTCAATGCTCATTCCATGGCTCTGCCTCAGTACAGTGCTAAGTCACATAGACCAGGAAGGTCTCAGCTTTGATTTCTGCTTAACTAGATGATCTGGGACAGCAACAGTTGTATTTGTTATGATCCCTGAGAGACCAATAACTTTTAAAAAATGCTATGTATTTCCCAGTGACTGATGGGCTGAATCATATGGCAAGATTTCGTGTTTTAAGACTTCCACTGTAACAAACTAAAATCAACATCAACTAAACATTAAGTAGTAGGAACTAATACACTAAGCTATAGAGAAATTATTTTCCCCATTATCTAATTAACACAGTGGAAAACCCCATGCCAGTTTAAATGTTACGCCACACTCCCAGCAGATATGTAACCTTGTAGATTAAAGTCCAATCCCCTCCCATCTTTGCCAGCTGGCTCCCTTCTCCCTGCCATGATAGGGCAAGTCTTTCTGTGTTCTTTTGAAAGTTGCTTCACTCAGTCTTTCAGCAAGACACCCTCTAGCTTCTCCTTGGTTCTTAAATGTGTATAAGTTCCATCTCTTCAAACAGAGAGCTATTTGCCACCAGCATTCTGCTTGGGGTTAATAAAACAGCAGCCTTGTTCCCTTTTGCCTCTCATGACTGTATCTCTCTCTCTCTCTCTTTCCATGGTCTCTAGGTTTGAGAGTAGGTGCCCAGAGAGACCAGCTGCCCCTCTTTTGTGTCAAGGTGTGAAAACTGGCGCTTGAGTTTCTATGGGTTTCCACCTAGGTCTCTGTCCCCATGGCAATCAAATCACATGGACCTGTCTCCAGGCAGAGTTTAGGACAATCCCCATCCCCTTGTTCTGGACACTCTGCCTTACCTTAAATTAATGGAAATATTTTAAAATGTGATCATCTCATACAGTCTCATATTCATAAAATGTTAGAGAATAAAAGCAGAAAATGCTCAGCAGGTCAGGCAGCATTTGTGGAGAGAGAAACAGAGATGGTAAACAGAACTTTGGAAGCTCGCCAGAGGCAGGAATGGAAGCAGTTGAGCCTGAAATTTCCTGCCTTCTGCTGGTGGGGCGAGCTGACTGCCTGCCCACAATCAGTGGGTAGCCAACGGAAGCCATTAACGGGCCTATTGAAGCCTCTCTCCTGTGCTGAATGAGATTTTCCAGTTGGCAAACAGGCCCCCAGCAGTGGTTAAAACATGGTCAGAGAAAGGAGATGGCTTCCTGTGGCAAACCATCACTTACAAATGGCTGCAGGCTGCCCTGTAGAGGAGTTTCCCCTCCATAATGTTGCCCTGGCAGCTGTGGCCATTTGTATTCTCAAAGATTTAACAAAGATCTCCTCTATCTGAATCGGCAGGTTTCCATTTTTTTTTCCCCTTCACAATTTCCCCTAACTCTAGCATGATACCACCACCAAACACATCTTCCCCGCACCCCTCCTGTCAGCATTCTGTAGGGACCATTCCCTCCGTGACACCCTGGCCCACTTCTCCATCATTCTCAACTCCTCATCCCCTTCCCACTGCACCTTCCCATGCAATTGCAGAAGGTGCAACACCTGCCCCTCTACCTCTCTCCTCCTCACCTCCCAAGACCCCAAACATTCCTTTCAGCTGAAGCAGCACTTCACTTGTACCTCCGTCAACTTGGTCTACTGCATTCACCACCCCCAATGCAGTCTCCTTTACATTAGGGAGACAAAATGAAAACTGAGTGACTGCGTTGCAGAACACCTTCACTCAGTCCGCAAACATGACCCAGACCTTTCTGTTGCTTGCCATTTCAAGACACCATCTTGCCCTCATTCCCACATGTCCATTCTTGGCCTGTTGCAATGTTCCAGTGAAGCTAAACTCAAACTGGAGGAACAGCACCTCATCTTCCAATTAGGCACTTTACAGCCTTCCGGACTTAACATTGAGTTCAACAACTTCAGATCATGAACTCTCTCCTCCATCTTGACCTCTTTTTTAAGCCTCAACCCCCACCCCACCCACCTGACCCACCCCACCCACAGGGCCATCTGTCACTTGTTCTTATATTTTACTTTCACAGACTGCTGACCCTTATTCTGTTATTAATACATTCTGCTATCTTACCTTTATGCCACCATCAGCACCATATTTAGTCTTGAAACACAACACTAACACTCCCTTTGTTTTGTGTCCATGACGTCTACATCAATTCTCTCCTGATCTTCTATTTTGCTCTACCCCATATAAAACACATCACGTTTCTACCTCTCTTTAGCTCTGAAGAAGAGCCATACGGACTTGAAACATAAACTCTGTTTCTCTCTCTGCAGATGCTGCCAAACCTGCTGAGTTATTCCAGCATTTTCTGTTTTTATTTCAGATTTCCACCATCCATAGAATAAATTGCCTTTATTCCGCTCTTTGAGTTAGCCCTATAACATTGCAAGCCCACCTGCCGTCCTTAATTAGGGGGGTTGTTAATTGCTTTGATTTCAGATTCCCAGCACCCTAATATTTCTCTTGTGTGGCAGTAGTGTTGCAACTGGCTTTTGTTACCACTGGATAAGGGAGAGGAACGCCAGCCAGTTTCTCACTCAGTCCAGTGCGTGTATGTGTATGTCAGGCATGGACATGTTCAGACTTGACTCTGGTACCCTCATGGCTGCATAATCTATCACACCCACTGTGAAAAATCACCACTTCTACAAGGTACAGGAAGACACCTGTGAACTGTAAGCCAAGCAAATTCAGCACCTACAAGAGCAGAAGGGAGAAAATTAAAGAAAATATACGAACCACAAAGCATTCTTTTAATTATGATGTTCTGAAAATAAACACGATAAATTATAACTTTGTTCCATTGCTAGTGTAATGGATCAAACAAAGATAAGAATTTGCATTTTCCTGACCTCACAAAATGATTTTCTGAAAAAAACAGGTGCACACCTTAGCTACTTGTGTTTGATACTTGACTCATGAAAGGTATGATTTGTCATTTACCCTTAAGGGTATTTTTCCTTACCTCACCAATGAGTGTTTGTTTATGTTTTCTTGCCTTTGAGCATGACATCTTGCCTAAGAATCCAGTGGTTGACATTCTTGCTGATGTACAGTAGGAACTGTCTTTGACACTCTAAACAGTTGGATTGTGAAACTATGTAAATAACTAAATGTTAATTTTGAAAGACAAGCTGGTTCAAAGTAGTAAACACCTTTTCTTGAAAAAAATTGTTGTATACTTTATTGCGACAATTGTGTTCACTTTAGTTTAATATTTTTGTCATATTCGCAAATTTTCTCACTTCCCCCCCTTTAAGTGACTTCAAGTTTTGCGTTATACTCCACAATCTCTGTCAGATGAAGAGGCATAATTCCTCTGGGCTGCAGAATCTCCACAGTTGATGCCCAATGCGTTTCCATGGTTGTCGGACATGAATTGAAGCTCTATAGAGTGGGATCAGAATTGCTTTTTTCCCTTCCCCTTTGCTTCCAAGCTACCTGCTGGGACATTCCACATCTAGGATCTGTCCAGTGCCAGCTTTAAGCAAACAAACCTTATTCAAATGAGGGCAGAGTCACTGGACTAGTAATCCAGAGGCCTGCACTAATAATTCAGAGAAAGTAAAATCACCTGCAAGGAAAAACTGTTACATCAATGAAAGGGACCATGAATCCATCAGATTGTCTTAAAAGCCCAACTGGTTCACTAATGTTTTTAGGAAATTAAACCTATCATGTTTGGCCTATATGTCGCTTCAGTTCTACAACAATGTGGTTGATTTGAAGTGTGCTAGCAAACCACACAGTTGCTAGGGACCGGAATAAATGCCTGTGACTCTCATATCCTGAGGATTTTAAAAAAAATTCACTCAAATTTAGACTTAGCCTGATATCGCTCAGGTGACGAGGTCGGTGTTTCACTGTCAGAGCTATTGGCTTGTTTAATAAAATCATTGACTCCAAAATCCTGATGGCCTGGTTGAACATTAAACCCCATCAATCTATCAGGAGGGGGAAACTTGGAATTTAGTGAGGAAATGCTGACTTTATGCCTCATTCAAGTGCCATGCTAAATCACACTGTAAGCAAGAGGTGGGTGTAAGCTGCAGCCATGCCAATGATGAGTTTAGGTCAGGATCCTTCATGGCATAAATGTTTTATATTTAGTTGTTTGGTAGTACAGGACTTGAGTTTTCTGAAAAAAGACATTTTGTCGAAGCTTTCCGTCTTCTGCTCATCAGGTCAATCGCAAGAATACCAAAGTCAGGGGAAACGACAACATTATACTGTATGAGAAGAGAGTGCTGATTGGCTGGTAAGTGGACTCTGATTGGTAGAGGCATTGTCATGGAGAATGCACCAGTTAATTGTGACTGACAGTTAAATGCCAAGCATTGTTTGAAATTTAAACCAGGCAGTTTGACTCTGATCCATCAAGGCATTGCCCTGAGGAATGAACCAGTGAATGGCTATCACTTATTTTGTTTAGCTGAAACAGGCACAATGTGTGCACATGTTCTTTCTGTCTGCAAAGAACAGGGCCCTGTGTATTAATATATGTAGCTTCCAGTACAGGCAAATATGCCACATTGAGAGCTCAACTGACAATCTTAAATTGGTTGTCAGCATAATTTTTAGTGCCCTGAGGATTATTTAGCAAATGCTGCCCAATCACGGGATCACATCTATTGTTTGGCACTGAGTTTTGAGTTTCCAAGCCAATGGGATGCTAGGTATGTAGGCCATACATCCCAAAGACTCACGGATTGTATCAAACAACATGTCCCCTCCACTGTTCACAATGGGCAAGGTACAGATTGTACCCAACCAGCCCATGCTTGCAAAACTCAAACACAATGTCCAACATTAGATGTGATTCCTCGATTAGGCAACATTTTATTAATAATCCTCCATGTGCTAAAAATCATGATGATGACCAATTTAAGATTGTCAGTTGGGTTCAAAGTGCGGTGCATTTGCACATAATAGAAGCTACATATATTAATATACAGTGCCCTGTTCTTTTCAGGCCAAAAGAACTTGTACATATATTGTGCCTGTTTCAGCTAAACAAAATAAGTGATAGTCACTCGCTGGTTCATTCCTCAGGGCAATGCCTTGACCAATCAGAGTCAAGTTGCTCGTTTAAATTTCAAACAATGCTCGGCAGTTAACTGTCAGTCAACATTAACTGGTGCGTTCTCCATGGTAATGCCATCTGTCAATCAGAGTCCACTTGTCAGCCAATCAGCACTCTCTTCTCATACAGTATTACGTTATTGCTTCCCCTGACATTGGTATTCTTTCGATTGTCCTGACGCGTGCAAGACGAAAAGCCTCGGCAAGATGTTTTCTATTTGTTAATTTTGAAATGTGGGCACCAGTGGCTAGTCTGGCATTTATTGTCCATCTCTACGTGTCCTTGAGAAGGCTTCTTCTTGAACTAGTGCAGCCCATGTCTTAAAGGTATTTACAAAATGTCGTAAGCATTTACAATCCTGTAAGCAATTACAGGATTAGTAACTCAGGTAAAACCTCATAGTTGTAAGTTGAGTATCAGAATAGGATGTCAAGCAAGTTAGGTGGCACTGAGTGTAGACATGCCTAATAGTCATGGATAGGGCAATAGTAATTGTTGGCAATTTTTGGAGAATATGTTTTTCTGTATAGTAAACATGGCCTCTGTGCATAGAATTCAGAGTTCATTTTTATGTCTGCTTTTTCCTATGGTTTGTACCTGTTGTACTACCTGTGGTCCTTCTCGTTCTGCAGAAACATTATTTGAGTCTAATGCTACAATTGCATAAGATAGCACTGATCATTATTCAACCTTTCAGATGTATTGCACTGAGCCACGTGTCTAGCTGGCGTGAGGGATTGTTGCATGTTGAAATCGTCATGGCAACTTCCTGAGTATCTGGCATTGAAATGCAGGAAACAGTGATAGGTATTACACATGAGCTAGACATTGATAGAATGAAAACTGTTCTTTTTCATACAAGAGGACATTGAGTATGGTAAGAGTTCCATTCATTGCTCCTTGCATCTGTAGAAATGGAGGGCTTTCTCTTTCTTCCTCTGCTTTCATTGGGAAAAGTATAAATTGTGTAGAACTCCTAAGTAAATCAGCAATAACGTCCTTGGTGCGTGGGTGAGCAACAACCTGCCTATTGCAGCAAAGGTCCCTTGATACTACCTAGAAGGACTCAGTCTCAAAGAAATTCCAGGCTGTTGCTTTGACTATTACAGATGGTGCTGTTCAGCCAATGGAAATGGACTTCAGGTTTTGGGGTTTATTTTGAGGATAATTCAGCTTCAGTTTTTTTGCAGCACACTTGAGGCAGTAAATTTTAGGAACCCATTTTACTTATTTTGTTGCCCCAACTCCATCTCATAATTGACAATAATTTTTGAAAAAAATCTAGACTCATTAGCCTTAAATTCTGCTGTTTCCACCATGGGATCCACCAATGTAAATTCTGCATTAATGTGAGTGATGTTCATCGCATGATACAGAAGGAAGCCAGTCAGCCCATTGTGCCTCTGTCAGCTCCATCAACAGGCTCCAGAGGCTGAATTAGTTGAACAAGAAGTGTAAAATTCATTTATTTTTGTCAGTACATGACAATGTCTTACATTTCAGTCAAGTAAAGGAGCATGGCACATGTCAAAGAATTTCTTTAAATTTGGAGTAATTATACAATGATTCAAGAGATTAAATCACATGGAAGTTGCAAGTTATTTAATTAGCACAGCTGTATAATTTGTAGCATATAACCTAAAATCAAAGCCAAGCCTGTCAAAGCTGAAAATTTATCGGTTAACATTTTCACTTCTTTTGGTTAATTTTATTCCATGTGCTCCTACCAGTTTTGTTGTCACATTCAAAGCTCTGTTCACACAAATTTCCCAAGGATCAGACTGATTTTACTGTTACATTGATAGAAAGAAAAACACAATGTTAAAAACAGAAAATACCGGAACCTCACAGCAGGCTACTCAGCATCACATCTGAGCCCAATTACGTTCTTGCTGACATTTACAAACATGCACCTCCAGCAGGAGTTGCCATACTGTTTTAATGGGGTTGTTCAGCTTATCAAATTGCAGGGTGCAATAGATGGCACTCATGTAACATCGAAATCTCCTACAGTAAACACCCTAAACTTTTAGAATAGGAAGGGCTTCCACTCGCTGTACCTACACATCTTGCGTGACCAGACGTAGAGAATTCTGCATGCCAGGGCCAGATTTGCAGGAAGTTGCCATGACGCTTTTGTCCTGAGGAAGTCTGCCCTCCCTGGTCTCTACAAGGAAAAAATCTGAAGTAACCAGATGGCCTGTGGATGACAAAGCATACCCCCTGTTGCCATGGATCATGACCCCTTGGTGAGCTGCAATGACAGCAGCTGAGGAATGCTATAGTGAAGCGCGTGGTTCGACAAGAGTTGTAATGAAGTGAACTAAAGGGGTCAAAAAAGGGGAATTTTCACTCCCTAGATAGATCTTTTGAATAGGGCTCAATTTTGTAAGTGAAAATTTCTGAGAACTGTTCAAGGAGAAAAAAGTTGTCAGAAGAAGAAAAAAAATAACATGCACAGAGAAAACAGTGCTGGGGTGCTTGTGCACACTGCATTGTTACTGGCTGCACATGCACAACGGGCAGGAATGCATAAGATTAAATGGGCTATAATCATTCTGGCAATAGCTTCACGGAAGACTGGATCCCAAGCTAAGACTCCAGGCGTCTCTGTGATTAAGACATTCACTAACAGGTTCAAGGCATAAAATGGAACTATGCAAGCAAATTTAATAATTATGCCCTGTAATGCATAATTTTTATGTATTTATTACATTCAAATGAATTCAGGTGGAACTGAGGTAGGGCGAGGGGATTGGAATTTGGACAGAATTTAGTTTCCACCCTAAGTAGGCTACGTTGAAAACTCCAGGCAGGTGCTTCTTCTGCTGAGCCTCCTCTATGTCAGGGGTCTGCTAATAATCCAGTAGAGTGATGCACCATGATACAGCACACAGACCACGATGAGCCAAGCATAATCCTTGGGACGTTTTACTATATTAAAGGCTGTACGTAAGTGCAAGATGCTGTTGTTGTCTGTTTTCAGAAGACTGATTACAAGATGGAAGAATCAGTCCAGAGTTCTCAGTCTTGATTGCCATACCAGTTACATAGAAAATTATGCCTAAATTATATTACATGGAATAGGCCGTTCTGCCCAATGTTGGCACTTACCCTCATTATGAGCTGCAATCATAATCCAGTGTGCCCATCCTGCTCCTATAATCACTTATCCTTCTTTCTTTCAAACACCTATTTAAATTACTGTGAAAATTTGACTTCTGCTTCAATCCCAGCCTTACAACCCCTCTGTGCAAAAGAAAATTTTTCCTGCTCTGTGCTTTAAATTGCATTTTAAACTTATTGTTAGCGCTCTAGATCCCTCAACCGCTGGAAATAGTCTGCTTCTATCCACTCTGTCCCATCCCTTTGTAATTTTAAGCAACTCAAAAAGTCGTCCAATAGTTTTTTCTGGTTTAACAAAAACAGTGCTGATTTTGCAAGTTCTTTCCCATACCAGCCAACATCCTTGTGAATCTTTGCTATACCCTCTCTATTGTCTCAACATCTTCCTTATAAAACAAGGCTCAAAACACATGGGGCAGAATTTTCCCCCCATTGGGGGGAAGCTTAGGAGCGGGAGCGTGGAGGCGTGTTTCCAGTCGGTGCCCCCGATTGGTGGCGTGGCGCCATTTTACGGGGGTAGGCAAATTAAATCCTGCTCGGCGTGACATCCGTAAAGAAGCGCTATGCACTCCCTGTGTGGGCGGGGACGGGGGTGGGGGGTGGGTGGGGGGGTGGGGGAGGTATCCCTAAACCGAGAGTGCACTCTTATGCGCATGCGCACAAAAGAGCGCACTCATCTCCCTATGGCTAAGTGCTGCCTCAGGGAGACCGGCGCCAAATTTAAAAATGCTAATAATTGAAAAAATAAATTCCCCTGACATGTCCTCTCATGTTGGGACATGCCCATCACTTTCATTAACACTTTAATTAATAATGTAATAATCTACATGAAACCTCATCCCACCCGTGAATGAGGTTTCATGCTTTTTCCAATGCTTGCCAGGTCCATTAAGTACTTTAATTACTTTGTCAATGGCCTCAATTGGTCGGCGGGCGCACAGCTGATTCTGCTGAGGCCCCACCCGCCTGAAAATTGGAATGAGGCGGAGTGACATCAGGAGTTTGACCTCAATTCCACTTTCCCGCCTGATTCCCACATCCCTTGGTTCCTTTAGAGTCTAAAAACCTATTGATCTCAGTTTTGAATAAACTCAACGACTGAACGTCCATAGCCCTCTAGGGTAGAGAATTTCACAGCTTCACTACCCTCTGAGGGAACATTCCTCCTAATCTCGCTCCAAAATGGTCCCTGTATCCTCAGACTATACTCTTGCAGCCAGCGAAAGAGCATCTCATCAAATAGCCTGTCAAGCCCTCTCAGAATCCAATCTGTTTCAATGAGATTGCCTCTCATCCTTCTAAACTACACAGTGATTAGGCCAATTTACTCAGCTCCTCATCAGAGAGCAGTCTCTCACACAAGAATCAATGTAGTGTACCTTCATTGCACTTTCTCTAAGGCAAGTATACCCTTCCTTAGATACAGAGAATAAAACCTGTACACAGAGCTCCAGGTGTGGTCTCATTAAGACTTCCTTAACTTGTACTCCAACGACTCTGTCCTTACAATAAAGGTCAACAGGCCACATGTCTTCCTAATTGCTTGTTGTACATGCATGTTAACTTACTGTGTTTAGGTACTTATTCCATGGTATCCTGAAACTTGAAGTGGTTTTAATGGCAGTATTTTGCAACCTTGCAAACTCACATTTTTAAAAAAGTATCCCGTTGCTCTGTCACAACTTTGTGTGTCAGTATTTCTTTTCCACTTCCCCTCATCTAGCTGACTGGTCAGCATTCTAAAAGATACCCAATCTAGTGTGCTTCTTTTTATATTAACTTTTCTCCCTCCCATTAGTATCTTAGACCTTGTCATATCATGGACAATATTCTCATGCTCCATGTTCTCATTTGACACATCCATCTGATCTATTCATGGCTTGATCTAGCAATTCTTCTCCTCCTGTAGGTATCAAGGCATTCTGCTTGAGGAAGAAGTTTTGCACACATTTTTGGAATTCTATTGCTTTTCCCATTTACACCCTACCTGTCCCGAACAATGAGTCCAGCCCCAGGATCCATAACCAAATAAAATTTCTGGCAGGTATTTCCAATCCAGTCACCTCCACTGGTCAAGTGTAAGAATTGAGTTCCACTCAGCTATGGTACCTGTGAGATAAAAGAGCCAACACTCACTGCCCAGTTTTACAAAAGAATAATGGCCCTTTGGCTAGACTCATATATAAGCAGTGCTACCAGAGATGTATTACAGAATCAGTTGTCAGATCTTCTTCTTCAGCATCCAGGTTTATGACATCTAAGGCAGAAGAGCTTGATGCAAACTCAGCCGCAACCTGCTATTTGAGTATTTTAACTAGGCCTCAACCTGTTTCTGGTAGAAGTAAATCCAATCTTGCCCAGAAGCTAGGACAGAGGGAGATCCAGTATAGAGTTATTTTGGCTCCCCGATGCTCATCGCACTACTATATTGTTTACAGACATAAATGTGTGGCAGTGAGATGGAAATCAGCCTGCAGCCTTTTCTGTGACAGTTACACCATGATGAAAATATGGCTCTATGTCATAATGTACCAGAGGATGTATATTTAGCAGTTGTCTATCTATTGCTGTGCTTTAATATTCTGCATAAATCATATTACTGTGCATTATCTAATCTATGCCCCATAAAGAATGCATGTGCCTTTTACTTACATAAAGGTTTTATTAATTGTTGTGTAAGGAAGATGGACTAATTAATATTAACTGCCTCTTGACCTGTTATTATTTTTTCATGCATACTTACCTGGCATGTCTGAAAACATTAGACAAGGGAGTGCCGGAGTGGGAGGATAAAAGGGAATAGGTACTACGTTCTGCAAAGAGTCTGTGCCTTTTGCAAGCCTATGCAGGTGGTGTATCTTCACAGTGATCCTTTGGCAACAGTTGCACTGCTAAGATCAATTGTCATCCATAGTGACAGGTCTGATTATATGAATATTATATTAATAAGACTGAGTTGATTTACACAACATTTAATGAGTCATGCTATTGTTTTACATTAACGCCATGTGGTAGTGCCATGAAACAATGTTGATCCAAGGCACCCTACAATAGCAATATGCCAAATTATTTAACATTCAAGATTTTAAACAAAGATGTTATATAATTTACTTCAAAGTTCACGTATTCATCATGACGTTCAAATAACTGTCCATTCTCACAAAGTCAGACCTGAACATTTACCATTGGACCATCTGTCTATAAACCATAGGAATTCAGTTCCAAAGGTAGCCATTGTAGACAGGTTAGTTGATTGCCTTTTTTGAGCGAAACAAGATTAATTAATACAACTTGAAAAGAGCAAGGAATGTTTCAATGACAACCCTTGATCTATTCATGAGAAAATGTAGGATGCAGTACACTGAAAATTTCCTGTTTAATCCATGCTCATGGCCTATTTTGTAAGGAATAATATCAATCACCTTAAGCAACTATTTTGAGGTTAAAAGTCGATATCTGCAATATAGCAAAGGATAAAGTTGTTTTAACAGAAGACAATTCTCCCCAAGAACTCAAGGTTGTTCATAAAAATTACTTCGAAAACGCTTTTTACAATTTTGTGCCCCTCATTATCTCTTCCCATTCCTCCAGATTAGTTTCAACATCCATGCAATGAGTTGAGAAGGAGAAATGATTTGTCCTGTATTAACCCCTTTTCAATTTCACTGCATATTTGCCTTTCACAAAGGAACAACTGGGGTGGTACAATGAAGTACAACTTCTCTTTGTCCCCTTTCTTCCTTTAAAAAAGGACTTGCATTTGTATAGGGTCTTTCAAATATTCCAGCAATAGTACTGAAGACTTGTGCTCCAAAACTTGCTGTGGCCCCAGCCAAGCTGTTCCAGTACAGCTACAACACTGGCAACTACCCAGCTATGTGAAAAATTGCCCAATTATGTCTTGTATACAAGAAGAAAGACAAATCCAACCCGAACAATTATCGCCCTATCAGTCTACTCTTGATCATTAGTAAAGCAATGGAAAAGGTCATCAGAAGTGCTATCAAGCAGCACTTGCTTAGCAATAACCTGCTCACTGATTCACAGTTTGGGTTCCGCCAGGGCCACTCAGCTCCTGTCTTCATTACAGCCTTGATTCAAACATGGACAAAAAAGCTGAACTCCAGAGGGGAGAGCGGGAATGACTGCCCTTGACATCAAGGCTGTATTTGACCAAGTGTGACATTGAGGAGACCGAGCAAAACTGGAGTCAATGTGAATCAGGGGGAAAATTCTCCACTGGTTGGAGCCGTACTTAGCACGAAGGATGATGGCTGTGGTTGGTGGAGATCAGTCATTTCAGCTCCAGGAAATCACTGCTGGAGTTCCTTAGGGTAGAGTCCTTGGCCCAACCATCTTCGGCTGTTTCATCAATGACCTTCATTCCATCATAAGGTCAGAAGTGGGGATGTTCGCTGATGATTGCACAATGTTCAGCACCATTTGTGACTCCCCAGATACTGAAGCAGTCCATGTCCAAGTGCAGCAAGACCTGGACAACATCCAGGCTTGGGCTGACAAGTGGCAAGTTACATTCACGCCACACAAGTGCCAGGCAATGGCCATTTCCAACAAGAGAGAATCTAACCGTTGCCCCTTGATGTTCAATGGCAATATCATTGCTAGATCACCCGCTATCAACTTCCTGGTGGTTACCGTTGACCAGAAACTGAACTGGACTAGCCATATAAATACTGTGTTTACAAGAGCAGGTCAGAGGCTAGGAATCGTGCGACGAGTAACTCACCTCTTGACTCCTGAAAGCCTGTCCACCAGCTACAAGGAACAAGTCAGGAGTGTGATGGAATACTCCCCACTTGTCTAGATGAGTACAACTCCCACAACACTCAAGAAGCTTGATACTGTCCAGGACAATGCAGCCCACATGATTGGCATTCCATCCACAAAAATTCACTTCCTCTGCCACCAACGCACAGCAGCATCTACAAGATGCACTGCAGGAATTAACCAAGGCTCCTTAGACAGCAACTCCCAAACCCACAACCACTACCATCTAGAAGGACAAGGGCAGCAGATAGATGGGGACACCACCACCTCAAAGTACCCCTCCAAGTCACTCACCATCCTGACTTGGAAATATATTGCAGTTCCTTCACTGTCGCTGTGTCAAAATCCTGGAACTCTCTCCTAACAGCACTGTGGGTGTGCCTACACCACACGGACTGCAGCGGCTTAAGAAGGCAGCTCACCACCACTGTTTCAAGGGCAACTAGGGTTGGGAAATAAATGCTGGCCCAGCCTGCAAAGCTGACATTCCTTGAATGAATAATAAAAAAAACATTGGATATCCCAAAGTGCCATGTGTCCTGCTCAGCTTCATTGACAGATTTTGCGAGTCCTCCCACTGCATCCCTCCCCACTAGCAGTTCAGCTGCACACGGCCAGACCACAAGTGGTTCTGGAGGGAGAAATGTGTGTGTGAGAGACAGGGCCTTTCGGATCCTCGTGCAAGCCCTCTCCCATGCATGTGGAGCGTTCACTTATCACACTTATCTCAATGTCCCAAACATTTTCTATGCTGCCTGCTAGGGTTCTCTTTCAGTTGTCCACCTGAGCTGACCTGCATCACCGCCCACACACTGATTGCACCAGTACCAGTTCCCGCCCAACTTGAGGCTCTGCTCACTTTTGACTTCGATAATGAAAGTGGTGGTCAAGTTTTTGATCAGTTCCCCCATCCTTTCCCCTCCCCATGTCACCCATGCCCTCTCCCCCATCACTGTCGAACCCCCGGCATCATCTTCCACCTCCCCACTATCACCTACCAACCCGAACCCTTGTCTTTCCAGGATGTCCAGGTGAACGTGCACATTCCCCACCTTCCTGAGAATCCCACCCCCATCCACATTGTCCTCCCCGACCTCCTCCTTCCCACCCTCAGTGTCCATGTCTGCCTCCGAGTCCCCACCAATCACCCTCGCCATCCCTTTCACTGCTACTGACACACCCTTATCCGGCCACTGTTCCGGCTCCCTCTGCCCCGTCTCATATTCACCATTCTCTCCCACCACTCCAATCCTCAGCTTGCTCCTGAGGAGGCAATCATTGACTCCACAGACCCATGCCTTGCACGTTCACCTGAACATTCCCCACCCTTACTCCCTCCTCCATCCTTACTCCCTCCTGTCCCCAGACACCTTTCTGCCTCCAAACTCCTTCCCCCCTCCAAACTCCATCCCTTACACCTTCCTCCCCCCTTACACCTATCTCCCCACTTGCCCCATTCTCCCCTGTTACACCGTTCTTCCCGTACTCCCTCCTCCCCCCTCCCATCCTCACTGCCCCCAACACTTTCATCCCCCCTCCCAAGTTCACAGCCCCTGAAACCTTCCTCTCTCCCTCCCAACCTCACCCCCCAATATCTTTGTTCACTCTCCACCCAACCTCTCTCCACCCCGCCCCCCCCCCCCAACGCCTTTGTGTCCCCTGGCATCCAACCTCACCCCACCCTCCTGGTACACCTTTCTCTCCCACTCACAGCTGGACCCTCCTCTTCCTCCGTTGCCGATCAGCCGTAGCAGCCCCTGGCCAAGACTGTGATGTTCTAAAGCAGACCCAAAGCATCAACCTCTCACCTGCCATGAGCTGCTTTGCGGCAGAGCCATGTAAATGAGAATCCACCCAGCATGTGATGCACATGTTCCTCCAGGGCCCAGTAGCTGTAGGGCTCCAGCAGCTTCTGCTCCTCAGATCTCTGCGATCTGAGCAAGGCCTTATAGGTAAGTCCTGACTTCAGCACGTCACACTTGTCCAGACATGTTCTGAGCTGGTGTGTTTTCCCGCCATTATAAGGGTAAATTTGGTGTGGGGAGGACAATTCCAGTCAGGCCTTAATTTACATCCCATTACCGGGGTCCATATTGGACTCACGCTGGCCTCCTGTGGGATTCAAGTGCAGCTGTGGCGGACATCATCAGATGATCCTGTTGTGCTTTCATGCCTGTTTGAAACTGGTTTTTGGCTTTCTTGCCATATTGTACCCCCCTCACGTGACTTGACGCCAATGGGGCTGGAATTTTCCAGCCCTAGTTTCTGATCATAATCTAGTGACCTAGACTGAAAGTATCACACGTGTAAGGACAGGACTAAGTTTGGTTAGGAACCCTTCCATAGTCATATTGATCACCAACAATTACTGTCTAGCCTCACAGTTGAACAGTGCTGACAGATTGGTGCATTTCATGTCATAATAGTTTGAGTCATTGGGAATAATTTCAAAGCCCTCTCAAATGGAAGGAAATTTGAAAGAACAAATAAACTCAACCTCAACCCATCATGACTTGCCTACTTCCATTTTTATAGGGCAAGTTTTGGGTCAGGCAATTAATTCACTCCACAGATCCAGGTTGGGTAATTATAATATTTAAGTGAAGCTGTGGGCCTTAGCTTTTATCAATTTGGACTACAGCTGTGTTCCCAGATTTTCAGGGCTCAGAAAACACGGCAGCTGTAGGAAGGCAGCAGCTCTGATTAGGAGTCAAAAGAGGAGAAGCGTTACGCCCTCCACCTCCTCACCCCAGTCCCTCAAGCAAAGCTACTGTGATCCACTTCCCTCCGCACAATCTCCAATCACCCCTCTGAGATTGGCTGAGCCCTCCTCACACTATGATCTTGTTTCCACTGCAATCTCTCTTCTCCAATTAACTCCCTGTTCTCCCATGATCATTGTTGCTACATGATCTTTTCTCCATAATTTCTCTTACCCAGGCTTGCCCCATGACCTCTCTGCTGTCCTGCCATTTCTGTTTTCCCCTGATTTCTCTTCGCTGAAATCTCTTTTCCCCCAGTGACTTAAATTCTCTGCCACCTGAGCCCTCCCCGGCAATCTAGGCCCACTCCCCATGTTCTGGGGCCTCCATTCTGCACTGACCGCCTGTCAGTGCCCATGTTTTGGTGTGCCTTCAAGCTGGCTTGTCTCGGTCAGGAAATGAGACATAAGAATTCTATTGAAATACTCGTGTAAAATCAGCAGGACCTGTGCGTTCCCAGCCTTTGTGGGTTTCCTGGCTATTTACATACATCACCATTCTCTTCCCTACTTCCCAAAAATATCGGACATTGCTTCAAGTGATTGGTTTGGAAAAAAATTGGAAATAAAATTGGATTGTACATACGAAAAAGAAAGAATTATCTTGTAGAAGGGAGTTCGATCAGTGGAGGGAGTTGAAGTATGTAATACCATCTCCAGGTAATATGTATACTTATGAGAAATAGTACAAGTGGGCTCAGTAGGACTAGTAAAATATAAGAATAAATTCACCAATCCTGTGCTCCAAGTGGGGATCCACATTGGATGGGATCATTGATTGGATTTAGGCTGTGACTCAAAGTCCCTTTGAACATAAGATCAATAACTTTATAATGAGAAGATAGGCTGGGTTGAGATCAGTTGAACAAGGATGAACTTGATGAATCTAAGGGTCTTTGAGAACTCTTATGATCTTCCTGCTGAACCTGGAAGTAAGCTGGGCTGAGATTTACAATGTTTTTGGAAATCAGCTTCAGTTCATGTTTTGCAGTTGCCAAATTCCAGGTACAGCGCTATTGATTTTGAGTCTATAAACCCAAACTTTAGAGATGAAAGCCAAAGGCTCAGCCTCTCATCTTCCTAAGTCAGATAGTTGTATAACATTTAGTCCCATAATGAATGCATGTCCATTGAAAGATCAAAACAAGCAACAATTTGCCTTTAATGATACTGGAAGTATCATCTCATTCACCATTCATTAAAATATTTTTTTGAAAATTATACTCAGATTTGCTACAATTCTTTGTTCCCACGATAAATGAAAGGGTTCTTTATCCATAGTTTTCCACCCTAAATTTAAACATGCAATTATGAAATGCTTTCTCTTGAAGACTGCAATAAAACATAACAGGACATTCTCAGCATGCTTCCATGTACTAAGAGCGGTATAGCCAATATGTCTTTTGTGAATCACAGGCAAATATGGGAGGTGCATTTTATAAACATACATAGCTTACTAGGTGAAATTTCTGGTTTATATATGAAATTTTAGGTTCATTAAACCAACAACTCTATCTTTTTTCATGGATTTAATGCGCTTTTTCAACTTGCCACATCTTTTTCATCTCCAGGAACACTTCCAATTGCTTCTATAACTCATGTATACCAGTGGTAACTCATTCAATAGCTTCATATCCTTTCACTTTAAACGTTCTGTCTTGTTCTCTATGCTATTCTAAACTTACAAATTTTTAATGTAAAAATCACATAACATTGGAAATAGTCAGCAGGAGCTTCAACAAAGGTCATCAGCCTGAAACATTAACTCTGTCCCTCTCTCCACAGGTTCTGTTTGACCTGTTGTATATTTCCAGCACTTCCTGGGCACAATGAGCACCCTTGGATTTCCAAAATGGTGTTCATGGCATGTACAAGAACACAAAAAATAGGAGCAGGGGTAGGCCATACAGCCTGTGGAGTCTGCTCTGCCATTCAATGCAATCATGGCTGCTTTTGAGCTTCAACTCCCCCTTCCCACCTATTCCCCATGTTCCTTGTTTCCCTGAGAGTCCAAAATTTGTCTATCCCAGCTTTAAATGTATTCAATGATGGAGAATCCACAACCTCTGGGGTAGAGAATTTCAAACATTCACAATCCTTTGAGTGAAATAATTTCTCCCCATCATGGTGCTAAATGATCAGCCCCTTATCCTGAGGCTGTGCCCTGGTGTTTTAGATCCTAAACCAGCAGAAACAACCTTTCAGCGTCTGCTCTATAAACCCCTTTAGAATCTTGTATATTTCAATGAGATCACCTCTCATTCTTCTAAACTCCAGAAAGTATAAGGCCATTTTACTCAGCCTATCATGTAAGCACACTTGTGGGGTGAATCACATCAGATGCAATGCTGGTGCAGATGTTAATACGCACTTAGTGAAGGCCCACTGGAAGTCTGTAGAACAGGCAGATCATGAGGCCAATCAGAGTGTAATGATGATTTAATGCCAAGGGTGCCATTTTGGAGCCCGATGGTCCAGCCAACACCCTCTCTTAACCTTACACCGCTGAACATGTCCAACTAGCGTGTCATCATTGGCTAGGTATCATCCCGCTCAAAGTCCGGTATCTTGGCAGCAATCATGATGCCTTCAATCTCTGAAAGCCTGTTATGCCAGCTGTATTTGAGCCGCCATGGCAAACTGGGCGACAAGGGCTATCCATTGACCACATAGCTGATGATTCTGCTGGGCAACCCACGCACAGCAAAAGTCAATGAAAGTCATGATGCTGCTGCCTGGACTGTTCTCCAGTACTCGGCAGGAGTGGGTGTGAAGATTGGTGGTGGCCTGCTGCATAGTGCACAACCTCACTGTCACAAGGCCATCATCAATATTCCTACCAGCTGTATGGCAAGCAGCTGAGGAGCAGGAGCATGAGAAGAAGGAATAGGAGGAGGAAGCGGAGGAAAATAAATGGAACTGGCAACTTAACAGCCCCTTTCCGCCCGGGCTGTCCGTGAAGACTTCATCTGAGTGTGATGCAAATTACTGCAAACCTGATCCTTCATTCATCAACAGTCCCACACCTTACCTTCCCTCTGTCACTGACCACTGTAGCCTCCACCTGGCCATGCAAAAATAAAGGCCACCACAAAATAAACGTTCCAAATCAAATTTATGAATTAAATCATGCCATATGCACGCGGAAGTCAACTAAACATCCTTGTGCATCTCCTTAATGCCCATCCATGTGCCTTTGCCTGACTTGGTGCTCCTGTGCAGAGATACCCCAGTGGCTGATGTTTGGCTGGTGGAAGGCTGCAGATGACCTTGCAGGACCACAGTGAGCAGCTCCAGGATAGAAGGTAAAAACAAAAAAACTGCGGATGCTGGAAATCCAAAACAAAAACAGAATTACCTGGAAAAACTCAGCAGGTCTGGCAGCATCGGCGGAGAAGAAAAGAGTTGACGTTTCGAGTCCTCATGACCCTTCGACAGAAGGGCTTGGTTATGCACTGCATCAAATCAGCATGGGCTAAGGATGAATATTGTCAGCCTGAGAGTGGACAACAGGTTTGTGCTCCGTGGAGCCACTGCCAATCCCTGGGATGATACCTCAGCAATCCTTGTAATCTGTTGGAGAGCAGTTTGAGGGACTGCCATAACACCCTGCAAGCCCCATTTCATACCTAAGTGCACAGTCAGAATGGCAGCAACTGAATTTGTATGACACCATTCAGATGTTAGGTAGCTGCTGTTTGTGCTGCAGTTGCGATATCAGCCATTGGGTAATGGGTTATGGTTGGGACCACAAGTGTGCAAACGGAGCTGGTCACCACTTGCACACTGGAAAAGATGGCTCCAAGCTTGCACCAAGCCCTCTGCCAAGTTGGTGCTGGACTCCTCCATGATCATTGACATGGACCATGGGCTTCTTGGCAGGCTACCCAGTGCGCCAGGTGGCACATCAAAGTGCTCAGCTGAGTCTTCTGCAGCAGAACCCATGTGCAATTTCACCCTTGGATTAGCTGACACCTGCAATATCCTTACCTCCTGCCCTTGCTGCCTGGCACTCATGCCCGATGTCTCACCACTCTCAGATCCCACCTCTAATTCATCCTCTAGGATACATGGAGTGTCAGTATCTGAGCAGGTGGCTGCTACTGTAAAATCAAAGTGATGGTGCTGTAACTTCATCATTATTCTCTTCTTGGTGTTCTTCCACTGCCTGGCTAGGTTGCACCTCTTGGGTATCTGAAAAGTAAAAGGTACAAGGATAAAGTTGTGGTGTAGGGTGGGGAGGAAGTATCGCCTGCTTGTTTATACCAACTGTAACTTGAAAATCAGAAGAGAGTGTGGGATGAGGGGGAAGCAGAATTTGAGAAGGGGAATTAGTTATGAGGAGACCATCACCTTCGATGCTTTCAGTCACATCGCCAGCCCAAGGCCTTATCAATGGGCGTCCCAATAATACCCAGCACCATCTCCTCAGTGGGGGTTAGAACATGCTGTTCCCATCTGTTTAGGTCCTGTTGCCTACAGCTTTGCACCACCTTGCCCTGCAGGAGAGTGGGAAGTGTGTCAGTGAGTGTCGTGCAACCTCTTTGGGTGATGTAGCTGTAATGGTTGAGTAGCTGAGAGTGGGCGCAATCTGTGAGATGTGACTGCGAACCTTTCAGCAGTGCTGAGTGTGCGAGGGTAGCAGAAGGAGGAACCACATCTTCCCATCTGGTGGCAACAAGGTATCCTGGCTAGCTTTGCAACAACAGTGGGCAGAGGTTAGGGAGCAGGTTGGCCTTGCTCTAAGTATTGCAACAAGAACTTGGCTTTTTTTTTTACTCACTCATGGGATGTGGGCGTCATTGACTAGGCCAACAATTATTGCCCATCCCTTGAGAAGGAGGTGGTGAGCTGCCTTCTTGAACTGCTGCAGTCCATGGCTATAATGCTGCAAAAAGTTTAATGACCAGACAAGAATGACTAATTTAAGCTTTGTAACTCACACCTCTCTTACCCTTGGGCTTAGCTACATTGCCTGCAGACTCAACAGTTACAGCCCTTTCAATGGCCGATTATCATGCCCTCCTTCAATCACTACAGCACACTTTATTCCACTTTCTCATGCTATTACACACTCTGCAGCTGCTGCTCACCTCATTCTCATTTTTCCTCACTTCTTTACCCATCTGCCATCTTTCAAACATCAGAAACACTGTATTTTACTCTCTCATGCCTGTCCTCAAAACTTTGCACCAGGCTAACAATATCACAATCCCTTCCTTCTTAAAGGAGAAGCTGGAAATAAGAGGAAGAAAGCAACTATGCAGGGAAGTCAAGTATCTATAGAAAACTTATGCTTTCTGGAAGACATAGTCATGGATATTGTTGACAGGGGGTGCTTCAGGAGTCTGACTTCTAGACAGGCTGGAGCGGCCCCCCAGGACTTTCAGTGATCTCAGGCTCTATCCATTCTCACTGGAGCCTCACCCTCTCACACAATGCATAACAAAAGCCTTCCAGTTTCAGCAATCACTCATCTGCCCCTGACCACCCAGAGGGCCGTGATCTTTGAAACTCTTCTCAAAAGGCAGTGGAAGCAGGGTCTTTGAATATTTTAAAAGCAGAGCTAGATAGATTCTTGATTAACAAGGGGGTGAAAGGTTATCAAGGGTAGGCAGGAGGTTACAATGAGACCAGCCGTAATCTTATTGAATGGTGGAGTAGGCTTGAAGGGCTGAGTGGCCTACTCCTACTCCTAGTTCATATGTTTGTATGTATGTATGTTTGTGTGTTTACCCTTAGTTTTCTCTCTCTTCCTTTTCAGATCTGAAACTTTAGAGAGCACAGAGCGTCAGAAGAAGAGAAGGCTCCAGAAAATCTAGTGTCACACAACTATTACCCAAGCAAATACCAGATCAGAGACTGGCATCCCGCTTCATTTAAAGGTCAAGTAATGATGTCTACGTTGAGAAATTCACTAAGTGCAAGTGCATGGGAGCAAGGACAAGTGGGTAAGATGACTTGTGCCCTAGAGCTGCTGCAGAGGGCAGTAATTAAGACCTTGAGGACCTACTGTACAGAAGAGACTGGATTGGCTATGCACACAACCTTCCAGGTGCACTGGGCTACTTGACAGAAATCTTCTGCACAATGTCAGAGAGCATGGAGGAGTCCAGCATTCACTTGTGCAGTGTATTCATCCAGACCATGCAGCCAACCATGGAATGGTGAACATGATAATTTTATGAACACTGCAATGGCACCTAAAATGATGAAGCCTCTGGTGACAGCTCTGATAACTTTGATAGAAGCTTAGACTGATCCCATCTTAGCTCTGGGTTCCCACAAGGCCTCTGCAAAGTATAAAGTACAACATTCATTCGGCTTTGAGAGTGTATCCTCATTCTGTTCTCACACAGAGGACTGAGAGTACTGAGGTGCAGCCCCACAGGAATGGCATTGGATCCAGGGGACAGGCAGGTGCTGCCATGTTTCAGAATGGCAGCATGCTTGCTCCCTCTGTCACGGTTTCAACCAGTGCCCTTTTTTGATGCCAGACAACCAGCTGGTCCAAATTGCCCCAGCCATCACCAAGACACTAGAATCTGTAGTTGGAACCTTTGCTGTGAGATCTGCTCAAAGGCGCTCACCACACATATCTTGGGAGTCCTCAATGGAAACTCAGCAGCTTTCCCCATTACTGTAGTCCCTGTGGTGAAATCTTACAGAAGCTCTAGACTAGGTTAGTATGAATATAAGACAGCCACTAGGGCTTTGCACAAGTGCTATTTTTACATCTCTTATGTTCACTATAAGCAATTGTCAAATGAAGAGTGAGAAAGAATCTTGGTAGGGCAAAATAAAACATATTGCCTTGCTTTTGGTCTTGTTTTTCTTATGTGAGGGCAACATCCATGAAGTTAAACTGTGCACAGACATTCAGGTGGTAGTTGTGAGTGCTGGGTTGGGTGGATGAAGGGCCTATTGGCACTTTGGGGTGAGGAGGAGACATTCATGAGAATCCTTATATTAAATGAGTTGCTCTCTGTGGGTTCTGGCAGCTCTCTTGGGTTTTGCTCTTCTGCAGCTCAGTTTCCTGATCTCTTTCTTCCTGTTCCTCAACTTCTTCCTCATCTCATATATCAACATGTGCCCCTTTTCCAAAGTGAAGCTATGTAGTATGTAGCACATAATGGCAAATCTTGATGCTTGCACTGGTCTATTTTGAAACATGCCTCTGCATCTGTAGATGGAGGAGCCCAAAGATCCGCTCTTTGAGATCCCTAACTTTAGCCTGGCTCTCTTTTTTTTTACTAATTCATGGGATGTGGGCATTGTTGACCAGGCCAGCATTTATTGCCCATCCCTAATTGCCCTTGAGAAGGTGGTGGTGAGCTGCCTTCTTGAACCGCTGCAGTCCATGTGGTGTAGGTACACCCACAGTGCTGTTAGGGAGGGAGTTCCAGGATTTTGACCTAGCGACAGTGAAGGAACGGCAATATATTTCTAAGTCAAGATGGTGAGTGGCTTGGAGGGCAACTTCCAGGTGGTGGTGTTCCTATCTATCTGCTGCCCTTGTCCTTCTAGATGGTATTGGTCATGGGTTTGGAAGGTGCTGTCTAAGGAGCCTTGGTGAATTCCTGCAGTGCATCTTGTAGCTGGTACACACTGCCGCCACTGTGCATCGGTGGTGGAGGAAATGAATGTTTGTGGATGTGTTGCCAATCAATTGGGCTGCTTTGTCCTGGATGGTGCCAAGCTTCTTGAGTGTTGTTGGAGCTGCATTCATCCAGACAGATGGAGAGTATTCCATCACACTCTTGACTTGTGCCTTGTAGATGGTTGACAGGGTTTACGGAGTCAGGAGGTGAGATACTTGCTGCAAGATTCCTAGCCTCTGACCTACTCTTGTAGCCACAGTATTTATATGGCTAGTCCAGTTCAGTTTCTGGTCAATGGAAACCCCCAGGATGTTGATAGTGGGGGATTCAGCAATGGTAATGCATTGGAATGTCAAGGGGCGATGGTCAGATTGTCTTTTGTTGGAGATGGTCATTGCTTGGCACTTGTGTGGCATGAATGTAACTTGCCACTTGTCAGCCCAAGCCTGGATATTGTCCAGGTTTTTCTGTATTTGAACATGACCTGCTTCAGTATCTGAGGAGTCGCGAATGGTGCTGAACATTATGCAAACATTAGCGAACATCCCGACTTCTGATCTTATGATGGAAGGAAGGTCATTGATGAAGCATCTAAATATGGTGGGCTAGGACATTACCCTGAGATGATTGACCTCCAACAACCACAATCATCTTCCTTTGTGCTAGGTGATTTACATTGACACCAGTTTTGCTAGGGTGCCTTGATGCCACTCTCGGTCAAATGTGTCCTTGACGTCAAGGGCAGTCACTCTCAGCTCACTTTTGGAGTTCAGCTCTTTTGTCCATGTTTGAAACAAGGCTGTAATGAGGTCAGGAGCTGAGTGGAATACAGAAAATGCTGGAAAAACTCAGCAGGTCTGATAGCGATTGTGGAGAGAGAAACAGAGTTAACATTTCGAGTCTGTATGAGGATAGCCCTTGCCCCCAAATGTCCAACCTGACACTGGTCTGAGTGGAAGAGAGAGTGTATTGAGGATTGGTGCAGGACGTAGGCATCATGACCACTGCCAAGATACGGGGCATAGACCTGCATAAGATTGTGCCTATGGTCACAAATAACTTGCAGTTTTAAATAAATAAGTACTTCTTATTGCAATAGAAGGTTTGGATTGGATTTATATGGAATTAGGCAGGGCCACAAGAATGCAGTTGATGACCCCTCGGCACCTTAGAGAAGTCAACAATTATGACAAAGCCCCCTCCCCCCACCAACTGCTGTTCTCTCCTTCTATATCCTCCATTGGGAAGGTGATAATTTCCTGGTGTGTGGCCAACAGTCCGCCTATGATGTACATGCTTTCATTGTGCAGCAATGAGCAATGTGCTAATGCCACTCACTGGAAGTTGGAAAAAGCCCAATACTTATACAATGAGGTCTGTGGTGACCTTCACCAGCAGTGCGCTAGGCATCCTGGTTCTGGGCCTTGGTTATTGGTTGAGCAGGTGGCAGAGCTTTGCTACTCCCCCCCAGGAGAACTGGGGCCAGCTAACACAAAGCTGCTCTATAATGTAGGGGAGGCAATCCATTGTCTCTACACTCTCAAGGTGTACCACCTCTGCCTCCCTTCCCTCCTTCCAGTTCCTTTCCCAGCCTGTGCAGCTCTCTTCTGCATTCTTTGCTGCTGTTGTCACCACCCTTCTCACCCTTCTGTATATTGCTGTCCCAAAGGCAGACCAAACTGAATATCCATATTGCAACAATATTGACAGGGTAATCCTTTGACAAAGTGCAGGACCCCCAACAAAACCATTCTCCAAGTTTAGCTCAGTGGAACAATAGTCAAAATACCATGAGAAAACCATTCTCCGGACCAAGTCCAAACAGAACTATAACCTCAATGGCCGTGAATATCCCTTTAAATAAGGCTTCCGTAAAATGCTTCCTGACTGTTAATCCATTTACTTCCTGGTCAAGTTAAAGGTTCAGCGAATGAGACATTTGAACATAAAAATTAAGCAAATGGATCCTTATTCAGGAACAGGGCTCAAATGTTGATTTTGAATTAATGCTGTGTCGAGATGGAAGTCTTTATGATGGACTGGACATGGGGTTGCTAGTTCAGCTCAGCACTGACATTGTAAATTGTCTGGTTCAGTCTGAAACAGTGGCCAAGAAAGGGGATGGAAATGGTGACGGAGAGCAAAGATAATGGGTGGAATTCTCCCACCCCTTCATGCTGGCTGAATCTTCTGGTCCCACCAATGTGAACGGGGATTTCAATGGCTCGCCAGCCCCGCTGTGGGGGAGCCCTCCGGGGGGCGGGGTGGGGGTGCTGAAAAATTCCACCCAATGACTTAGATCTTTCTAACGTTCAGCTGGAGGAAATTGTGGCTCATCCAAGGCTGGATGTTAGAAAAGAGCCTGACAAAACAGACACAATTGTGGGGTTGAAGGAGATGATGAACTGGCAAAGTTGGGTGTAGTCAATATACTTTATTTTTTATTTGTTCATGGGATGTGGGTGTCACTGGCTAGGCCAACATCCCTAAATGCCCATCCCTAATTGCCCTTGTTCAGAGGGCAATTTAAGAGTCAACCACATTGCTGGTGGGTCTGGAGTCACATGTAGCCCAGACCAGGTAAGGATGGCAGGTTTCCTTCCCTAAAAGACATTAGTGAATCAGATGGGTTTTTACAGCAATTGGCAATGGTTTCATGGTCATCATCAGACTTTTAATTCATGATTTTTATTGAATTCAAAACTACTACTGGGCTATCACTCTATTTCTGTCCAACTCGACCTTGGAGTCTTTTTTCTATTTTTTCATGGGATGTGGGCATCACTGGCGAGGCCAGCATTTCTTGCCCTCTCTAATTGCCCTTGAGAAGATGGTGGTGAACTGCCTTCTTGAATCGCTGGAGTCTAAGCGGGTATATCCATAGTGCTGTTAGGATGGGAGTTCTTGGATTTTGGCCCAGCGACAGTGAAGGAACAGCGATAAGTCAGTTCCAAGTCAGTATGGTGTGTGGCTTGGAGGGGAACCTGCAGATGGTGGTGTTTCCATGTATCTGCTGCATTTGCCTTTTTAAGCGGTAGAGGCTGCTGGTTTGGAAGGTGCTGTGGAAGGAGCCTTGGTGAATTGCTGCAGTATATGGTACACACTCCTGTCAGTGTGTGTCAGCGGTGGAGGGAATGACCAATGGGTTGCTTTGTCCTGTATGGTAGCGAGCTTCTTGAGTATTGTTGAAGCTGCATGCATCCAGGCAAGTGGAGGGTATTTGTAATGATTGTAAGTTAAACAATTTCTTACTGTTATGAGGATCATGTGACTGTATAGCCCAATCAGCCCCAAGCGCGGGGAATCTTAGGGGCAGAGTTTTTCAGCCTTGGCCTTGGAACAAGCATGTAGTCTCATCTGTAGTCTGTAAATAAAATTTACTGTTTCTTACAAGAAACCCATCCTGCACCCCAGGTTTATTAGTGTTCCATCACACGCCTGATTTGTGACCTGTAGATGGTGGACAGGTTTTGGAAAGTCAGGAGGTAAGTTACTTGCCTCAGAATTCCAAGCCTCTGATCTTGTAGCCAGAGGATTTATACGACTGATCCAGTTCAGTTTCTGGACAATGATAACCCTAGAATGTTGATAGTCATGGGAAGATAGTTGGATTCTCTTTTGTTGGAGATGGTCATTGCCTGCCACTTGTGTGGGGTCAGTTGCCATTTATCAGCCCAAGCCTGATTGTTGTCCAGGTCTTGCTGCATATGGACATGAACTGCTTCAGTATCTGAGGAGACGTGAAATGGAGTGAACCTTGTTCACTGAAGGTTGCACGTTGCCACTTCTGACCTTATGATGGAGGAATATCATTGGTGGAGCCTCTGAAGATGGTTGGGCCTAGGACTCTACCCTGAGGAACTCCTGCAGGAATGGCCTAGGCCTGAGATGACTGACCTCCAACAACAATTATCATTTTCCTTTGTGCTAGGTATGATTCCAACCAATGGGGAGTTTTCCTCCTGATTCACATTGAGTTCAATTTTGCCAGGACTCATTGCTGCCATACTTTGTCAAATGTTGCTTCGATGTCAATGGCAGTCACTCTCACCTCAACTGTTTGGGTCAAGGATGTAATGAAGTCAGGAGCTGAGTGGCCCTGGCGGAACCCAAACTGAGCATCAGCCAGCAAGTTATTGCTGTGTAAATAGTGCTTAATAGCAGGGTCAATGATGCCTTCCATCACTTTGCTCATGATTGAGAGACTGCTGGGGCAGTAAGTGACTGGATTGGATTTTTCCTCCTTTTTGTGGACCGGATATATCTGAGCAATTTTACACACGAACATGTGTACATACGAATTAGGAGCAGGAGTTGCCCACTCAAGCCTGCTCCGCCATTCAATAAGGTCATGGTTGATCTGAATATGACCTAAAAATGTCACTTTACAGCCTCCTTACATCTTCTTCACAATTTATTTTCCTTGTGTCATCAGCAAATTTAGTCACCATTCCTTCAGTCCCTTCATCTAAGTCATTTGTATAAATTGTGAAAAGTTGAGGCCCCAACACTGATCCCTGTGGCACACCACTCATCACATCCTGCCAACCAGAAAAAGACCCATTTATGCCAACTCTCTGCTTCCTGTTAGCTAACCAATCTTCTATGCGTGCCAATATGTTATCCCCTACACCATGAGCTTTTATTTTCTGCAATAACCTTCAGTGTGGCACTTTATCAAATGCCTTCTGGAAATCTAAATATGCTACATCCACCAGTTCCCCTTTATCCACAGCACATATGACTCCTTCAAAGAACTCCAATAAATTGGTTAAACATGATTTCCCTTTTACAAAACCATGTTGACTCTGCCTGATTGCCTTGAATTTTTCTACGTCCCTTGCTATAACAAATTTAACAATAGCTTCTAACCTGTTCCCTATGGAAGATGTTAGGCTAATGGCCTATAGTTTCCTGTTTTCTGTCTCCCTCGCTTTTTGAATACATTTGCTATTTTCCAATCTAATGGAACACTCCCTGAATCTAGGCAATTATGGAAATTTAAAACCAGTGCATCAACTGTCTCTCTAGCCACTTCTTTCAAGCCCTTAGGGTGAAGTTCATCTGGACCTGGGGATTTGTCAGCCAGCAGCCCTGAGATGGGTCATCCACTTCTGGCTGAAGATTGTTGCAAAAGTTTCAGTCTTGTCTTTTGCATTGATGTGCTGGGCTCCCCCATCAATGAGGATGGGGATATTTGTGGATCCTTCTCCTCTTGCTAGTCGTTTAATTATCCACCATCATTCATGACTAGATGTGGCAGGACTGCAGAGCTTTGATTTGATCCATTGGTTGTGGGATTGCTTAGCTCTGTCTATTGCATGCTGCTCCTGCTGTTGGTATGCAATTACCCCTGTGTTGTAGCTTCACCAGATTGACAGCTCATTTTTAGGTATGCCTGGTGCTGCTCCTGGCATGCCCTCCTGCCCTCTTTATTGAACTAGGGTTGATCCCCTGGGTTGATATTAATGGTAGCATGAGGGATATGCCAGACCATGAGGTTACAGATTGTGGTTGGATACAATTCCACTGATGCTGATGGCCTTATAGGTGCCCAGTTTTGAGTTACTAGGTCTGTGTGGCTGTCCCTTGGGACTATAGGATTGGTAAATTTGCCCATTTGCATGCCACTTAAATTTGGTTAAATCAGATGTTATTACTGCCAATAGATGTAGAGAGTATGGTTATACTGTGGCATAAAGGCTGGACTGAAGAGTTAAGCACTATGAGAAAACCCATCATAACCTTCTCAAGGGCAACTAGAGGTTACCAATAAATACTGGTCTTGCCAGCAATGCCCACGTCCCAAAGAACAATGGAAAGGAAAACCTGGGCCAAGATTTTTCCTATGGTGGGTGGGCTGGGCAGGAGCAGGCACAGAGCAGATTGGCTCCGCGCTGCCATTTTACGTGGGCAGACCAATTAAGGCTTGTCTAGCATAATACGCGGCTGGTAGCGCTTAGCGCTTAGTGCTACCGGTGCAGGCGGAGGGAGGAGGCTGAGTTGGGTCCTATGCTCTTTCGTGAATGCGCGCAAAAGAGCGCAGCAATCTCCGTCAGGCACGGAGCTGCCTCAGGGAGATTGAATGGATATTAAAATAATTGAATAAATGATTTAAAAATGTATTTAAACATGTCTCCTCATGTGACTATGTCACATGAGTTGGGATATGTTTTTATATTTACGAAAATGTATTTACTTATTTAATAAAAGCTTCAGGAACTCACATCCCGCTTGTGGATGAGGTTTCCTGAAAAACGCAAAGGCCGCTTGGGTTTTTAGCCTGCCCGCCAACCTTAAGGTTGGACGGGCAGTGTTTCTTAATGGCCTTAATAGGGTGCGACTCTGGCATGCGCCTGACGAACAAAATATCACGATGGTGCGTGATGACACACGCCTGCCATCATCGCGTGTCATTTTACGCATCAGCGTGTCAGGCCATCTCCTGCACACCGACCGAAAAATCCTGCCCCTGATCTATATCATGTTCCATCATGTGTTATAAGTGGCTCCTTAGAGAAAGTTTATGCTTGTTTCCACTAATTTTGCACTCATGTAATCTGGATGGGATCAGCTGGACCAGGATAAAAGATAAAGGGCAGGATTTTTGGGCTGGCAGGCGGCTGCGATCGGCGGGCCGGGGACTGGCCGGGGAACGAGCTGCCACCAGCGATTGGCCCTTGACCACGATTTCTGTTAATTGGCCGGCCAGCGTGAAATGCGCATCGAAAGGCTCAGCGCTCCTGGGGTGGGGGCAGGAGGAGGGCGAGGGCTGAAGTCAGCACGGGCACGGGGGAGCGTCGATTGAAAGCTTCCTGAAGGCAGAGAGCTGCCTCAGGGAGCTGAAGAATTTAAATTCAATAAAAGCGGATTTAAAAATCTGTAAATAATGCCCACATTTCAGAATGAGTCACCTAAACATACGGACGCTGAAGTTTGTGTCCAAACATTTTTATCTTTTTTAAAATTAATCTCGGAAACCTCATCCCACCCTTGGATGAGGTTTCCCCAAAAATGCAAAGGCCACCTGTCCAATTCACCCGCCTGCCAATCGTAACTTTGGACGGGCAGCGAAATCTCCCCGCTAATTGTAACTTTAATGGCCTTAATAGGCCCCTTAATTGTCAGCGGGCGCGCTGCCAACTCATGTGTGCGCCCGCTGACCAGAATATCGCACGGCTGCGTGATGACATCGGGACGCTCACCTGGCATCATCACCCGCTATTTTACGCCCAATCGGGTCGGGTACGTGCTCGCCCACGGGGCATAAAATTCTGCCCAAAGAATTTAAAAAGGTGAGTTACACCCAACACCACTTACACTCGTATTTTCCACAACCTTTCACACTCGTTCGAGATTAAAATTTACCTGAATCAGGACCCACATACAAAACTGGTTACGCCCCTTAGGTTGAAATTGCAAGAACTGTATTGGTTCAGGAAAGCTCTTTCAATTGTGCTCAATTTGTTAGCCATAATCATAAAATGCTTATTTCTGGCGATAAGCCCATTATCAGCCTTATTAAGAAAACTATAACAGGTTTCCACTCTCAAATAATTCAAGGAATACTTTTAAAGGGAAGTAAGAAACAATTGCATCCTATTTTTCTGCCTGATTCATTAAAAATTTTACATTTGTGATTATGCAAAATAATTTTAGCAGTTATATGGAGCATAATTTAAACTGTGGAATTTCAAGCATGTTTTGGATTCAATTTCTCCATTAAACTACAGCAGAAACTCCATCCGAGGAAATTTTAGAAACAGAAACCATTGGTCCAGCATGTTCACTCCTTCTCTTCACTATCTCCCTTTATCCACTCTTTCTCCAATAGAAGTCTTGCTCCTGGCTTTATTTCCCTTGAGTGTTGGTACTCCTGTATTGTTAGATTCCATTGCTTTTTCATTCCCCAAATTATCTGAATCATCATCACTTTCTTCATCCAGCACAGACATATGCTTAGTCCTTCATCACCATCTTTCTTCACTACAGACCTGCACTTGGTTGCTTTTCATCACCATCCTTCTCCAGCACAGGCTTAGGGCCTGGACAGTTGATGGCATGATATTGAAGTAGCACAGATATCTCACCATGTTGTAGGGCTGAAGGACATTACAGAGTTAGGGAAGGATGAAGCCAAGGAAGGATTTGAAAACAAGGATGGGAACTTTCACATCAAGGCTTTGCCAGCTTGGGAGCCCATGAAAGTTAGTGAGCACAGGGGCCTGTGGTGTTGACGCAAGTGGTGAGCTGCCAGTAATATTCCAGTACCAATGTATACTCTATTACAAAAAGGGTCTGCTTAAATAAATAAGGAATTGCAAAAATATTTTCAAAAGACTATGATTAGCTTTCTTTTTGCCATTTCCAGCTGCACTTACCAGTTAGGCATGACATAGTACAATTGGCAAGCTCACAAGCTGCAAGCTTCGCATTTTCTCAGGGTCAGTAATCAAAACTAGAAGTTGGTGGTTGTCCACATAAACATGGAGGTGGGAAAATCAAGGTGGAATTAAGTTGCAGGTAAACATTTTCAACAAAACGCTTTTCGATTTTAGTCCAGAAATGTGAGATGTGAGCTGAGATTTAATTTGAAGGTGACTGGAAAATCGGGGGTGAGCTGGCCTCTGCCAACCCTGGATGCCACGACTGAGTTTTACGATCCTCAGGCAATTAGTTGCCAGAGGGCATGGCTTCCGCAATGCCACCCCGCCCCCCTGCGGAGGCAGGGTGTCCCACTTCCAAAAACCTTTGGCCAATCTGAGGTTGAGAAGAGAAACTTTTCAGCCCTAGAAGCACCATCAGCAGCTGTGGACACCACTGGGGCTTTAGTAGGCCTCAGACCAGAAGCCGCATTGGAGTAAAGGTAAGAGGGGCAAGCCTGCCAAGGCCAATCAGAAAGGCACTGGTGAGTGTGGGGGTAGGTGGCAGAGGGGTTGCCATTGAGAGGCCATGGTGGGGAGGGGAGTTCATCAAGTAAGGGTGGCTCTTGCTGCTGGGGGAGTGCCCCCCATGAGGCATAGGGTGTACGAACAGGAGGGCTCCCCAAAACCTGCAGGCAGGCATGGACCTCCTGTTGCTGGTAAAATGCCAGTAGTTGTGGGAAAAGGCCTTTAGTGGCCACTTAAGGGCCTCAGTTGGCCCAAGGGTAGGCAAGCTGTTTTGAATTAGCAAGGCACCCTCTTGTCATCCTACCTGAACCTGCCAGCCTGCTCCTGGGGAGCTGTACAATTCTGGCCATGGAATGAAAAACAAAAACTTTGAGAAACAAGTTTTTGTTAGTGAATGGATCTTATTTCACTGCAAACCACAGTCACTGGCCTAGAAATCTCCCCAATAAAAGGAGTGCTGCTGGCTGCTTATGCCTGTTCACATGGTTATGGGGACCACTTGAAAATTGTGTTGGGAGGATATGATCATTAGAGAGACATGTAACCTATGCTACTCTTGTTTTGTTGGGCAGGGATGGAAGGGGATGGGACCATTGGAAATAGGACATCACAGATGCCACCTAATGGTACCATGCACATTTAAAAGGTGGCTGTGGGCAGCAGGAAATATTTCTAAGGAAGAAAATGGTTGATAAACCTGCAGAGGCACCAAATTTCTTTGAAGCAGCTTTGACTTTGGTGTAGGCAGTTTAAGGGAGGCTGTGGCATTGTGGCATAGGCAGTGTCACTGGGGACTAGTATTCCAGAGGCCCGGTGTAATGCTCTGGGGACCTGGGTTTGAATCCCACCAAGGTAGATACAGAATCCAATAAAAATCTGGAATTAAATGACCATAAAATGATTGCCGTGAAAACTCATCTGGTTCACTAATGTCCTTTATGGAAGGAAATCTGCTGTCCTTACCTGGCCTGGCCTACATGTGACTCCAGACCCACAGCAATGTGGTTGACTCTTAAAATACCCTCTGAACAAGGGCAATGCTCAACAAGGGATGGGCAATAACTGCCGGCCTAGCCAGCAACGCCCACATCCCATGAGCGATTATAAAAAAAGGAGGGAGATTCTGAACCTCCAAGGGGCAGAAAGCTCTCCAGATAAAACCTTCAGAGACATTTGAGTTGAAGAGCTGACTGCAAGGTGCTTAGTTCCCAGGGCTTGACTGTAATGCCAAAATAAATTTTAAATCACCTCACCAGGTTTGTCAAGCTAAGAATTCTACTTCTCAGATCAACTACTTTCCACTCACAACCACACTAACTGCAGCCCGAATAGTTATAACATTCCACTCTCCTCTGTCCCTTTTCTCTCCCATAATCCTAGCACCACATTTTACTTCAATTCTTTCTGTTCTTCCTCACACAATTGGTGCCTATTACACATAGCACTATTGTAATGCTCACTTCTCCACATTGCATAGCTTGCGCACAACAGCCTCACTATCCTACCATGGAAGAACATCTTCTAGAGAGTTCACAGGGCTAGCCCAAAGGCACACTCTTCATCTTGCAGGAGAAGGTGGTTTACACCATAAGAAAGCAAATGACAGTTGGAGAAAGGCAAACCGCCTACATATCCTTTTCCCAGTGGAGGAGCAGATCCTTGACCTGAGGGACAAGGGGCGAGTTATGGCCACAGTGAGTGGAGATATTGAAGGAGGGATGAGGGGGGTGGGTGACTGCCAGTGGCTCCTGAGAAGGCTGAGGAGCCAGGCAGAGAACTTTTGCTTTTCCTGGATCCACATCAAACCTTTACTCACCATTTGATGGCAAGAACTTTCCAGGCCTGAAACTTGCTGCATCCTGTGTAACCTTCATTGGCAGACAGTTTTAAAACAGGCATTAAGCCCCTCGTGACTACGTGCAAAGGACCTATTGACTGAAAAATGGGCCAACACAATATCAGGTCAGATGTCTTCCAGGCTTCTTTGGTGCACAGAACATTAGACTGGTGAAATTGGGCTTCCTCCCGATACCAACCCACAGGCAGGCTCTTCTCCCCAGTATTAACTTCATGGTCAGCACAAGCTCTCTTAAGGTCCCTGAGAGTCCTCTGGCTCGCAGACCAATTTCTGCTGCTGGCCTGCAGTCCTGATGTCACTCCCATCGGTTTCCGGTTGGGAAGATGTGCTGCAGCATTCAAGTGAGGCATGCGAGTTAAAGTGACCCTGGCCTTGTGCTGAACACTCTGCAGGACATTCCTTTCCGCCACTGAATGGTCCTGATTTCAAATCAAACCTTTTGTTTTTGAATTGAAATTAACTGCTTGTAGCCCTGAGATAAAATCCGTCGACATATGCCTGCAGTAGCAACAATAAAGCCTTTAGCATAGTCAAACATCCCAAGCAACTTCAAAAAGCATTGTCAAACAAAATTTGATGCAAAGCCACATTGCAATATATCAGGACAGATGTCCGAAAGTTTGGTCAATGAGGCTGGTTTGAAGCGGAGTCTTAAAAGGAGGATAGAGAGAGATACAGAAGGACAGAAAAGTTTAGGGAGGGAAGTTTAGCGAGAGAATTCCAGAGCTGAGGCCCGAGGCAGCTGAAGGCATGGCCACCAATGGTGGAGTGATTAAAAGAGGGGATACTCAAGAGGCCAGGATTGGAGGCAGCGTAAGTGATGATGCAACTGCATGATTCATATGCACTGGGACCCGATACTCTGGAATGTATTGTTCATGTGCTGTAAAGCAGCAGGAAGAACACTTAAAGTATTGATTTTACCAATTCCAAATCCTCAAAAATACCCGCTATCTCAGATATGTCAAAGTGGAAAAGATTTCCTAAGTCGATAATGCAAGTTTTGCTGGCCATGGAATTGAGACTGTATGCAGCTGCCATCAATTTTCTTCTCAATGAATATGAAATTAAATTGTTCACTGCATGGGAACTTAACATCGCAGAATTAAAGGGAGTCTCATATTGGTGAGATTGGAGTTGGATCATTGGCTCCATGAAATCCAACTTTACATGCTTCACAGCCTGAATAAATATGAATACTAAGGTTTATCCTTTGATCTTGTGGATGTTTGGTGACTATTTAATGGTCCATATAGCTTAACTGTGCCTTGTTAATCACGCACTTATTTCTTCATGTTTATTGATGCTCAAGATAAAAATAGATATTTTAACCAATCGTCTCTGAATTTTATTTGTTGTTGCTAAAAATAGAAACTGAAACGACTTAAAAACATAGGTTTTTAAATTGCCAATAAGGAATGTTTTTTAAAGGGATATATGTGGCATAACCTCACTGGTGAAGCCACACAGAGGTGCATAATATTATATTGTATAGGGGATAAATTGATACTGAGGAGCAATTTTAAGGTATTAATTTCATCAAGCAGTTCAGATAATGTCATGATGTGTGTAACTGAAGCTGGGATAGTTTAAAACTATGATTGCATCAATGCATATATTTTATTGAAGTGGTTTTATTGAGGTTTTAATCCAGCGGCAATTGTCAGGGATGTTGATGCTTCATATAATTGATGTGGGACAATGTCTGTAGTGAAAAGATTAAAGATAACCAACAGTTAATAACTGGAAAATAGCAGTTAGTATACATCATGGCTATTAGCAGCCCATAGTTTATGGGAAATAAACTAGAGTGCTAACTGAGTTGCAATGTCAGAATGCAAAAGCTTTATTATCTGTAGAAAACCGATCTGCTGTGCCTGCTCTATTTATACAATATAGTTGATTAATTAAAAACAAATCAAGTTTAAGCTGAGACTGCTATTGGGTCGGTGGAAATTCTGAGCTTTGAGGTCAAGTTGTGTTTTCAGTTTTCAGCTCACATGCTGGCACCTAACTCATATAACAACATTCTAGCTCATCTAAATCTCTACTGTTCATAACCTATACCCCACAGAAGTCCTGCCACTCACAAGACCTGCTCTCACTAACATTGGCCCCTGGTCCCCTGATACCTCAAATTGAAAATTCTTCTTATTTTTTAATGTCCCTATGGCCTTCCCTCTTTCTAATGCTTTAACCTTATGCACTTTATGCTACAACCCTCACCAGATTCTACATTCCTCTGACTCTGAAACCATTGACAGCCACCCTTTCAATGCATAGATCCCGCACTCTGAAATGTCTCCTCCCAAATGCCTCCACCTCCCTCTTCTCCTTTAACAGCCACCTTACAACTCAACTTGTTGAACAATCTCTTGGAAACTGGTCCGAACTTCTCCTTCTGTGATTCCACGTCCATTTTTTTCTCAAAGCTCTGTGAAGCCCTTTGGGATTTTATTTATTGAAAAGACATAGGCCGAATTTCCTGCTACCACTGGCGGTGGGCATCGTGGCAGGCAGGGGGGGAGTATTTTGCGGGAGGGGCAGAAATTGGTTTCACACCGGCGTGAAATCACAGTGAGATCATCCGATGGTGTCCGCACCGCAAATCCCACTGGAGGCCAGTGTGAACCCGATTTGATCCCGCTAATGGGATACAAAGTAAGGCCCAGCCAGAATTGTCCCCCCACCCCCCCCCACACTTTACGATTTACCATTACGCTGGCGGGAAAACGCGCTGGCCCGGAGCATGTCCGATCAAGCGTGACGTGAAGAAATCAGGACTTAACTACCTTTAGGGCCTTGCTCAGATCGTAGATGCCCGAGGAGAAGGAGACGCTGGAGCCCTACAGCTACCAGACCCTGGAGGAACACGTGCATCGCATGCTGGGTGGATCCTCACGTGCATGGCTCTGCCCTGAAGCTGCTCTCGGAAGGCGGGACGTCTCCATGCAGCAGCTTCGACTTTGCTGAGCCTTCAGAACTTCACGGACTTTGCCATGGGCTGGTATGGGTGATTGGCGAAAGTGTGGGGAGTGGGGATAGGGTGGTGTACTGGGGAATGGGGGCGGGGGGGGGGTGCGGTGGTGAGGTTGGAAGTGGGAACAAAGGTGTCGGGACAAGGGAAGGAGGGGTCGAAAATGTTGGGGGATAAGGTTGGGAGGCGGGAGGAGGGAGAAAGGTGTAAGGGACGGAGGGGGGAAAGGTGTCCAGGGGGAGAAGGGAGTTCGGAGTGAGGAGGGAGTACAGGGGGAGGAAGGAGAACAGGGGAAGGAAGGGGTAAGAGGAGGTGGAATGTCCAGGTGAACGTGCAAAGGAGGGGTCTGTGAAGTAAATGACTGCCTTCCTGGAGAGCAAACTCAGGGTGGGTGTGGTAGGATAGAGTGGTGAACGTGAGAGGGGCAGTGGGAGCTGGTGGGGTGGGTGCGCGAGGGTGCATCAGTACTGGTAGGAGGTGTGGCAAGGGTGGTTGGTGGGGACACGGAGGCAGATATTGACCCAGGGGGTGAGAAGAAGGAGCTTGGGGAGGTCAAAGTGGAGGGGGTGGGATTTTCAGGAAGGTAGGGAACATACAAATTTGCTTGGATATCCTGGAATGACAAGGATTTGGGCTGTAGGGCAACAGGGGGGAGGTGGAAAGTGATGGGTGAGAGAACATGGGTGACCGGGGGAGGGGAAAGGATGAGGGAACTAATCAATAACTTAACAACTACCATGCTGTGCAAATCGAAAGTGAGCAGAGCCTTGTGTTCTTTGCGCACAGGTACTGCATGGGAGTGGGATCGGTGGGATGGTGGAGATGCAGGTCAGCTCAGATGAACTGAAAGGGAACCCCAGCAGGCAGCATTGAAAATGCTCGGGACAGTTAAGGATGAAGGCTCCACTTGTATGGGATTCCTTGAGGGGAAGGAGCAGCTGGAGGTGCTCGTTGAGGTGCCCTGTTTCTCTCTCATGCCGCCACAGTAGGAACACACCCATGGCTAACACGATGGAGTGCAGGGTCTGTGCTCATCTCCACTTTCTGCTGGACCAGGGTCTCCATGGCATCCACAACCCTGGCAGATGCACTCCTCCAACTCATGTGCCACTCTGTTGGCTTGCAACAGCTTTGCATGACATTCCCACGCCTTCTGCTGACTCTCCAGGATGAGTTGGAAGGTCGAATCCAGAGGCTTGTCACCTGACTCGGGACTGACAGATGCCTTTTCCCCAGCAGTGTTCCGAGTGCCGGGGAGCTCGGCAGAACCCACCTCCTCCTGCAGCAGACAGGTGTCCGTGCAGTGTTCCCCAGGTTGTGAACACAATCCTTCTCTAGATGTAGATCCCACTGAAGTGTGTGTCTCTGTGCTTGTGGAGGGTGTGGGTAAGTGCTGTGACAGGTCTTCCAGGCTGCTTATTTCCAGCTCTTCAATGGAGGAGGTGTCCTTTTCATTGGAGGTGAGGACCTAGATGGACCTGAGGGGCTGGCTGGCTGAAGGCACCTGTTGCTTGACAGAGAGCCCTGTGAACCAAAGTAAAGATAGTTAGTGCCGAGTCAAAAGCAGGAGAGAGAGCACTCACAGTTGCGTTGAGCGAGGGATGATGTGGTGCAGATTGCTCACGTGGGTGTTCACCACTGACCTCATCGTCACTGCAGGCACGGTCCATGTCCTCACCAGCCAGTGTGATGGCACACTCCTCAAAGTGAGTGGAGGGGTCTAATGCAGGCCAGTCCACCCCAATGTGGGACCTCTCCTTTCTGTTGTGAACCAGCTTCTCTGGCATGAAAATAGATGGAGAGAGTGTGAGCAGGGCACATGGCACTGTGTGGAATGTTTGTGTGGTGAGCGGAGCCATGGACAGGATGAGGATGCGAGCTCCAGAGGATATGAACCTGATGGAGATGTGAGGGTGTATGTGAGAGTTAATGGTGTTGTCTCTTGAGGTGTGAGATCCCTGTGGATGTGTGAGGGGTTTGTCTGTGTGTGAGTCAAGAGTGATGAGGTGGTTGACTTACCCTGGCGGAACGGAACAGAGTATTCATCCTCTTCTTGCACTGGATGGCTGACCTCCTCTGTGCTCCAGAGGTGCTGACTACCACTGCCACCGCCTCCCAGGCCGGATTGATGACTCTGGCGGACCTTCTGCAGCCAGAGTTAGGGTCGAGGACATTGCGGCAGCCTTCCATTGGGTCCAAAAGGCTCAGGGTCCAGAGAGACATCACTAAATTTGGGGGCTGCCGCCTTCTTTGCTTGAGGGGCCATCTGTCGCCTGGTGCGGTCCTGGTCTGTAGACATGAAGTAGGCTATGTCCTGGGGCGCTTTAAGTATGGTGCCCGGAGCAAGGAAACTTTGAGGTCATGGAGTGGCGGGCAAATCTGAGCCCATCCACCAGCAATCCGATGTGTTCCCCGTGAATGCATAATTGATGAGGCAGGACGCGCCGGATATGGCCTGAAAATCCGCCATTGGGGCCAATGGGTAAAGCGTTGTATTTTCACACCCGCTACCACATTTAGTGCGAATCTGGGATGATTCCACCCACAATATAAATAGAACTCGTTCTAATTAAGTTAGGATAAGTTAAATAAAGAAGTTTTAAAACTGCCCTCCTGACGTTAGTTCTTAAAATTTTAAAAACCAGTGGGCCTTAAACTGTATTCCTCATGATGAGTCAAGGTCTATGCTGTTTGGAGTGTTGTGGCATGTAATGAACAATGTGTTACCAGGGATCACTGATTTACAGTGACTCAGTGGGAAAGAATGAAACTGTAGTTATATAATTTTCTATTTTTGGCTTTGCTGACGGTTGGAATCAAGGACATTCTACAACGAAAATCATGGCACAGCATTTCTGCTGGGTCTCTGACCTTATGGGATATGAGATGCCCAGCCTAAAGTAGGTAGATGCCTCATTGCCCGTGCAAATCAGGGTCTTAAGATGTCAATAAGGGCCCAGTGCGGTTTTCAAGTACCATTGGGCTGTGCTTGATGCACCAAAACTGGTAATCACATATTGCCTGCTCTATAGAATTTACAGCACAGAAACAGCCTTTTTGGTCCAACAGGTTCATACAGTGGCCGGCATTTTCCAGCCCTGTGTGTGCAGGACCTCTGCAGGCGAGGCGGCGCCCGAGCCAGGGGTGCATTGACTTGCGGCTGGACTGAAAAATCCTGGCAGCAGGCGGGAGCAGAAAATCCCGGCCACTGAATGAACCTGTTGGACCAAAAAGGCTGTTTCTGTGCTGTAAATTCTATAGAGCAGGCAATATGTGAGAACCAGTTTTGGTGCATCAAGCATGTGCTTATGTTCCAGATGAACCTTCTCCCACCCTGCCTCTTCTCAGACAATCTACATATCCTTCTATCCCTTTCACTGTCATGTATCACTAGCTTCCGCTTAAGGCATTGAGTGGCATAGTCAGTCATCTGGAAAAGGCAAGTTAGTGGTTTTAATATGACATTGTGGAATCAGGAATGTATCAAATACAATTGGATAAAAGGTGATCTAATTAACCTAGATTAATTAGCTTAAAATTTTTCAAAATTAACTTACTCAGAAATAATATCATGAGTAATATGAAAAAAAATTATAATTAAAGAATCAAATGGATGTTTTATTTCTCTAATACTGTTTCTCTCTATTGCAGCTCTCTCTTCTATCTCACGCACAATGCTGTTTGAGCAATGCCTCGATTTAAAATTCTCACCTGTGTTTTCAAATCCTGTTCATGGTCTCTCCCCACTCTATCTCTCTAACCTCCTTCAGCTTCACAACCTTCTGAGATATCTGCTCTCTTCTAATTCTGAACTCTTGAACATCTTAGGTTTTAAATGCTCTACCACTGGTGGCTGTGCTTTCAGCTGCCAGGGTCCTGAGCTCTGGAATTCCCTCTCCATGGCTTCACCACCCGTCTTGCTTTCTGCCTTTAAAATGCCCCATAAAATCCACATCTTTGACCAAGTTTTTGGTCATCTCCCCTAATATCCTCTTACTTGGCACAGTGCCATATTTTATGATTCTCTTATGAAGTACTTTGTGATGTTTTATTAGTCTAAAGGTGCTATATAAATACAAATTATCCTTGTCATAAATTGAATCAAAATTAAGCATTTGGTAAGAGTCTAAAGGTGAAAGTTTATCTAAATTTATTTTAAACAATTCTCCAGATGGTTTACAAACATAAGACCCAGAAAAAGAATGAGGAGAGGAAATCAGCACTTGGAAAACTGAGAGGAATATACTGATGCTGGGAAATTCTACTGCCTAACATACTCAGGGAAAAAATGATGAAATGTTTTAGAAATCACTTCAATTGCTTCAGTTTCCTTTATGCACTCCACCAGTTTTTAGGCTTTCAATTTTCATTTTACCTTCATTTCATTCTTGAAATGAAACGTTTTATTTAACCTCTTTGTTTGTCCTCGGGGCATTTTGAAAGTCAGAATATGTTTTCACAACATTGGCTTTCGATTGGCTGAAAGTTGGTCATTTGTTTAGACAGTTTTATTAACAGGCGACTGAATGTGACCCAAAAATGGAGGGAAAAGGGGAACTTAAACTTGCCCATAGACCATTGCCATTTTTTCTCACACATCTCCACCTTTCTCCCACCCTCTCCTCTCTTGAAGATATTCATGCATTGCTGGAGTCTGGTTCCCCAGGGACTCGCATCTCACTAAAGAAGCATTGCCATCGCTGAATCCCGAACCATCAACATCCTTGCTTTCAGTTTCCCTTCTTGTAATTGATCAGGTATCTACGTCACCCTTTTTGTCATTTAATTTCTCCTGCCTTCCACTCTGTCACAGACTTGCCCTTTCATTCTTCCCCCCTCCCACTTCCCCTGCCTCTGCACCTGTTATATCTCTAACTTTTCCAAGTTCTGATGAAAGTTTATCAATCTGAACTGTTGAGCTGAATTTTCACGCAGGTGTCAGGAACCCAACATCGGGACTAAGGCCTGGGTTTTCATCCTCGAGGCGCATAGCAGGAGTCAGGAAAATTGCAGGCTCGGACCGCCGGTCTAGGGGGAAAGTGCCCGCTGTTATGACACAGCAATTTGTAAAGGCTGAGTTATTTAAAATCCTAGAGGGAAACTTTAAACAACTGTCATAACCTATATTTTCAATTGGTATGTTTTGAGTTGCAAGTCTAAATTCAGGAATAAGACCACCAGTTCTCAAGAGGTTTTTATATCAAACTTAATGAAGCATTTATTGATTTACAACAAATTAAAAACATGCACATGGCTACAAATTACTAATAACACAACTTTTAACAAATTCCCAAATTAATCTCCACTAAGGCAATAACCAATAAACTTAAACAGACACCAGGCAAAGCATTTTCACCTTACGAATTCAAAATGATAGTTCCTTTCAATTTGCTTCCTTTGCAGACAGTTGTAGGCTTACAGCTGCTTAGATATTACATGCCTTTGCCCTGCACACACAAACAACTTTCTGTTATGCCCTTTGAATATAAATTCTTGTTTTATCACCAGGCCCTTTGAATGCCACCTCTTCTAACAATAAAACCCCTTTCATAGTACCAATTTTATTAGTAATATACATATATTGCTTGGTGTCTCCTAGCTAGGTGCAAGATTTCACCCCCACTCTTGAATGCTCTATTCAACAAAATGCAAATGTACCCTTTATCTGACTGTTCAAATTTCAAAACTACCAGATATCAAAGCACCCAGACTAGCTGGCTTTAATCCAATTAACATGGACTAAACCGCTATTTAAAAAAAAATTCCAATAACATCATATAAATTAATGCCTCTTCATGACACCTGCAAAGACAGGATTTTCATTGTAGGGTGTGGGGGGGAGGGTGTGTGCTGCAGTCAGGCCAGCTGACTCAGGGAAGAGGTCAGAGACAATTGCAAGTGCTGCCAGGTGGTGAGGTGGTCTGTTTAAAAGGGAACTTCAGTCCAGTTAAAATAAAAACAGAAAGGCCCTCAAGCCCTCACCCTTCTACCTCTGGGCCCTCCCCATGCCCCATCCATACTAACTCATGCCCCCACTCACCTTCAATGGTCCCTCATGACCCCATGCTAAGGTAGTCCCCCAAGCAACCTCTATGATCCCTCATGTCCCCATGCCAAGGGATGCCCCCCAAACAATCCCTATGTCTCTCACCCCTCATATCCCCCATACCAAACTGTGGGACCTGCATGCCCATTCACCCACCATACACTGTATTGGATGATTTAACTCTAAAGCAACCAAACCCTTTATAATTTCAATAGCTGAAGCTGCAAGCACTTGAAACCTCTTAACCTTATGTAAATAAACACTGTGCAACCGACAGCTGAGATCAGACAGTCAGAGCTGTCAATCAAGCAATGTTTACTCTGAGGCTCAGGTCTTTCAACAGATTAATGGATTTCTGGGCTCCCAGCCAAACACCTGAAGCCAGCCATTTCAGGAATGCTGGGTGCGGGCTTTTGACCTGAACCTGCCTGAAACCTTAAAAGGCACTCTCAAAAATCAGAAACCCTAGGAAGGGGGTCGGGAATCCCAGAATTGGATCCCATTTACCATCTTTAAAGTGCTCTCGAGTCACCTCAACTTGGTGAAAATCCAGCCCTCTAGGTTTGCACTCTGTAGCTGATTTAAACTTTGACATCTTATGGTCAGTCTTCTTCTGTGCAGGATTACTAACCCAAACACAGCTAACTAATCCTCAGAAACACATGCAAGAAAATAATTTTGCCTTTATGTTTATTATAAAATGATTGATAGGCAGAGCGACAGATTGGAAAAGTATGCATATATGTGGGTTAAATTGCCCTGATTCTATGAAAATGACTCATCCTCTGATATGCAATCACGTCTAAACACAGTGCAGTTTTTTTTTTACTCAGGCCTCCTCATGGCGATATGCTGATTGGGAGACCAAGGGAAAGCAGTCCTGCACACATGTTGTGCTGGAGAGGTACTTTACCTGATATATCTGGCAGATATTACCTCCCCTCGGCTCTTGGTTTTCCTGAGACCTGGCAATTGTATAGTCAGTTGCGTTAAATCCAAAAGGCTGCTAACATCTGAAGCTTGCAGCCTCATTAACGTATTTCACATAGCCACCAATGAAGAGCAGATTAGTTGGATGAGGTTCAGAGGAGGCTTACTAAATTGATACCTGGAATGAGTGGGTTGTCCTTTAAGGATAGGTTGGACAGACTGGGCTTGTTTCTGCTGGAGTTTCGAAGAGTCAGGGGTGATTTAATTGGAGTATATAAGATCCTAAATGAACTTGACAAAGTGGACGTGGAAAGGATGTTTCCTCTTGTGGGTGAGTCCAGAACTAGGGGTCACTGTTTTAAAATTGGGTGTTGCCCTTATTGGATAGTGATGAAGAGAATTATTTTTCTCTCAGAGGGTTGTGCGACTTTGGAACTCTCTGCCTCGGAAAGCAGTGGAGGTGGGGGTCACTGAGTATTTTTATGGCAAAGGTAGATATGTTCTTGTTAAGCAAGGGAATCAAAGGTTATCGGAGGTAATGGGGAATGTGGAACTCGAAGCACAAACAGATCAGATGTAACGATGTTACTGAATGGTGGAGCAGGCCTACTTCTGCTCCTATTTCGTATGTTCATAATCACCTGCTCAACAACCTGCCCTGTTTAAACCAGGAGTGGGCAAACGGGTTGGGGTCAGGTTCTTCATTTATAAGATTTTAACCTCTCCCCTCCCCCCACCCCTCCCTAACAGCCTTTCTACCACCCATCCTAGGGATGGTTACAATTCCGCTAATGTGTCATGTACCACAGATACTGCGGTCATTATCTTTCTAATGTTACACAACCTGAAAGCTACAGCAATAAAAGCACAAAGTAGATGCTGAGTAGAAAATCAATGTTGACTACTAACATAAATCTCAGCTTTTTGAATTAATAGAGGAAATATGCTGCATTACAAACAGCAAAATTACTGTGCTGTTATACAGTACATGATTTTTTCAGAAATTATTAATTTCAAATTATGTAAATAATGTAAATGAAAATATATGATTGATTTTTGGTGATTTGGTGATTCTGTCTAGTTTTCTCTTGCTGTATAAACAATCGTGGGCAGACCTAGATGAAGAAGTTTCTGCCATCAAGCAATTTCGACATTTGCGGAGGACGGAGTGAAATGCCTTCAGGGCAAGCAAGTGCGGCACAAAGCCAAAGCCTCCATCCAATACTGACTTCATAAGCAGTATTTACAATCAGTTGTGCAAATCAAGACTTGGCCTCATGTCACACATGTGCCAACATCAGCCAACACTACAAACCGGTACTTTTTCTTGCTGAACACTCACCCATCGAAGTGATGGGCGAATTCATCATAAAGTAGATCGACTTTACCTCATTTCTCCACACCACTGCCCCTCACATTAACTTTCACCGGGATGTAGCAGCCAGACTGGAAAGCTTTGTTAATTTATTAAATGCAGTAATTCAATAAGTTTTGCTACAATGAATTGAGTTCTTTTACCCTTGCTTTTCTTTCCTCTAATAAAGATCCTAACTCATCTTCAAGTTTGATTCCATGGGTCATGGTAGCCGTCCAAGGCCATTCATCATACCCGAGCTTTGACAGCCAATATCAGCAGACCACAGGGGCATTAACGCTTAATCCTGTCCTCAGTTGAGGTTCACACATGGGGTAGAACTTTCCGCTTGATGTGTGGGCACGTGCTCGATACGCTTGAGTGTGAAATAGTGCATGATGTCGGGCGAGCATCCTGATGTGTTTGCACGCTTGCGTGATATTTCGGTCAGCAAGCGCGTGCAAGAATCGACAGTATGCCCACCTACAGTTAGGAGGCCTATTAAATCCATTAAAGTAGCAATTGACAGCGTTTCTTTTGCTGCCTGTCCAACGTTATGGTTGGCAATCGGGTGAATCGGCCAGCCGGCCTTTGCATATTTAAGGAAACCTCATCCACGGTGGGGTGAGGTTTCCACTATTAATTTAATAAAACGTTTGGACAGAATTTTCATCATCTATATTTTCATGCGAGTGAATCTGATGTCTGGACATTCTTTTCTGGAGGTTCCAATCTTTATTGGTTGGTTTTAAATTCTTCAGCTCCCTGAGGCAGCTCTCCCTGGCTTCAGGGAGTTTTCTTTGAGTGCTTCCCTGTGCCCGTCCAGACTTCATGGCTCACCCTCCTCCCTCACCCCCCCACCCCGGCAGCGCTGAGACTTGCAGCGCGCGTTTCACACTGGCTGGCTGTTAATTGGCCAGCCGGCGTGAAATAGCAGTCGGGGGCCGATCGAGGTTGGTGGTGCCTTCTCCGGCAGCTCCCGGGCCCACTGATCGCGGCTGCCCGCCGACCGGAAAATTCTACCCGTGCACTTTTCAACAGGGATCACCAGGTTGTTACAGGATTAGTAACGTTGGGCTGGTTTCTTTCTGTTGCCAAGTCCAGGAGCAACAGGACAAATTGTAGTGCCCCGCTGTCAGTCTAACTTAGCAACTTTCCTGTGTGACTGTTTCACACTCTGTAATGCATTTATCCACAGATGCAAGAGGGCTTATGTACCTTGAACGGATTTAGGTTAATGCATTGTGGTGTTTGCAGGATTAACACAAACCATTCCAACTTATTTCAACAAGTGCTGAAAATGCCTCCAATAAACTACATGTTCTGAGCCTGAAGCTTTCCAGTTCAGCGTCAGAACATAATTTCCACCGAGTATTTTTATTTACAAACATTGAAAATATGTGTGAATGTAGTTTTACATTTATGAAGCAGGAAATTACTGCTTTCATGAATTGTGTCACTTTTAATAAATTTAAATCAGAACGTCAATTGTGAGCCAAAAATATAATTCAAAGCTGATGAGACCTAACTGGCTAAATTAAACTTGGCAGAGATTTGCAATTGGTTGTCAGAGTGCCCTCACTGTTGACACTAACTCCGAGCCTTAAAGCAAAGATAAAAATAGTATTATTTCAACATGTAAACTATAAAAAAGAGGATTTTATATATCCCAGACTTGTTGCTTCCTTTCCCACCCTGATTTTCTGACATCTTCTCTTGAGCAGGCTAATTCTCACTCAATTACAACACTACAGGAACCAGCAGCCCTGATCTGAATAATTATTCTTTATGTGCAAGTCTTGACACCAATCTGCTACAGGATTTTTAACTATGGTAGGCATCACACCTTGCGTGACAAGGCCCACACTGGCTATACACAGTCTCAGCCACACAAACCGCACACACACCCACACATATACACAAACACATATCTACCCATCCATGCACACACACAGCACTAACTCACACACATATATGTACAAGTTTATACACATGCACACACAAACACATACACATATGCATTAACATACACATTCATTAGCACACAATTACACACACACACACACACACATGCAGTATCACACACACATACCATACACACCCACATATGTACACTGCACACATGCACACTTTCCAATTGGATACCACTCAGGAATGGAAATTCTTGACAATTTATATAGTTCCGTTTCTGTTACCCTGGCTAAGACAGCACAGACCAAACATCAAGAATGAAACCTTCCTGATCTGTGAGTTTCAGACATTCACCCAATTTTAACTCACTCAAAACCCATTCACTTACACAAAGTCAAAGGGCTTGACCTAAATAGCCAAGTGGTTATGGTACTGGGCTTGTAACCCCACGATCAAGAGTTCAAATCTCACTAATGGCAAACTATGAAACAATATAACTTCATCATGAAATAGATGGAACAGGTTTGTACTCAAAAGAGTTACATAAAGTTAAAAGCAGGTCCTTTAAAAAAATTGCTTGCTGGCCCATCAGCCTCCAGCTTTGTTTAAGAATAAAATTCAATTGAATTATAATTCAAGAAAGGAGTTCCATGAATGTCAGAGGGAGAGTTATTTTAAAATCAGCTTTTACAGAGTTAAAGTGCACTCCACAACAATTTCAATTCCTTTTTTTAGTTTAGTTACACTAACTGTTTGCCAATGTGGCAGTGTGCTAAAAGGTTCATTGTTTAGGTTTGGCAGTTGATATTTTTGCAAGCCAGCCATGGAGGTTAGTGCAAACTGATGTCAGTCACTAGGGCGCTGTTGACTATTCTAATAACCCTCCATACAGTCAGAAAATCTTCTGGCAAATAATCACCAAAGAACTTAAATCACTGAATTAACCCTTCAAATACTGGATTTTCTTCATAGCTTTTAAAATAGTCAGATAATTTCTAGAAGCTTTCATATCTGTAATAAAACCTGTCATCCTTTAATGACTCAATAAGTAAAATGTGTTATAGGGAGCAAAGCCAACAGATACAGAGTAGACACTTCTGAAGAGCAACCCTAGTGTGTGTTCAGTTAACCAATTTTAGCCATGCAATAGGACAAAATTGGCTTCAGTACGTGCAGTTGGGGAAGTGGGTGATGGGAACATTAACCAAAATCTCTCTTCCAATTGTTATTTAATGTTCATTGCTAAAAGAAATGCCTCTGGGTGGGCATAGTGGAATAACTGATTGTTCTACTAACAGTTTCTTTCTGGGCCCATCCATGATGAATAGCCACATCAACAGCTAGTCAGACTAGGAGCTTTACATATCAACATAAGTCACCATGCCCAGCAGAGGAAAAGAGTGGAAACGTTTGAAACAAAAACCTAGGGAGAAATTTCTAGCCCACAATATTTCAATTCAGCAATGAGATCAGCTAGTGGATTTTCTCCTTTTCCTCCAACTCCAGCAATTTGCCTCTTGTTGGGTTTCCCATTGCTAACTTTTGCCACCTCACTTTCACCTCCAGCATGTGAGGGCAGGGCTTTGGCTGGTTTGGACTATAATGTTGCCTTGACTGTCACACTTGTTAATGGTGCTCCATGGTTGTACTATAATCTTGTTTGCAAGGCAAGGCCATTTTTGGCTTTTATCTACATTCTCCAATTCCTTTCCTCACACAAGGTGGATTGGCTGCAGCATTCCATTTAGTTACCCAGTCAAGAATTGTTGAACCTTGTGCATTGAACTTTATGGCATTGAAGATATTCAACCCTTTGAGTCCATGCCTCAAGTGTTAATTGAGTCTCAACCTATAAAATTTGGGTCTCTGGACTGAGGTTCTATGGTCCCTAGATTAGAGGCCTCTGCATTGAGAATCTGTCAATAAAACTCTCTGAAATAGGAGTACCTGGATAAGGACCAGGATTTTCTGATCCTGCCCACTACAGGACTGGAAATTCCTGCCAGAAGCCTGGTTTTGGCTGACCCATCAAATTTCCTGTACTGCCTCGATGATTCTTGCCACATGTGGGACCGGAAGATCCTGGAAGTTTGAAAGTTGGGGGTGGCGGGGATGCATATGTCATTGGTTTCAAAAGCCAGAACTGCGTTAATTACTTCATTGCCAAGAACTTAGTGCTTTTTGCATTGTCCAAAAATTCTAAAAAAATTTAATGGCAACAAATTACTTATGAGCTGTCATAAGAACAAAAGAAATAGAAGCAGAAGTAGACCATCTCTGTCTTTGCTGTTTTGTTGGAAACAGACGCAGCCAAATTGTGCAAAGCCAGGGCCTCACAAGCGGCAATGAGATGAGTGACCAGTTAATCCATTTTTGTTAAAAGCAAAAGTGGGGAAGCTGGAGACCTGAAATTAAAAACAGAAAGTGACTCATCATTGGATGAGTCGTATGGGCCTTGAAACATTAATAAAAACAAAAAAACTGCGGATGCTGGAAATCCAAAACAAAAACAGAATTACCTGGAAAAACTCAGCAGGTCTGGCAGCATCGGCAGAGAAGAAAAGAGTTGACGTTTCGAGTCCTCATGACCCTTCGACAGAACTTGAGTTCGAGTCCAAGAAAGAGTTGAAATATTTCAACTCTTTCTTGGACTCGAACTCAAGTTCTGTCGAAGGGTCATGAGGACTCGAAACGTCAACTCTTTTCTTCTCTGCCGATGCTGCCAGACCTGCTGAGTTTTTCCTTGAAACATTAACCCTGGTTTCTGTCTACAGATGCTGCCAAACTTGCTTAGATTTTCCAATGCTTTCTGTTTTTAATCCATTTTTTGTGATGGGACAAGGTGCCAATAGAACATTGCCAATAAAAGGCAGCTCTTCTGACAATTCAGCACTCCTTCAGTATTGCAAGAAGATGCCAGTCTAAATTGTGTGTTCAAGTCCTGGAGTGGTACTCAAAGCCACAATCTTCTGGTACAGGGGAAATGTGTTACCACTGGGTCACTGCAACACTAAAGAATCATGTTGAGGAAATGTATCTTTTTCAAATGCATTTGTCAACTTTTGGGGAGGGGGAAAAAACCATGAAATATTCGTTCAAAATTAAAACACTGCGGATGCTAGAAAGCTGAGATTAAAATAGAAAATGCTGGAAATACTCAGCAGGTCTGGCAGCATCTGTGGAGAGAAAAAAATGTTTCAGGTTAATGACTTTTCATCAGAAATTGGAAAAGTTCAAAATTTAATTGGTTTGAGCAAGTGGAAGGGGTGAGAGTGGAAAGAGAATAGGAGGGAAGGTCTTTGATAGGAAGGAGGGCAGGAGAGATTAAATGCCAAAAGGATCCATGGAGCAAGACCAAAGGGAGTGGTAATTTGACAAGTAAAGAGACAACAGATGTGTCCAGAGGAGGTCTGAATAGTACAATCCTCAATAGCTATTCCCTGACCACAAAGAAAATTAAACAAAAGAGAAACAAAAGTCAAAAAACAGACCAGCAAAGAAGCACAAAAGAAAATGGGGCAAAGATTATGATTTAAAATTGTTGAACTCAGTGTTGAGTCCAGAGGGCTGTAAAGTGCCCAGTTGAAAGATAAGGTGCTGTTTCTTGTGTTGAACTTCATTGGAAAACTGCAGGAGGCCGAGGACGGAAAGGCCAGCGTGGGAGCAAGGTGGAAAATTAAACTGCCATTGAAATGCTGGGCAGAATTTAATGTCCCCCCCCCCGGCGGCAAGTTTCGAGGCATTGAGGCATTTAATTGGGCAGATGGTGCGGGTTGGGACCGGTCGCCTTCCTGCTTCCACCTGATTAACTCCGAGGGGGGTAGGCTTGTGAATGGCCTTCCCACATGGATGCTAGTTGAGGCCCTTAAATTGGAAATTAATCCCCACTTAAGGGCCTCATCCTGCCACTGTTGGTATCCAGCCAGCGGTGGGTGGGGGAGTCGCCACACAGAGAGCTCATAAGATCTGTGGGTTTCCAGGAAGGGGGGACAGGGGGAATGGGTCCCTCATTCAAGGTACTCAGTGGCTGATCGAGGGACCCAGAAACGGGAAGGGGGGGGTGGAGCCTGCTGAGAGCCAACCCTGCCCTTTCTTCAAAACACCTCCCAACCAGCCAGCAACTCACAACCCGTGACCCCCATCTACCCTCACTCACCTGTGTCCCTTGACAATCCTAGGCATCTGGTGGGTGCATTACCAGCACCAGCCACCACTTCCAGAGGTGTTTACAGGCAAAGGAGAGCTGCCAGCCTCTGGTTGGTTGGCAGCTCTCGGGGAGCAGGATTTGCACGCCCCCCCCACCAGAATCCTAAATCCTGGGGAAGGCCCGGCTCTGGCCAGTTAAATGCTTCATGAGCACTTAAAAATGATGGGCCTTCCCAAGGTGGACCAGTTCTCCAGCTGAGAGGTGAGACACCAACATTAAATTCTACCCATTAACTCTGTTTCTCTTTCTACACGTGTTGCCAGACCTGCTGATTTTGCTCTTTCTACCATTTCCTGTATATATCATATATGAAATATGCATTATCTTTGTGCAATTATATTCATAGTGCGAAAAAATGCTCCTATATCAGAGGCTTTAAAGGGTTATTACCTAAAGTAATGCTCTGCATTGGTAAACTAAATCGAGAAGACCATCCCAGGTTTATTGCGTGACTTGCAACTCAGCTTATCTTATTGTGATTATGTCATTACAGTCTCCTGTATAAGGGGTACATTGGCACAAAGTGTTTAAAGGTGCGTGAGAACTTTTCCTATTTCATTTGGTGATTCATACTCTCGATACCAGATAAGGAAACTCTGACTATGGTTTTAGTCATATTTAAATAAACATTCATGATACATTGAAAGTTGAATAACTTAAAAGTAGGGGCCTGATAGCGTCAGGGGCATCAACTAATAGGAACGTCCTGGTTATTTTGCTACAAGAATCATTCTATGTTTCAGCAGCAGTTTGCACAGGCAACCTGAAGAATAGATTTATAAATTTTCATTTGATTGACAGATGTTTGTAAATCACTGCCAACTTTGGCAGTTCCAAGTAGTAGTGTAAATAACCTTCAAGTGTAATTCAAAAAACAGCTACAGATTTTTCTATAGGCACTTACATATGCATGAAGAGTAGACTGTAATGAAGTGCTGTTCAGCTCAGCAAATGATTGGGTATATTTTAAATGTTTAACTCCTCTTTATTATGTGTTTCCACTTATATGTACAGGATGTTACAAATATAAAGTTTATAAGATTTAATTTAGGGTAAAATGGAGGACTGAAGGAGGGACCAGTTCTGAATTCAGCTGACAGTCAATCTGGGTGTCTTGTTTGTTTGTTAAAGTTTAGAGAGGAACCCAGGCTGTTTTACAGGGAAGAAGATACAAGGTATTCACACATGTAAACAATGGCAGAAGCATCTGTGCTGACAGTCATTAGACTGTTAGCCTCCAAAGCCTCAGGAAGCTGTTGAGAATGTCGGGTTTGTAAACAGTTACATTTTTGGTTCTGTTAAAAGTAAAAGGGAAAAGGTCTGTCCTGTAGTTTAAAGTATATTTCAGTGCCTACTGACATAACGTTTAGTGGATAATGCTTTTAGTTTGCTTGTTACAGTAAAAATCTTAAAGTGTGAAATCTTGGCAAGGATTTTCCAGACCTGCCCATAGCAGGAATCATTGCAGGTGGGACAGAAAATTTTATGGACCAGCCAAAGGTCTGTTGACTTCAAGTAGGGATTTCCGCCTCGCAGCAGGCAGGACCAGAAAATATCGGCCCTTGTTCCGTTATCCTTCCAGCTATTCACTGGAAGTTGAATTTATTCTTAGAAGTTAAAAGACTCTATGGGGATTGTAATAAGTAATAATGAGGGAGTGAACATCTGTGCAAAATACTTGACATTGATATCAAAAATAGACCATATTTATTTTTATATAAATATTCATTAAGACCTTGCATTTGAGTTAAACTTTTACTATAATTATGGCCCACCCTTTATTCTGAATCTGTGACCCCTAGTACTAGACTCACCAGGCAGAGGAAGCATCCTCCCAGCATCAATGCTGCCAAGCCCCTTAAGGATTTTATGGCCAGTAATTTAGAGGGTCCTAGGGACTGCGCTGAGAGATGGAGGGGATGTAAATAAAATGTGTGGGATGGCAGGATGTGTGCCATCCCATCGCCTCTGGCATTTTACCAGATACAAGGTAGGTGGCAGATTGTCCACCTGACCTCAGGCCAATTGAGGCCCTTAGATGGCCATTTAGGGGCCACTTAATGGCTTCTTCTTGCCACCTCTGGTATGCTGCAGATGGGCACATTGCCATATGGGGACGCTTGCTGAAAGAGCCACATTCTCTGCCCTTCACAACAACACCCGCTCCCTCGTTGGCACCTGCCTAGCCTGCCCTGGCAAGCCGAACCTATTTACTTGGGTTCTGGTGCCTTCTCCATTGCTGCTGGTCCGAGCTTGCTGCAGTACTAATTGTGGCCATTGCTCTCCCGGGGCGCTGGTAGGGCTAAATAGCTGATGGACCAGCAGCACTTGGGTGTGGGACATACTCCATTAGAGGGATGGAAGCCACGACCACAGGCAATTAATTGCCTGAACAACTTAAAATTCAGCCTGAGCTTCCATGAGCAGAGGAGAGGTTGCCCCCAACTTTCGAGCCAATGGATGGGGCCACTGCCACCCAGTAAGATCACAGCCTATTTCTCAATGAGATCACAGTATCTTTACAGTGCAGAAGGAGGCCATTTGGCCCATTGAGTCTACACTGGCACTCTGAGAGAGCATTACACCTAGTCCCACTCCCCTGCCTGATGCCCGTAATCTTGCACATTCTCTCTTTTCAGGTAGCAATCCAATTTCATTTTGAATACCTCGATTGAACCTGCCTCCACCACCCTTTCAGGAAGTTTGTTCCAGCCACCCTCTGGGTGAAAAAATTAATTCTTCTAACCTGTAAGAAATAAAAATGCAAGTTGTTGTTGCTGATAATAGACTTAGTCTACTCAATCAGTGTAATAAGCGATACACAGAGCTGCCAAGAGACTGAAATTGTTCACAACCTTGGCTCACCATGATGGTTTACATGTTTCACCAAGAAGAAGCATTGTTGACATTGTGATGCCATTTACAAATTATAAACCTTTAATATTTACTATTGTGTCAGTGTGAGTACAGAAGTGATTTAAAATCTTGTAACATCAGGTTGCTATGCCCCTGTTTTAGTCAAACAATAAGCTACTGTTGGCATTAAGTAATGCTGCATATCATAAACATTTAGTAACTTACTATTAGACCATCTGTAGCAGGAGTGACTGAAAATCGTGTAGCAACAGGTTACTCTGCCCTGCCACAGGCAAATTAAAATAATGGAACTCCCTAGAAGGAGAAACGACAAGAAAATGGTCAAGTAGACAATTAATAGATTAAACTATCTAACTTCTCATAACTTCATGTCAATGTGCACGTTCAGTTGAAACTAATTTACCTTAAGGGTGGGTGTTGTGTATCCACTTTCAATTGTGATCTATTATAAAAGCATAAGGAATGTGCAAGGTAAACTTGCTTTTAGCATTTACAAAAGCAATTATGCCCTAAACTTTACATATGGCATTTCGCTCAGCAGTAATAACATTGACAAAAGCAATTCGAGCACAATGCCGCAAAATGAAAACAAACTCAGTGACCTGAAGCATAGGTGAGAACCAGGAAATAAACATTTGTGTGTATTTCTCGCGTACTTTTCCGATGATGCTGCCAAACTGTCCAATGGCATTGCTTAACAAACTATCCTAAATGCCCAAGGTAATACTTTAATCTGCTATTTTATTCTCTTGAATTGTGCCCAACAGGAACTGCAGTGAAATCTAATCCAATCCATTTTATTCAGACTGCAAACAGTCCTCAAAGAGAAGAGCTGCGCACTAATCTGCTATGGGTTCAAGCCCAGGCTGCAAAACATAAGGGAAGTTTTCTAGCACATGACTCCATCCAAAAGCATAACAAGATGGGAATGAGAAAAGGCCCATTCAACTTAATCTGCCTTCAGGACTTCACAAGCCATTTCCATCTTTTTTTAACTGGATCAGAAATCTACTCATTAAATTCTTCAACTCATCTTATGGTCATTGTACTGTAGGCGGTATATTCTAACAACTTTAATGACGAAGGAAGCTATGTGAAGTTCGTTTATTGACTCTTTTCTTACTCCATCCTGTCATAAAGATGACAATTCATGCGGCACTTAGATTCAAAGGAGAGATAACTGGTTAACGTAAAGTTACCTGATAGGTTAGGGGCTCAGGGCCATATGTAGAAAAGATATACAAAATCCACGGCTATCGTAACAACTTGCTGGATTGATTTTGAGGGCTTTATTACTCTCTGTCTGAAACTAATAGAACCTTTAGAGTATGGGTAGATTAGAGCAGGCAAACTGAAGTTGCAATCTGTTACTTACTTGCTCCACCTCAGGCCGCATTGTGCACCCCACCCATCTGCCACCACACCACCCCAACTTCCCCCCACCCCCGCTCTGCAACTATCGTAGCCAGCAACTATTGAAATCAATTGTAGTGAGTTTTCTTCTCTCACACCGCCATTAGCACACCTGTAAAAAGTTGCAACTTGTTCAGTCAGATGTAACTGTGTTTTTAACAGTGATCTGAGTAATAACTACTGCAGAACACTGATCTGACCCTGAAAACATAATTTTATATGTGTTGAGTGTTGTTAGATATTAAGATTAACTGTGAGATATTGTAAACAATCTTTTAATAATAAGTCCTTCCAGAAATTTTTTTTTTTGATATTTCAGCTTCTACCTTTATCCCAGTGTATATCCCAATCTTTATTATGCTCTATGTCAAATTTTTTAAAAGTGTTTTGATTTTAATGCATCCATTTCCTGCCTGGCTGTCTGTAAGAATTCTTTAATGTGATTGGCTGCTTGGACAGCCTGATGCCATCAATGCAGCTCCACACTGGGAATCCCCATTAAAGAATACTACATTTCATTGCACGATGAGAGGAGGTAAAGTTCTCACCAGAGCAAGGCTTCCTTTGAGGACTGCAGAATTCAGGCCATTTACATTTACTTTGATAGGTTAGCCCCTATGCTGCCTAATTATTGCAAATAAATGGCAATATAAATGGGCTGGGTCTGCTATCATTGGAGGCTGTGCACTCCACTAAAAGAGGTGGTTTCCGTGGCTGCTTCAAGTGAAATTTTCCCCACAGAATAACACCACAAATATTAATTCAGGAAACGGAGTGGACATTACATGCCGCCAATTCAGATTAGCATGCATGATTTTGTAAACCCCCAAAGTCTCACAGATCCCATGTGGTTTTGCCAGTTTTTTCTTATTTGTTTATTGCTTTATCCAACCCAATTATTTTATTGATAAGAAAAATTGGAGCAAACCAATGTCAACTCCGCACTGGGGAAGGGGAGGAAATAATCAAATAAGGAGGCAACTTGCAACAAGAAAATTGAGAATGGGAGCTGGAATTGAGCACCAGGCGAGTGAAGAGCATAAGAAATAGGAGCAGGAGAAGGCCATTCAGCCCTTTGAGTTCGCTCTGCCATTCAACGAGATCAGGGCAGATCTTTTACTTCAACACCGTGTTCCTGCATTCTCCCCATATCCCTTGATATTTTTAATATGTAGAAATCTATCGATCTCAGTCTTGAACATACACAATGACTGAGCCTCCCCAGACGGCTGCAGCAGTGAATTCCAAAGACTCGCCACCCTCTGAGTGAAGAAATTCCTCCTCATCTCAGTCCTAAACGGCCTGCCCCTTATTCTGAGACTGTGTCCCCTGGTTCTAGATCCCCCAGCCAAGGATAACACCCATCTTGTATCTACCCGTCGAGTCCTATAGGAATTTTGTATGTTTGAGTGAGTTCACATCTCATTCTTCTAAACTCCAGAGAATGAAGGCCCAATCTATATAATCCTTCCTCATGTAACACTCCCTCCACCTCAGGAATTAATTTAGTGAACCTTTGTTGCACTCCCTCTATTGCAAGTATACTTTTCCTTAGGTAAGGAGACCAAAACAACACACAATACTCCAGGTGTTGTCTCAAAGGGGTGTGTTGGGGGGCTGGTGGAGGTCGCATGGGGTGGGGGGGGGGAGGTATGTGAAGCTTTCCTTGGGGTATTCACCTTGGTAGGTGACCGTGCACTCAGCCTTGAGATAAGGAGGTTAGGTGTCCACGTAGGTCATGGGCACTTCAATAGTGATGGGCTCAGGGGGAGGGTAGGAATATCGATAGTAACAACTATTGGATCCAGTATTACTGGAGGAGGCTGGAGAATAAGAGGAGGGAGCTCTATCTTCACATCATGAGGTTCAGGGTAAACATTGGGTACACAGACAGTCAGAGAGGAAGCATCGAATCTCGCTTCAGAATAGTAGTGCAGAATCACCAACTTGCTCTACTGGAGTTATTGCGCAGTTTAATTTGAAAGTGGAAGCGATTCTGAATAGGGAGTGCCTGAGGCTGTATGGGAGGAGCACACTACAGCACTAAAAGGCCCTTCCTGGGGTACCTTCTAACGTGTTGGTGCTGCAAAAGTGACCTGGAGTCTGATTCCACAGAAATGAGGAAGGCCTCCTAGCAAAGAAAGCCACTGGAAGCCAACGTATTTTTCAGTGAGGAAAGAGGGATACTCATAACCCAATGGCTTCAGATCAGACTCACTGCATATCAACATTAAGACATCTGAATGCACAATGTCGGAATGCAGCACTTGGGTAGGAGGAACAGGTGCAGCATATATAGCCTACCATTTATGGAGGCCAGTCAGGTGCTCTCCAGAATTAGCATTCCTAACAGGCCAAAGGGCATCAAGTCATTTGTCAGAAGCAATGTATTGTTAATTGGAATGGCAGATCATAGATTGGAATACTAAGGGGGGGTTAGTGTAGGGGGAAGAAGTTAGCTAAGGCAGATATGTAGAGGGGAATAGTTACACAGTGGACTAGAAGATGAAACTGTAAGCTCAATATAGAAGTGACACCTAGCTGTAGGCCTGATTACTTTAAGGGTTGAGACCTGATTAATTTGAGGTTGGGACTTTATTAGTTTAAAGGTTAAAGTCCTGGTTACTTTTAACATAGTTTTGATGAACTCTTTGTTTGTCATAGAGTCATGTGATAAGCAGAATACATGTGTACTTGAACCTGGGCACAGTTTTAAGAGTGTATAAATAAATGAAGTGAACAGCAATTGGTGAGCAGTCTCTCTGGTGTTGCATCCCCTGTATGCATACTTGTATGGAATAAATGTTTATCTTGTTTGTACCTTCAGCTGTCTCCATGTCAAGTGTCTTTCGAAACTCCACTATTATTGGCATAGTTGGCAGGATAGTTTAGCAGTGGCTGGGGGATTGGCCGATCAGACTCACCAAGCAGGTGATTACCCTTTATTTACCACACATGGCTAGTGTCCAAGTCTGGCAGCTGAACAAATGGACCACTTGAGATCGAAATTGGAGATGGCAGGATGAAACAAAACATAGGAGTAACATGCAGAGCTGAAAGCCGCTAGGGTAGATTAGAACTGTCGCATGACAGCGGTCAGAATCACCGTAGCAGACGAAGCCGAGAGCCGTCATGGTAGATCAGAACTGTCAGACGACAGGTAAGCCAGAATCATGGTGGGGGTTAGATATGAGCCATAGTGCAATAGAAGTCAGAATCACCATAAAGCAGGGGCCAGGTGAGAAAAACAGCCACAAGTATAGCAGTAAGAAACTAGAGGTAGTGATAACTGAGAACATTGTGGCATGTCAGAAGACTATATTTTAGCTGGGGACCCAAGGGGTTGATAACTAAATTTCTGGTTGACATCTCTGGTGGCCCAAGGCCTGGAGGGCCCCGGCCTGATAAGGATCTCCTGCTCAGGGGCAGATGCATCCTTCACAGACTGAGCAGCTGGAGTGGATGGGGTCACAGGCAGAGGGGAATCGGTACACCTGGACACACTTGAAGTGTCTTGAGAGGAGGCCCATGGGTGTCCGGTTGATGCTCATCCTCCCTGTGGGTGCTCGAGGCTCCACCCTGACTCCTTGAGGAGATGCTGCACCTGGAGGGAGGTCAAGCTTCCTCATCCCCCTGTAGCCTACATCTTGATGGTGCCCACCAGGAATTGTCTGACCATGGAGTCCGGGGCTGAGCGCAAATTTGGCAAAACCTCTGGACCAAGGTGTCCATGGTGCTCGCCAGCTTTACCATGGTGACCTCGAGGCGCTTACACGTCGCAGCCGTGATATCAGACACAACGTGGACTGACTACTCCATCCTTCGCTCCAGCCTACTGAGTGATTGCCAAATCCCTGCCTAATGTTCCGCCATCTGTTGTATCTCCAGCATCGAGTTGGCGGCCGCTCGCAGAGGCTCATCATTTGACTCGGACTGAGCAGGTGGCCGGTCTCCAGCAGCCCTCCGAGTGCTGAAGACCTTGGCTGCCCCTGCCTCCGACTGCTGTGGGGACATGTCGGTGAGGTGTTCTCCACTGGTGAGCCCAAGCCTAATCCAGAATTATGCCCCACCATGAGGGTGGTTGGGGGTGCGGTGTGCTCGGGGGAGGTAGTAGGTGAATTGGGGGGTGAAATCCAGTGGGAGCCCAGGAGGTCAATACCATAGTTACCCAGGAGTTAGAAGTGGTTTTAATTCTTCTAACTTTTCCTGAGTAACTATTCTGCTAATAGAGTTGGAACCATCCGAAGTCTCAGATTTAACACGGATTTTTGGATGGTTCCAGGTGCAGGGTAATTGCCCATTGGAAGTTTACAACTTGTCAATTCCTGTGCAGTCCTTGCATGGGGACTGCTGCAGGGTCCCCCCAGAGCTTTTTCTGGGGTACCTCCAGGTTTTAACCCCCCCATCCCCCCTCAACCACCCACCGGAGAACAGATGTTCTGGGCCAATGATTTGAAGACTGCAATATTTTTGCTTTGGATTTTTGTAATTTGAGCTATCAGAGGCCAATTGAGTGAGATAGTGGTAAAGTGTTTCTGCTAAGATAACATAAGGGAGTGTATTTGGCCAAGAGAACAAGGTGGTGATGACGCCCATGTACTGATTAAACTGCTTTTTTTAATTAAGTAGATTAACCGGATGGATTGTGATGTTCGAATTGAGGGAGTGTGTGCTGTTTGAACTGAGGCCGAGGCTGGGAGTCACTAAAAGAGCTGAATGAATTGGAGCGAGTCACCAGGTGAGTAGGTTGTCAATCTCCCATTTTGGGTGGGAGTCTCCCAGAATGGGTGATTAATTTCCCAAGTGCTGCTGGAGGGGCCCAGGAGAAATTAACCTTGCTTCAACGAGTCACGCAGGTGCATTATGCTAGCTATCATGTCCTGCAGCCAAGCTGAGCCCTGCTGCCCAACCTGTTATTCAGGACACACTGCTATAATTGTTGCTGGTGAGAATAGCGGATCTGGGGCCAATGAGAGTGGCCTGGAAACGGCAGGAGTTCTGAACATGGAGACAGAATGAACCACAACTGGGGGATGGAGGGACAGAGAGAGAGAGAAATTTTGGGGGAAGTAGGATTTCAGATCAGCTGTGCATTGTTGTGTAATGTGTTTTTTCCCAGGAATTAAGGAACTCTGGCACCGTTCCCTGCAGACTGAGGCTCATTTCCCTGAAGCTAGGCCTTAGTGGTTGGTTAGGGGAGTCAGTGAGCTGAATTAAATTTGGTTTTGATTTTATTTACTATTTTTTTAAATTACTGTACATTGTAAAAAGTCATAAAATTGTACAAAATCTTTGGTGGGAAGATATTTTTAGCAATGATATTTTTGTTCAATTAGTGGAATTTACTTGGTGTTTCTCCAACTCATTTTTATATAGTGTGGTTAATGTAATACAACATCCCAAGGCATTACTTAAGAGCATAATAAAGTGAAATTTGAAACCAAGCTACAAAAGGTGAAATTCGGGAGTTTGCTATAAGCTTGTTTTAATGAGCATCTTAAAGGAGGAAAGAGAGGTGGAGAAGTTTAGAAAAGAAACTCTGGAGTTTAGAGCCTAGGCAGTTGAGAGCACCATCTAAACTGCGAATAATGGTGGAGCAATCAAAATCGGCGATGCTCAAGAAGCCAAAATTAAATGAGTGCAGATATCTTGAATGGTTGTGGGACTGGAGGATAGGGAGAGATGAGGCCATGGTGGGATTTGAAAACAATTTAAAATCAAGGCGTTGCTTTACCAGCAGCCAACGTAGGTCACCAAGCACAGCTGTAATAGGTGAATGGGACTTGGTGCAAGTAAAGACTGGAGATTTAAATGACCTCAGGTTTACCGAGGGTAGAATGTGGGAGGCTGGCCAGGAGGTATGTTGGAATAGCTAAGTCTAGAGGTGACAACAGCACGGATGAGGGTTTCAGCAAGAGATGAGTTGAAGCAGTGTTGAAGCCACGTAACATTATAGAGGTGGAAATAGTCAGTCTTATTGATGCAGCAGATATGTGGTTGGGAACTGAGCTCTGGGTTAAATATGACACCAAGGGTGTCATCAGTACGGTTCAGCCTCAGACAGATGTCAGGGAGAGGGATGGAGTCAGTAACTAGGGAACGAAGTTTGGAGCAGGAACCAAAGAAAATGGCTTCAATATTCCCAATATTTTATTGGAGGAAATGTCTGCTCATCCACCAGGGCCACTGAGCTCCTGACCTTATTACAGCCTTAGTTCAAACATGTACAAAAGAGCTGAACTAAAGAGGTGAGATGAGAGTGACTGCCCTTGGCCACATTTGACCAAGTGTGGCATCAAGGAGCCCTGGAAAAACTGGAGTCAATGGGAATCAGGGGAAAGCTGTCCATTGGTTGGAGTCATACTTAGTACAAAGGATGATGGTTGTGGTTGTAGGAGGTCAATCATCCCAGTTCCAGGACATCACTGCAGGAGTTCCTCAGGGTGGTGTGCTCAGCCCAACCATCCTCAGCTTCTTCAGAAATGACCTCCCTCCATCATAAGGTCAGAAGTGGGGATGTTCGCTGATGATTGCACAACGTTCACCATTCGTGACTTCTCAGATGCTGAAGCAGCCCATATCCCAATGTAGCAAGACCTAGACAACATTCAGGCTTAGGCTAATAAGTAGCAAGTAACATTCATGCCACACAAGTGCCAGGCAATGACCATCTCCAACAAGAGAGAATCCAACCATCTCCCTTACGTACTCAATGGCATTACCATCGCTGAATAACAAGCTGTTCAGTCTGTGTGCCTAGACCAAAGTGGGTAGTGTCCAAGTTCATGAGTTGCTGTTTTCTGATGATGCCATGCTGGCATCCCAACAAGATTCCACCTTGCATCAAAATTGACAACCTCTGGAGGTCATTGTCGACAATGTCACATACCTGGGATCAACATGAACCAGCAACATGTCCCTTGATGCTGAAATCAGCACCAGGATTGCCAAGGCCATAGCTGTCATGCCAAAGATGGGAAATCAAGTGTGGACCAGCAGCAAACTAACTGAAAATACAAAACTCTGTGTGTATCAGGTTTGTGTTCTCAGCACCTTCCTTTACAATAGTGAAACATGGACAACTAATGCAAGCCAAGTAAAGCAGCTGAACAGTGTCCACCTCCACTGCCTCAAATAAATATAGGGCATCTCCGGGCAAGACAGAGTGCCAAATATGGAAGCACACCAGCGTGCAGGGATCCCCAGCATGTTTGTCCTCTTGAATCAACAGTGACTCAGTTGGCTGGGTCATGTGAGTCGAATGGGTGACAGGCGTATCCCCAGAGACATGCTCTACGGCGAGCTTGCTATTGGCACAAGACCGACAGTTTACCCACGTCTGCAATACAAGGATGTCTGCAAGCGAGACTTCAAGTTGGCCGAGTTTGGAGTCGATACATGGGAAGTCCTTGCTGCTGACCGGAGAGCCTGGAGACAAGCAGTCAAGAAGGGCATGGAAAAAGTAGAGGACAAAAGAAATGACTAGATGGCAGAAAATAGAGCCCACTGAAAGGAAAACAAAATTAGTTGACGTCGGGCCAACGCTGTTCATCTGTGCCAGTAGCAGAAGGCAATGCCACTCACGAATCAGCCTCGGCAGCCACAACAGATGATCTTCAATACAGAATACACTCTGGGCTTAGCCATCGCACAAAAAGTCAAATATTTTATTCAGGGCTTGGTGACTCTGTGACACTCAGCTAAGGTGAGTTGAAGAACATTTTTAAAAAGCACGATGTCACAGGATCATGTGATTGAATACCCTGGGATCAAATGTCACCTGATTAAATCTCCAGCAATCTGTCAAACCAGAGTTCACATCCTTACATGTTTGAGCTAACCTGAGATTTCTTGAGTTTTGAATGGCTGGCTGACTAAGTGAGTGAGTTGAGGGACTGGCCTTTCCTTGCAAAACATTCGCTATGATCTGGAATACTGAAACGGTTTTAATTGTGCACACAGTGACATTTTCCTTTGAAGAAATAATTGCTGAGTATGAGGGCATAGCAACATATGAAGAGCATTTCCAGAATACTCAGAATAAGTATATTCCTGCTATAAAGAAAAATTCTAAGGGGAGAGCCCACCATCCGTGGTTAACTAAAAGAGTTAGGGAAAGCATCAAACTTAAGGAAAAAGCACATAACTGCGCTAAGATGAGTGGCGCATCAGATGGTTGGTCAGGATGTAAAGAATGGCAGAGAATGACTAAAATGTTAATCAAGAGAGAGCAATTAGAGTATGAGAGGAAGCTAGCTAGAAATGTGAAAATGGATAGCAAGAGTATCTACAGGTACTCTTCAGAAGAAGAGTAGGTAAAGTGAGTGTCCATCCTCTAGAAAGTGAGAATGGGGAGTTAATAGCAGATAATAAGGAAATAGTGGATGAAATGACAAATACTTTGCTTCTATCTTCACTATAAAGGTTATAAAAAACATTCCAGTAATAGCTGTAAATCAAGAGGTGGAAGGGAGAGAGGAACTTGGTGAAATTACAATCACGAGGGAAGCAGTACTGAGCAAACTGATGGCACTGTGGCCTGATGAGTCTCTTGGTCTGGATGGACTTCATCCTAGGATCTTAAAAGAGGTGGCTAATGAGGTAGTAGTTGGTGTTAATTTTCCAAAATTCCCTAGATTCTGGAAAGGTACCATCAGACTGGGAAATAGCAAATATAATCCCTCTATTCAAGAAGGGAGGGAGGCAGAAAACTGGAAACTATAGGCCAGTTAGCTGACATCTGTCGTGGGGAAGGTGTTAGAGTCAATCATTAAAGAGGTTGTAGCTGGACACTTAGAAATAACACAGGGTAATCAGGAAGAATCAGCATGGTGGTGTGAAAGGGAAATCATGTTTAGCCAATGAATTGGAGTTCTTTGAAGGAGTAACATGCACTGTGGATAAAGGGGAGCCTGTAGAAAAAAACTGTACTTGGATTTCCAGAAGGTACCACATCAAAAGTTATTGTGGAAAATAAAAGATCATGGTGTAAGTGATAACACATTAGGTTGGATAGAGGTTTGGATGGCTGGCAGAAAACAGAGTATGCATAATTGGATATTTTTCTGATTGGCAGGGTGTGATTCTTGGAGTCCCATTGGAGTCTGTGCTGGGTCTACAATTTATATTAATGACTTAGATGAGGGGAGCAATGGCATGGTAGCTAAATTTGCAGATGACACAAAGATAGGTGGGAAAGTATGTTGTGAAGAAGACATAAGGAGTTCGTGGATGAATATAGATAAGTTGAGTGAATAGGCAAGAGTCTGGCAGATGGAGAATAATGTGGGAAAATGTGATGTTGTCCACTTTGGCAGGAAGAATTAAAAATCGGAGCATTACTTAAATAGAGAGCATCTGCAGAATTACGAGGTGCAGAGGGATCTAGGTGTTCTCATGCATGAGTCACAAAAACTTAGTATGCAGGTACAGCAAGTAATCAAGAAGGCTAATGGAATGCTACCCTTTATTATGAAGGGAATTGAAAATAAAGGTAAGGATGTTATGCTTCAGTTATACAGGGCATTGGTAAGACTGCATCTCGAATACTGTGTGCAGTTTTGGTCTCCTTATTTAAGGAAGGGTGTAAATGCGTTGGAGGTGGTTCAGAGGAGGTTATTGGATTGATACGTGGAATGAGCAGGTTGTCTTATGAGGATAGGTTGGACAGGCTGGGCTTGTTTCCACTGGAGTTTAGAAGAGTGAGGGGTAACTTGACTGAAGTATATAAGGTCCTGAGTAGTCTTGGTGAGATGGATGTGGAAAAGATGTTTCCTCTTGTGGGTGAGTCCAGAACCAGGCAACACTGTTTTAAAATTAGGGATTGTCCTTATAGGACAGAGATGAGGAGAATTTTTTTCTGTCAGAGGGTTGTGTGACTTTGGATCACTCTGCCTCAGAAGGCGGTGGAAGCGGGGCACTGCATATTTTTAAGGCAGAGGGTAGATGGATTCTTGTTAGGCAAGGGAATCAAAGGTTATTGGGGGTGGATGGGAATGTAGAACTCGAAACACAAACAGATCAGCCATGATCTTATTGAAAGGCGGAGCAGGTTTGATGGGCTGAATGGCCTACTTCCGTTCCTCTTTCGTATGTTTGTATGCACACCTTGCCTCCAACATTAAGATAAAAGCAAAAAACTGCGGATGCTGGAACTCCAAAACAAAAATAAAAATACCTGGAAAAACTCAGCAGGTCTGACAGCATCTGCGGAGAGGAACACAGTTAACGTTTTGAGTCTGTATGACTCTTCAACAGAACTAAGGAAAAATAGCAAAGAGGTGAAATATAAGCTGGTTTAAGTAAGAGGTTGTGGGGGGGCGGTGGGACAAGTAGAGCTGGTTAGAGGGCCAGTGATAGGTGGAGATAGCCAAAAGATTTGACAAAAGGAGAAAGAGGTGTTGAAGGCGGTGATATTATCTAAGGAATGTGCTAATAGGTGACATTAAGGGTGGAAAGCAGGACGAGCAATGTAAAGATAGCCCTAGTGGGGGTGGGTGGGGGGGAAGGGATCGAAATAGGCTAAAAGGTAGACATAAAACAATAGATGGAAAGACATTTAAAAATAATGGAAATAGGTGGGAAAAGAAAAATCTATATAAATTATTGGAAAAAAGGGGGATCGGAAAGGGGGTGGGGATGGAGGAGAGAGTTCATGATCTAAAATTGTTGAACTCAATATTCAGTCCAGAAGGTTGTAAAGTGCCTAGTTGGAAGATGAGGTGCTGTTCCTCCAGTTTGCGTTGAGCTTCACTGGAACATTGCAGCAGGCCAAGGATGGACATGTGGGCATGAGAGCAGGGTGGAGTGTTGAAATGGCAAACGACAGGGAGGTCTGGGTTATGCTTGCACAAAGCGGTCACCCAGTCTGCGTTTGGTCTCTTCAATGTAGAGGAAACCGCATTGGGAGCAGCGAATGCAGTTGACTAAATTGAGGGGAGTGCAAGTGAAATGCTGCTTCACTTGAAAGGAGTGTTTGGGCCCTTGGACAGTGAGGAGAGGAGGAGTAAAGGGGCAGGTGTTGCACCTTCTGCGGTTGCATGGGAAGGTGCCATGGGATGGGGTTGAGGTGTACTGGTTGATGGAGCTCAGTTCCTTCGCCTCCGTCACATCTGTTCTGATGATGCCACTTTCAAAAACAGTTCCTCTGACATGTTTTCCTTCTTCCTTAACCGAGATTTTCCACCCACGGTGGTTGACAGGGCCCTCAACCGTGTCCGGCCCATTCCCCACGCATCCGCCCTCACACCTTCCTCTCCCTCCCAAAACCATGATAGGGTCCCCCTTGTCCTCACTTAGCACCCCATCAGCCTCTGCTTTCAAAGGATCATCCTCCGCCATTTCCGCCAACTCCGGCATAATGCAACAACCAAACACATTCTCCCTTCACCCCCCTGACGGCATTCCGCAGGGATCGTTCCCTCCAGGACACACTGGTCCACTCCTCCATCACCCCAACACCTCAACTCCCTCCCATGGCACCTTCCCATGCAACTGCAGAAGGTGCAACATCTGCCCCTTTACTTCCCCTCTCCTCACTGTCCAAGGGCCCAAACACTCCTTTCAAGTGAAGCAGCATTTCACTTGCACTTCCCTCAATCTAGTCTACTGCATTCGCTGTTCCCAATGCAGTTTCCTCTACACTGGAGAGACCAAACGCAGACTGGGTGACCGCTTTGCAGAACACCTTCAGTCTGTCCGCATGCATGACCCAGACCTCCCTGTCGTTTGCCATTTCAACACTCCACCTTGCTCTCATGCCCACATGTCCATCCTTGGCCTGCTGCAACGTTCCAGTGAAGCTCAACGCAAACTGGAGGAACAACACCTCATCTTCCGACTAGGCACTTTATAGCCTTCTGGACTGAATATTGAGTTCAACAATTTTAGATCATGAACTCTCTCCTTCATCCCCACCCCCTTTCCAATTTCCCTTTTTTCCAATAATTTATATAGATTTTTCTTTTCCCACCTATTTCCATTATTTTTAAATGTATTTCCATCCATTGTTTTATGTCTACCTTTTAGCCTATTTCAATCCCTTCCCCCCACCCCCAACCCTATTGGGCTATCTTTACCTTGCTCATCCTGCTTTCTACCCTTAATGTCACTTATTAGCACATTCCTTAGATAATATCACCATCTCCAACACCTCTTTGTCCTTTTGTCTATGACATCTTTTGGCTATTCTCCACCTATCACTGGCCCTCTATCCAGCTCTACTTGTCCCACCCCCACTTAAACCAGCTTATATTTCACCTCTTTTCTATTTTTCTAGTTTTCCTTAGTTCTGTTGAAGAGTCATACGGACTCGAAACGTTAACTGTGTTCCTCTCCGCAGATGCTGTCAGACCTGCTGAGTTTTTCCAGGTATTTTTACTTTTGTTTTGCCTCCAACATCATTGTCTCCCAAAGACTCTGCTGTATGTCTACCTATGATAGGGTGAGATCGTGGATTTAAGAGGTTTGCAAGATGAGGTTCCTCCCTAATTGCATATCTCATTCAATGGCTATGAGTCAATATCCTCTTTACAGCAAGAGAGCAGAAGGTTAAAGGCATTTGTGTGACATACCCTCTTGTCCCATATGGATGTGGGTATGCCACGATCATGAGAGGTGAAGGTGCATGATTTAGGAGCGAGATGAAGAGAATGTTCTTCATTCAGAGTGTTGTGAACCTTTGGAAACAGCTATGCTAGAGGGTTGTGAATGCTTCTTCATTGAATATATTTAAGGCTGAAATAGATTTTTGGTCTCTCAGGGAATCAAGGGATATGGGAAGGGGGGGTTGAAACGAATAGACAGCCATGATTGTATTGAATGATGGAACAGGCTCGAGGGGTTGATTGGTTCACTCCTACTTCTATTTCTTAGGTTCTTAAGTTCCAATGTCCTTATGATCCTTTGAAGCCCTTTCACAGGCTATATGAATTAGAAGGAAGGTTATTGTTTAGATGGTGCTTGCGTGTTTGATTGTCTTCCCTCTGCATTGACGCATTTACCTGACACCCAGGTGCTGAGAGAGAAAGTGAATTATAGTAAGGACTGAGTGAAGGCATTATGAATGATAGAAGATTTGTAATGGCTACTGTGCCCAGACATACCCTATCCACTCTTAAGGGCTCACTGAATCACAAGGATGATGATTTTAAAGTCGAGGCATTGGCAGACTGGGAGCCACGTAGGTCAGCAAACACAGGGGTGGTGAGTAGTGAATGAGACATGGTCCAGCTTAGGATACAAACAGCTGCAGAGTTTTGGATGACCTTTGTGTTTGATGACACTCCTATGAAGCACCTTGAGATGGTTTATTGTGTTAAAGTAACGATATAAATGCAAGTTATTATTACTAGTCTTTGCCTAGCTTGAGAAGACCATCGCCAATTAATATTTTTCATCTCCCAGAGCAACTATCTCTTACCAAAACTGACAATTTCCTGTCAAATTGCATGGAATGTTGAATTATGAACTGCACCTAGCAGTAACTGGGGTAAAATTATCCCATATTAATTACTAATAAGGAAGTCTTACAGCAATAAAAGACTTACATTTCACCAGTCTCGGCAGAATTAAAATCCAACTACAAAAAGTAAAAGGACAAAGCACATTCAACAGTTTCCAAGTTTAAAGACTTCCATTCAATTGCTCTAATTGTAAACCATTGTCCTGTTAATTGTTAGGAATGTAAAGCATTGAACTGATGACAATCATAAAGTGACTTCAGCTGAAACACAATGCTCAGGATGTCACTCCTTGTGTGCGTGATAGGAAGATTAAAGGTGCTGCTCTCCACACTCCATCAATCAGTATAATACATATAGATAATCACTGTCCTTCAAACACCTGCTGTATAATTCATATAGTACGCTTCACACAGACTCTACTGTATAAACACATAACTGAAATAAATGGATGTGTCATATCAGTGTGGCTTAATTTAATGCCCATATCTGTACAACCACTGGAAATGTTTTGGGGTAAGACGGTTGCCTACTTGTGTAACCTTGCTCTGACCCTGTTATTTATTCCTAGTGATCCCTGAACCATCAGCATTGGGTTCCAATATTTCTAGCATGTGCAACTGAGTGTTTAATCAACAGGGGAAGGTGTTTCGCTGTGGGAGCTGGTTGGAAGAGGACCTTAGTTTTCCGAGTGTTTAATGAAAGGCCCATTTTCTTATATGTTTCGGAGAAGGAGTGGACAATAACCTGGAGCTCAATTTCTGAGTGAACGTGCACACAAGGGCCACCAGCATATTGAAGCTCGATCACTGAAGCTGGAGTAGTTTTGGTTTTGGACTGAAGGTGGTGTAGGTTCAACAGTTTCCCATCTGTGCCACCACACCTGTGGGTTATTTAATGGAGGTGAGAGTTGGTGCAGTGACACAGTCTTGTTTGACCCCAGTTTTCACTGAGATAGGATTTGTGGTGCTTCAGTTGGTGAAGATTACAGCTTACATGTCATTATGGAATAGGCGGAGGATGGTGACAAATTTCTGAGGGAAGCCAAAATTGAGGAGGATACTCCATAAGCCTTTGAGATTGAGTCAAAGGTTTTTGTGAATTTGACAAAGGCCATGTACAGCAGCTGATGCTGTTCTTTGCACTTTTTTTGAAGTTGCTGTGCAGTGAAGATCTTGTCTGTGGTGCATCTCGATAGATGAAAACAGATCCTGCGACTCTGGAAGGAATGCCTTGGCCACTGGAAGGAGATGGTTGAGGAGGATCCTTGCAATGTTCTTCCCTGTGGCAGACAGCAGGGAGACTCCTCTGCAGTTACTGCAATTGGACGTCTCCTTTCTTGAATATAGTCACGTTTACAGTGTCCCTGAGATCCCCCAGCATGTGCTCTTTTTCCTAAACGATGGATAGGAGGTTGTGCAGGAGGGTACCCCGCTGTATAGGCAAAACAACTTTCCCAGCCTCAAGGTGATTTTCACTCAAAACCAGCTCCACTGGGTGGCACATGTCGTTTGTATGCCTGACACCAGATTCCTGAAGCAACTACTCTACTCGGAGCTCAGTGGTGGCAGGAGACTCCCAGGAGGACAGTGGAAACACTTTAAGAATGTCGTCGGAGCATCATGGGAGACCCTGGCTTGTGACAGTCCAAACCAGAGAAGTCTCTTTTGGGAAGACACCAAACACATCGTGAGACTTTATTGGAAATATGCATAGAGGAAGTCAAGGCTTCAGAGGGAGTGCAAAAACCTCCAAACAGCATGGATTAAACAGGTTACACAGTTGCTATTTAACAATCAATGGCAGGACACCTAAATAAAATCAAAAGCATGATGACTCAGCTCAGAAACACATCATCCTTCTTTGTTACACTGTTCCTGAGTAATCAGCTTCATCTGGCAGTTGTACTCAGCAAGAAAAAAAGAACTTGTTTACTTTAGCAAAGTAAAATAAAGAATAAACATGTTGATCAAATGACACATGTCACCAACCAATAAAGAAGTCCAAGCTATTTGTGTTGGGTCTTTAACAGTGCGAAATGTTTGTCAGTGAGTTTACATTAGATGTCACAGGAAGGGAGTGTTTTTGATATGGATCATGTTTTAATAGTCTTTCTATGGGGACTATTACTTACAAAAGAAGATTAAATTAACACAGATTGTCTTAAAAGAATAAGGCCAAAACAAAACCCTGTGCAGTCATTCAGCACTGGCTCTCATGCTTGAAGCCCATACAGGTAAGCACCTTGCTTCCTCACTTTAGATAAACAGACCACTCCTGCATTATGGAGGTCAGAAAGGTGAGCTGTCCCTTCAGGATATATTTCAATGGGCTTTTTTTTTTGCAAGCTCAGACAACCTTAATATAAACAGACTTCAGCAAGCTCACTAGTACCTTAAATGTTAGCAACACAATACATTAAATGAATGACCCGGTGAGGAGCTAAGAGGTTCTTACTCAACATTTATGTTGGTGCATCGATAGGGCTGCTTTTCCCGTCACTTGTACTGAGGAAATGCTTATTCCCCAGGTGCACAGCACGTGAAAAAGGTAGACGTGTGATGTTGGGTGTCCAGCCATTAATATTGTCCTAGGATTTCCAGTGCTTCACCCAAGGGGTAGAATGCCTGTGCTTAACGGATTCAGGCAAAGCATTATCCTCACCCACTCTGTTGTCCTCCAGCAGACTGGTATGTTTCCCATTTCAGAGAAGGGAGCAGAAAATGTGGGCCTCAGGCCCCATTCTCAGCAATTCTTGGATCAGAAAGTGACCCACAACAGACACAAAGGCCTTAAAGTTCAGTCTCTTTCTTTTGTGAAGGAATTAGTGCTGAATGCCTTCTGGTTTCTGATTTTGGACATCAGTTGTAGTCCCTCATCATGGCAGCCTTTACTGCTGCTTTAGGCTTGAGTGGCCTTCCTTAACCCACATTGGGGCACTGTCCAGGGAGCACATCTGGGCTTTATAAATGGCTTGTCGAAGTGGCTCACACCTGGCCAGACCTGGTATACATCGGTGCACTGCACTCAACTAGCTTCCAGGCATAGGGCAAGACTATCTCCAGATGTTGGACAGTCCTTCCAAAAAATAAGTTGAGATTTCTCATACAAATATCTCCCCTTTTGCCAAGGGAAATTCTACTAAAATAGCTCAACAAAGTTTGACAGGAATATTCCACGAATACTGTCACCAAGCTGCTTCTTTTGACAAGCATCAACAAATAATGACAACATTCTCATAAATTAAAACTATTAATTAAAAAAAAGATAATCTAAGCAATGAAGTCAGAAGCGTGAAGTATCTTGCTACACTGACCTGTGTTGTTATTTTGCACCACCTACACATTTTGTACCATGCCCAAAGAGATGAGTAAATTAAGGACAGAAGAGAAGTGATCTCTTGAACTCCAAAAGAATTACAGCTTTGGATTTGCTGAGTTTGAGCAAAAGGAAATGTCCACTTAAGCAGGACGTGTTGAGGGGAAGCACTGGGAAAGAGGAATGAGGCAGCTCATGGGGCTGTTTGAAGGTTAGTGGTGTGCACCACAGTGGATATATTGGTAACAAGTGCGAGGAGGTCATTGGCTTCTTAGTCACTAAAATTGAAACCACCCATGCAACAACTCCTCCCCCCCCCTCCATTTCTCATTCATAAATCTCTCCATGGCCTTTGTTCCTCTCCATCTCTGCAGCCTCCTCCAACCCCACAGCCCGCCCAGATCTCTGCACTCCTCAAATTCTGGCCTCATGGCCATCTCTGATTTTAACCGCTCTGCCATTTGCAGTTGTGCCTTCAGCTGCCTAGAGGCCTAAGCTCGTGAATTCCCTCCTTATACCTTTCCTCATTTCTATCTCCCTCAAGAGACTCCTTAAATTCCAATAAAAAGTATGTTTTGTGTTTTATTAAAGTTTTTGAGGAACCTGGACCCCACAAAATTCTTTCAACCAATTTCTGGCACACTCTCGTGTTCTGCTCAGCATCCATAACCCACTGTCCCTCACCAACGCCCCCCTCCCCCACTCCTGCCCCCTACCACTCACCGTCAGTTACATGCTTGTTTGCCACCAGTAGCTTGCCAGCATTAATGAGGCCCTATCTGGAAGTTGGTTCAGGCCTCCCAATTGCCGTGTTCCATGGACCCATCACTGTTGACATCCAAAGCAATGTCTTCCCTAGCAGGAACTCTCGAGGTAATGTTTCAGCATGGTGGTGACATGAACCCCTTGTTTGGTTTGCCTCACAGTAACATTATTGTGATACAGAGCTAAAGCCTATGCCTTACTGAAAAATCAATAATGAAATATATTTCCCGTGAGCGGCAGATTATTAGGGACTTGCCTTTCCCTACCCCCTCTGTAGAACAGCAGGCACGTACTGGTACAATCATGCATTATCTCTCCTGGACCTTGCCTCATAACTTTTTTTCATGTCACATCTGTGTTCTGAACATTCACTATAGCACAAATTTCATTTAAAAATAAACACAAAATGTTTGGCTCCCAAAGGCCGTGTCATATAACAAGGGTGGAGCATATTAAATAACCTGCTCACAATAACTTGTTGCATTGTGAGTGAATACTATAAAACATTTTCTTCCAGGTGGTGAGGCGGTGGAATTTTCTGGAATAAAATTGCGAAGCAGAAATTTGACCTTCTCACAAATCTTACCAAATAAAGGTTACTGACATTTTTTTTTACACAGAGCTGCCTGTCTCAGCGGGAACTACTTTGACAAAAAAACCTAATCTGTGACAGGTATGAAAACATCGACCAATCTACAGCAAATTTTCAAGCTTTCAATTTGTAAGCAAGGTATATAAAAGAATGCAGCAACAAATCAAAGTTATACATACTGGCAGTTTATAAAAACTTAAGCATTCAGGGAGTAAATGGTTTAGTCTCACGCACAGGGCACGTGCGTGACTTGACAAGTCTTTGTAACTGAGATGCATGTCATGTCATACAGCAAGTTCTCATTGATCATGTTTCATTGTGTAGCACCAAGCTGCAGTGGTTTATAATACATAATGCCTGGATTGTCCACAGTGCTGTATTTTCAATGGTCAGCCTTATTTGAATATTAAAAGAGAAAACTCCACCAGTAAAAACACCAGGCAAATGTTATGTTGTTACAGGCTATACAGCTTCCAGTGGACAAAAGGTGTAGACAAAATCAGAAATTGTTTTGCAAGTGCCCAAAACAAATAAGTGCTTCACACAGTTTCTGAAATGTCTTCTGTAGCACACAGATCTTTGTGATTTTCTGATGCCAATGTGGAGGTGCCAGGAGCTAAGTGATGGAAGAGAGGTCCACTTTGGAATGGCAAATTGGAAGACATCAAGAAGGACTGCTCAGGACCAGCGGACTCAGGGGCCAGAGCAGTAATGGCAAACTCCATGACCTCAGGCGTTGCCTTCCAATGGCAAAAAAAAATGTTTCAATGACCTTGCCAGGTCAGGCAAAGCAAGAGGAGTCAGCCACACCTTGTCACCTGTAATGATCTCCCCTTGCATTCTGCTAAAGTATTCAGTTACTTACCAGCTATTTTCAGGAGAAAGACTGGGGCTTTAAATCCCAGTCTTGAGCTGGAATTGTTCCTTTTCACATCTTAAAATGAAATCACTCCACAAGAATAAAACCGAGATGAAAATAAGAAAAATTGCAAATGCAGAACAAACCTGTCGGCATGTGAAAAGAGAAAATGCAGTAAAATATTTCAATTTCAGATCCGCTTAGTAAAAGGTAAAAATTAAGGCCTATTGCTCCATTTTATTGATCCTGATGTATATTGACATTTTTTATCTTGGATTTTCAGCATTATTGCTTTGTACCTAAAAGGTTTTTTCCTTTCTCCACCATATATAACATTTAAAAGGCACTGGGTAAATATTTGGAGGGGTGAAATTTGTAAAGCTATGGGAAAGAGCAGGGGAATAGGACTAATTCAATTGCTCTTTCAAAGAGCTGACATGGGCATGATGGGCTGAATGTCCTCCTTCCATCTTACATCAATCTGCGATTCTAAATAGCCTTGTATTGCTTGTTGAATACATCTGTTCCCACATTTAATTTGGTTTCATATTGACACTGGTGGATATTTCTCCATGTCATTGTCACGCACCAGTTACACCAATATCCAATACTCAACCACTCTGTTTCCTTTGATTATCATTATTACCAATCTACTTCAACAACTGCCCACCTATTCTCAACTTTCCTACTTTGTGTGCCAAAATTCTTTGTCCCTAGAAATTTGATGGCACCAGGCTTATTTTTCAGCCACAAAATGGAGAAAGGCCACAGTCTAAGGCCTTTCAGCCATAGTGCAACAAGGGACTGGAAACTGTTTAGAACCCAGAGTGCAATAGAGGTTCACTTGCTCTGCGATGGCAGGATTGTCGAATGAGAAGAGATTGAGGAGACTGGGTCCGTATTCCCTAGAGTTTCAAAGAATGAGAGGTGACCTCATTGAAATTTACAAAATCCTTACAAAGCATGACAGGGTAGATGCAGATAAGATGTTTCCCCTGGCTGGTGAGTCTAAAACCAGGGGACATAATCTCAGGATAAGGGGTATGCCATTTAGGACTGAGGTGAGGAGGAATTTCTTTATTCAGAGGGTGGCAAATCTTTGGAATTCTCTACCCCAGAGGGCTGTGGAAGCTCAATCATTCAGTATGTTCAAGACAGAAACCAATAGATTTCTGGGAGCTAATGACATCAAGGGATTTGGGGATAGTGCAAGAAAGTGGCATTGAGGTAGATGATCATCCATGATCTAATTGAATGGCAGAGCAGGCTCAATGAGCCAAATGACCTACTCCTATTCCTATATTCCAAGCCCCTTGTTTCTCCCTCAGCTCCTCTTCCTTTGTACAATGCTCTCTTCTGCCCCTTGCCAAGACCCTATCCACTTCCCCTTCTCAAATCCCCCCATACCACCTGTCGCTCTCTCCTCACCACTAAACCTCCTCACCTCTCTCTTCCCTTCTCTACTTTCCTCTCTTCTCCCATCCTCTCCCTTCCCCCACTACCACTCCACCCCTGTCCTATCTCTCCCCATCTCTCTTGAAAAGTACCTTGGTCGTGATACCCCAGGAGTAAAGTTATCTAGTATGAAGATAAAAATAGGCAATATACGCTCTCAGTAAATTACCTTGAGATGGGTAAAATGAAAGTCAGAGATTTTGAAGTACTTATGGACTTTGGAGTATCTATGGACTCAGTGTTAAAACTGTTCAATTAATGCAGAGCAGCAATTAACAAAGCCAATAGGATATTGAACTACATAACCAAAAGAAAAGAATGTAAGTCTGAAGACATAATGATGAACCATTATCCCGTTGTAGTCAGAATGCACCTTGTCCAGTTCTGATCATCAAGAAGCAAGTGAGGTATTTAAGAGCTGGAAACAGTTAAGATCCATGGGCTAATACCTATTGTTAGAGATCTGAGTTACAGGGAAATGTAGGAGACACTTCAGCTTAGAAAGTGGGTAGTTGAGAGGTAATCTTCTAAAAATTATGATTGTTAAAAGAGTAGTAAATAATGATCTGGAATATTGCTTTAAAGTAAATTATTGGAATAGAAATAGGGGCACGGGTTTAAGGTAGAATAAGGTTACTTTTGGACAGACATCAGGAAATTCTTCACAGAAACAGTGATCACCATATGGGATAAACTTTGAGATAGTGTAGGCAAAAACCTTGGAATCATTTGAATGCTATAATGGATGGCATCTCTTGAGATGGATGAATCAAAATGAACTAATTGCCCTCCCTCATTTATAATTATTTTGTGACCTTATGAACATAATATACTAATCTCAGGACTGAGATACAACTTACATACTCACTCGTGTGAGGTTTTAAGTACCGTCACACTCCTTGGTTAAATTGAAATGGTGCAACTCATTCTCAGGTACACTTGCAATCTTGATTACCTTCTGCACTGGGAAGCATGGGTATTGGAAAGTGACAAATATTGAAGATGTTCCACATTTGGTCTGGCAATGAGTTTGCGGCTAAAAAATAGATTAAATCATCTAATCAACATGTGTGGATTAAAATTCACATTCTTCCACTTTAAGTAAACTCCAGGGCTTGACTACAAAAATCAAAGCCACACTTCAGTACAATTCTGAGGGAGTGTTGCACTGTCAGAGATGCTGTCTTTCGGCACTAAGGTGCCATCTGTTTGTTCGGGTGGATGTAAAAGATCCTGTAGCATATTTTGAAGAACATGGGAGTTATCCTTGGTGTCCTGGCCAATATTTATCCCTGAATCAACTTCACAAAAATAGATTAACTGGTCATTATCACACTGTTGTTTGTGGGACGTTGCTGTGTGCAAATTGGCTGCCAAGTTTCCTACATTGCAACAGCGGCTATTTTTCAAAAGTGCTTCATAGGATATAAAGTGCTTTGAGATATCCGGGGGCCATGAAAAGTGCTGTATAAATGCAAGCTTTTTGTTTTGTTAATAAATGATGAGGTGAGGTGGCCCAAACCCAAAACGTTAAGTTCTTCCATTCTTCTGACCAGAAGCTAAATGCCATAGCTGCATACATTATATTTTTCCCAAGTATTGTTATCCAGAAATGATCCATGACCATGTTACAGTGTGTAGTGTTATCAATGAACTGTGTCATGAGTACATTTATGAGTAATTTGAGACATAGTATGTGATAAGTGTAGCAAGACTGGGAGGAAAGAAGCAATTTTGGACTGAAGCGCTTCACCATTGGAATTTTCCTGGATTTGTTGTAGGCTAATTGAAAGAGACTGAATGTCATGATTAGTCCATCCACATGCGCTTGACATTCAATAGCATTGCCATCACTGAACTCACCCCCCCCAACCCCCCGCCGCCCCCACGCACCACCCCCCCCCCCACCCCCCCCAACCCCCCGGCCTCCATTACCGACATCCTGGGAGTTACCATTGACCAGAAACTGAACTGAACCATCCAGATAAATACTGTGGCTACAAGACCAGACCAGCAGTTGGGAATTCTGCAATGAGCAACCCATTTCCTGACTCCTCAAAGCATATCCACCATCTACAAGGCACAAGTCAGGAGTGTGATGGAATACTCTCCACATGCTGGGGTGAGTGCAGCACTCAAGAAGCTCAATACCATCCAGGACATAGCTGTACAAACTACAACATATATTGCAGCAACTCATCAAGGCTCCTTTGACAGCACCTTCCAAACCTGCGACCTCTACCACTTAGAACGACAAGGGCAGTAGATGTATGGGAATGCCACCACCTGCAATTCCCCCTCCAAGCCACATACCATCCTGACTTTGAACTATATCGCCGTTGCTTCACTGTCACTAGTCAAAATCCTGGAACTCCCTTCCTAACAACACTGTGGGTCTACCTACACCACATGGACTGCAGCTGTTCAAGAAGGTGGCTCACCACCACCTTCTTAAGGACAATTAGGGATGGGTAATAAATGCTGGCCTAGCCAGCGATGCCCACATCCCGTGAAAGAATGAAACAAAACTCCTTTATCATTATAGGATGCGACTGCCAGGATGATAGAAGGGGAACTAGATGGACCTTGTTCTTTTGTAACCCAGCAATTCCTATGGTCCTTCGCACCACCTTGATCTTAGTCCATAAATTGAGAGCACAGCAGTTCCTTACACTGACACAGAGTGATGTGAGGTATTGATACTATTCCAATAAGTGTTGATGCTGCACTAAACATGCAGGGAACACTTCTAGGCAACCAGAGAAAGTCAAGATTTGGATAGCAAGGCTCAAATTTCAATTTTATGCAGAACCATTTTCCCTAATTCATCAAGTTTCTTTGACAAAAATGAAGGAACTCGTCACACTGTTAACTTTTCTCTGTAAGTTGAAATTTTCAACATCAATGATAAAAACATCATTGAACCATGCTACACATTCTGGGACAATTCATAGAATGTTCCAGAAATTACTGCTCCCTCAACAGAGCAAAGTTCCCCATAGATCACCTACCCCAAGACCATGATTTAAAGGTTTCTGTGGTATAAACAGGATATCGAATGGGGTCTCTATGAAAGGCAGACTTGTATTTCATCACTGGTGGCCTAAATGACTGACTCTTGACTTGTGTTGCCCATGAGTTCAGAGGTCATTGACATTGTTAAATTATGACATTTTGTTGTAAACAATATCCTCTATATCTGCCTCAGAAAGAAAGCAGTACGTAGCACTATGTATTATGTTCTGAAATGCAAACATTTCACAGTAAGGCCCTTGTTCTGTTATGAATGGCAATGAACAAATAAAAACATCCCAGGAAAATGCCAGTAATAATAAGAAGCAACAGAATCAGTACACTTTTTATACATTTTGGCATTTTAATAAGTAACATGGAACAGAATGATATTGGTTAAAACCAAGCAATAAGCTTCACTGCGTCTGACAGGTGCCTGCTCAAAAGGTCAAACAGTATCTTCCAGCTTCAACCTCGCTTGACAAGAAGAAGCAAATTGTTTTGCTAAAATAAATCGCAACCTCTCACTGTGCCCATGGGAACACCACTTAGAGATGTAACTGTCAGGTTAAAGCAGTGCTTAGTAAACCATTAGTACCATGCAGAGGTGATTTTCTGGAGAGGTACTCTAACAAGACTCTTAGGATTTCATTCATCAGAGTTGAAACAAGGCAACAGGAAGCAGATAATGTTACACTCTGATGTCTTGGTACGAGAAGTCTCATATGAAAATACTTGTAAGCCCGAAAAAGATGAAACAAAGCTCAAGTGACCTTGTTTATTTGCCAACAATGGACCTCAAACAAGAGAATTCAGTAGGTTAACTCTGTTTGAAACAGGGAAGTTTAATTGCACACATGCTGTACCTTTTGAAAGCTGGCGATAGGACAGGATGTGAGGATGTTTTCTTTTCTTTGTGTTTGTCAAACAAGGGAACACAGATTATTTTTATCCATGAGAGCAAGACAGAGCTAGTGGAAGGGTCCATGCTGGCCAAGGACCTGTTGCACTGAATCGCGTCAGCAATAGGAAATTAACTGAAGCAAAGGAAGGAAGCTTTGACTTGATGATTCTTGATCAGATAATTCAATGCTCATAAGCTTACAAAGGCATCAATCAAGTAACAGGAACTATACCACTGTCATTTTATTGAACTTATCTTCAAAACGGTTCCTTGATGTAAGTGATTGATAAACCATAAAAATATAACATTGTTTTATTATTCTTGCAGACATAAATTGACGGAGACTATTGCTTAAAATATAGTTAACGTCATGAACATCTCAAGCAGCTGAAGTCAGACATCTGTTCAAAGTTTGTCATGGATTTGGGTAAATGGCCTGGAGTCAGGATTTGTTTTACCTGAGAGGGCTAATGAGCTTCTCCAATAACATGAACTAGGGCAACATCCCTGTGCAATTTGCCACGGAAACAGAGATTACCATATCTAAATCATTAGCTAAATCCCCACAGTGGATGTGATCTGTACTGTACTAAAAATGTCCTCGTATTTCCCACAAAGAACTGATCTACAATGGAGGACAATACCAATGAGCCAAATGACTAATCCAGAACTTCACCTTGAACTAACATTTCTTCTATGCTATGCTACTGTTTATTACTTCCATATAAAACTAAGATAAAGTGTTTATAAGAGATTAGCATTCAAGAAAAGAATGCATTGCAGACTTTGTAGACTAGTATTGTTACAAACACAGGAAACTTGTACCTGAGCCAATTAATTTCAAATCTGTGCTAAAATGCTTCTTGTGTGGTGCTCTTAGATGCCCACCACAAGTTGCTTGCACCCTAACACCACAAGAGACGGCTCGGTCTACAAACAGTAATCTTCTACCCTCAGCTCTATAGCTCAAAATGCATTCTCCAGGGAAAAAGAAAAATCTTGTTTGGAAGAACATGATCAAAACTGCACTGCTGAGTTGCTGTTTCCAGTTTAGGGGTAATTTTGACTTCAGTTGAATGTATAAAATGGGTGATACTAGATCAACCGCCCATTAAATACTTTTCCTGATTTTTAGCTCAGCAAAATTCCATTTCTCTCCAGAGTCTAATGAACATGATTGACAGACAGCAAGAAAAGATATTCAAGGAATGCAGGGTTTGATATTGGTAATCTTTGCCTCCTTTCTATTCTGTCCAGTAACCAAGTGTATAAAAATCTCAAAACAAGTTTCTGACATTTGCTGAGATGAATGATATAAATAACTATATGAAATGGATTGTTTATTTATGCATTTTATGTTCTATTAAGACAGCTACGTATTTCCTCACTATTCCAAAGACATCTCCCAGTGGCTTTACTTACTTCTAACCACAGGGCTGCATTCCTTTTACACCATGCACCTTCATTATCTGATCCTTCCACACACATTGGACAATGTATGCTATTCACTTAAGCACTTAGCAGGGGTTTCTGTTAAATTTCTCCCTGATCCTTCAAACTAATCAAGCAGAAATCTAAAATATCCATCTGCACTTACAAATCCAGTTTACAATGCTGATGACTGGCCAATTGTACTTGCATACCCCAGCAGCATGGGAGCCATCATAGTTCATAGAGTAGTTAATTGTTCTATTTCTTTTCTTGTCTCTTTAACCTTCATTCCCATTCCTAAACATACGTTTACCCTCGGTTTTTTTCTTTACACCTTCAAGCATTTTTGCTGCAGCAGATTCACACCCCAGGTCTTCCCCAAACTATATAAGTAATTCCTCTTTCATCAGTGAATACTGAGGCTTTCAGTTTCTTTAAAACAGGGGAACTGTTTCCAAGGCCGGAATTTTTAGATGGCCGGGTAGGCGTGGGCCCGAGCCGACCTAGCGTAAAATGACGCGCGGTGATGTCGGGCAAGTGTCCTGAGGTCATCGTGCACACGCGCGATATTTTGGTTGGTGGGCACGTCTGCCGACAATTGAAAGACCTATTAAGGCCATTAAAGTGATAATTGAAAGAAATTTTTCGTTGCCCATCCAACCTTACGGTTGGCGGGCAGGTGAAAAAGCCAAGCGGCCTTTGCATTTTTCAGGAAACCTCATCTCAAGGCTGGATGAGGTTTCCAACAGCAAATAAAATTAAAATAAAAATTTTAACATTTAATTTATAACATGTCCCTGCTCATGTGACAGAGTCACATGAGGGTACATGTTTTGTAACATTTTAAAAATCTTTATTTTTAATGTTTTAAACGGTTCATCCCCTGAAGCAGCTCTATGCCTCAGGGAGATTGTCCTGCGCACACTCGCGTGCATGCGTGAAGTTCGCGCTCGCCCTCCTCCCCACTACACAGGCAGCTGCTGCTCGCATTTCATGCTGGGCGGGCCTTAATTGACCCGCCAGCTTGAAATCGCAGTCCTGTCCTGATCGCAAGTGGCGGGCAGCTTCCCGAACGCTCTTGCCCGCCCCCATCAAACCCGCCTGACGAGAGAAAAACCCTCCCCCAAGAGACAAGAGCCAGCCACGATTGGTTTCATTACCCCAAATGAATAAACACCTGCCTGTCTGAGGTAGTGCGTAGCAAACAGTGGTTAAAGAGTTGCTATATCCATGAAAGTGGTCACCTCTAACATTATATTTGAATGTTAGGAATAAGTTTTAGCTTTAATCTTCAAGTTTGATTTGTATTCCTGTATCTGTGTGTTAAGAAAGGTCAAATTGAGTTTTAGATTCACTTTAAAGGGTGCCTGCACTTCTGATGAGAGTGTTACGACTGTGGCAGCTAAGTTAAACAAACAAGAGTAGAGAAACTTGGCTGTTGCCTAGTATCAGGTGTCCAGGGAGGCAGGTCCCTCCCACAGACACACAGAAAAACTAAAGAAACCGCAGTTTTGAGTTTGAAGACAGCCACTTAGAAGGGACAGATAGCCAGTCCCAAGCTACAATTGGTTGAAAGTAGTTGCCAGAGAGACACTGGAGCAAAAGGGACGGATAGCAAGTCTGAAGCTAAAGAAGAGACCCCAAAACCCAGGGGAGTGGAAAAGGAGAAAGTCCCAAGATGACCTTCTATTCGAAGGAAGGACTAAACGTCCTCTTAATGAAGTTAACAGTGAGGGGCAGAGAGAAAGGCTCCAAGCTTCAGATTTAAAAAGACAAAAGCTGCAGAGAACATATTTAAGGTGAGAACAGCTTGCAAGAAGCAAGAAGGTCCAAAGAGATAACTGAAGGTCTGTAACTCTTTGCTATGGGCATGTGAAGCAGTGGTACTGTTGACAGCTGAGTCAGTGAAAGAGAGTGCGTAGAAGGTAGCTTGAATGCATTTGGTGACCCAGGGAAGAGGAACATCGGAAGGAGAGTTTGAAGCCCTGGATGTGAACCCTTGTGAAAGGTGTCTGAGAGAAAGCATCAGTTTGGGAGAAGATTCCAAGGCAATGTTTTGGAGAGTGGAGATTAGAAACACTCGTGTGAAAGGTGGAGTGCAAGTGAGACTGGTTGGCTCATGGTGTGACAAACGTCTGGGAGGAGTTGATGGGAGATCCATAGCAGCTAGTTCAGATGGCAACTGTCACTTGGTTTCAGAGTGTGGTGTGTCTGACCACAGATCGCCTTACTTACTGTGTACTTACTGTGAAAATTAGAATATAAGATAGCTTTTGTAGCTTGTGTTATCCTTACAAATCTGTATATACCTTGTGGCTGAAAGAGTATTGTAATATGGTTCATCTTTTCTTGTTAAATAAATGCTTTATTCTTTTGTCAAAAGTTCATCAGCTGAATTCTGTGACTCTGTTCAGTAGCTACTCTCCACGTATCTAAACAAACAATTAAAAGTTACGATATATTAAGCTAGGTTCCACTTGAGATCAGGCTTGTCCAGCTGGGATCATAACGATATTAAGTAATGGGCGAAATTGCAGTGGGAAATTAACATTGGATTGACAACGCATGACTTTGTTAATATAAAATCAGATAGAAAATTCAGAGGATGAAGAGATATGTTGTGAATTGCGAATCTCCAGAAGTTCCTGATCAATTCATGCCGCCTGACTGTTCGCTTCGCACAAATGACATTTATCCCTCAGCCCTCCTTGCTACTTTTTAAAGAACTTGCTATTTTTTTTACATTAATTGCCACTGCAAGTTAAGGGTCATAATTAATAGTGCAGGAACCTTTTTAACAATATAATAATTAGTCATTTGGTAGTATAGCACTGGAGTATTGCTGAAAAAAGAGACATACTATCAAAGCTTTTCATGATGTACTCATCAGGATAGACTCAAGAATGCCAAATTTCAAAACTTGTCAATTATTATTCAAAATTTTAAAATATCAAATTTAAATTTTATATTTTATCTTCCTGTCTCTTTCATAAGAACATAAGAAATGGGAGCAGGAGTAGGTCATTCAGCCCCTCAAGCCTGCCCTGCCATTCAATAAGATCATGGCTGGTCTGCCTCAGGCCTCAACCCCTTGTTTGTGCCAGCTCCTCATAGCCCTCAACACCCTGATATTTCAAAAATCTATCTACCTCCTCTTTAAACGCTTTCAGGGATCTAGCCTCCACAACTCTTTGGGGTAGAGAATTCCAGACATTCACTACTCTCTGAGAGAAGAAAGTCATTTGCATCTCAGTTTTAAATGAGTGCCCCCTTATTCCCTAACTATGTCCCCTAGTTTGAGATTCTCCCACGAGTGGAAACATCTTCTTAACATCTACCCCCTTAAGCCGTCTCAGAATCTCATACATTTCAATAAGATCACCCCTCATTCTTTTAAACTCTAACGAATAAAGGCCTAATTTCTTTGGCTGTTCTTGATAATTCAACCCCTTCATCCCAGAAATCAGCCTAGTGAATCCCTTTTGAACTGCCTCCAATGCCAGTACATACTTTCTTAAAAACGGGGACCAAAACTGTACACAGGACTCCAGGTGCGACTTCACCAACACCCTGTACAGTTGTAACAAGACTTCCCTATTTTTAAACTCCAAACCCCTAGCAATACAGGCTAAAATTCCATTTGCTTTCTCAATTACTTGCTGCACCTGCATGCTAACTTTTTGTGTTTCATGCATAAGAACACCCAGATCCCTTTGTGCTGCACTTTTTGGAGTCTCTCTCCATTTAAACAATAGTCTAGCTTATGATTCTTCCTACCAAATTGCATTACCTCAACTTTCCTACATTAAACTCTATCTGCCAAGTTTTTGCCCACTCACTCAACCTACCTATATCCCCTAAATATCTCTCTCTCATCATATCATCTCTCTCTCTTACTCCGATCTTTTTTTCTTTTCTGTATTTCACCCTCTGTACCTGAATTGATTCCAATTCATGCTCCTTCTCAATTCTTTCACTGTTTCTCTCTTAATTCTTAAATCTCATTAGTCAAGGAGATAGACTGCTGTTCCCATCACTTACTAAGGTTTAAGTTACCCCATTGGGCTCACACTTGTGAGTTACCAACTTGCACTTCCAGCAATTTATGGCCAAAGGATTTCCAAACTGAAGGACACATTAAAAACACAGGGGCATGGGGCTGAATAAAATGGGGCGGTGAGGGGTGGTGGGGGGGTGGGGGGGTGGGGGGTGCGCGGGTGCAGATGAATCCAATGGACTTCCCCCCCTCCAAGGCAAAATTGGCATGGAACCAACACTCTTCATGCAGACCCAACAGCTAAATGAGGGCTAAGTGGGACTTCCTGCCTGCTGGAGCTGCCAGCCAATCCAGTTGGCCAATAGCTCCATCGGTCCTGGCAGTGCCAAGAGCACCTCAGTGGCAGCTGCCGGGACTGTAAGAGAAGAAGGAAGAAGGTCCAGGGATCCCAGCAGGTAAGCCCCGGGTCTTAGGCAGGGAGGGTTTGGGTAGATCAGGGACAGGGTAGGTCAGGGATGGGGGGAAGGGGTGGATTTAAGGCTGTGGGCAGGTAGGAAAGAAGGGAGGGTTCACTCTTGGGGGACTCACCCCATGATCGGCAAAGGATAGCCCCCAAAGAGAGAACACCCCCTTCCTTCCTGCCCTTTGAAGAAGTTTTTAAAAACAAACTACCTGCTACTGCCCAGCTGCCCATGCCAGATATTTTATGGCATGGGCAGCATATTATCAGGGTCAATTGACTTGATAACAAGCCTAATTGACCCTTGATTTGAATATGGTGGGTGGGCTGCAGAATTTTGGTGCCCACCCACCCTCCCTCCCTGTATTATGGAGGTGAGCTTGGGGGTGGGCTGGGTACCCACCCTGTGTTACAGGCTCCCCCCGCCCAATACACACCCAGTGGGCGCACATAAAATACAGCCCATTGTGTGAGATGCTGCACTCCAGTGAAATTTGTTCCAGTGACACAACTAAACAGAAAAACAAAAGCAAAATACAGCGGGCACTGGAAATCTGAAATAAAAATAGAAAATGCCGGAAAAATCTCAGCAGGTCTGGCAGCATCCTTGGAGAGTGAAACAGAGTCCATGTAACTCTTCTTCGGAATCTTCTTTTTCGAAGACTTCTTCTTCGGAGTTCTGAAGAAGAGTCAAATTGGACTCGAAATGTTGGGTGGGATTTTCTGGCTGCATGAGGGCTGAGTGCTTGACATTACGTTTTTATTATTTTCTTGGATTTAAAGGTAAATAAATTTTGCTTGACTCAAGAAAACCTTTGTTTGATTGATCCTTATTGCTCACTTTAAATGGTTAAATACATTCTGATTTGGAAAAGGCATATCCTCGTGAAAAAGAAACTTAAACCTTTGTTCTGACCAACAGAGGAGGTTGAGTAGAGGGGGGTCAGTTCACCCCCTCTCACCTGGTCGTAACACTGGGTCAGACAGGGTGGATGTGGAAAGGAATCTAAAAAACTAGGGGCCATAAATATAAGACACTTCCTAATAAATCCAATAGGGAAATAAGGATAAATTTCTTAACTCAGAGTGGTTAGTGTATGGAACTTGTTATCATAGGAAGTAAGTGAATAGCTTAAATGTTTTTATAAAGAAATTAGATGAGCACGTGAGAGAAAAGATAATAGAAAGACATGCTGAAAGGCTGGGGTGAAGTAGATGGAATTGAGGAGGCTTGTGTGGAATATTAACACCAGCACGGACCAGTTGGTGTCAAATAGTGTATTTCTGGACTGTATATTCCAAGTAATTCTATGGCCTGAATCTTCTGGTGGGTGTGTGGGGGCGGGTCCTGCTCGCCAACGAGTAAAATGATGTGTAAAATGCCACGCGGTGATGTCGGGCACGCGTCCCGATGTCACTGCGTGTCATTCTCATCTTCAGTTTGGCGGGCAGGCACCGGAGTTGGCTGTGCGCCCACCAAGCTGTCAAAGGCCTATTAGGCTATTAATCCCCATATTAACGTCATTAACAAGGCTGCCCATCCAACCTTAAGTTTGGCGAGCAGGCAAAGAGCCCAGGCAGCCTTTGCATTTTTCATGGAACCTCATCCACGGGCGGGATGAGGTTTCACGAAGAGTTTATAAGTTTAATAGAATTTTTTATTGAAATTCATTGACAAGTCCCAGCTCTTGTGACACTGTCACATGAGGGGACATGTCTGAGTAATTATTTTTTTCTTTATTTCAATTTTTCACAATAATCTCCCTAAGGCAGCTCCATGTCTCAGGGAGATTTCTGCGATCTTTTGCGTGCATGCCCAAAAGAGTGCAGGCCACAACTCTCCCACCTCCCCCTGCCCACACATGTAGCACTGAGCGCTATGCAACACGTATTACGTTGGGCGGGCCTTAATTGGCCCACCCATGTAAAATGGCGGTGCGCAGCCGATCGTGGGCGGCAATCGGCTGTGCGCTCGCTCCCGCCCAGCCTGCCCGATGGGGAGAACATTCTCCCCTATGTAATTTCATTCTGTATACCAGCACCCAGTGCTACATCGGGTCTCTGATGGCTAGGAAATGCAGGAATTCCGAGAGCAGGATGTTCTCAACCTTAATAAAAACAAAAAACTGTGGATGCTGGAAATCCAAAACAAAAACAGAATTACCTGGAAAAACACAGCAGGTCTGGCAGCATCGGCGGAGAAGAAAAAAGTTGATGTTTCGAGTCCTCATGACCCTTCGACAGAACTGTGTAAAATTAGGAGAGGGGTGAAATATAAGCTGGTTAAAGTGGGGGTGGAGGGGAGGTGTGGGGGAGAGAAGTCGGGGGGGGAGGGTGTGGTTGTAGGGACAAGAAAGCAGTGATAGGAGCAGATAATCAAAAGATGTCACAGAAAAAAGAACAAAGAGGTGTTGAAGGTGGTGATATTATCTAAATGAATGTGCTAATTAAGAATGGATGGCAGGACACACAAGGTACAGCTCTAGTGGGGGTGGGGTGAAATAAGACTAACCGGGCATAAAAGGTATAGATTTAAAAATAATGGAAATAGGTGGGAAAAGAAAAATCTATATAAATTATTGGAAAAAACAAAAGGAAGGGGGAAGAAACAGAAAGGGGGTGGGGATGGAGGAGGGAGTTCAAGATCTAAAGTTGTTGAATTCAATATTCAGTCCGGAAGGCTGTAAAGTGCCTATTCGGAAGATGAGGTGCTGTTCCTCCAGTTTGCGTTGAGCTTCACTGGAACAATGCAGCAAGCCAAGGACAGACATATGGGCAAGAGAACAGGGTGAGTGTTAAAATGGCAAGCGACAGGGAGGTTTGGGTCATTCTTGCGGATAGACTGCATGTGTTCTGCAAAGCGGTCGCCCAGTCTGCGTTTTGTCTCTCCAATGTAGAGGAGACTGCATTGGGAGCAACGAATGCAGTAGACTAAGTTGGGGGAAATGCAAGTGAAATGCTGCTTCACTTGAAAGGAGTGTTTGGGCCCTTGGTCGGTGAGGAGAGAGGAAGTGAAGGGGCAGGTGTTGCGTCTTTTGCGTATGCATGGGGAGGTGCTGTAGGTGGAGGTTGAGGAGTAGGGGTTGATGGAGGAGTGGACCAGGGCATCCCGGAGGGCATGATTCCTACGGAATGCCGCCGGGGCCAGGTGAAGGGAAGATGTGTTTGGTGGTGGCATCATGCTGCAGTTGGCGGAAATGGCAGAGGACGATCCTTTGAATGCGGAGGCTGGTGGGGTGATAAGTGAGGACAAGGGGGACCCTATCATGTTTCTGGGAGGGAGGAGAAGGCGTGAGGGCGGATGCGCGGGAGATGGGCCGGACACGGTTGAGGGCCCTGTCAACGACCGTGGTTGGCAAACCTCGGTTAAGGAAGAAGGAGGACATGTCAGAGGAACTGTTTTTGAAGGTAGCAGAATCAGAACAGATGCGACGGAGGCGAAGGAACTGAGAGAATGGGATGGAGTCCTTATAGGAAGTGGAGTGTGAGGAGCTGTAGTCGAGGTAGCTGTGGGAGTCGGTAGGCTTGTAATGGATATTGGTGGACAGTCTATCACCAGAAATTGAGACAGAGAGGGCAAGGAAGGGAAGGGAAGTGTCAGAGATGGACCATGTGAAAGTGATGGAGTGGTGGAGATTGGAAGCAAAATTAATAAATTTTTCCAGATCCCGACGAGAGCATGAAGCAGCACCAAAGTAATAATCGATGTACCGGAGAAAGAGTCGTGGGAGGGGGTCGGAGTAGGACTGGAACAAGGAATGTTTCACATACCCCATAAAGAGACAGGCATAGCTGGGGCCCATGTGGGTACCCATAGCCACACCTTTTATTTGGAGGAAGTGAGAGGAGTTGAAGGAGAAATTGTTTAGTGTGAGAACAAGTTCAGCCAGACGGAGGAGAGTAGTGGTGGATGGGGATTGTTCAGGCCTCTGTTTGAGGAAGAAGCTAAGGGCCCTCAGACCATCCTGGTGGAGGATGGAGGTGTAGAGGGATTGGACGTCCATGGTGAAGAGGAGGCGGTTGGGGCCGGGGAACTGGAAATTGTTGATGTGACATAAGGTGTCAGAGGAATCACAGATGTAGGTGGGAAGGGACTGGACAAGGGGACAGAGAAGGGAGTCAAAATAACAAGAAATGAGTTCCGTGGGGCAGGAACAGGCTGACACGATCGGTCTGCCGGGACAGTTCTGTTTGTGGATTTTGGGTAGGAGGTAGAAGCGGGCTGTCCGAGGTTGGGCGGCTATCAGGTTGGAAGCTGTGGGAGGAAGATCTCCAGAGGAAATGAGGTCAGTGACAGTCCTGGAAACAATGGCTTGATGTTCAGTGGTGGGGTCATGGTCCAGGGAGAGGTAGGAGGAAGTGTCTGCGAGTTGACGCTCAGCCTCCACGAGGTAGAGGTCAGTGCACCAGACAACAACAGCACCACCCTTGTCAGCGGGTTTGATGACAATGTTGGGGTTGGACCTGAGACAACGGAGTGCAGTAAGTTCAGAGAGAGACAGATTAGAATGGGTGAGAGGAGCAGAGAAATTGAGACAACTAATGTCACACCAACAGTTCTCAATGAAAAGATCAAGAGAAGATAGGAATCCAGAGGGAGGGGTCCAGGTGGAGGGAGAATATTGGAGGTGGGTAAAAGGATCCGTTGAACGGGGAGAGGACTCCTGCCCAAAGAAGTGAGCACGGAGACAAAGACGGTGGAAGAAGAGTTCAGCATTGTGCCAAGCCCGAAATTAATTGAGATGGGGGGGTAAGTGTATGAAACTAAGTCCTTTGCTGAGCACTGAACATTCAGTGTCGGAGAGGGGAAGGTCAGGGGGTATAGTGAATACACGGCCGGGGCTGGGATTGGAAGATGGGGTGGGGACGGAAGGACAGGCAGGGGTGGAGGGTCCTAGATGGGTGTTGGTGTCGATGAGTTGTTGGAGCTTGCGTTCCTTAGCACAAAGAGACAAAGTTTCTTGTTGAGGCGTCGGATGAGACGAAGAATAAAATGAAACTGGGGCACGCGCAGTGTTGAAAAAGGGTGCAGCGGTGCTGCTGGAGGGAGAGGTCGAGTGTGTTCTAATGGCGGCGCATGGCACTGAGTGTGGATCTCAGAATGCGATGGGAACAGTAGTCCGAGAAACGTTTTATGTCCCGGAGATACCTGTAATCCTGGGTGGGTTCGAAACATGAGGGATGGAATTTCAGTTGAAATTCACGTGGGGTAAGTCGGAGACAGAGACAGTCACTGAGAAAGGAGAGATGGCTCTGAAAGCGGGTTTTAGTAAACACCTTGTTAAACACCAGGAGAGAAATGGAAAGCAATGAAGGTGAACAAGGCAAAAGAGAGATACGGAAATCCTGTCGGAGAGAGGAGCAGTACTTCTTCAAGGTAGGCATTTCTTGAAGAGAAGTAGCAGTCAATTAAACACAGAGATAAAAACAAAAAACTGCGAATGCTGGAAATCCAAAACAAAAACAGAATTATCTGGAAAAACTCAGCAGGTCTGGCAGCATCAGCGGAGAAGAAAAAAGTTGACATTTCGAGTCCTCATGACCCTTCAACAGAACTAAGTAAAATTAGGAGAGGGGTGAATATAAGCTGGTTTAAGGTGGTGGGGTGTGAGGAGAGAGAAGTGAGGGGGTGAGTGCGGTTGTAGGGATAAGCATGAAGTGATAGGAGCAGATAATCAAAAGATGTCACAGACAGAAGAACAAAGAGGTGTTGAAGGTGGTGATATTATCTAAATGAATGTGCTAATTAAGAATGTTGAAGGGTCATGAGGACTCAAAACGTCAACTTTTTTCTTCTCCGCCGATGCTGTTCTCAACATTGTCCGCGCACTAGCTTCACCTATAAAATGCCAACACTGATTTGCCAACTAGAGTTGGGACCCAGTGTATCTGAAGCATTTCACTAGACCACCACCTGGATCACAGTGGAACAGCTGAGTGTATTTGGCCCTGATTATTTCAGTTGGCTAGACAGCTAACGTATTGCTCAAAATAACATCAACAGCGTGTGTCCGATTCCCATTCTGACTGAGGTAGACGTGGGACCTGCTTCCTCATCCTGCTCCTAAGAGTGGAAGGCAATGGCAAATCACCACTGACAAAAGCTGCCATGACAATAGCTCAGGATGAAGCATCAGCAGACAATGAAACAAGGACCCGACAATGACAAGTAAAAATGCAAAAAAGAAATCTGATATTCTTCATTAATTACATCAAATGATCAATCTCCATGGCCCAACCACCTCTGCTCGCGTAAAATCTCTTTCCAGACAACTTACAATGTGACCTGTAGTTGCTACCACATTATATTGCAGCAGGAACATCCACTAACCTTCTATAACCTCTAAGGAAAAATGTAGAAAACTTAACTCAGCACCTCACTCCTTTGCTGACTGTGAGCTGAATGGGCAAAGGATGAACTGATGCTCAATCTTGCTCCCTTGCTCTGAGCTCAGTGTCACTCAGCATCACTACACTATTGCACGTTCAAAGCAACCTTTGCATTGCCAATCATGTCATTTTTACCCTCCCTCTTTGTCAGGTGCTCTCTTCTATAGTGAGAGGTTAATAGATTTCTTTCTGGTTTTAAAATGAACACAAATGCCATATAATGGATACAGTCAGTGCTGCTTAACTGATGTATACTAGACTGGATCAGAAAACTGGGGTGAATTTTTTAGTTGGTAGGTGGGCTGTTCGGGAGTGGGAGCATGAGTGGACGCGGGCGGGTGCGGAGACGATCGCCGCCTGCGATCGGCTGAGCGCCGCCATTTTAGGCGGCCATTTTACCTTCAGGAAACCTCATCCCGCCTGTGGATGAGGTTTCCTTTGAAATGTGAAGGCCGCTCGGGCTCTTCGCCTGCCCAAACTTAAGGTTGGACGGGCAGCATTGTTAATAAGGTTGATTAACTTTTTAATGGCCTTACTAGGCGGTTGACAGTTCGGCGGGCGCGCAGTCACCTCCGGCACACGCTCGCTGACCGAAAGATCGAAATGATGACCTCGGGACACACGCCCCACATCATTTTATGCATCAGTGTGTTGGGCGCAGCCCCGCACACTGACAGCAATATTCTGGCCCTGGTCTTTTATCTCTACAGTGTGGGCTAAACTCCATCTGGCTGCATAACATCTCAGCAGAACTTCTCATGAAAAGCTGGCTCCAGTTGTTCAGTACAAGCTGGGCAGAGTTTGCGATCTGGCACAGTGAGGCCATAGGGATGGTAGGCATGAGCAATGGAAAAAACTCACAATCGTGTCCTTTGGAGTTTGGAGTTAAGGTACAACATTTAGGCAAATTAAGAAAGCAAAGAATTAAAAGCACCTCTCCATTAAAATGTTATCTGCTATATCAAAGTGGAGAGAGCTTTGTTCAGCATCTGACTGGCAAAATTGGAAGAACTGTTTGTTCTCTACTTAGTGTGCACAAAAATATATCACTTTAAAGAAACAAGTCAGCAGCTTTCCATTGTTTGCAATGTCACTGCCGGCTACTTAGCACTCCTAAACAGAATAGTCAGAAGGGATTTGTTAAAGTGTTAAAATAAAAGCAAAATACTGTGGATGCTGGAAATCTGAAACAAAAATAAAAATAGAAATAGCTGGAAAAATTCAGCAGGTCTAACAGCATCTGCGGAGAGGAATACAGTTAATGTTTCGAGTCCATATGACTCTTCATCAGAACATGTCTGAGATTTGTAATATCTTGTAAACCTTGATTAAAATGAATGTTTTAGACCTACCTTTCTCCCATTTCCAGGATTAGTCTAAAGCTAGTAAATCTTCTGAATTCTCATGCGGGTTGGTGGATCTCTGTGAAGCTGCTAATTACCATTCTTCATGCCTGATCCTAAACCCTCAATGTTGGAGAGAATTTGACAATAGGGGTGAATTTTCTTCGTTTGCCAGTTTAATGAAGCCATTACTCTGTTAATTTTAACTAAGCCATTAATTTTGTTTGGGCCAAATCTTGCTGGAGTGGGACCTCTTGCAGTGCCTGCCATTAGTTAGATATTTTCCTGCACCCTTCAGCTTGAAAATACTTTATGCTGTAATTTGCCGGAAGGGCAAACTGATAACCATGTGGTGAGGGCAACGAGGTATCTGCGTCCCCGATGAATGGTGGTACCAACAGTTAATACCCTTAATCAATAAGAGTTAAGGATAGAGAAGGAAACAGGAGAACAACTGAGAAGGTGAATTGGAGTCAAATCAGGCCTGAGAAAGAGATGTAAAAAGAGGACAAGAAAAATTGGATTAAGAGGGAGAGGGGGCAAAAAGAGACAGAAAGGAAAAGTAAGAGTGAAATTAAGAATTAAAAATTCAATTTTCTTCAAACCTCTTGCCAATGCAACGTCTCCTACCTCAGAGGTCACCCAGGCAGCATTGTTTGGTCACAGAGAGAAGGGGGACCCAGTGTACTTCTGCTCTTCCTGGTTACACAATAATAACCATCTGACCAATGTTAAATTGAATAAATCAATAAATGTGAATTAAATGTGAATAAATCACAAGCCAACTCTTCCTGGAAAAATTGACACAGTAGCCAGAATATTGTCATTGGCGTGCACGGATGGGCCTGACACGCCGACGCACAAAATGACGCGAGATGACGTTGGGTGTGTGTCCCGATGTCATCGCGCTTCATTTAGATCTTTTGTCCAGTGGGCACGCTCCGGAGGCGGCTGCCCACCCACCGATCTATCAACGGCCTATTAAGGCCATTAAAAAACCAATTAAAGTTGTTTGCAACGCTTCTCATCCAACCTTAAGGTTGGCGGGCAGGCGAAGAGCCCAAACGGCCTTTGTGTTCTTCAGGAAACCTCATCCACGGGCGGGATGAGGTTTCCTAGAGCTTTTATTAATCAAATGATAAAATTTTCCTATATATAAAAACACGTCCCAGCTCAAGTGACACTGTCACATGAGGGAACATGTTTAAATACTTTTGTACTTTATTTATAACTAAATTTTTTATGTAACTTAATCACCCTGAGGCAGATCCATGCCTCTGGGAGATTGCTGCTCTCTTTCACGCACATGCACAAAAGAGCGCAGGTCCCAACGCTCCCTCCTCCACCCGCCTGCACAGGTAGTGCTGAGAGCTATCGGACGTGGATCATGCTGGGTGAGCCTTTATTGGCCTGCCGATGTTAAATGATGGCGATCGGCCCCACGCCTGCTCCCTCAAAGCCCGCCCTACACAGGTAAGCTTCTGGCCAGAAAGACGCATGCCTTTGTTAATGCACAACTTAGCAGCAGGTTCGGAAAATGAGAAAATTCTTTCAAGTTCTTCTAGGCTAGTCTGCTAGGCGAAACTCTTAAGAGAATTTACCATGTACACTTCACCCAGTTCAGTCCTAAAGTGGCAGTCGAGATTCCACGGATATTATAGGACTCTCCCTTGCACAATAAAAGGGCTTATGGCCTGAAACAGGTGAGTACTGCAACCACAAAGAGGTAGGCCCGTTGGAAGATGACAATAGCCAGAGCTCAATGCCATTACATCAGGCCTCCAGCCTGTCCTGTTTACATCAGTTGGCCCAAGTCAAAATTTAAATCAGTGCTGTGAGTGCTCCTTGAAAAAGTTCAGAATACACATGTCAGATCACCGAGTAAATGATTTTACCAAAAGAGTAAAGAGAGGAAATAGTTCAGAGAGGAGTTTCTCCTTCCAATGCCCATGCACATACACTTTTGGTAGAGATCATCAAATGGCAATTAGCCATTTAGCAATGGGAACCATGGCTGATACTTTATCCCTCCCTAGTCTGAGGAGACGGAGGTCAACATCATCATCTCCACCCTATTTGGGATTGGGAACTCTTTGCTGAAATGAATAAATCAAGCACCTTCCTGCTTTTTCTGGGGCACTGCAATACTGGCTGGTGTTACTCACCATGCCACTGGGGGAGCCGTTGTTGATTTTTAACCTGATATTTTACAACGACTGCGGTGCCATTTTGATTTCGTTTTTCTCAAGCAATATCTTTAATTGCTCAGGGATCAGCAAATAAGCCAACTGGAAGAAATCAATCTAGCAAAAGGGACCTGGTACTATGAGTACTTTCACTGCTACAGGATAAGGTGTCCTGTAAACAAGAAAAAGCTATCAGTTGAAAAGCAAAGAATGATACAATCACTTTATGCTGCAGCTGCAGATAGTAACTTAGGAAACATGTTGCTGTTTGACTGTACCAGATATTAGAAACAAATTAAATTAAAATTGACTTTTCACGGAAATTAAAATACTGTGTATTACTCTGAGCTTTTCTCATCCAAATGTTTTGAAACTGATAAGGTACTAAATTACCTTAATGGGGTATAAAGGTCAGGGATTACCTCTGAAAGGGAAGTGGCCTCATTAATAATATTGGACAACTTAGAGTATCAAGGACGCAGAAGTAGCTGCTTTTCATGACCGCTTGCCTTAACTTTCATGGACCTTCTCATAATAGCCTGAAAACTGCTGGATCTGAATTAGAAAAAGGTATATAATTTGGATATGAGTTTAGAAATCTAACGTAACTTTCCCTGGTCTACCACAGCCTTAGATATAATGGAGGATAAAACACTGTCCTCCCACCCACTCGACATGAAAGGGGCAAAGATTTACTATCCTGCTTCTGTTTAATTCCCCTTCCCTCGCTGCCATTTTTCCTTTTTTAGCTGGCTGATGTCTACCTGCTTCAAGTACACGCATAAATGTGATGTGAAAACCATGTTATACCGACATAAAAACTGTGGTATAACAGGCCTGTAACAGAAAGAATAGAAAAACACCTGAAATAGCCTTGATTGGGGCACAGAGTGCAGCAGCAGAATGGGAATGGTGCTACCTGTGTGATACCAGCTTTCACTAAGGGTCGACGAAACAACCAGTTGCTAAGCTGGTTTTGAAGTTTTATGCATGAAGGGGTAAGCAGAAGGAACTTTCATGTAAGTAGCACCTTATCACATCAGAAGGGCAATCTAAAATTGCTTCACACTTATAGTGAACAACTTTTAAAGTCCCTGTTGTTTTCTGGCGAAACACAGCAGTCATTTTGGCGGTACAGGCTTTTTCCCAGAAGTATACTTTATTCCTAAAATTTGTAAGTACATTACATAACAGTTCAAATTTGATTATACATAAAGTGCAATACAGATCAATTTCTGCAACTACAGTGCATGAGGTACCTCACTCCACTTGCCATTAAAGTTTACTTTTATATTTCTGTCAAAGCCTTTGGAGAACACAGCTAGAGGGGTTTTACACAGGTTTCAAATCCTCAATCTACTATGGCAGGAAGACATTGGATAGTGGCTTTTCCCTATGTAGACTTTGTGGCGATTACTCCAATGCGTCCCCCAGCAATAGCCCATGGTCCTTGGAATGTGTTATACTGCAACACTCAGTCGTTGACAGCTCTTTGCATCGGAAGACCATAAAGTTCCAGGCAGACCAATAGTGTCTTTCACTGAGTCGATGGCCCTCCAGCAACCATTAATGTTTATCTCAGTGTCTGTCCCTGGGAACATCCCATAGAGCACTGAGTCCTGTGCTACTGAGCTTATCAGGATGAACCTCGACAAAAACCTTTGCATTTCTTTTTAGACCTGCTTTGCAAAAGGACATTCCAGAAGGAGGTGGGCAATGGTATCTTCCCCATTGTAGCCACCTCAAGGGTAGCATGCGGAGGGGTTGAGACGCTGGGCATGCAAGAAGGGAGGACCTGCCTCATCACCAGCCAAGTTTCGTCTTGGTGATTGTTTGAAGGTTGTGCTGATGAGGCATTCTGCCAAATGAATTTGATAGTCTGCTCAAGGGACCATCCGACAGGATCCGCCATCTCTTTTACTCGCAAAATCTCCATGATGTTCTGTGCAAACCATTACCTGATGAACTTGTGGTCAAAGGTGTTTTTCTGCATAAGCCTCTTAGGGACAGGTGCTACGACACAGTCCAACTGAATGAAGCATTCCTCAGCAACGTGGTCAGACCCAACCTTCACAACACCGGGGACAGGTAGAACCTCCGCAGATAGTGACACTTGGGGCAGGATTTTCAGGTCATCAGGCAGGCCTGGAAGTGGCTGGGAAATGGGCCACCACCCACGATCGGCTCCCGACAATGATCTCATGCTGGCTGGCTGTTAATTGGCTGAAGTCTATGCGGGTGCGGAGGTGCTGCCTCAGGGAGCTGAAGGATTTAAAAGCAAGAAATAAGTATGTAAGAATGCAGAAAGAGATGCCCACACATTGGACTCACTCACCTAAACATACAGATAATAAAAATTCTGCCCAAGTGTTTTTTTTTAATTGATGTTGGAAACCTCATCCTGCCTGTGGATGAGGGGTCCTCAAAAATCAGAAGGCCGCCTGGTCAATTCGCCCGCCCACCAACGATAACGTTGGCTGGGCAGCGGAAAGTCACCGCTAACTGAAACTTTTAATGGCTTTAATAGGCCTCTTAATTGTCGTGGGCACGCACGAGAGTCAGCACTGCGCCCGCCGGCTGAAATATCGTGTGAGTGCACAATGATATCAGGACGCTCACCTGACATCATCGCGTGCTAAGTTACATCCAATCAGATCTCGTGTGCGCCCGCCTGCAGAAGGTAAAATTCTGCCCCTGGTGTTTGTGTATCGAGAGTCTATTCACAGCTTGATGTAGCTGCACACAAAGGTGGCCATCAGGTTGAGGTGGCACATTGAGTACATTTTTCCCCCCTTTATCTAGAGACTTGTACATCGTGTTCCTGCAAACACAGTCCATTTTTGATCTCCAGATAAAATGGAAGGTGACCCGGGTGACCTCCATGGCACAGGAGCGGGATATGGGCCAACATAGGGCAACACCGAGAATGCCTCACACCTGATGTTCAGGCTCTTACCTACAATGGAGAGAGAGTGTTGCTCCCACATGCCCAGTTTCTGTTGCGCCTTGGCTGCAGCTCCTTCCAGCTTTTGGTGCAGGCCTTGGAACCTCCGAGCCTTTTCTCCAGCTCCTTCAGGGATTCTGACCTGATGGTGAAAGGGACAAAAGATCGGTCAGCCCAGTTCCTAAAGAATATGGCCTCATTCTTGCTGCAATTTACTTTGGCTCCTGAGGTCAGTTTGAACTGGTCACAGATTCTGATAAGTCTATGCACCAACAGTGGATCCAGGTAGTTAGATCCAATTGAAGGTTGCCTTCCCAAACTCCATTTTGGAGTACACATCCATCATAGATGTGTGCAACATTCTGTCGCATCCCTGTGTAGTGCGATGTTATCAGAGATCTTCCAACTGGAAACAGTGTAGATCTGATCAGGATGGATCACCAAATCCAGAGCAGGCGTAAACCGATTGGCAACGACCTTGGGCAGAATTTTGCAGTCCATGTTAATCAATGAAATAGGCCACTAATTTCTGGTTTCCTCCCTTTTCTGCTTCCGCCTGTAGATTAGGGTGATGATGCCTTTCTTCACGAGTTTTGACATGCTGTCAGCCAGAAGCATACTCTCGTACACGTCCAGCAGGTCTGGCTCAATCCAGTCTCACAGAGTCGAATACAACTCGGCTGGTAAACCATTGTTTCCAAGAAATATACTCGTTTGAAAGGGCCTGACAGCCCCTGACAGTCCCTCATACTATCTTTATGCAGTACTGCCCAGCATAAAGTACTTTGCTGATCCTTACTATGTCTGGCTGTGATGATGTTACCGAGCCATCTTCTTCCTTCAGGCTGTTGATCAGAGAGTTCTTTCTGCGTACCTTTTAGAAGAATAAATGCGAGCAGTCTCATCCTGGGCCATGGAGTGGACCCCGAACCAGAAGATGATTTTGGAACGCTCCACAGCAAGGAGCGAGACCTGCGGCCCTTCACCTCCTGGAGATCCTCCTTGACATTGACCCCCACCAACAGTTGGAATAGATTTTGGAGATACAACATCCTGCAAACAGCAACTGGAATGAGCTTGCTTTTGATGGTGTTTGAGGGATGAAGGGTGGCCAGGACACCAGGAAAGCTTCTTGGTCTAATAGTTCTTTGAGACCTTAAATATTCCCTGAGCCTATTGAACAGACATATAGTGCCTTGGTTTCATGTTTCACCAAAACGGCAATGCCTGCAACATTGAAGTTCACCCTCAATGCTGCATTGGATTGTCATTCAATGCTTAATCTTAGATTGGTGTTTGAACACAACCTTCTGACTCAGAGGCAAGAATGGTCCCCTGACATTTGATTCAGTTCATGGCATCAAACCTGAAATAACTCAAAAGGAAGTAAAAATTATTATTCCAATCATTGGCACCTCAATTCAAATTCTAATTTGAAACAATGTCGATGAATATAAAGTGCTTAAACTGTAAGACCAACCAGTAGAGCAATCAGCAACTGTAATATTCAATAAGCACTCTGCTCACAGGCTTAACAGCTCCTTCCATAGCAGATAGTACATGGATCAGGCACACTGTATCGATATAAGATATGGAACTGCTGTATGAGTATCTGTAATGATGAAAGTTGTGCAGCTGTTCTGTGACTATTTTTAAATTACAAGTGAATTAAATTTCTGACTCACTGGCCTCTAAAGGATAAATTGGACAAGTATTTATGTTGGGCAGCGCACAGAGTAAAACCCAGTCTGTCAATAAAGGCTTACACTATGTATTCAACAAGGTCTCTACAAAGCTCTTTGGGTGGCAAAGGATGCAGCTTTTTCTTTCTCTTTTCATTCAATTAGTCGATCAGGTAGATTTTGCACTAGAGTGGCTTGTGTTTCAGGAGAGCTGCACGTGTAGTGGGACTACAGGATTGGAAGGGCAGGTTCAGTGTTCATTTCCTGCTGGCCTGTACTTCTACAGTCTGCTAAATTTTGTGCCTTAGCCTGATTAAGGCCCCATGTTTAAGTGAGCAGCTAGCGGCATTCTATAGGATTTACCAAGACTGATTCTTGCTTCAAAAGTGTAGGAAGAAAGTCTTCATTGTCAAAAAAGCTCTTGAACTAAATCAGGCATTAACGTTTTGTTGTTTTGATTCTTTTTACAGTGAGCCGTGCAGAAGAAGAAGTTTCCTGATTTTGATTCCCAGGCTGTGTTCAATTAATTGATCTCAGCAGGAGTGCCTTTTGGAGATTATAATTAGCTACAGTGGCGTTTCCAGACCTATTGCAGTCCAGGACCAATGCTGGAAAATATACCTGAATGTTGAAGCAGGTTTCAGCTGTGATGTCTTTCCTGGTTGAATACCCCACCTTAGCTGCCTAGAGTAATTTCTGAAGAATTCCCACATGGTTAAGTACTGGAAATCTTCCAGTTCTTTGAAAACTAACTCCTGCAAAGGTCAACACATATGGGGCAAGAGGGGAAAAGATTCAGAAGAAAAACTAGCACAAAGGGACATATGAACCACCAATATATTTGAATGATATACATGTTAAACTAAATGTTTACCAGCTAGAGAACCCTGTGGCATATTCTCTGATAAAATTCATTAGCAGTAGAGTGGGATGAGTAACTGAAGATTAAATGTACTTTGTATTTCTGTTTATCTAATTGTTTTTAAATAATTCAGTAGAAGTGACTTGATGAACAGGAAGAGAAAGGGAGGATTTAAATAATTAGATACACCTTCAACAGAACAAAAGCAGCATTATGTTCTACTTATTTCTCAAAGACAAATAATGAAGGCCACACCTAAGACAGGATTTCGTAAATGTGTTTATGGAGTCTGTCCTTGACGGGAATAATAGATTCACGACAAGCTTGCTTGTCTCTTAAGTTGCGTGCAGAGCAGGTGTAAAGGCTGCAAACTGGACTTCCTGGTTAGATGATGCAGTTCACACTAACATTGGAACCCTTGCTCCATCCATTCCCATGCTGGGCGTGTATTCACATTTATCTCAGAGCCTTCTTTTAATATAATTCTTACATCAGAGGTCAGAGGTGGAGTCACTCTAATGCCACGACATGCAGAGAGCTGGAGTCTATCCAAACTCCCACTCAGACTGCATTCAGATAGCTCTCTGGGAGCCCACCAAATGCTGGAAGGTAAGGGTTCATGAATTTCACTTTCACACGAGCCAGGACCATCTGCAGCATTCATTTTCATCTGTGCTTGAGAATTCAGTGCAGTGAAGGTCCACTATGAGGAAATATTAGCTCCTACAGCAAAGAAAAGCTCCCACTGAACAAGATGTCCTTATCTTATCTAAGGTTAACTCAAAAAAGACAGGCATCAAATTAAGCAAAAACACAGACATTCAAAGCTCCAACTTCATTTTAAAAAAAGAATTACAACACTATAACCTAAACTTGTTACATCACATTATTACACATGGATGAAGAGTTCTTGTTGAGGGAAGGATTCAGAAGCTTAACAATCCTGGTCATAGGCAGAAGCCGGATGTTATAGGAGAAATTTTAACCATGCTGCACCATTCTTGATAGCGGAACAGGAATTGGGTGCCAATTTTGCTCTATTTCTTTTTGCTGGTTTTCACGTGATTACAATGAAAATTTAAAGTGCCAATGGCGTGCATGGGAGATATGTGCGATCACATGACAGGGGAAGCTTTTCAGTGATGAAACTCGCCATCAGCTGACAACACTGTAGGTACGGGCAGGCTATAGGAGGGCCTCCTGGACAAACTGGGAGGCTCTTCATCACGGCCAAAACTTTCCTACCCAACTCCATTGCCCTTAACATAAGAATTATTGAGACCACAAAGGTGACATGGGTATTTTTCAAATTTAAATTTCACTTGTAAATTTTTCACATTATATTAGTTTCGCTTTATTCATATGTGCATCACTATTATTTGTTGAGACTAGCTTAGTTAGAAAGCTAAAATGTATTGGCATGCCTCATGGTTGACATGCATTGATTGTACAGGAGAGTTAGGGGCATTTCTTTCTTGTGGAAAAAACAACGTTGTGTCTTTTGCATTCACTCTTTATTGGATGTTCATGTTAGTGTCCATTGTTGTACTCTCCGCTCTGTGGGTCATGGCTTAACTTGCAGGCTCAGCTAGCCCTCCCTTCTATGCATTGTAAAGGACATTGTCTGAGATCACTCTCAGCAGGGACAATCGAAATGTGTAGGTGAACTCAAAGCCCTGTAAGGACTCTGCCAGTCAACACCCTGAGATAGACCCACATTTGGACAGCATTGACACTGCCCATTAGGCCCCTCATTTTTTTTACCTTGACTGACTGCTACCTTGACCACCCCACCCTACTACATCCAGGACACCTGGCCCTTTCCACTTCACTTCTCCATGCCTCTGACCCTACCCGCTAACCTCCCTTGGATCCCTCTTCCATTTCTCCATGCCCCTGATCCCACTCCACACCCCCTCCTCACCACTGACTTACCCTTACTGGCAATGAGCCTCCATGCAAGCTGCCATTCTCCTGCTCCCCTCCCTTGTACTGCAGAATTCAAAAGGAAGACCACTGACCTCAAACACAAATACACAATGTTGATTGGCGCATACCACCTTCAAATGAATGTGAACAGAGTGCCATGAGACTCTCTTGCACCACTGATTTTATCATGAAGGTAGCCCACAAAAATTATTCAAGAATTACCTATAGGGCCTCTTCTCTTCCATTGCTATGAAACTGACCATTCTCCACAGGTTTTGACCAGTTCTCTACACTGCCCAAATCTGGCCTCTTGTGCATTCCGATTTTCATCCCTCGTCCAGTAGCCGAAATGTCTTCAGCTGCATAGGCCATAAGCTCTGGAATTCCCTAACCTTCTCTGCTTCTCTCGCTGTCCTCTTTTAAGATACTCCTTTAAACCTCCAGCTTTGACCATGCTTCTGCTCATCTGTCATATCTTTTTACAAGTCAAATTTTGTCCGATTACACTGCTGTGAAGCACCTTGGGACATTATTAATATTTTAAAAGCATTAATAAATGCAAGTCATTGTGGCTGTAAAAATGGCAGTCTGAGTCCTTTATACATCACTGGATTTCAATTTCTATTCTAAAAGAAGTTTATCACTTAAAACAGGCAGGTGCTTTGGACACCTGGCAGTAGGCTGTCAAAATGGAATGGCAACCGGTAAGGCAATTCAACTGACTCCATTTTGGGGCCGTTAATACTGGGCGAGTGCACTCAAAAATCGACCCCAAAGCATCCAGATATGGCATAATGATAGACACACAGTAAAGCTTCTTGTACACCATCAATTCCAACCTCTGAAGAGCACCTCCTGCTGCACGAGTGTAACATTTCCAGTTTTTACAGAAGTTATCTATTGGCTTATCTGAGTAATTCAGCTACTCTAGTGTCAATCAGTGTTAAATTAGGGGCAGTTTTGTCGTCTGAACTTTAACCACCAGAGACTCTCCAGATTTATTTAACATAGCCTCACAGACAGCAGTGAAAAAAAAACTTTCATCCATCAGTTTGGAGTGGTTTGAAATGATGGCGGTGATGTCCAACTGCAGTGAGGACCCAAAGCAGACTGGAACAAGCTGCCTGTTTTATACACCACCTGATTTCCTTTTTCAGCGATTTCTATGTCTGTTTTGCATCACCGTCTAAATGGAATGTTATCCTCCAGGACTCAGAGTACGATTATGGCTTGCAGGTCCCATTTTATTTATAATTAGTTATAAACAGAATATTGGTTTATTTAATTTTTTTTGATGGTTTTTAAAATAAGAAATTACAGAATGAGTGTACCAACCACTTATTGTTCCGCCCCAGTTAATCATCCATATTCACCTGACCATTTACATTATAAGTATAAAGTCCAAATTTTCATAGGAGCATAGGAAAAGGAGGAGGCCATTCAGCACCTTGAGCTATTCCACTACGCAATGAGATGATGGCTGGTCTGTGACCTCCATTTATACCTTTGGTTAATAAAAATCTATTGATCTCAGATTTAAAACTGACAATAGATCTAACATCAATTGCCTTTTGCGGCAGAGAATTCCAAACTTCTGCTACCCCTTGCATGTAGGGTATTCCCTAATTTCACTTCTGAGATGTCTGGCTCTAATTTTTTAGCCGACCCCTTTTTAGCTGGACTTCCTAACTAACGGAAATAGTTCTTCCCCGTCTACCATAACAGTTCGCCTTAATAACTTGGAAACTTTGATCAAATCAGTGCTTAACTTTCCAAATTCCAGGGAATATATCCCTAGTTTATGTAATCTCTTCCCATAATTTAAACTTTGGAGTCAGGTATCATTCCTGTAAATCTATGTTGCACTCCCTCCAAGGCCAATATATCCTTCCTAAAGTGTGGTGTCCAGAACCGCTCATAGTAATCCAGGTGTGATCTAACCAGAGCTTTGTATAGAAGCATGACTTCTGCTCCCTTGTATTCTATTCCACTAGATATAAAGGCCAACATTCCATTAGCCTTTTTGGTTATTTTCCCTAGCTGTTCATGACATTTTAATGCTCTGTGTACTTGAATTCCCAAGTCTCTTTCGAAGTTCTTAAAAAAATGAGATTTTAGACTAGCATCCATTTCAAACTCAACTGGTCTCACATCCCTCTAAGTAATTTGAAGAGGCAGATTTGATAGCGCTGATCACAATTTTTGCACCAGTAACTTGTGAAATGATGGGCAGGATGTAGGTTGGTGGGAAAATGCACTAACAGTTCAGCCAGATCTCGCTACAAGTGGTTTAGTGTCTCCCTGAGCCTTTCTTTCTGCAATTCATCCTTCCTTTCTGCGCTCTTTGCTCTCTGAGGCATCTTCATTTCTTCCTTGACTCTGTATTCTTCCTTCTTTTTATTTTCTGCCTCTCTGTCTGTGCTCCATCAGTCAGCAGCTTCTTAGTACACTGCTCCCAAGCACAAGAAAAGTTCAGGAAGGAAAAAATTAACATACTGCATTAGAAGTGATCACAATGCGTAAAAAAATAGCTGGTGGGGCTATTGGTCACTTTGTTAAGATGAATTCTGGTGGCATGGTGGAATGATAGATAAATAGGTCTGGCCCGATCAGTTCATCTCAACGGAATGAACATTTATCATGAAGCAGCACTCCATGTAGAGATCTAAGTATACACCCTTGGAACTCAGTGTATTGAAAGTGACGGGAACAGGCACTGTAACCATGACTAGTGAGTGATTAATAGTCCAGGCTAAAAGGACAAAAAGCTGCAAGATAACCTTACAACATTATTATGGATTGCAGCTGGAAAGAAACTTGCTCATAACTGCAATAGCTTTTCACTGAATGGGGACATAATGGCAAAGAATTGAATGGAAAAGGGGAAATAAATACAGGCCTGGTGTTATTTGGAGAGGTTGCTTACTCTGAAAGTGCTTCAGAGGAGTAGTCGACATATTGAAGCATGGTAATTGTGATCTTTGATGACAAACTATTGTTATTATTATCATTTAAATGAATCACCATAGGTTTTTAAAGTTGGACAGTCTCAGGACCATGTAAGGATAGTGAGCTCCCGTAAAGAGCAAAGAGAAAATAAGTCCCAGATAATCTGTTTTAGTGACGGATAAGTGTTGGTGAGGAAAATTGATAATGTCCCTCCTTTTCTTCGAATAATGTCATGGGATCTTCTTTGCCCACCTGAGAGGAAACAATTTAGTGTCTCATCTGAAAGACAGCAGATAGAATCTTGTGGAGGTGACAGTGATCTTGGCCGCTGACTGCAGAGCCGGTGAGAGTCCTGCATTGCATCTTTCCAGGAAGGCCCACCACATCTTGTGCCACTCAGGTATTTAACAGGCCAGCAGTGGGCCCTCCCCAAGGATCAAGAACCATGGGAGCAGAGGTCCTGCCTGCAAAGACCTGCCAGCCAATTAGAGGTTGGCAGTTATTTTGCACTCAGCAGTGCCACTGGGGAGGTGGTGGCTGCTGTCGGTACTCCAATCAACCAAGGCCTTGGATCGAGGAGGGGCCCAGACACAGGTGAGTGATGGCGTGGAGGGGGTGTTGGGAAGGGAGTCGCAGGGGAGGGGGATGGATGGGGTGGGAGGAAAGTTGGCAGCGAGGGCAGGGTGGTGGCTCACAGCAGGCCCATCCCTTTCCGATAACAGGTCCCTTAATTAGGCACCGGGTGCCTTTGAATGAGGGACCAGCACCCCCGCCACTCCCCACCCCTCCCCCCAGCAGCCCACAAGCAAACACAGCAAGGATTATTTGCTTGTCATGCTCCTTGCATGGCAAGCCCCCTGCCTGCTGCTGGGTGGTGGAATGAGGCCCTTAGGTGGACATTGATTGTTCACTTAAGGGCCTCAGTTGGCAGTGGGGCAGGAAGGTCATCCATGAGCCTTCCCAGCCAGGACCTAGTCAGTGTGGAGATGGGAAGGATGTAGGGATCCCAATTAAATACCTTCCTGCCACCAAACTCGCCACTGGGGAGGGCACAATATCTCACCCAGCATCTCTGACAATGCAGTGTAGCCTCAAATGCTGCAGTAAAGACACTACCTACATGTACCCTCTCTGGAGTGCAACTTGAACACACAACCTAGTGATTCGAAAGTGTAAGTGCTACTGAGAAAAGGCTGATAAGCTGGCTCCAAGTTTGATATGTCATTCTGAATAATTCTTTTCCCACTTTTTTCCTATCACAAGCATCAAGCTCCCAAATGTCAGGTGAGAAGTCACCTTATTTTAGATTGGTCTTGAGGCAATCCTACACATTCTGAACTGAGTGTTTACCAAGCTTCCACTCACTGTAGTATGCCTTCTTGGAAAGTCCAGTGTTACATCTTTGGATTAGGTGACCTGCCCATCTTAACTATAGGCCTCTATTATCATTGCAATAATAGTAAGGGTTTAAAATACCTTAATAATTTAGCAAACACAAAAGCCAACATACTTGCTACAAATCAGTACAACTGCGAACAATAAGAATGAAATAGAAATTAGTGACCTAAGGAGCAACATTACATTCCTTCCCCAAATATTTGGGGGTTTAGTTTTTTTTTTTAACTTGGTGACAGGTAATAGCAAGCTAAAAAAAGCAAAACATCTTTTGAATTCTTGTTGAGCTGTTGTGGCTGTAGCATATGGGAGCTGATGTGCAACGGTGTAATCCAGGGCAATCGCGTCTGCAGTAAGTGTCTTCAGCTCGAGGAACTTTGGCTCAGAGTCATTGGATGGAATTTTCCTTGCCCGCTGGTGTCATGCATGTTCGGTGGAGTGAGCAGACAATATGGTGAGAAGGCTGAAAACCAGTTTCACAACGTCATGAAACCAGTTTGCAATCGTCCGTTCAGCCCTTCGATAGTGGAGCCGTGCTTCCCACCATCGGATGTCCAGCACCTCATTGTAATACATCTGCATATCATTCAAAGGCCAGCGTGTTGGACCCAACCACCCCCCCCGCCCCGCGCTGGATCGTACACCCACATTGGCGTGCTTTCACCCTGATGTGTTTCACAACAGCACATAAGCGACGTGCACCTGGTGAGCTGCACTTCCCTCGGGACTTCGAGGTTTGTTTAGCTACCTTGCTTCAGGCAGCACTCGCAGTCATCATTGCCAGGCTTCGCAGGCAGCACCACATCATTTTTAGAGGGGCTCATGGGCAGGTCTCTACCTACCAGACCAGCTGTAAAGCAGAGGTAGCTTTGCATGGCTGCAGGGCCAGGGCTTGCTTGGGGAAGGGGGAGAAATGGCCTCAGGCAAGGGAAGAGGCTGCAGGGTGAGGGCTGTACTGGGGAATGGGGGTATCCCAGGGTGTGTGTGTGGGAGCACAAGTTGATCTGTGTGAGTGGCCTCAAGAGGGTGAGGGCTGAAGAAGCAGTTTCCAGAGGAGATGAGGCTAGTTGGAGATGTGAGGGTGTGTGTGAAAGAGTGAGTGGTGATGTCCCTTGAGCTGGCAGTGAGTAAGATGCCAGTGAATACGTGATGGGCTTGTGAGTGTGTGAGTTTAATGAGTTGGTTGTTATACCATGGTGGCACAGATAAGGTCATTCATCCTCTTTCTGCATTGGATGGCCATCTCCTTCTGTGCAGCACTGGCACTGGTCACCACTGCCATCACCTACTAAGCCAGAGTGGTAATGTTGCTGCCCCTCCTGTGGCCAGAGCAGGGGTAGAGGACATTGCATCGGGCCTCCACGGATTCCAAAAGGTGCTTGAGGGACACGTCACGAAACCTGGGGGCTGCAGTCTTCTTGTCTTTCAGGGCCATGTCTTATTTGAGGCAGTCCTGGGCTGGAAACATTGAGAGGTGTGCGCGTGTCCACACTTTAAATGTGGTGCCTAGTGTGATGAAGCGGCGAGGTGATTATGTGGCAGGTGAATGAGAACCCACCCGCCATGGAAACGGCATGTATCCCGGGAATGCATAATTAATGCGGCGGGTTTGGGGCAATACAGCATCCCTGTATCAAAGCGATGGTGAAGTGTTATTATCTCTGGACTGGTATTCCAGAGACCCAGGGGGACCCAGTGAGACACTGTCGCATGAGCGGGGGCATGTTATTAATTCAATTTTAAATTTTAACTTTTATTTTTATTTGCTTTTGGAAACCTGTGGACGAGGTTTCCCAAAAAGTGCAAAGGCTGCTTAGCCTTTTCACCTGCCCGCCAACCGTAAGGTTTGGCGGGCAGCAAAAAATTTATTTTAAGAACCTTGCTAATGGCCTTAACAGGCCTTATAATTGTCAGCAGGTGCGCGGCCAACTCTGGCACGTGCCCGCCAAATATCACGCTGCTGCATGTTGATGTCGGGAGGTGCGTCATTTTATGCTTGATAGGGTTGGGTGTGCGCCCACCCGCCAAGCTAAAAATTTTGCCCTTAGTGAAAAAACAGTGACTGAACTAAAGGGTTTGGACATTGACTAATGCAATCAAAAAGGCTGATTACCCAATAGAGTGGCACAAAGGTCATATCATCAATACAATACACTCAAGGAACTATGCAACTAAAGTCTGCATTGCAGATAGTAGCACTGGAATAGGGTCATTCAAACCCTCATTAACTTTGGACCCATGTACTGTTACTCTGCCACCTCAAACAGCAGGAGAATTCTCAAACAATGAGAACTGATATTATTTGTCTGAATACATCTTCCATGCAAAACCCCACATGGTTTCAAACAATAGGAGCTGATGACATTTGCCTGGACTTTGCATGGAATCAACTAAATAGATATTGGAACAATAGGAAATATGTCTCGACATGTCTGAGTTAAATTATTATACAAGAAGAGAACATCTGAGTGTCTGGGCTGCAGTTGGAAGGAGGGTCAGAGCTGGTCACCTTGACTCAGGCCTGCATTCTGCACCGGACAGATCAGCCATGTTGGCGATTGTAAGTGTTTTCAGCCATATGGTGGTGATATTGGCCTGAAAGTTTTGGGCTGCAGTCAGAAGGAAGGTCAAGTTTGATCACCTTGACTCAGGCCTACAGTCAACATGGGACAGACCGGCCATGTTGAGGATTGTAAGTTTCAGCCAAATCATAGTAATATTGGTCTGAGGGTTTTGTGAAGGTTTGGGCTGAAAACCTCGTGTTTTTTGCTGGTACCTTGTAACTTGTTTCAGCCATATCTTGGTGATATTGGTCTGAGGATTTTCTCTTAAGATTTCAGGACAACATGTGGTGTTTTGCCTATGTTTTTGTAAATTTAAACCGAGTCATGGGGACTTTGAGAGGAGCGTTTTTGCCAGTTTAAGCCCAAGTCATCGTGACTTTGTATTGAGTTCTGGGAATGCTTTGTTTTAAATTTTGGGTTTTGTAGTTGTTGGGGTGTTTCAATAAAGCGAATATGAAGTATCAGAAGAAAGTTGTCTCGGTGGTCATTCTGTTCAAGCCTTACATTTGTGAATCGGGTTTCATGAACTTGATTGGGGGGAGAGACTCTGAGGGAAAATGGGAACCCTTACAACCTCATGAGGTGCAGCAGTGTGAGAAGGGCAATTAGCGATGGATAATAAATGTTGGCCTAGCCAGCGACACCCACACCCCATGAACAAATTTTAAAAATGAGCATATCCCATTTGTTAACCATTTATACATCAGTATGGACAAAAGAGGGAGTGCAGGGTGGATGAGAAAACTGACCAGGGTACCATTCCTCTTTCTATCTTGTAAACACACATTTTGCGCAGTGACAGACCACTTTAAAATGGCTTAACTGGCCACAGATTTGGCAGTGCGCAATTTGGGCGAGGCATTCTTCCCGCCCGTGGACCTTCTTCCTGCCATAGCGGGGACATTGGAAAATGGCAGTTGGTTTTTTTTCAGGGTGTTTCTGTTCATCCTTGTTTTGACTGCGCTGATTAAATTTCTCCCTCTCAATGACAATATTTTACAAAGACTGGAGTATGAGTCAAAGACTCCAATGACTTCCTTGTAGGAGGCTGTCTCTTTGTTCACGCCCTGTCTAGCCAGCATGTCATCTGCTAAGCTCCCAACAGTGTATAACAAAGTATTAGCTTGATCTTTGTTCTCTCTACTTGCAAGACCTGGAGTGTTGCAGTACCAGGTTAAATATCTTTGCCTATTTTGCCATTGCTCAGCCTGTCTGGGGCCCTCAATATTTTGGTAGGGGCAAAGTAGTAACCATTTTGCACCCTAATTTGAGGTTGTCTTTTCCTGTGCTGCTTGTCCTGCCAGTCACTGGGTTGCCCTCATTATTTTGTTGTCTCCAGTGTGGTTACTGAGTTGGCCTCGAAGTCCTTCGCCTGCTGAGCTGCCCTGTTGCTGCGCTTCATTTGAGGCTTTTCCTGCCATTTTCTACAGTTTTGCTGTGGGCGTAGTCACTGCTGCCATCATCTGTTATCATGGTTTCATCTCAGGATTCATTAGCTTTTTACTCTAGAAGAGATCTCACTGTAGGCAATGGTCTTTTGTTGAAAACACATTTATTAACATGCTAACTATTTACAAAGGTTAAGTAAGGCCAAGACATAGATGGAGCTACTCTCTAAGATGCCTCTCAGTCATCTTCTCTCAGTGAGTGACATCATTATGACATAGCTCCTTACGCACATGCCCAGTAGCTATCATTAGAGTTAACCCTTTACTCTACAATTAAGAGTCAACCACATTGATGTGGGCCTGGAGTCACATGTAGGCAAGACTGGGTAAGGATGGCAGATTTCATTCTCTAAAGGACATTGGTAAACCAGATGGGTTTTTAGGACAATCAACAATCATTTGTATGTTAGTTTGACAGGACGTGTTTCATTATAGTGTTGATATCATTGGAAAATTCCTCCTTAAATCTGGCTTTGGAAACCAATAAAAAGTAAACAGATTCAGGCATTCTGCACTGCATTATACACAAAGCTTTTCAAGTTTGTAAACATCCTGTCAACATCATGGGGGTTACCATTGACCAGAAACTGAACTGGACCAGCCATAAATATACTATGGATGAAAGAATAGGTCAGAGGCTAGGAATCACCTCCTGATTCCACAAAGCCTATTCAATATCTACAAGGCACAAGTCAGAAGTGTTATGGAATACTCTCCAGTTGCCTGGATGAGTGAAGCTCCAACAACACTCAGGAAGCTTGACACCATCCAGGACAAAGCAGCCTGCTTGATTGGCACCCCATCCACAAACATTCATTCCCTCCATCACCAGTGTGTACCCAACTCACCAAACCTCCTTCGACAGCACCTTTCAAACCCATGACCACTACCATCTAGAAAGACAAGAGCAGCAGACAGATGGGAACACCGCCATCTGGAAGTTCCCCTCCAAGCCACTCCCAATCCTGACTTGTAAATATGTTGCCATTCCTTCACTGTCGCTGGGTTAACACCCTGGAACTCCCTTCCCTAGCAGCACTGTGGGTGTACATAAACCACAGGGTCTGCAGCGATTCAAGAGTGTGGCTCATCACCACCACCTTCTCAAGGGCAGTTAGGGATGGGCAATAAATGTTGGCCTAGCCCAGCGATGTCCACATCCAATAAATGAATAAGAGAAGACAGGGTGCCTTCAAAGGTTTGATTTTAATATTGTCATGGACAATTTGAAGGTGTTATCTTTTATTGTCTGTGATCATTTATATTTGTATGTGAGTGTGTGTTTTCTTATCCTTTTAAGTAACCCAGCAGCAAGACTTTTGTAATTTAAAAGCGAAAAGGTTAGTTTATTTTTCACATCCTTGCCCTGTAGATTACTAAAGAAATTACATATCACTCAAACTCTGTTTCAATGCAGCCTGTTATTTAATAGTGGCATTGTTACATTGCCTGAATTGACAGCTTTGAAATTGCAGAGGAAGTCTCAGTAGTTCCGTCTGCTTGTAGCAGTTTCACACATTTTTAACACAGAGTAAAGACGGCCACTGTACCCTGTGATCCTGTAACAAATACCAAGCCACCTACCAAATAAGGCATTGTGAAATCCCATTGGGTAGTTGGATTCTTTCTGCCACCGGTGGTTTAGTACACCGAAACCTTTTGTTTCTTGAAAAGGTGTTCTTTACAATGATGGTGTCAGTGAAACTCCATTTATCTCCTGGTCTGACAAACATTGAGTCAATATCAGAAAGAGTTTCTGTACCCCCATGAAAGATAAGCACAAAACAAAAACAAAATTACCTGGAAAAACTCAGCAGGTCTGGCAGCATCTGCGGAGAGGAGCACAGTTAACGTTTCGAGTCCGAATGACCCTTCAATAGAACTAAGTAAAAATAGAAGACATTTAGAATTAGAAAGATAAGCACAGCCTGATCCACAAATCCGGCTGGCTGCTCTGGAGCCATCTTTGAATTTCAGTCTTTTGATGTGTAGTTTTGTTTTACTTTTTGTTTTATTTTTTATTAAATACTCACAATATTGTCATGCCAGTACGGCCGTGACAGTATTGTTCTCTTATTCCTAAATATACACCGTGACCTTTCAACGACAACACTGGGAAAATGGTGTATCACGTAATGCTAGAATTTCATGTCTAGAAAATGGAAATTATGAGAAGCTCTGCAGCATCGTCAGCCTCTCATACTTATCCAAAAATGATCTGAAGTAACTCACTTTAGAGGCCACAGAAATTTACAACTTGCAACACATGTTGACATTGCGGTTGATTTATTGTGTGTTCTTGTTCCTCCTCTGAGGGTGAATTCTCAGTGAGTTCCAGCTACCCATGATGAAGCCAGACTAGGTGAGTCTGTATGTCCTAACTGTATAAATCACTAGGCCCAAGGGAATCAGCGACACACAAATCACATTACATTTTGAATGAAAAGAAAAGTAAGAGAATTATGGCTTGGATTCGGACTCTCCAAGTGAAAGTGGCAATGCTGCTTCATATAGATAATCAGAGACTAGCTCCAACACTATATGTATTATTATAGCATGTGGAGAGTCCTAATGTATATGTCTAAAGAAGAAATAGGGTGCAATGTTACCATGCGCAATATGTATTCACTTTAGCTTTGTGCCAGCATCTTTTCCTTACTTGGTTTTTATGTCATAATTCTAGAACACCCCACAGGTTTTGACATGTGTATCCGTCCATTTGAGAGCATGAATAAGGAGCTCCCAACTGTCTATTTTACAGTTTGTACTTCCTAAATCATTGAAATCAATGGGATGGCAAACAAATGGATTTTACAACAGGCAGACAATTGATCCTATCAGGTCATTACCCAGGCAGCGAAGGTGAAAATTACCCCACATTTTTAATATGCTGATGGAATTTGATTCTGCTAACCCCACAAGTTCACCCACCTATTTAAAATAGGGCCCTTTCATTGCTTGTCACTGAATTTTAGTTACATCACCCATTTAGATATGAAACTTATGACTTGGTTGTTGCCTGATAATGCTCCTGTGAAGCACCTTGGGACATTCTCCAATGTGAAATGTCTCGTGTGTGTTATAATGAGACAAATGCCCCAATTGCTCGTAAGAGATTGTGTAAACATGTTGTGGGTTCATTTATTAATTCTAGGCACATGTGGACAAATATATATGGACAGAAAGTCTGAAGACATCAGAGCTGCAGAGCTGCGTGTGTGTGCTCTGCTCCAGGCCAAAGTGAAACTGAGGCTGGATCACATGACACACTTTCCTTAAAGTGATGGGATGTTACTATCCCTTGAAGTCATATTACAACAAAAGGGACAAGCTAAATGTGAGCTATTGTTGTTGCTTTTTGGTCAGCAGCTGCTGGTGGTGTTTCTGTGCTTTCCATTTAGGCCTCCTCCAGACCAATATCCATTTTTTGCTTTTGCACTTAATAATTTTACCTTGCAACATCAACCCTCTTGTCATTAAATCTTCCACTGTATCACACAACTTCCCTTTCTTTCTTTCCCCACCTCCTCCATTCCAGCCTCTGCACTTGCTTAAAACCAGATACATCTCCTCTCCGCCCCCCACACACACACCTTAAACCAGCTTATATTTCAACTCTTTCTTGGACTCGAACTCAAGTTCTGTCGAAGGGTCATGAGGACTCGAAACGTCAACTCTTTTCTTCTCCGCCGATGCTGCCAAACCTGTTGAGTTTTTCCAGGTAATTCTGTTTTTGTTTTGGATTTCCAGCATCCGCAGTTTTTTTGTTTTTATATATATATATATATATTTTTACATCTCTTAACCCTTTTTCAGCTCTGACAGAAGAACAATGAGCTGAAACATTGACCTGAATGTTGCTGCTAGTGTGCCGAGCCCGACATTGGGACAATTTCCGGGTCATGAACCTGGAAGTGCAGGTGGAGGGACAGCAATCTCCCCAGAGGTGGCCAATTAGGAAGACGCTTCTGGGAGCGCTGTCCAATAATGGGCAGCAGGTGGACGCAGAAGGGCCAATCTGAGCGCCCAAAATGAAGGGTGACTGGCAGCCCCACAGTGACTTGTGTGCACAGCTCAGGTGAAAGGCGAAGGAGAGGGTGGCACATGATGGAGGAGCGACACAGATGCTGGAACTGGCAGCCAGAACCGCTCACACCCAGAACTGTCTGGTGGATCCTTCTGTAGGGGCATCGATTCCAACTGAGAAGACTTGCCAGCGGAAGTCTTGAAGATGACTAATTTGCTCCTTTAAATATCACCCTGCATTTGCATCTCAAGGTGTTCTGACCACCCACTGTTCTCTCGCCTTGTGTAAGGACAGGAGCTGTAAACACAGCAGGGGTCCCATGTATATCTGGCAAACTGATATTGCCCGAGAAAAATCCTCATTAGTTGCCGCTATAACAACCTTAATTGGCTTCCCACTGCGGCTGGGCAGATTGCTGTCCATACACATGGCCCTCTAGTAGAAACCGCTGGAGGTGGGAAGGCATTCGGGAGCCAGCCTGAGACAGTTTTTATACTTTTCCTGCCGCCTGCACCTCCAAATTCCCCCTGTAACTCCACATCAGGTCAGCGCCTGACGCACCCACGCAATTTATTTTACCAGCTGGCCAATTATGGAACGCGCTCATTGTCCATTTAAGGATGGTGGACGGGCTTCTGAGACTGGAGGGCCAATAGGATGCCTTCCAGCACCCCCAGATCAGCAGCCATAACCGTCAGAGGTTGGAACTGCTAACGTATGTAGGAATGAGAGGGCACCTCAAGATGGAGGCACCCTCTGAAGAGGTAAAAGGTTAGATTAAAAATGGCCGCAGCTGCCAAACCACTACCATGGAAGGAAAATTCTAGTTGGCCTCAGAACGTTGGCTTTGTTGGCCCTTGAATTGTTTTTTAATAGGCTATTGGCTGACTGGAGATGGGGAGCTGCCAGCCCACAAATCTGCCACTACCAAAATGAGTCAGAGGTGGGAATGTGCCAGCAAACTGAAGCGCTGCTTTCCGTGCAAATTTTACTCTGAAGGGAATCGAAAATTTCGCCCACTGTTTTGATTTAATTTTATTACTTTAGTGACTTTGAGTGAACGTTCCCTCTATGAAATTTTGGTGGTGTAACCCACATTCTTGGTGCCCTTGTGGGATTGACTTCAGGTTACATTAATTTTTTTATACCCTTTTGCGTTTGTGTTTTGATTCTCCCCATCTTACTGATTTGATTTGATTTGAATTGATTTTGTTATTCCCTCTGCCTTTTGATCGTTTGTTTTGTTTAATTCTCTGAAATTCTAGCGAGGTTAACTCTTTAAGGGATGCATTTGTTGAATTCTGTTGGGGTAGCCCTTCACCCATTTCAACACTCCCCTTGGCCTAATAGGATCAATGTGCACTACTTATTATTCACCCGCATTCACAATGTCCTGCCGTTTCTTAACCTTTTAATTTGTAATGAACATACATAATTAAAATGACACTGAAATTCTGAGTCCCACAACCTGTCCCTTATGTCACTTGCTTTCTCACTCCCATGCACTAGTTCAGAAACTTTCATTTGGGGCAATTAGATAGTTTCCATGAGGATTTGGATCAAGTGATTCACAAAGCACAAGGGAGCTGGAAGAATGGGGAATGGGTCACCATATGTCCCCTTCCCAACAGAGACTAATAAGAAGGCTGTCCCTGGCTATGGGGTTATGAGATGCATATCTCCTGGGTACTTAACCTGAACTATCATCTGATGGTAATCATCATCTTACAAATGGTGACCATGGTGTACAACTGAATTTGAAACTAGGTCTGAGAGGAGCAGAGAGAGTCAGAAACCAAGCTTTTGTGGTTCGGTAAGGCAAACTTCAAAGGAATGAGAAATAAACTGATCACTGTTAGTTGGTAAACCTATGAACATTGGGAAGTATACAAAGAAATAACTGGTTCGGGGTAGGATACAAATAGTCTTGTTAAAAGGAACAATCAGACTGGGGGTGGGGTATTAATCTTTCATAGGATGTGGACATCACTGGCAAGGCCAACATTTATTGCCCTTCTTTAATTGCTCTTGAACTGAATGTCTTGCTAGGACATTTCAGAGACCAATCAGGAGTCAACCACATTGATGTGGGTCTGGAGTTACGTACAGGCCAGAATAGGTAAGGATGGCAGCTGTCCTTCCCTAAAGGGCATTAGTGAACCAGGTGGATTTTTACAATTGATAGTTTCATGGTCACCATTATCGAGACTAGCTTTATTTTCCAGATTTATTAATTGAATTCAAATTCCACCAGCTCCCTGCTATAGTGGGATTTGCACCCACATCCCCAGAGGATTAGCCTGGGCCTCTGGATTACAAGTCCCGTGACATTACCACCATGACACTGCCCCCCATCCCCCCCCCCCCCCCACAATTGATAAGTTTGATGTGATGCTCCCTCAGGATCTATCCTGATGCGTCAGATTTTCACCATGTATCTTAGTGACCCAGATGATGGAATATGAGTCGTTAATCCAATTTTATGGATGACGCTATGTTGGAGGGCACAGTAAGTTATGTAGATGGGAGCAGCAAGTTACAAAGTGACGTAGACAGAATAAGTGAATCTGTGACAGATGGAGTTTGATGGGAAGAGTTTGGACATGCACTTTGAATCTGAGAAAGACAAATCAAAATATCTTTTTAATGGTGAGAAACTAGGAACTGTGCATGAACAAAATCCATGCACATAAATCACTAAAAGCTAGTGCACAAGTACAGAAAACAATCAAAAAGGCAAATTAAACATTGGCCTTTATGTCAAGGGTAGTGGACTACAAAGCTGAGGAAGGGATGTTTTAGTTATACAGACCATCAAGAGTACTGCATTAAGTTTTGGGTACCAAATCTCAAGAAGAATGTAATAACCATGGAAGGATTGGGTGCCGATTCACCAAATTAATATCAAGGTTTAGGAGGTTATATTCTCTTACTGTACAAGGTTGAGGAGTGATCTAATGGAAATCTTCAGAGTAAAGAGACTCAACAGGAAAGAGACTGAGAAACATTAATCTCTGCTAGAGGAATCCAGAACAAGAGTGTGTCATCTTAAAGTTAGAGCTAGGCCTTTCAGGACTAATGTCAGGAAGCATTTTTTCCACACTAAGGGTATGGCAAATCTGAAATTCTCTCCCGAAAAAGTGATTGATGTGGGGTCAATTTAAATTTTAAAGATTGACATCGATAGGTTTATGTTGGGAAAGGCTGCCGAGGAATACTGAACAAAGACCGGCAAATGGAGTTGAGGTACAGATCAGCCTTTATCTAATTGAATGACATAACAGGCATGAGGCACGGAATGGCCTACTTCTGAGCCTACATTCATATGAAAAGAAGGATGATGGAAAAGTGTGACAACTTATGTGCAGACACTGAGGTGAGCTCAGAAATGTATGGCAACTGACAGCTGTGACTCTAGATTTTAAAGCTTTCATTTGTGGCAACATCATGGAAGCTTTATCTTGGTTGCATCGAACAATAGAATATGATGGTTTATGTTTTCTTTGAACTTCTTGTAGTGAGTAAGAAGTTGCACTTATTTTGTGCTCAGCTATTCATGGAGACTATGAAGACTGCCATTGTCAGGAAGGGTTAAAGTGGGCTGATATGCTATTAGGTTCTGCTGAATGACAACCTTCAGGATGGTCTACTGTATGATCTTCTACCTCCAAAGTCATATCCAGGCATCTCTTTCAATGCTGTGCATGAACTAACAATCTACCACTATGCAGAGAATATGCTCAGCAGCATGTTGCAAAGGCACTATCTAGACAGTGAAAGTGCTGCGTTTACGACCTCCATAGTTCTCTCGATTTCGGCTCTTGTACAAGCATCTGCCTCATTGTGGAGATCCTCGGTTGCTGTTCTTGCAACTTACAGGGGAGACATGATCCATGGCAACATGAGATATGGCTTGTCACCAGCAAGCCAGCCGATATTTCAGATTCCTCCCTGAGGAGATTAGGGAGGGCAGAATTCATGGGAACAAAGGCATCATGGCAACTTCCTAAAAATCCAACGCTGAATTGTAGAGTTTTTTGCTCACAGTCACACATGATCTATATGTCCAGTGAATGGCAGATCTTTCTATTCTGAAAGTTTGAAGGTTGTTTTTGGAGCTTGCAATGTTACCATGAATGTCATCTATTGCACACTTTACTTTGGGGAACCCAGCAAGCCTTTAAGACTGTATTAAGCTATCACAACACTGCCTGGTGTGCATGTCAGGCTGCATGAGGTTGCCAGCTCTCTGGATGGCAGGTTGGATTATATCACACACAACTCCTGGAACTGTTTGAAATGAATGCTGTGCTGTGGTAGCTTTCACTACCACAGACAAAGTTGGCTGGGCAGAATATTTTGGCTATGGGTTTTCATGCAGTACTGCTGCCTTTTGATGAAGCATATCCCTTTTCAACAAAAGTTTCTCACTGAAATCTTGTGTGAAATCCTTTGGAGGAGTTATAAACATTGTAGTGCACTACAATGCTCTCATAATCATCTCTACCATACAACTCCAAATTGAAAGCAAGAAATTGAACTTTGGGAATCCCATAACTGTAAGTTAGAACTTTTTACCTCGTGGAATAGAAAGATTTCACCACATTTTCAGCACAGCCCTCAGGCTATCATACACAATGTCAGCTCTTTCCTTCTGAAAAGCAACAAAAAAAACAGCTTTTTGCATTCCAGAAATCAGTTCCTAAAGTGTCCCCAGGCTACAACCTCTAAACTTAGAGCCGTTCCACCACTGTCAGCTGGCACTAGCACCAGACATGCATATTTTAATTTATCATTCATTATCCTTGCTGTGTGAGGGTGCAAGTCACAGGTTTTAGGGTCTGCAGCATCAGTCACCTGCATTGTATCATATGGTAATGGGGTCTCAGCAACACATGAAGATGCTCATGCAAGGCCCCAAACTGAAACTGAGTGGGTCCTGCTCCCAGGATGGGCAGGAAAAGCCAGAATGCTCAAATTGTACTGGAACTCACTGTTAAATGTATGTAAATCTGGGCCAAGTGGGCATCTGCCACCAGTTTACTTACCAATTCTGATGGATTGCTGAACACAAAAGCAGTTTATAACCTGTTCTAGAACTCTGCTTTGCATCTGGTATTAGGAAGCTATGACTGGCTACCTTGTGATTTCATGATGTCTTTCTGCCTGTCACTCCACTGTTTACTTTAGTTCTGGGATATTGAAATCCCTAATGTTATCGTAATGTGATTCACTATAATTGTTGCTAATACTATTTTGAACCAAATAAACATTGATGCAACGCCACAAGGAAATAAATTTAAACAATCTCATGAAGACATACTTCCAAAAACATTTGGTTAAAATGTGCAACTATTTTGTTTTTTTTTTGGTTTTAGTGTTTTCACTACATCATACAGCTGAGGTGCAATAGAGCATACTGCATCCCATTGCTGACACCTTTATGTCTGGTTGTCTGTTTGCAATTAAGTGATGGGATTGACTGACAATGCTGCAGGCAAAATTGCACAGAGAGGCAGACAGCGATATAGCGAAAGCTTACTAATTGGTTGTTTATCATTGTATCTACATAGCAAAACAAGCTTCAAACTCTACTTACCTGACTAAACTCATTGAGTGATTTGAACATATTTTATCAGTGGGCAAAGATGTCAGGATGCCAGCTGGTGACCCTGACCCACCCTTTCCCCTCCATTGCTCAAGTAAGTCTTCTAGCTTGCTTGAACAAGCAATAACTTTGAAAAGGTCATAGAATCATAAACATGTACAACACAGAAGGAGGCCAAATTTGTCAGAAACCCGTAGAGGCCCAATAAAGGGAGCTTCTATTATTTTTTTCTGTTTCCTTGTGGGCCAGGAAGAGTAGGAGTGCTCAGCACTGGAAAGAACAGTCAAACCGAGTCTTCTTGCAAAGATGTCCATTGAAGAGTTGAATAATCATCACCATCATGAAGTAAGCATTCCACAAAGTCTATAAAGTGAAGTTATCAGAATTCTAAACAAGTCTAAAGTCAACATTTATCATACAGATTTGGTCTCTTAAGGTAAGGAGGGATATACTAGCATTGGAAGCCATTCAGAGAGGGTTCACTAGATTGATTCCTGGGATGAAGAGTTCGTCTTATGAGGAAAAGCTGAGCAGGTTGGGCCAATACTCATTGGAGTTTAGAAGGACAAGAGGTAATTTTATTAAAACACATAAGATTCTGAGGGGGCTTGATGGATTAGATGCTGAGAGGATGTTTCCCTTCCTGCGGGAATCTAGAACTAGGGGGCACTGTTTCAAAATAAGGGGTTTCCCATTTAAGATGGAGGTGAGGAGGAATTTCTTTTTTCAGAGTGTTGCTAATATTTGAAATTCTTTACCCCAGAAACAGTAGAGCCTGAACCATTGAGTATATTCAAGGATGAGTCTGGCAATATTTGATTGACAAGGGAATCAACGGCTATGGGTGGAGGTGGGGGGTGGGGTTGGGGGAAGGTTGGTGGGGTGCAGACAGGAAAGTAAAATTAGGGCCAGAACCACATCAACTATGATCTTACTGAATGGTGGAGCAGGCCTTCTCCTACTCCTACTCCTATTTCTCATGTTCTTAGGTTTCACTAAGTTTCTGGATGCAAACATACAACAGGTAAGTGTTTTTGATCTACCTGCTGTCCTTGCCGCCAAGTTGCCTGTTTTCTTCATGCTGCCTTAACCCCTGACAGTACTGGCAGTTTTTATATCCTGCTGCAGTACCTGGTCTCTGCCCCTTCTCAATGTCTTTTCCAGGCATCCTATCTTCTGCCCCTTCCCGTTCCCCATTTTCCACCGCCCCTCCCTTCTGCCCCACTTCTTCCAGCCATTCAGGGCTGGCATGGGGGCTAACTCCTAACCCCTCAGTATTATCCATCCCTCCTCCAGAATGTCAGAAATGCTGGAGGCTAGATTTACAGAGAATGCCCACTTCTGCATGTATAAATTAGTTAACCTGTGATTTACAATAGGGGTGGTGGATGGAAGTGTCAGTGGGGGAGCATTTCGGGGATAGTGACCATAACTCTGTAAGATTTAAGGTATTTATGGAAAAGGAACAAAATGGACTGGAAATAAAGGTCCTGAATTGGCAGAAGGCTGATTTCAATATGATAAGACAGGATCTGGCCAAAGTGGACTGGAAGCAGCTACTGTAGGAAAGTCTACTTCAGACCAGAGGGAGTCATTCAAAAATGAAACATGAGAGTTCAGCGCCAACATGTTCCCATAAAGGTGAAGGGCAGGACCAACAAGTCCAGGAAACCCTGGATGTCAAGGGATATACAGGATTGGATAAGGAAAAAAAGGGAGGCTTATGGCAGATAAAGAGGGCTGAAAACAGTGGAAGCCCTAGATGAGTATAGAAAGTGTAGAGGAGTACTTAAAAAAGTAATTAGGGGAGTGAATAGGGGGGCATGAAAAGGAAAATGCCAAGGCATTTTGTAAATATATTAAGTGCAAGAGGATAACCAGGGAAAGAGTAGAGCCCATTAGGGACCAAAGTGGCAATCTGTGCATGGAGCTGGAGGATGTAGGTGAGGTTTTAAATAATTGCTTTTCATCTGTGTTCACTATGGAGAAGGATGATGTAGGTGTAGAAATCAGGGAGGAGAACTGTAATATACTTGAACAAATTAGGATTGAAAGGGAGGAGCTATTGGTGGGTTTAAACGGGCATAAAAATGGATAAATCCCCAGGCCCAGATGAGATGTATCCCAGGCTGCTATGTGAGGCAAGGGAGGAAATTGCAGGGGCTCTGACACTAATTTTCAAATTGTCTCTGGCCACAGGAGAGGTGCTAGAGGACTGGGGGACAGCAAATGAGGTACCATTATACAAGGAGGGTAGCAGGGATAAACCAGGTAATTACAGGCCAGTCAGTCTTACATCAGTGGTAGGGACAGGATTAATCTCCACTTGTAGAGGCAAGGATTAACCAGGGATAGTCAGCATAGCTTTGTCAGGGGGAGATCTTGTCCCACAAATTTGATTGAATTTTTCAATGAGGTGACAAGTTTTGTAGATGAGGGTAGTGCAGTTGATGTAATCTATATGGACCTCAGTAAGGCTTTTGACAGGGTCCCACATGGAAGGCTGGTCAAGAAGGTAAGAGCCCATGGGATCCAGGACAACTTGGCAAATTGGATCCAAAATTGGCTTAGTGGCTGGAGGCAGAGGGTGATGGTCAAAAGTTGTTTTTGCGATTGGAAACCTACGAGTGCATGTATAAATGAGTTAACCTGTGATTTACAATAGGGGTGGTGGGTGGAAGTGTCAGTGGGGGAGCACATGTTATGAGTGGTGTACTGCAGGGATCGGTGGTGGGACTCTTGCTGTTCATAGTATCCATTAATGATTTAGATGTGAATATAGGAGGTATGATCAGTAAGTTCGCAAATGACATGGAAATTGGTGGTGTCATAAATAGTGAAGAGGAAAACCTTAGATTACAGCACCATATATATGGGCTGGTAAGATGGGAAGAGCAGTGACAAATGGAATTTGATCCTGAGAAGTGTGAGGTGATGTATTTTGTGAGGACTAACATGGCAAGGGAGCACACAATGAATGATAGGACCCTAGGAAGTTCAGAGGATCAGAGGGACCTTGGTGTATATGCCCTTAGACCCTTGAAGGCAGCAGCACAGATAGATAAGGTTATTAAGAAGGCACATGGAATACTTGCCTTTATTAGCCGAGGCATAGTATATGAGCAGGGAGGTTATGTTTTAGTTGTATAAAATGTTAGTTAGGCCACAGCTGGAGTGCTGTGTGCAGTTCTGGTTGCAACACTATAGGAAGGATCTGATTGCACTGGAGAGGGTGCAAAAGAGATTCACCAGGATGTTGCCTGAGCTGGAGCGTTTCAGCTATAAAGAGAGACTGGAAAGGCTAAGGTTATAGAACCATAGAACCATGGAAAAGTTACAGCGCAGAAGGAGGCCATTTGGCCCATCTTGTCCATGGCAGTCTGAGGGCACCCAGGTGCCCTTTCTAATCCCACCTTCCTGCACCTGGCCCATAGCCCTGCAGCTTACAGCACTTAAGGTGCAGATTCAGGTACTTTTTAAAAGAGTTTAGCGTTTCTGCCTCTACCACCAACTTGGGCAGCGAATTCCAGACACTCACTACCCTCTGTGTAAAAAAGTTCTTCCTCATGTCCCCTCTACACCTTCTGCCACTTATCTTGAATCTATGTCCCCTGGTTCTAGAATTCGCCACCAAGGGAAACAATTTGATCCTGTCCACTCTATCTATTCCCCTCATAATTTTGTACACCTCAATCAAGTCACCTCTCAGCCTTCTTTGTTCCAGGGAAAATAACCCCAACCTATCCAATCTATCCTCGTAGCTACACTTTTCTAACCCTGGCAACATTCTTGTAAACCTCCTATGCACTCTCTCCAGAGCTATTACATCTTTCCTGTAATGTGGTGACCAGAACTGCACACAATTCTCCAGTTGTGGCCTCGCCAGTGTTTTATACAATTCCAACATTATCTCCTTACTTTTATATTCTATACCTCTGCCAATGAAGGAGAGCATTCCATATGCCTTCTTTACAACCTTGTCTACTTGGACTGCTGCCTTCAGGGACCTGTGTAATTGTATGCCAAAATCTCTCACTTCATCTACCCCTCTTAGTATAGTCCTATTTATTGTGTAATCCCTGTAACTGTTTGACCTCCGTAAATGTATGACCTCACACTTCTCAATGTTAAAATCCATCTGCCACTTTACTGCCCACTCCACCAACCCATCTATATCATTTTGGAGATTATGGCTATCCTCTACACTATCCACTACTAGCCAATCTTTGTGTCATCTGCAAATTTCCAAATCGTGCCCCCCATGTTCACGTCCAAATCATGAATATATAACACAAGCAGCAAGAGTCCCAACACCAAGCCCTGTGGAACACCACTTGAAACAACTTTCTATGCGCAAGGGCATCCATCGACCATTACCCTTTGTTTCCTGTCACAAAGCCAACCTTTTATCCAGTTTGCCACATTACCCTGAATTCCATGGGCTTTTACTTTCCTGACCAATCTGTCATTGTTAAATGCCTTGCTAAAATCCATGTACACAACATCCACTGCACTACCTTCATCAACCCTTCTTGTCACTTCCTCAAAGAATTCAATCAAATTTGTGAGGTAAGACCTTCCTTTAACAAATCCATGCTGACCATCCCTGACTAGTTCATGCCTTTCCACATGACAGTTAATCCTATCTCTCAGGATTGATTCTACTAATTTGCTCACCACCGATGTAAGACTAACTGGCCTATAATTGTTTGGCATTTCCTTTGATCCCTTTTTAAACATTGGAACTACATTTGCATTTTTCCAGTCCCCCGGTACCTCCCCTATATCTAGTGAAGATTGGAAAATTATCCTCAGAGCATCTGTTATCTCCTCTCTGACTTCCTTCAGCAGCCTCCGAAACAATCCATCTGGCACTGGTAACTTATCAACTTTCAAGGATTTCAACCCTTTGAGTACTTCCTCTCTCTTTATGACTATCCCATCCAATATCTCGCAGTGTTCCTCCTGGACTACTATATCTACATCCTCCCTTTCCTTTGTAAACATGGAGACAAAATATTCATTCAAAACCCTTCCCATAGCCTCTGCATCTATGCACAAGTTTCCATCTTCATCTCTGATAGGTCCCACTTTTTCCTTAACTAACCTTTTAACATTAATGTATTGTAAAATATCTTTGGGTTATCTTTAACTTTACTTGCTAATCTTTTTTCATGCCCTCTCTTTGATTTCCTTATTTCCTTTTTTACTTTGTCCCTGCACTTCCTATATTCATCTAAGCTATCTGCAGTGCTTAGTTGTTTTCCTTAGAGCAGAGAAGGCTGAGGGGGGACCTGACAGGGGTATACAAAATTATGAGGGGCATAGATAGGGTAGATCAGAAGAAACTTTTCCACTTAGCAGAGGTGTCAATAAACAGGAGGCATAGATTTAAGGTCAGGGGCAGGGGGTTTGGAGGGGATTTAAGGAAACATTTTTTCACCAAGAGAGTGGTTGGAATCTGGAACACACTGCCTGAGTGGGTGGTAGAGGCAGGAAACCTCACAACATTTAAGAAGTATTTAGATGAGCACTTGAAACGCCATAGCATACAGGACTATGAGCCAAGTGCTGGAAAATGGGATTAGAATGGATAGGTGCTTGATGGCTGGCATGGGCACGATGGGCCAAAGGGCCTGTTTCTATGACTCTATGGAAGCTCCTCTTTGCCTCAGTTCCAATGGCAGAGCAGCTTTATCAGAATTCTAGGTCCTTTCTGGGGTAATAAAACCACCTACTAATCTTTTTACGCATTCTTAAATTTGGGAGCAAAAGTGCTTCCGTGGCCCTAAAAGGTTATTATGCGGCTTATAGGGAAGAATTGCATAAACCTTTATTTTTGGAGCACATTGTTAAACGGCCTTTTACTGTTTTAGTGATTTTGTGTGGTCAACTTATTTTTACAGCAGGGTCCGTCAAAATATTTGACTGAGGCCTGAATATCCCCTGGATTTCTACGTTTGTTTTGCCTCTGTCTGCAGACCTTTCCACAGCCTGTTCAAGTATGTACCCCTTTGATTATTTTGCTATTCTTAGGCTCAGATCACATTCTTTAACTGTTTGCAGACTGGAGGATATAAGATAACAAAACAATATTTCTGGAGTTTGTTTGGATAATGGTACAATTTTATGTGTATTTTCTAACTGGACTTTATTCACATTCACCATTAGAAATCTCTGAAGCTTATTACTTGTCAGCAAATATACTTAGCAGGTCAGTTTTAAAGATTTCATAACTAGGTCATGACACTGGAGAGGAACATTTGCAAGTGATTTTTTTCAATCAAGCAGAGAGCTATCAACATTATGAAGTGGAGCCATTTTCCATGTCTTTTAAGCAATGTCCAGTATCACGTAGTCCTATGTTAAGCAGGGTTTACAGAAATGTCAAACAACTGACCTCTGTTCCTCTATAGAAGCTATCGAATATTTCCAGCATTTTCTCCTTTTGCATTCAGATCTATCAATGGATAAGTGCAGAATAAAGTTCTCTTCACTCTATCTCAACAATAAACCTTAAGTCCAAACTTAGAGATACAAGCACCTTTGGCAACAACGTGAATTCTCCATTAATTACATTCGTCATCCTCAGGGAAGGATTTTCAGCATTCACTCTTTGTTAGCAAAGTCTTAAACAACAAGATTGTTTGAGAAATAGAAACAAAAAGTGTTGTAAAAACTCAGCATGTCTGGCAGCATCTGTGGAGGGAGAAACAGAGTTAACTGTTCGAGCCCATATAACTCTTCTTCAGAACTCCGAAGAAGTCTTTGAAAAAGAATGTTCCGAAGAAGAGTTATACTGCACTCCAAATGCTACCTCTGCTTCTCTCTCCAAAGATGCTGCCAGATGTGCTGAGATTTTCCAGCACTCTCTGTTTTTATTTCAGGTCTCCAGCATCTGCAGTATTTTATTTTTATTATAGGATTGTTTGTGATTTTACAACAAATAGAAAATAGAGCAAATTGTTGCATTTTGTGATTTTTCTAAACAAACCTAGAAACAAAACCTACCTAGAAGAATGACAAATGATCTCATTAAAATATACAAAATTCTTAAGGGACTTGATAGGATAGATGCTGGGAGGATGTTTCCTCTGGCTGAAGAGTCTTGAGCTAAAGTTAACAGTTGCAAAATAAGAGGTTGACCAGTTAGGACTAAGAGGCGGAAAAACTTCTTCACTTAAAGGGTTGTGGGTCTTTGAAATTCTCTACCCCTGAAGGTTGTTGATGTTTAGTCATTGAGTATATTCGAGTAAGAGATCAATAGGCTTTTGGATAGAAAAGAGGGATAGCATGGAGCTATGACTCAGTTCATAGCACTCTTGCCTCTGAGCCTAAAAGGTTGTGAGCTCAAATCCCATTCTGGGGCTTAAGCACAAAAGTCAAAGCAGACCCTCCAGTGCAGTACTGAGGAGTGCTGCACTGTCAGGAGTGTTATCTTTCAGATGGGCCATTAAACCACAACCCTGTCTCCCTTCTCAAGTTGATGTAAAAGATCCAAAGGCCCTATTTTCAAAGAAGAGCAGGGGATTTATCCATGGTAACCTGGCTGATATTTATCCCTCAACCAACATCCCAAAAACAAGATTATCTGGTCATTATATATTGTTGTTTGTTTGTGGGGTTTGCTTTGAGCATATTGGCTGCTGTGCTTCCTACATTACAACAGTGACTACACCATAAAAGGTAAATAATTGGCTGTAAAGCATTTTGAGACGGTCGGTGGTCATGAAAGGCACTTTATAAATGCAAGCCCTTCTTTAGAAGTTCAGCTATAGTTGTACTGAGTTTTGGAGCAGGCTCAAATAGCTGTATGACCCACTCCTGCTGCTATTTCTTACATTCTTATGTACAATTTGAAGTCAATAAAAAGGAAAATTGATTGGGGCGCATAAGGGGAGGATGGTCTGATTTTCAAAGTTCAGGTTCTCTCCAGTTCCTGGCATCCCTTCATGGTAGAACAGCAGATACTCTAGAGAAACGCTGGAAACATTTTGGAAAACCTCTGAAATTCTGCCACCTCGCACTACAAGAAAGAAGCAACCTGCTCACCAAAGACATCTTTGAAGACATTTAGATGACCATTAAGAGGCTCCAGGGGTGGTTGCAATGGCTGTCCACCCATCTGGTCCAGATTCTTTCATTGGACCATGATGGTGCTGCACCCATGGCACAAAGTAAAACAATTTCTAGAGGAGCCTGGCCATTCCTTGAGGATACCACAAACACATATCTCAATGAAACTTGTTCCCTGGGGCAGGCTTGCATACAATCCAGGTGTAGACCCTGCTCAGCAACAATATTCAAGGTGTGACACTCTCTCTGTGCATTCAGGAGTGTGCTCGTTCCAGTTTTTTTACCCAGAAGTCATAAAAGAAAGAATTTGCATTCTTGTAGCACTTTCGCATCAGGCCACCCTAAAATGTTTCACAGCCAATTACTTGTTGGTCCTTGTTGGTATGCCAGCAAATGGCAGCAGTCAATTTGCACAGAACAGGTTCCCACAAACAGCAACAAGAATAAAATCTGTTTTGGTGGTGTTGAATGAAATATTTGCCAGGACACCAGAAATCCCTTGCTCTTCTCTGAATAGTTTTGGCTGTGGACATCACTCAGCAGCCTTCAAATCAGAGGAAAATATTGAACGGAACAAGTATTTTCTTGTTCATTCAGTGCACAGCAAGTGTTCAACTCAACAGGAGCCTGGTCAAGGGTAAGGGTTACAGGAGGGTCAAGAAAATCACCATTTGCATTGGGGCTGAGGCTTGAAAATCCCACATGCAGAATAACTGACATGAGTTACCATCCATAAAAACATAAACCCTGCTGCTCTTGCAAAGCTGTGTTTGAGAAAATGTACTACAAACACTGGAATAGAGCCTTAAGTTTGATGGCCAGGAAATTCTCTGAAATACAGATGCAGTTTGTGCATTCTGAACTGCTTCATGTCTTAGTCTTAGATCTGCGTAATGTGTGCAGTCTTCATCTGCATACCTAAGGATGAATACGATTGCTTTGGAGGCAATACAGAGAAGTTCACTAGATTAGATGAGAGGGTTGTGAATGCAGTCCCTAAACTCTCCGGAATGAGAATGAGAAGAATGAGAGGTGATCTCATTGAAGCATACAAGATTCTGAAGAGGCTTAAAGGATAGACACTGAGAGGTTGTTTCTGCTGGCTGGGAAATCTGAAGCACCAAGGCACAGTCTCAAGATAAGGGGGTCAGTCAATTAGTGCCAAGATGAGGAAAAATTTCTTCAGAGGGTTCTGAATCTTTGGCATTGTCTACCCCAGAGGATTGTGGATGCTCCATTGTTGAATATATTTAAGGCTGGGAAAGACAGATTTTTGGTATTGGACTGAAATTGTGAAGTTGGAGTGAAATGCGGAGTTGAAACCAAAGGTCAACCATGATCGTATTGGATGAGCCATATGGTTTACTCCTGTTCCTATTGCTTCTGTTCTTACATTCTTATTTCATCAGGTAAACTAGTCAACATTGCAATACCGGTCCCCTTCTAGATTGAAAAGCAGGAGCTCCTACTTTAGGAATATTTTGGCCGTGGCCATGTGTCCCTTCTCTGGACAAACAGAACTGAAAAAAACTCCTTGAAATAATCAAATCTTTGCTGTTTCCATGGGGGTTCTGACACAGTGATGACGATGGAGAACCAACAGAACCCACGACAAATTTCACTCCTAGTACTTTATTTGCAATACCTCATCTTTCAGATCCTTAACTCTTTTCTGACAGCCTACAGCCTGGTAAACTCTTCACCTGAGCCAGATCCCTTTCTGCAATATCATTCATGTTTGTCCTTTCCCCAGAGGACAAGACTTTTCTAACTCATCCATTTTTTTCTGGGGATAGGGAGAACAAACAGCTAATGGGGTGGCGGGGGTTGGGTGGGGGCTGGTTGTCCCTCACTACATTCTTCAAGGTTGTCTTCTGGTGGATTCATCAAGCATATAGACTATCAAATATTGGCAGGTTTGCTATAAGGCATGGTGGGGCAATATTTGGTGCAGCCATCAAAGCCTGATAGGACTCAGGGTTGATCCTCCAATCGAGTGGGTTCCAGATCTCAGTCATTGGTCAGTTGGGACGGCCAGTTTCTCCTGCAAAGGGAGAGAGGAAGGTCAGAGTAAGTCGTTATGAGGGCAAATTTTGTATAGCCACTTAGCTGCATCAGTGAAGGCCTGGAAGCAGGTCGTAGCTCGCAGTCCAGTCTCCAGCAGATATCTGGCCAGTTGAAAAATACTGTGTTAGGGTAAATTGTAGCATAGCTTCAAAAATGTCCACAAGACAGCACCAGCCACTTGACTAAGGATAATCAAAGAGCTAACCTAACAGGTAGAAATAAAGCAAAGATGAATTGGAGAAGTGGAAGAGCTCTGTTTATAATCTTTGCTATTTAATTTGATGTTATTTTCTTCAGCAAGGCAAGTGTTAAATGGAAATATTATCCATTATTTAAGTAACAATGCAGTAAATTCCATTTCAGAAACAGCTCTATATTTTTAGAAATTGCTTCCTTAATTTGGGGTTCTTCCAAACAGCACTAGCAATGTTATTTTAACTGCTCATTAGCATCTGTGGTAATATAGAAGTTTTGAATAAATGCCAAAAAAAGAAATTGTTAAAAATCAAATAAATTCTTGCAATCAGATTTCCGTAAAATTTGAATAGTTGCGTTCAATTTAGAGTAATTTTAAAAGCACATGCACTATGCCGAGTAATCATAGGATTAACGTCTTGAATGATTACTTCAGGGTTCTTGAAGATTGACTGAAGAACAGATGATCGGCTTCAAATAACCTGTGGAATGGTGCCCAGTTGCATTCCTGTCATCCACATGCAACTACGTGCTCCATCAATGCAGCTCTGAATCAGTGACCCTAACCTTCAGCAGACTTAGTGTGTACTTGCTAAAGGTGGCATCTCTTCTATTTATAAAATTTATAGTCCATTTCACATAATAGGTGATATCCATAATGAATGCTATTCGAGAAACATGTGGCTATTCAGCTGAATTTGTAATTTTGACAAGTCAAGCTACTGGTTCAAGGTCAGCACAAATTCATTGCTGTTTTTTTAGGCCATACCTTCCTATAATTTTAGAAATACATTTTTTTCTCTATTTCTTTTTGTTGTTACCATTGTTACCAGTACACTCAGGTGATGAAACCCAGTTAAAATGACAGGAATTAGGCCATTTTTTACATGTAACTTTGATACGTTGTCCTGTCAAATGCTTCCTGGTCTCTGATTTAAAAGTATGAAGAACTGGCTGGAGTACAGCATGTAGAAAGGTGGAATGGAGAGGAAATGTAGGGGATATTTTCTTTTTTGCAATCCTTGTGCCAAGAACACTCACAAAATGAGTGTTTAGTAATTCTTGTTTGTAGAATATTTAACCTGAAAGATAATTGCTAGCTTGATGTGTGTCAAAATTAGGCCTATTTCCTTCTCTGCAACATCACCCCACCTCAGCTCATCTGCTGCTGAAACCTTCATTCCTGCCTTTGTGGCCTCCAGACTTGTCTATTCTAATGCACTCCTGGCTGGTTTCCCACATTCTATCCTCTGTAAACTTGAGGTCATCCAAAACTCTGCTGACTTTGTCTTAACTCGCTCCAAGTCCCCTATGATCCCTTCGCTTACTGACCTACATTGGCTCCTGGTCAAGCAACATCTTGATTTTAAAATTCTCATCTTTATTTTCAAATCCCTCTGTTGCCTCACCCCTCCCTGGCTTTGTAATCTCCTCCAGCCCCACAACCCTCTAAGATATCTGTACTCCTCTAATTCTGGGCACTTGAGCATCCCTGATTTTAATCGCTCCACCATTGGTGTCCATGCCTTCAGTTGTCTGGGTCCTAAGCTCTGGAATACCCTCTCTACCCCTCACCAACTCTCTACTTCATTTTCCTCCTTTAAGACACACCATAAAACCTACTCTTTGACTAATCTTTTAGTCGTCTGACCTAATATGTCCTTATGTGGCTCAGTGTCATATTTTGTTTTATAATGCTCCTGTGACTCTTCTTGGAACATAAGAACATAAGAAATAGGAGAAGGAATGGACTACACAGTCAGCCAAGCTCGCTCTGCCATTCAATACTATCCTTGTTGATTTTTGGCTTAAACTCTACCTTCCACCACTCCTCATATCCCTTGATTCCCTGAGAGACCAAAAATCTCCCTATCCTAGCCTGAAATATATTTAACGATGGAGCATTTACAACTCTCTGGGGTAGAGAATTCCAATTCACAACTCTCAGTGTGAAGAAATTTCCTCTCATCTACTGAGTTGTAAATGATCAGCCCCTTATCCTGTGACTGTGCCCCTGTGTTTTAGACTCCCCAGTGGAAACAACCTCTCAGCATTTACCCTTCAGAACTTTGTACATTCCATTGAGATCACCTCTCGTTCTTTAACACCTGACACTATAGGCCCAATTTACTCAGCCTCTCATCCTAGGACTACCACCTCATCCCAGGGACCAATCTAGTGAACTTTTACTGTACTGCCTTCAATGCAAGTACATCCTTATTTAAATATAGAAACCAAAGCTGCACACAGTACTCTAGGCATGGTCTCGCCAAAGCTCTGTACAATTGTGGCAAGATTTTTTATTCTTGTACTCCAATCCCCTTGAACTAAAGATCAACAATGCCATTTACCTTCCTAGTTGTCTGCTGTACCTGCATGCCAACTTTCTGTGGTCCTTGTATGAGTGCACCCAAGTTCCTCTGAACATCAACATTTACAAATTTCACATCTTTCAACAAATAGTCTGCTTTTCTATTCTTATGCCCAAAGTGAATAGACTTCCCCACATTATACTCCATCTGCCACTTTGTTGCCCACTCATTTAACCTGTCTATAACTCTTTGCAGCCTCTTTGTGTCCTTCTTGCATTTCATTATGTTTAAGATGTTATATAGATATAAGCTGTTGTTATTCTTGTTGGAGTTAGGAAACAATAAACCCTATCTATGTTTATTGAGGTTCCAGGTACAGTAGCTGCCAAAAATTTGAATTAAATGTAGGCTGATTACAAAATAAACTTGGCCAGAATCAATCCAATTTCAAATGGGTTTGGGCCCACAGGACAGAAGTACAATGAACTGACAATCTCAAGCAAAAATATTATATAATTGCTGGTGTAGAAAATTGAAACACACACATTTGGATAAGTCTTCTCGAGTCTGGCATTAGTACATTAGCTTGTCAAGTGTCAGCTGTGACTCAGTTGGTAGCACTCTTGCCTCCGAGTCAAAAGGTTATAAAGTCTCTGTCTATTCCTGTCAGACACCTCAACCAGCTCTAAAAACTGGTGAAAACAAAGGTGGGCAGGAACATGTCAGGAACGCAGCGCTAAGTACCCTACCATTAGTTTAAACACATGCTCACCTCTTTCTTGTTCAGTGGGCTGGATTAAAATCAGCCCATTATAGTCTCAGTCAATGACTGCACAGGAGTTCATTCAAATACAGAAGGCGCAATATTCAAGATAACTTAATAATGGTTTTAGTTGAGACATCATTGGCCTGGTTAGCTGGTGGGAGTCAAAATTCCTTTTATTTTTATAACAACAAACAATATTGGAAGAATCTCTCTAATTTATAAAACATCATAATTAAACTTTTTTTTAACGTACCCAACCAGCCCATGCTTGTAAAACTAAAAACATAGTGTCCAACATTAGGTGTGATTCCGTGATTGGACAACACTTAAGAAACTATCCTGATTGTACTAAGAATTACACTGGAAACCAATTTAAGATTATCAGTTGGGCATGCTGTGTGGCTCATTTATATATGCTAGAAGCCACATATATTCATACACAGGGCCTTGCCCTCTCCAGACAGAAGGAGCATGTCCACACATTATGCCTTTTCCAACTAAACAAAAGCTTGGGGCACCGCCATTTCCTGGTTTATTGCCCATGGCAATGCTTTGTCCAATCAGAGTTGACCTGCCTGGTTTGGATTTGAAACAAAAGCTTGATAATTAAAAGTTAAATGTTCTCTCCTGCATTCTCCATGGCAATGTCTCTACCAATCTGAGTCCACTGGCCAACTAATCAAGGCTCTCTTCTCATGAAGTAGAAAATGTTGTTTCGCTTTACTGTTGGTTTATCTTGTGTAGCTGTCCTGATGAGTGCAAGATGAAAAGTTTTGATAATATGTCTTTTTTTCAGCAATCCTCAAGTTCTTTACTACCAAATTACTATTTTTTTAAATAAAACCCATCCTTTACTGTTCAACTACTTTAATTGATAGGCTGCCAGTGGTTATAATGCAGTCAAATTGCAAGAGTTATTTTACTGTCATGTTTTAACACACTCATGGCAATAGTAACTACAGTTTAATGAAGTAGACTTGTAATCAGCATACTACTCTGGTCATCATTAAGATTATAGTTCATCACATGGAATGAAAGCGACTTGAGGGCATGCAACCCAGCCAGGCAATTATGGAGACAAGCAACAACTAGCGATGATAGGTGTTCCACACCTCATTGTGAAATCTGCACCTCCTTTTTAGCACTAGACTGGAGTGGTTGTCAAGCAATAAGGCTCAGACAATTTGCACAACACTTTCAAAGTGAGCTTAAATGCTCATTTATTGCACATTAGAGCATCAAAATGTATCCTCTTACCTAAAATTTATTGTAGAAAGTTGACTTTGAGAATAAATACACTGCTCTGTAAGCCAAGGGGTAAATTGTTTAACATTTTCATTTCACTTAAGGACATAAAACGCAAATAAATTTCAATTTATTATCGTAATGCCCATTTCATGGACCTCATTATATCTTCAATCTTAAAAAGAATGAAGAAGATTGAAAGTGATTTGAATCTGTATCAAACGTGCAACCTTAAATAAACTTCCTTTTCAACATTTGTGTTTGCCTCAGGCAGAATTATATCAGAACAAAGAGACATAACTCATTAAGGCAGTCACTTAAACACAGTGAACACAATACTCAGTGAGACACTCTGAATGTCACCTAAATATCTCTGGAATATGGTAAATTTAATGAAAGAAAATAGCATGAAATATGGAATTTATGTTCTTGCGGGGGTAATGTAGCACTTGCCTTATATCACTATAACTGCGGCAGGGGACATAGCAATGGGCTTTCCTTTGAGTAAGACTTTCATCAATTATCTGATAGGTTTTTGTGGTGGTTCATCAACCTTGGGGAAACATTGCTGAGAAATCCGAGTGAAAAAAAAATCTTTGTATTGAGCTTCTGCAATTGGTGGGATCATAAAACCAACAGACTGGTGGACCCAATTTAAACCCATTCGCTTGCACAGATTTAAAGTTGGGTCCAATGTACATACTAACTGAAAATTAGATATGAATCAGAGGCATGTCTGTATCCCAGTCCTAGCCAAGTGTAACTTATTTCCACTCATCCTCATATATCTCCTGACCTACTGTCTCCCTCAGACACCAATCCCCTGGAATTAGTAGTAGAGGACAATTATGCATCATGGATTGTTTTGTTTCTTTGATCTACACCTATTCATTTCAACAAACAATAATTAGGTTTAGTTTCAGTTATTAGTCAAAACCTCCTTAATAGCTTCACTACATAGTTCTACAATAAAACTAATGGTTCCCCTTACAGATGAGCACCAAACTGATATACAAACCCAAAATAAAGGGCCTTCATTGCCCCTATTCAGGTCAATTGGTTGAATACCTGGATTTGAGCCAATCTGAATCGTTTCACTTCAGATGTGCTTGTCACTTAAAATGTTCCTCTACCTACATACAGATGCTGTAATTTTCCATGCTCTAACACTAGTCTTCCAGCATTTAAAAGCCAAGTGGGCAGTCATTGAGTATTGGAATGACAGAGACTAAGGTATCTTTTCTCAAAGACATATTTTGATTAAAACATATAGCACTGCATGTTGACAGTCCAGAGAGTAACACCATGGAGTTGATATTGTTCCTGCTGTAGTTCCACTGGCTGCCATTTTAATTTCTGGCAAAGAACTAGAGGAACAGTAAAAGCAGCCTCACCAGCCAGGATGGACAGCAGATTGGCTCCTGCAATAAGGCCTAATGCCTGCTGGACCAACTGGTTCTGCTTTGCCAGTGGCTGACCAAGTCACCTTCACCCTTGACCAGCTGATGCAAGGGACATTGCCCATATCTCCACCAGAAGTTGAGCCTGCAGCTTTCGCCAACACAAAAGTCTTATCATTAGTCTTCAGGTAGTGTAGCTAACCACCGCAGAATGATTGTGAAAGTCTGTGTCCAATTGGCAGGCAGCCATTACAATACCTTATTGGTACATTACCCTTCCAGTCCCCCATCATTCACCTTTCCAGGAAAGTAAGACAATAGCTGCTTTGGGACATCCCTTGCATGCATGGCTGATGATGCTCTCTCCACAACCCCATCACAACTCAACAGCTCAGGCTCAATCACAACCGTGACCCCACCTGGGCATCACTGAGCATTATTGAGCACTATTGAGGTTTTGGCGTTTAGGAGGGATCAAGTGCCTGCAGGTACTTCCTTATAAGGACTGTCTTCCTCTAGGGTGTCTTCCTCAGGAAATTCTTACAACTGAGGACTAGAGAAAAGAAAACAGGGGCAACAGCTGGGAAGACACTGAGCATTTGCAGAGTAGCAGATAACATACTTCACAAAATACCTTGACAGGCTAAATGTGTCTTGTTCTAAGATACATGAACGAATACAAATAATCAGAGGCCCAATCTAGGTAAGTCCCAAGCTTCAGCATCTCCAATCCTGCTAGTTGTGAACATGTTGAGAGGGAGAAGAAACAAGAAGGGAGGGGGATGGGGGAGGGTTGAATGGAAAGCAGGTGGCTGCAATGTGAGGTAAGGAAGAAGCCCTGAGAGAAGATGTTGGCCTGAAATGTCATGGGGGGGAGGGGGGGTTCTCCTATCAGCTGCCCTCACTTTAGAGTGACACAAGCAGACGCATTCCTCCCATCACCCCTGTGAAATATCGTAAATTACCACTCTGCTGATTTGCTACCAAAGTTATGCCAGGAGATCAAGAGAAGCCCTGCAGAATTTCAGTACTGTCATGCTTTTAGTATTTGTTATCATGATTCAAATTACTACGTTTGGCAGATAAACATATTCATTATCTATTTTCTGAATCTTTAGCTTTGGAGTTACAACCAGAGAATATGCTGGCATGGCCCAAGAATATTTCAAGTCCGGGATGCAGTGTTATACTGCAGGTGGGGATGGGGTCATTGTTAACTCTTTGAATGCACACCTTTGTGAGGACAAAGTATAGAAAAGATTTTGCTTCTGGATCATAGAGGACAACTGTTTATGGGAATTGCTGCTAGACCATTGAGAAAGCAGATGATACAAAAACAATATAACAGTAGCAGCAAAAAGAAGGACCTTAAGAATAGTTAATCACAGAGCATGCAATTGAATGTGAAGGTTATAACACATAGGATAGATGAGCATGAATAAACCTAGCAGATAGGTCCAATATATTGTTTTCCTTTGCATTTAAACATATACCATTTTCCATTAGAGCAGTTTGCAGAATCTGGTAATTATTTCCCAACCATTAAATCCATTTTCCACCAGCATTTGTAACAAGCCAATATGAAAAATAATAGCAGCTAATTGACAAGCTAAGTAAACACATGTAACATTGAACTGTGGGGTTAATAAGCAATAGAGATTGTACAGATTTTGTTTTATAAACAACATTAATCGTTGATAACAATTACTCTGCAGACAGGTCATTTGTGTAATCTATCTGATAGCTGCAATAGTCAGTGCTATAAGACATTATGAAGTAATTAATCTGAATTGTAAAATGTGAAAGAAAGCCAAGCTTTTCTGTGATGTACAAATATTCCCTCTAAGTTACATTATGTGATTCGGTGCACTGTACATATGATGTTTGTAGAATGACTCAGTAACCACAAGACATGCAGAAACTAAGCTGTGTATTTTAAGGGAGGTTACTATTTTAGTTCTAGCAATTGATCAGCGATATATACGTAAAAAGGTGGCTTGTAAATCATACTATTTTTAATGGCGGCTTTATTTACTAATTAAGGGGCTGATTTACCAAAATGCTGGGATGTTGCCAAGACACTTAGCAACTTGCAAATGTGTTACCAAATGAACCTAATAGTTACAACCATATTCTCAGTACAACTTGATGGGAGGTTACTTAGATTTGAAAATCCACAGTCTTAGAGCAAAGTTAGACATCACCGTTTTTAGCATCTGTGTACTTGGGTTGAATGGCACTCATGCCTTCCCCCTGTTGCATTCACTAAACTTCCAAAACTTCCATATTAATATTTTCCTGGAATACAATTCAGACAAAAAAAATGCTATAATTTTGTTGAAAAGAATGAACATGCTAAAAAGTGCAACTTTGTTGCCAAGCAACAGATTTGCAATATGTTTGGAATGTTGGAAAGTTTTGTTAGCCTGTCACCCGAACTGAATATGACAATCAAACTGGAGAGAAATGTTAACGTATTTAGAATTTTAGACCATTCCGCAACAAAGATGTGAAGAGTATCAATTATTAACTAAGTAGACAATGGGTGATGGGGGTGGAGGAAAATTTTCAACCTGTGTCCCATGCGTGGAAAATGGGTGAGAGGCAGAGGTGGAGGCTTTGGACATGCACTTGACTGACTGATTTAATTTCCAGGCAAGGCCTTTAAATGAGTGCTGACCACTCTTGCCCAGAACAGGCGGAAGGCTACTAAAACAGGACCTTGATTACAATTTTCATGGATGGAGAGATGCAAAGTGTATGCTCAGTCCCCTGGAATTGACTGACCTAATTAACAACCGTCATGGAAACTCCTGGAGGGTGCTGAGAAAAGGCAATTTTTTTGCTTTTTCCAATAAAGACAATTAAAGTTCCTTATGGCAGCAAAAAATTCTTGCAGCCTGCTGCTCAACCATCCTTTCCAATAATGGGATATCATGATGAAAGGGGCTGAAGAGAAAATTGGGGAAAAGTGACAGTGGCACTTGAGGTTACAGTCAGATCAGCCATGATCTAATTGAATGGCAGAGCAGGCTTGAGGGGCCGAGTGGCCTACTCCTGCTCCTAATTCATATGTTCACATGTACATTATTTTCTGCTTAAGTATTTAAATTTGAAACAGAAAGGGCATCTTATTGTTCTGCTTTTAATGTGCATTTAGACCATTCCAAAAAACAAAAACAGATCATAGTTTTATATACTAAATTAGTACTGCCACATTTTGTAGCCATTGAATACTTCATATTGACATTGAGTTGTATAACCTTAGGCATGTTGTGAATAAAAATGTGCTTTTTATATCCTCCATATCACAGGTCCATATATTGGTAAAATCAAATGCTGAGCCATTAAGTGTAAACATGAGTTGGTCCAATCCATGCACAGTATTCTGAGGACGAAATCATGAGCAATGTTTAATGTTTAACTCAACAGTTTTCAAATTTTCTTCCATGAGGGGGTTGGGGTGTAGGGGGGTGGGGGGAAGGGGGTTGCAGCTGTCTTTTATGCCCTCTGAAGATCAACAGCAGGAACCAAAGTATTAAGTCAACAAATGGAGGAAAATGGAGACTTTGAATGAAAGGCCAGAAATTCAGTAACTTTGCAGATCCTCTAAATCCCCTTCCAGGCCTTTGAGGATCCGAGGACTTCTCTTTGGAAACTTAAATGAAGCTGGTCATGTATATGGTGTTGATGAGGAAGCAGCTCTATCTTTGAGACCACCGTGAATCCACCAGACTACAATTTGGAAGAAGATGCTAGGAAATCTCTTACAATAAAATGCCAAATAAAAGATGAGAGGAGCACCTCAGACCCTTTAATCATTGATAACTGCAGAGTCTTTGGAAAGAGCTGAAGTTGGAAATTCAGACCCTTTGAGCAGGTAGTGAAGTAATGGGGATAGATTGGGGGGGTGGTGGGCGGGCAATGGGGATTGCTCCAGTCACTGTTTTAATGCACCAAGATAGGGTCATTTAACTATTTGGAGTCAGCTCCTGTTGTAGCAATGTAATAGAGATACCCACCCCACAGATTCTGGGGCAGCAACACTAATACTGGTAAATGATGCTTTAATATATGCTGTATCATGTCATTCACTTTAGAAAAATCAAGCACCTATTATTAAGAGAAATATAATTACATAGCAAGAGCACAATTAGCACAGCAGATGAAATCACTGTCCCCAAAATTTCACAAGAATATCATTCTAGCTTTGCCCTCATCCAACTGCCTTAAAAAAACCATCTTATTATAATATACTTAATGATACAATATATGAAGAAGAAAAAATGGTATCCCATTGGAGACACAAAAATGTTACTACAATTGTATTTCTTTGTAACGTAGTAGGCTGGTTGAGAATTGTTAGAGGACTTTGCATATCAGGATAGATGTTCCTTAAAGTGGATATACTGATGAATCAAAGCTATGATTTATTATTACATAGGATAATGTGGAATATAGGGTGCAGAAACAGGCCATTTGGCTCAACCAGTCCATGCCAGTGTTTATGCTCCACTTCGGCCTACTCCCATTTTTCCTCACCTAAGTCTTCCATCATAACCCTCTATTCCCTTCTCCCTCTTAAGCTTGTCTAACTTCTCCTTAAATGCATCCATGCTATGGCATTCATTTCAACCACTCCCTGTGTATCGAGTTCCATATTTTCACTCTCTTTGGGTAAAAAAAGTTTCTTCTGAAGTTCCTTTTGGATTTCTTAGGGTGGGAATTTCTGGCCCCGCCCACTGTCAGGATCATCCAGTCCTGCCGAAAGTCAATAGGCCTTTGACTGGGCCACCGACTATCTCACAGTGGATCTCACCACAATGGGGCCGGAAAATCCCGGCCTTGGTGACCATTTTATATTGATGACCTCTAGTTATGCTCCACCAAAATGAAGAAAAACGCTCTCTGTATCCAACCTATCAAAACCTTTCATAATTTTAAAGACCTCTATTAGGTCAGCCTCCATTCCTCAAGAGAAAAGAGAGCCAGCTTGCCAATTCATTCCTGATATGTATACCTACGCGTTTTTGTTATCATTAAAAATAAACAAAGTACCAGAAGTTAATAATCACAAACGTTTGGTACATCCTAGTTAAGGAGAGTTTAATGCAGTTTAAAGAAATCTGCGGCTATGACAAGAAGTGCATGGAATTGAATGTATCTTGAACTTATTCAACTCTTTAGAGTACATGTCTTCACAATCAGAGCTTTCACTTTACATGTCATAATATTTACCAGTGTCACTTATGAAAAGAGTTCAAACAATATTTCAACAGGTCAATCTCAGTCTGTGAAACCTCCCTGTAAAACTTTTGGAGTTTTGTTCCATTGCAAGCCTCCCTCAGCTCTTTCAGCATCGGACTATTGCGCAAACACTTCAAAGTACTTGAAATAACCTAACACATTGTTCCTTTCCTCCTCACATAATGCAGAACAGTACATGCACAATATTTCACCTTTTTCTCTGTTTTGTTTTTATCGTTAACTGAAAAAAATCATGATCTGCCTCCCGCCCTTCAATTTGTGAGTTCCTGCTCTTTCAAGTCCGAACAAAATGCAGGTAGTGTTCACCCTCACCCAGTCATTTTCACTCTACCAATTTGTACATTTACTAAGTGGCTAACTAAGGAACAAAACCATGTCAATCAGCCACCTTTCAGCTCCCAGTTTACTGGTTCGCTCTCTCCTACTTCCCACAGGGGATATTTCATTTCAGATTGTTGACTGTTTACACAGCTGTGAACACCAGGCAAGCAAGAGTACTTTCCACACCTTCAGACAGCTGTTTTCCCCTGTCACGCCATGGCACAAAGTTAATGATCTCTCAATGAATGTAAAAATACTGTAAGTTAGGTTTTGCACCTGTTTGGCGGTTTACACAAGGTGGTGTCCAATACTGAAAGACCATTAACTTTTCAATCACTGTATCAATCAACAAGCCCCCAGGTAGAAATAATCTTCTTTACAATTCTGCTACAGCATTTGGGCAGATAATTCAAGAGAGCTAACCTTTGCATGCAAGGTTTCTGCTCTTTGAAGTGTATAGAAGAAAATGTGTCCAACAATATTTAAGCATCAACAAGACAATGGGGCAGCACACATGAAACACTGGCAAATATGCCTAATTTTATGACTCATGCTGGTTCTAGTTAGTAAACGAGATGTGCTTATCAGATGTGCTTATCTGATATTGCCTAATTCATCAAGTAGAATCTCAGAAGGCAATAAATTTGCTACAAACCGTCAATAAATCTTTGCTTCATACCTACCTAGCCTGCTTTTATCATAAGTTAATGAATGCCTCAAATCACAGCTATTGTCATTTCCAGGAATGGCTGTGATATCTGTGTGTAATGTGTATAGAGGAATATTACCTTTCCATTGAGTAATCTCTTATCTCATTTTTAGCAATATGTAAACTTGTTCCAATTAATGTTATGATTATTAGCAGTTGGCTATCAATTAAGTTGGATCCTTCCTCTAATTTTTCACAAACTTCCAAGGCTTCTTCAACAATACCTTCCAAGCCTACAACCTCTATCACCTACAGGGACAAAGACAGCAGAACACCACTGCCTGTAGGTTCCCCTCCAAGCCACCCACTATCCAGACTTGGAACTATATCTCTGTTTCTTCACTGTCGCTGGGTCAAAATCGTGGAACACGCTCCCTAATGGCACTGTGGGTGTACCTACACTACACGAACTGCAGTGGTTCAAGAAGGTGGCTTCTCGAGGGCTATTACAGTTGGGCAAGATGGATAAGAAAAAAGCCATGCAGTAGATTTGCAATACCATGCAACTTTCAAGGAGAAATGGGTGAAACTTGTATGACCCTATTTCTGCCTGGTTTTGAGAAGTCTAACCAACAATCCTTCATGGGTCCTCTGTTGGCATCTCTCAAAATATGCCTTTTTTTCTGATAAGGTTTTTGTGGGTTTGAAAAGAGAAGCATTTTCTCATCCATTTTCACACCCCCACACCACCCACCCCTCAATCATCATTCCCCCTCTCAACAGGCCTTACCTGCCAACAGACTATGTGGATAGCCAACCAATGAAACCAGTGAGCTGTCATAGGTAGACTCATTTAACGTAGATGCTTTCCAAGAAAATATTAATGAGACCCGAACTTGAAAGTGGCCTGAGGCTCCTGAATGCTACACTGGGTGGACTCTGCGGGTGTACCACTTATATCATGCCAGGTCGGCCTCTAATCCCCGTGCACCTCCCACCCAAACCTGCCTAAGATTCCAGCATAACTTTCGCAGTTTGTTCAGTTTTTGCAACTTGAAGGCACTGACAAAACAAATTGTATTTGAAATACCTTTTAATGAGGCACTAAAGCACAATTTAATGATAAGCATCTGTAAGTGGCCAACCATGAGCATAGATGCACAGACGTACATAGACATTACAACACAGAACTAGGCCATTCATTCATCGTAATTACCCTCTAGCTGAGCAAATAATTCTATTCACATTTACCCATCCAATTGCCATATCTCTTCAATCCCTTTTCCTTCACCCACTTATCCTCTATAATCTTAGATATTGACATTGTTTCTGCCTCAACCAACAATTCAGTAAGTGAATTCCACTGCCTTGTAACTGCGTGAGAGTGGTTCTCCTACCTTATGTTTGAAATCTCTTCCGTATAATCATTCATCAATGATACCTTATTTGTGGCCCCTCAAAGTCTCAAAACAATGTACTGCTAATTACCTTTTGCATCCTTTCATTATTTTAAACATTTATATTTTATTACTGTAATCTGCATTGCTCTAATGACAAAATCACACATGTTTTCTGTCTTTATATTTCTTCTTAGCAGGAAGCCTCCTAGTGAACCTATGTTCTACATCTCTAGTAGTACCAGGATTGGTAAGCAAGGTTTTGGCAATCTGCAGGCTGAAAAGGTCCTCACTTCCTCCAACCTCAGCTGTGACTTGTAGCAGTTGTGCCTTATATGTTGTATTCATTATTTTTTTCTTTCACTGAGTGGGTGTCACTGGCCAGACCAGCATTTATTGCCCATCCCTAATTGCCCTTGAGAAGGTGGTGGTGAACTGCCTTCTTGAACCGCTGCAGTCTATCTGGTGTAGGTACACCCAAACTGCTGTTAGGGAGGGAGTTCCAGGATTTTGACCCAGCGACAGTGAAGGAACGGTGATATATTTCCATTCATCCAGGCAAGTGGAGAGTATTCCATCACACTCCTAACTTGTGCCTTGTAGATGGTCGACAGACTTTGGGAAGTCTGGAGGTGAGTTACTCAGCACAGGATTCCTAGCCACTGACCTGCTCTTGTAGCCACAGTATTTATATGGCTAGTCCAGTTCAGGTTCTTGTCAATGGTAACCCCCAGGATGTTGATAGTGGGAGATTCAGTGATGGTAATGCCATTGAACGTCAAAGGGCGATGGTTTGATTCTCTCTAGTTGATGATGGTCATTGCCTGACACTTGTATGGTGCGAATGTTACTTATCACTTGTTAGCCCAAGCCTGAATGTTGTCCAGGTCTTGTTGCATATGCACACAGACTACTGCTTCAGTATCTAAAGAGTCGCGAATGGGGTTGAACATTGTGCAATCATTAGCGAACATCCCCATTTCTGACCATACGATGGAGGGAAGTCATTTATGAAGCAGCTGAAAATGGTTGGGCCGAGGACACTACCCTGAGGAACTCCCATCGTGATGTCCATGGGCTGAGATTATCGACCTCCACCAACCATAACCATCTTCCTTTGTGCTAGGTGACTCCAACCAGTGGAGAGTTTTCCCCCTGATTCCCATTGGCTCCAGTTTTGCTAGGCCTCCTTGATGCCACACTCAGTCAAGTGTTGCTTTGATATTGAAGGCAGTCTCTTTTGCCTCACCTCTTGAGCTTAACTCTTTTGTCCATGTTTGGACTAAGGCTGTAGTGAGGTCAGGAGCTGAGTGGTCCTGGCAGAACCCAAACTGAGCATCAGTGAGCAGGTTATTGCTGAGTAAGTGCTGCTTGACTGCAGTGTCGGGACACCTTCCATCACTTTGCTGACGATTGAGACAAGACTGATGGAACAGTAATTGGCCGGGTTGGAATTGTTCTGTTTTTTGTGGACAGGACATACCTGGTCAATTTTACACATTGCCAGGTAGATGCCATTGTTGTAGCTGTACTGGAACAGCTTGGCTAGGGTCAGAGTTAGTGCTGGAGGACAAGTCTTCAGTACTATTGCTGGAATGCTGTCAGGCTCCATAGTCTTTGCAGTATCCAGTGCCTTCAGCTGTTTTTCGATATCAAATGGAGTGAATCAAATTGTCTGAAGACTGGCATCTGTGATGTTGGGGACCTCTGGTGGAGGCCGAGATGGATCATACACTCGGCACTTCTGGCTGAAGATTGTGGCAAATGCTTCAGCCTTGTCTTTTGCAAGTGCTGGATGGCTCCCCCATCATTAAAGATAGGGATATTTGTGGAGCTGCCTCCTCCAGTTAGTTGTTTAATTGTCCACCACCATTCACGACTGGATTTGACAGGGCTGCAGAGCTTTGATCTTATCCGTTGGCTGTAGGGTCTCTTAGTTCTGTCTATTGCACATTGTTTACGCTGTTTGGCATGCAAGTAGTCCTGTGTTGTAGCTTCACCAAGTTGGCACCTCATTTTTAGGCATGACTGGTACTGCTCCTGACATGCCCTCTTGCATTCTTCATTGAACCAGGGTTGATCCCCTGGCTTGATGGTGATGGTAGAGTGGAGGACGTGCCGGGCCATGAGGCTACAGACTGTGGTTGAGTACAATTCTGCTGCTGCTAATGGCCCGCAGCACCTCATGGATGCCCAGTTTTGAGTTGCTAGATTTGTTTGAAATCTATCCCATTTAGCACGGTGGTTGTGCCAAACATCAGGGTGGAGGGTATCCTCAGTGTGAAGACAGGACTTTGTCTCCACAAGAATCATGTGGTGGTCACACCTACTGATACTGTCAAGGACAGATAGATTGTGACAGATCACCTGTCATAATCAGGGTGCTACCTGTCATAATCAACCTGTCAGGGCGACCTGTCACAGGCAGGTTGATGAAGATGAGGTCAAGTAGTCTTTTCGCTCTTATTGTTTCCTCACCACCTGCTGCAGACCCAGCCTAGCAGCTATGTCCTTTAGGACTCAGCCAGTTATATCAGCAGAGGTACTACTGAGTCACTCTTGGTGATGGACATTGAAGTCCCCCATCCAGAGTACATTCTGCACCCTTGCCACCCTTGGTGCTTCTTTCAAGTGGTGTTCAACATGGAGGAGCACTGATTCATCAGCTGAAGAGGGGCAGTAGGTGATAATCAGTAAGAGGTTTCCTTTCCCATGTTTGACTTGATGCCATGAGATCAATGTTGAAGACTCCCAGAGCAACTCCTTCCCAACTGTGTACTTCTGTGCCACCACCTCTGGTGTGTCTGTCCTGTCAGTGGGACAGGACATACCCAGAGAAGTTGATGGTGGTATCTGGCACACTGTCTATGAGTATGACTATGTCAAGCTGTTGCTTGAGTAGTCTGTGGGACAGTTCTCCCAATTTTGGCACAAGACCCCAGATGTTAGTAAGGACTTTGCAGGGTGGACAGGGCAGGTTGTGGCAATTTCATTTCTGGTGCCTGGGTGGTTCTAAGTTACACCTAGTGCACTGTGAGTGTAACTTTCAGAAACTGAGGGCACAGGCACATTCATTTATTTAAATTAGTGGCGGGGATTCAGTGGGCAGATCACTGAAAGGGCTAAAGCGTGATTAGAAAGACAGGTGCATCAATTTTGGGGTGGGAAAACTTCAGCTCCAATTTGCTGTCCAAAGGTTTTGGTCTAATTTAATGGCACGTGTTATTGTATAGCATTTTTGGAGAAGAACACATAAGCAATCTTCAAATTCAACTAGTTTGCCAATATTACAGTTGATTGATTTCCTGTTATATTGTTCTTCGATGGCATTGGATCTGGAGCAATGTTTCCTTTGGTGCCTGGCCGCATAGTAATCTGGAATGTAGCATACAAGGTCCAAACAGGCCGCACACTAGCAACGTTTCCTTCAAGCTGCAAACTGGCATTATCGCGCCCATCTTAAAGTGTAAAAAAAAGCAGGCTACACAGAGCAAAGGGAAATTAGAGGGAACATTGATCTGGAGTAATGTTTTCTCAGCTGTGACCGCTTGCTATCCTTTTATGGATATGGTTCAAGTATTCCCTGTGGAAATCTGTGTAATTATAACAGCTTATAAATTTCAAGCATGAATTAGAGGACAGACATTTTAAATTTTTCAGGTTCCAGTTCATTGACTGACTTTCTTTCTCTTTTTTAATGAAGTGTTTTTGCACCAGTCACAAAGTGTGACCTCTACTATTTGATGTCTGGCTGGTGATGTATGCTACATTGTTTTCTGATCTGGAGCATAACAGACGCATATTACATGCAAAACATATATATATATATATATATGTAATATATATCTAGCCAATCCGCTGTGGCATTGCCCGTGGTTGGTGGGATGCTATGCTGTTTTATCTGAACCAAATCTAGACCGTGTAATGCAGAACATATTAATCCACTGTGAAACTAATCTAGACCATGTAATGCAGAATGCATTGCTCCACTGCTAATCTAATCTAGACCATGTAATAGAGAATGTATTACTCCGCTACTAAACTAATCTAGACCATGTAACACAGAATGTATTACTCCATTGATAAACTAATCTAGACCATGTAATAGAGAATGTATTACTCCGCTACTAAATTAATCTAGACCATGTAATATAGAATGTATTACTCCGTTGATAAACTAATCTAGACCATGTAATACAGAATGTATTACTCCACTACTAAACTAATCTAGACCATGTAATACAGAATATATTACTCAACTACTAAACTAACCTAGACCACGTTATACAGAATGTATTACTCCACTACTAAACTAATCTAGACCATGTAATGCAGAATGTATTAATCCACTAATAACCTAATCTAGACCATGTAATACAGCATGTATTACTCCGCTACTAAAGTGCATCTGTGTAATTTAAGGCCACAAACCCTAATTAGTCTTGAATAAACACTTGATGAATGGGAGTGGCATTGCTTCACACTGCAGGTCACAACCAAGATTTTTTTCCTTTTCCTAATGAAAGTGTGATGAGGAGATCAATCAAGGAAACAAGGGGAGCAATTTTAACCTAATCCGACAGTTAGGAAACTGACAGGATAAGGTGCAACACTGGTTTTATATCCCGGCTAATTTTACTTTCCATTGTAGGCCAGGTATAAAATCCAGCATTCCACCTGATCCCATCAGTTTCCCACCAGACTAAAATGGCTAAAATTGCACTTGTTCAATTCCTGATTTTATTTCTTCATTTTTTTCCCAAGTCTGACACAGCAATTTTAGTGTGGCGCTTTTAATCCAAAAGAAAATTGGGAGGGAGAGGAAATTTATGGTAGAATTTCCTACACGTTCAGTCGTTGGGAGGGAAAACATCTGGACTAAAATTGCTTGTAGTTTCCCACCCTAATTCTACACTCTGTTGTAGGCCTCTTCTCCATTACCAGGTGTTAGGCCCTGCCACAGGGTTGCATTTATTGAGGAATTATCTGGACCATGTCAATGTTTTAATGTCCTCTATATAGCTATTACAGAGTCCCATTTATTTTTCCAAACATGTCCTTCAGGAAATATTACTGCCATGCAATATAGAGCAGCAGTTAAAGATTGTACTTCAAACCTGGCCTTACTTAGTTGAGGCTGAATACAACTACAGTGCAGTGATAGGTAGTCAGCCAATACTTGGTAAGACCAGGCATTAATATATCAATCAGGTAGTTGCTAACGTACACACTTGTGTCATGCCCAGTGCAAGCATGAAGATATTACAAATTTTAAGGCTATGTTTTTAAAAGTGAACACAAAAGCTATTAAAATGGCTGCAGCATACCATGTGACTTTTGACATTTAATCTGCAGACAGTAGAGTCTGCAGCAATACCTGATTAAATATGGGCCTCAGTGAAGAAATCACACAGCCACTTGTGAAATTCACACATCTCATTGTTTAAGGATGGACCAAAGCCTACAGACAATGGGGTTTGTGGACAACTTGTCTCCATGTTTCAATGAGGACAATGACACATTGAAGCTCTCTATGGGTGTTAGATGAAGGTGAAATGGATCTCATCGACCTTTCATGCATTGTGGTGGCCTTTCATCCAAAGACAAAGATGTTGGCTGTTTCAAAGTCTCAAGGTGTGAAAAGCCACAACACAGGCTGTTTATCTGCCTAACACACAATCTTATTTGGAAGAAACCACTTTGGATTTGTAACAGGTCGCATGGTAAAACAGCTATGTTTGTTGCCTGCTTTTGAAACAGCAAGAATCAACTCTTCTGAGACAAAGAGACCTCCAGAAAGCCATTGAGCCAGCTGTAGTTAACCAAACAGCCAAAGTAATAAACAGCAATACCTTGAAAGTGAGGGAAGGACTGTCACCAACCTGTTCCAACTTCAATATAAAAGCAAAATACTGTGGATGCTGGCAATCTGAAACAAAAACAGAAAATGATGGGAAAACCCAGCAGGCCTAACAGCATCTGTGGAAAGAAAAACAGAGCTAACATTTTGAGTCCGTATGGCTCGAAACTCTGAAGAAGAGTCATACAGACTCGAATCGTTAACTCTGTTTTTCTCTCCACAGGTACTGTTAGACCTGCTGAGGTTTTCCAGCATTTTCTGTTCCAACTTCAAGATCACTTGAGAACCAACCACCCAGAAATTGAACTACAAGAAGCATCACAGTTTACTAAGAACTCTCTGCTTGCAAGGCCATCACTTGAACTAAAATCATCAACTCATCTAAGAAATAAAAGGCCGACCATGAAAGAGAGGCTGATAGAATTATACTTTGTAATCGTATTATTTTTTCTTCATCTGTAGCTACTGTTTGTTTGAGTGATAATGCACGTGAGGGAAGTGAGTGAGATGTTGTAGTTAAACCTCGGGGCAAGTGTGGGATAATAAATAACCTTCTTTATATTGAAACTCACAAAAAAGCTTGCTGCTGAAATTATTTAAATTGGGACAACCACTCACACACAAAATACTTTGATCACAGACAATCAGAAAACACAAATTCTGCCCATGCCACTTGACACTGTTAGGAAATAAAAGACAGTTCCTTAAGCATGAAAGACCTTGCTAGCAATAAACATCAAGTATTTTGAAATCAGGAAGAGGATAATGGCTTCCAATTTATAGTGTGAGTGCACTCCACCACAGAGCAGAGTAAGGGCCATTGTGGAAATCAAAGAAACTTAGAATCCATTTTTTGCAACTGAAAAAGCAAAGCTGAAAATCCTGGAATGCTATTTCATACCAATTTTGACATATGGAAGTGAGTACTGGATGATCAATGAAGCAATGCAGAGAAGAATTGAAGTGCAGAGTTGTGATTTTTAAGATGAATAATGAAGATACCTTGGACAAATCACACAACCAATGAAGTGGTGCTAGTAACATCTGAGACCAAATGAATTCCGCTGACCAAGATCAGAAAGAGACAGTTGGAGTTTCTTAGACACATAGTAAGAAATCATGATGAAGAAAGTCTGACACTGATGGGAAAAATCAATGGTAAAAGAGATCAAGGTTGACAAAGAATGATCTTTTTAAAAGAGCCTGGCAAACTGGATGAGTGTACCACCAATGAAGATGAACTATACCTCTAGAGCAAGGTTAAGATCCATGGTCGCCATGCCCTCCTAGGGCATGCTACTTGAAGAGAGAGAGAGTCTACAGCAAAATGCTTGAGATGCATGAATGGAATGTGTGTTTAGAGTACAATGCACATCAAACAATGGTACATATTGCAAAACATGTCAAAATACAGCTCACAAATGGAAAATGCATCAAGGCTCATTAGTGCAAGGTTTAGTCCTATTCATTTTAATGACAGCACTTCTTTCTACAACCACCTTCCCAAAGCTAAAAATAACACAAGTATAACCACTGGTTGGTCCAAGGTACATAATATTGACTCAAGAGATAGAAAAACATCACTATACCTAACATTTATTGGTTTGTATAATGATTCCACAGGGACGATTATTGCAGGAAGTGTAGCCGCCTGTTTTTCCTTGCCAGTAAGTTACACTGCAGATGTGGCGTGCTTGTTTTCCTTTTTTGCCTTGATTAGAAATGTGATTCCCAATTTGGCATGACCATAAATTTATAATTAAAATTTAAGTTCTGTGTTTTGATAACAGGAGTGGTCAGATAAATTCAAACTTTAGATCCAGAGGAATTAAAATTAAAGCCTAATGTAAGCATGTGGTAAGGAAAGCAAATGTTTTCATAGTTCTGAGCTCGCCTGTGAATACCTGTCAGTAGTATCGTAATACAGGTGAAATATAAACAGAACATATACTGTAAATACTCAACAGGTCAGGCAGCATCTTTGGAGAGAGATACAGCTACCTTCATCAGAAAAGTTCTCAATTTTTCTATCTCCACAGGTGCTAAGTGACCTGCTGAGTATTTCCACCATTTTCTGTTTATATTTCAGATTTACAGCATTCTCAGTATTTTGCCTTTTCATTGGTACAGGTGAGGCTGTGTTATGACACAGCAAATGGTAAATGCTGAGCTGTTCAAATCCCAGAGGGGAACTTGAAACAACTGTCACAACTAATTTTCAGTTTGTATAAATGTCAAGATGCAAACCTTGAATTCAGTAGTAATAAGACCACCAATTTTTATAGGCTTTTACAATACTAGATTAAACATTTATTAATAAGATAAATTATTTTAAATACATACATAGATCAACAAATTACTACTATGATAACTTCTAAATCCCCTAATCAATCTAACTCCCTGTTACACTTTCATTAAGGCAACAATAAGACACATAGATTTTGAAAGGCCTAGGCAAAGAAACATGATAAAAGCAAAATACTGCGGATGCTCAAAATCTGAAACAAAAACAGAAAATGCTGGGAAAACCCAGCAGGTCTAACAGCATCTGTGGGGAGAAAACAAAAGAATTAATGTTTTGAGTCCGTATGACTCAAGAGTCATACAGACTTGAAACGTTAACCAAGAAACATGATACCCTGAACAAGTCAAATTCAAAATGGGTTTTCTTAACTTCAGTCCTTTGAAGACAGCAGCTTGACGTATAGATGCTGAAGGATTTTTCGCACTTGTAAGATCTTAAAAATGCCAACCCTTACACACAGCCATTGCTCCTTTATACATATTTTCCCCTTTGAATGCAAATACCCATCATTTCACTATGTCTTTGGAATTTATCTTTCTGATAATAAAAACCTCTCATAGCACTAAGTTTTACTAGTAATCTTTGGGAAAAATAAACACACTGTTTCTAAACTTCACCTGGCTAGGTGACACATTTCACCCCTCCTTTTAAAACAATCTAGTCTGGTTTATTTAAAAATGCATATGTCCTTTTATCTTACATTCTAAACTTCCCCGATGTTTACATCCAGTCACTCACTCACTCACTCATTCGTACGCAGGCACACACACACACACACACACACACACACACACACACACATAGACACAGACATATCCCGCTATTACTCTATTTTACAATAAATTCCAATAATATTATGAGAATTATTATATCTTCCTGACAGGTTGTTCCATCAGATTTATCAGAGCTGAGGAATTTGCATAGGGAAAAAGTAGCTACATCCCAACAATGAGCCACATTCTCATTTCCATTGCTAACAGAGCCCTAGGCACCATTATAGGCATACCACAGACTGGTTCAGTTGCCAGGATAATCTTATGCCACATATCTCCTCCAAAGGAAGCTACCTTTGATTTATGGTAGGTGTCACCATTACAAAACAGAATAGTTCCCTTATGTCACCCTTGTATATTTTACCTCAGGGTGTCACTTTTAAATATTTGAACAGAGAACCAGCAACATGTTCACTGTGGCTGTAGCCCACTTTGTTTAGGGAGAGCCATGACAGGATATGCAAAATGAGAGGGAAATCCTTTGTTCCTATGACTATTTGTAATCTTTGAAAAGGGAACAAACACATTTCAGTCCAACGTGTCCAAATTCAGCCCAATGAAATTTGTTGGCAAATGTGTCTCAGACAACTTGATCCTTTTGGGCTCACAATTCAAGTCAAATCTCAGAACGCAAAACAAATGTTGCCTTGGGGCCACAATAACTAAACTACAGCCCACAAAGAAATTCTCATATCACATTCCATTCTCTCTACTCCCAGTATTCTGATACCAGCATGAGTAATCTCATTACATTAATGTTAAAATAGCATTCCCTTATCACCCTTGCTGACCTCCTGTAACATTGCTCACATTGACATAGCAGTGTGGTTGTGATTTTTACCTGCTTACCTTGTCTGCCATTAGGCTGAATTTTCTGGTTGGCGGGGGGCAGAGTGGGAGCAGGCATAGGTGGGCAGAGACCCAGTTGCCACCTGCGATCGGGACTGCGCCGCCATTTTACATAGGCATGCCAATTAAGGCCCGCCCAGCATAATGCGCAACTCCCAAGGATAGCGGGAGTGGGCGGACAGCGGCGGGGTGCACTGTCCACCGGGTCCAATGGCAACCCGGCGGCCTGTTTAAATGAAGCGCTGGCAGCCTTTGTAAGGCTGCTCACAATGGCAATGGAAGGTGGCCAGTCCGGAGGGTAGGCCAGCGGAGAAGGCAAGGCTGGAGGGTAGGGCAGTGGGACAGGCCAGGCCAGAGGGTAGGGTGGGGGGGCCAGTGTGCCCCTCGTTTTTCGGATGACTGCCTTGCTGTCCTATTCAAGGAGGTGGCAGCACGGCGGGAGCTGTTGGTTCCCCAGGATGGGAGGAGGAGGAGGCCCCCCCCACATGATGAAACGTGCCTGGGAGGAGGAGGCGGAGGTGGTGAGCTCCTGCAAAGTGGTGCAGCGCACCTGGATCCAGTGTCGCAAGTGCCTCAACGACTTCTTGTGCTCTGGCAGGGTGAGTACCATGATGGCATTGGGCATTTAACCCAGCAGGTCAGCTTACCCACCCCACTGCCCCTCCTCCCGCACCTCCCCCCTCCCCCCCCCCTCCCCCCCACAAAGTCTGAGTGTAGTGACTGCATTGAATCATTGACGGCATTTGTCCGTTGCTGGGTAGGCCAGCAGATACTGTCCATGCTGAGGTCAGCCTGAGAGGATGATGAAGAGATGTGTTTTGCCCCCAAAGCATGTGTTACACTACGTCCCACATGACTGGTTTGGGGGCGACTTGGAGGAGTTGCCCCTGGGCGCAGTGCTGGAACTCCAGGGCATGTCAAAGTCAGGGTGATGACATGCTGGGAGGGGAGCTTCAAGGTGTCATAGCAATGAACCATCTGCTGTGCTCTCCGCTCCACGTGTTTTTGCCTCCTTGCTATGGAAGGATATACCATGTGGTGCCTAATGTGATGTAGGCTGCATGTGTCCAAGCCGGGGGGGTGGGGCTGTGTGGACCAGGGCTAGCATCTTTGTGTGAGTGTTCAGCAGTAGCGGGGTGAGGAGGCTCTGGAGCCCTGATGTGTCCCACTCTGGTTGGGGTGGGCCATACGTGAAGAGAGTCCGTGTACAATTTACATTAATCAATGCTCGTCTCTCATTTTCAGGAGAAGAATGCTTATAATGCAGCAGAGCATGTGAGGACTGGCGGTGGGCAGGCACAGATCGCCATTCTTAGCCGCTTCAAGCAGGAGGCCCTGGATCTGGAGAAGCGCCATGCGCCCAGGTCCACTGGTGTCGGTGAGGCTGGGGTGCCACAGCCAGGTATTTATGCCCAACAGTGAGGTCAGCATTATTCTCCCAACAGCCATAGCAGTGCTGAATGTTAATTGATTTAATTTTGCAACATGGCTTGACCATTGGTTATGGAAGGATGAGCGCATAATGATCTGGAGGACAGGAATGCACTTTGTCGTCTCCACGTTAACTAATCCACTGTCCTTGTTCTTCCTTTCAGCACCATTGGATCAGGGCCGGGAGGAGGAGCAGCAGAGGCCCCATCTCACACCTGAGGGGCCTGAAGTCTCACCAGCGTCACACCATTTCTGTGAGACAGGCACCAGCACAGATACTAGCACCACAGTGAGGGCACTTCACAGTCACTGGAGGAGCTGGCAGAGACAGAGAGTTCCCATGGCAACAGCAGTCAGGTGACTGCAGGGGACCAGGCACATGCTCAGTCGGTGCCTGATGATGTGCCTCTGGAGTCGTCCGCGACGCAGCAAGTGCAGGAAATGCAGCCGAGTGTGTGGGAGCATCTGGAGGAGATACATGAGGCTATGCTCGGCTTGGTCTCCGTGGAGGAGGAGTCTATATGGACAATCGCCGAAGCAATGAGCCACATGTCCGAGCGCCATGCATCCTCCATGTAGAGAATGGCGACTCTCGTGGAGAGGCTACTCCAGGAGACCCATCAGGCTTCCTGCGGATGTGCTCTGACCAGCAAGCCCTCACATCGACGTTGACCTCATCTGGTCAGTGCCAGTGTGGGAGATGGTCTGAGCACTAAGTTTCCCAGCTCGGTCCCCATCCATCCACGGTGAGCAGGGAGTTCCGAAGCGACCTCACGTCAGCGCAACAGCTGCCTGGCGTCTCTGTGGGCACCTCTCAGGGCACTCGGGATGATGGCAGCAGTTTCTCCGCCCCTCTCCAAGTGACCGTAGCATCCGGTGAGGCTGCGACGGCTGGGGAGATGCCAGCTGTGGAACTGACAGCTCCCTCCCAGGCGGGGCCAGCACAGGCTTCATGCACCAGAGGACGACCACCAAGTTCATCGAGGCCAACAGGACAGCAGAGTCAGCAGGCTGTCTCAGATGCCACTCTGAGCGATGGGGCAGCATCAAGTTGTAGAACCCGGAAACATAAACATAAAGCACCTTAGGCACACCATGGATTTTTTGCTGGTGCTTTGAGTCGGCCTGAGATGAGGTCCTTATGATTTGTTTTGATTTGTAACACTATTGTATTTTTTTTGGAATAAGTTGGTTTGCTTGACATGTTAAATTTAGATATGTCACCATGGCTGAGGTTGCCTCTTTTCTTCTGCATGTGTATGGTTTCCAAAACTGTAATGAGTGCTTTGTTGGACATTCAGCTTTATTAACAAGGCCCTTAGTGACTGTTCCTCTAACAGATTTTGCACTTAGATGTTGAGTATCGAGCCTACAGCCCTGGTTTGTCCTGGTGGTCTACTGTGGTGTGCTAGCTGAAGGTTCGTTGGATTAAAGCCTCCTGGGTCAGCATCTACCCCCTCAGCACTTCCCTGTGCATGCTCATCCTTGGATGCTGGACTCATCGGGTGCAGCCTCAGCCACTGTGTCTACGTCTTCATCATCCACTGTGTCCCCCCTTTCCAGCGCAAGATTGTGGTAAGTGCAGCATGCAACCACTATCATTGAGACACGATCTGGGGCTGCTGAAGTGCACCCCCGAGCAGTCCAGGCATTGGAAGCACATCTTGAGAAGACCGATGGTTCTCTCCACCACAGCCCTTGTGGAAGAATGTACTGCTGCTCAGCTTCTGTTCTTGGATGGCAGATAGGTGTCATGAGCCATCTCCACAGGGGATGGCCCTTGTCACCCAGCAGCCAACCATCCAGCCGTGCTGGAGCACTGAAGAGCCCTGGCACCTGGGAGTGTCTGAGGATGTAGGTGTCGTGGGAGCTGCCTGGGTACCTTGCACAGACTTGTAGAATCAGCATCCTGTGATCACACACTTTCTGCACGTTCATGGAGTGGAAGCCCTTCCTGTTGACAAAGGCACCGGGCTCACCTACTAGCGCCTTGATGGCCACATGTGTACAGTCTATAGCACCCTGGGTGTGGGCGAAGCCAGCAATGGCCGTGAAGCCTCTGGCTCGCTGTGTCTAGCTTGCCTGGTCGCAACGATAGTGGATGAAGTTCAATATGTGCCTGAACAGGGGCCCTGTAACTTGCTTGACACAAGTGTGGACAGCTGATTGGGAGACACTGCAAAGATCACCCACTGAGCCATGGAGGAACCAGAGGCATAGAAGTTAAGGGCAGCTGTGACCTTTAGAACCACTGGCATGGGGTGTCCACCCACACAGTTAGCGGAGATCTCAAGGCCTATCATCTGACAGATATAGTTCACTGTCTCCCTTGAGAGATGGAGCCTCCTTCGGCACCGCACCTCAGACATATTGAGGTAGCTGCTTTGCCACCTGTATACCGTGGCAGCAGGATAGTGGCGTCTTCTGCGGGCCCTTCCACCTTGGACTACCTCTTGGCCCTGCACCCCTTGTGCCTGCGCCTGTCCTCCCAAAGGTGGCTCCCCTGGAGGCTGACTATGCACTTCTCGCCTCCTCCCCCTTCTAGATCTCCCTTTCTCCTCAGAGGAGTTGCCACCAGTGGACAGTTCAGTTCCCATTCCTGGGTTAAGGGACGGCTTCCTGAAACCTGCAGGCCCAGAAAAGATTCCTCACTGCAAAGTGCTGACCTGAAGGTTAAGAGGCCAGAAAAAGCAGCGTTTTGAAGTACTGCAGATCACACAAGCAAGTTTCAAAAACTTCCAGTAATAAATATCTGACAGAGCACACTCACGATCCCAGTGAGCCCTCTTATCCCGTCCGTGGATGAGGTTTATACAAATGTGTCCTACCCGCCTGCCCGTTGCACCCGTGTGCCGACCCGAAGATTGCACGGACGCTGAAAAATCGTCATCGATTGGTGAGTCAAGGGCCTAAAGTGGCCCGTTAATTAATGGCAGGCGCGCGTCAGACATCATTGTGCACCCACCCAGCGAAATATCGCGATGGCGCGTGGCGGCATCAGGACACTCGCCCGACGTCACCGCGCGTCATTTTATGTGGGTCCCGCCCCCACACGCCAATGGGAAAATTCTGCCCTATGTACTCCCTGAGAAAAGTGATCTGGTTAGGTTCTGGATTCAAAAACAGCTTAATTATTGTCATTAAAGTTTCTCTCAATAGTCATTTGCCTAGTGATTCTATTGGCATATTCTACAAACTCACTTTGTACTAAAAATACAGTTTGATTTTTTTACTTGCAAGCTATAAGAGAGTCTGTCGCACTCCAAACATTAAACTTGCTATAAAGTGGCAACATATCAAAAATTAGCAATCTTAAAAACAGAACACACAAATGGAAGACATCCAGTTGTTGCAGAATGTTGTTTCTAAACTCAAGATAATTTGGAATGGTTGAGATAAGACAGTGGAGACAAGCAACTGCCAATCTCTGGTGTTATCTGTAATCACAGGTGGATCTGAAACATGAAGGCTGGAATTTCATTTGGAATCCATGTGGAATAAGTCTGAGCCATGGACAGTTGTTGCAGAAATGGGATTTTTGTAGATACCTGATCAAACGCCAGGGAGGAAACAGAAAGCAATGAAGATGAGCAAGTTAAAAGAGTCAAGTTGTCAGGGAGAAGAACAGATGAAATGTTATTGGCTTGAATTGTTAACTCCCTCCACAGATGCTGCCTGATCTGCTAAGTATTTCCAGCATTATGTCTTTTTATTTCAGATTTTCAGTATCCACATTATTTTCCTTTTGTATAACTAGCAACCTATTCCTTAATGTATGTGAAACATTTTTTATCCATTCATGGGATGTGGACATTGCTGGCTAGGCCAGCATTTATTACCCCCATCCCTAATTGCCCTTGAGAAGGTGGTGATGAGCTGCCTTCTTGAACCACTGCAGTCCATGTAGTGTAGGTGCATCCATGGTGCTGTTAGGAAGGGAATTCCAGGATTTTGACCCAGCAACAGTGAAGGAATGATGATATATTTCCAAGTCAGGATTGTGTGTGGCTTGGAGGGGAACTTGCTCTGTCAAGCAAAGCTGTAGAGAATTGGATTGTATCCCTAATTTTGCACTATTGACAGCATTGCTGCAATCTATAATCTGTCAGTACTGATATAATTAATGGGGAGATGGTAACGTAGTGGTGTGGTCACTGGACTAGTAATCCAGAGGCCCAGCTAATGCTCTGGGGACACATGCTCAAATTCCACCATGGCAGGCGGTGGAACTTAAATTTAATTAATAAATTCTGGAATTGAAACCTGGTCTCAGTAACAGTGACCATGAAACTATCATCAATTGATGTAAAAACCTATCTGGCTCACTAATGCTCTTTAGGGAAGTAAATCTGCTGTACTTAGTTGGTCTGGTCTACATGTGACTCCAAACCCACAACATTGTGGTTGACTTTTAAATGATTTCTGAAATGGCTTCGCATGACACTGAGGGATGGGCAACAAATGCTCGCCTTGCCAGAAATGCCCACATGCCATGAAAGAATAAAACAAACAGCATTCTCATTATCACCTCTTCCTTTAGTAGCTGTAGGGAGAGATAAAGATATTGCTTACAGAAGTTGTCAAACATACAGCAATCAGAAAGAATCATATTGACACTTCAAGCTGAAATAATGTTTCAATGATACAATTGCAGGCGTGTTACCAGTTGTGCCAGTAAATTCTTGTTTATGTTTTCTCTATGATTCTTCAGCCTTGTACTTTGTCCATTAGCACCATTTCTTTTTTGATTACTCACCATTATGTATATTTACTAATCTACCCTTTTCTGTCTCCAAGGGGTCAGTTATATCGCAGGCACGGATCTCAGACTTTTAGTATACTGTTCAATATGTTGCAGAACCGGAAGACCCAAGTTTTGCTATTGGGGCCACATCACATTTTGTTTAGTGAGGGCCTGATATTGGTGAAGGTGCAGTTACTGAGTTCCTAATACTGCTAAATATTAACATTAGGAGTGAATCAATGGTCTTCTGTTAACATTAAAAATAACTTGTCATTTAATTAGGTTACACATTCTACCAAGTTTTGTACAACTGGCCACGATGTGGAGTACAAAGTAATGTTCAACCACCTCCCGGAGGTCATTGTTCTCCTTTAGTGCAGCCTGTAATCAGACCATTAACCTGAGTTAATCCTATTCAAAGAAACTCAACACCAATTGAAAAGCAGTGACCTAACTGTCTCATATATTCCTATTGGTGCATCTTTGCTTATATATTCTTTGTAATGAAAATGCCATCTCCATTCGTTCTTCTGCTTGGTCTCATGGCCAACTCATTGTTCATTTGTAAAAACTAACTTTGATACAGAATCAGTCGCGTGCAAAGAAATTAATGACAACCTGGGATGACTCAGTAATTTTCTAAACTCTTGATAAACCAGTAAACCTGTGCAGGGTTTACACCCATAAGTTTCCTAATACTTGTTGTTCCATAAGGAACAGTTGCATGGGAGTAATTAAAAAGTCCCTGCAGGGAGAGTGGGAAATAAGAGGAGTAGCCAGTCCAGCCAGTTGTGCAAATCTGCCCTTGACAGACTTGAGAACAATCATTTTAATTAGTATAAAGCTGACTTTTATTGGAATTCAGGTCTACATAAAACTACAAGCCGCAATATCTGTATAAAAAGTGGGAGCTGAGATGGCATGTTATCACCCTAAACATTACCTAGTTTTTACCTTGTGCTTTAACTGCAGTGTTATGAGTATTGACTAGCCTTTTCCTACTGGTGACTTGAACTGTAGCCATTCAATCTGCGGACTCAATCTTGTTCTCTCCAAATGATTTCTCCCTCCATTTTATCAAACCAACCAACTTAACTATATAAAAAGCACACATGGAGCAGCCAAAAACAGCTGAACAGGACATCACCCAATATTTTTCAATACATTACAAAGATTAATCGAGGTATTAAAACATTATCAATGTAATAAATACCAAATAAAATGGCTATTGTTATACTGGGACAGATCTTGAGGGATGCTGAAAAACAAACAAACCTGAGAGTCTCATCGCTACTTCAGCAAAAAAATTGGTGTGCTTTGAAGGATAATAGCAGATACAAAGGGCAGGCTTTCCCCCTGAGGGCTTCTGAACCCCGCTTTCAGGCTGAAATGTGGGTCAGAAGTCTGCAATGTGATTTTGCCTAGAGAGGCCAATTAATAGTCAGCGGACTAGTCAGTCTCAGCAGGCTTTCGATGTTGGAGGGATAATCAGAGGCCTTCTAGCTTGAAAGCCACAGCAAGATGCCATAACAGGTACGTGAGAGAGAGGGCATTTCAGAATGGAGGCACCCACTCTCCAACTTTTTAAAACTTGAAAATAAAACTGCCCTTTGCAGCTGGCCTACCACTTTGCGGAAAAACCCCAGTTGGCCTCTGTTAACAGGCCTTATTTAATGGATTTTTATTTGGCTTGTTGGCTAGCCTTGCTGCCCCACCCCCATCCCACCTCCGAGAAAATTGTCCAGAGTTGTTGGGGCGGGGGGGGGGGTGGGGGGTGGCGATGGAATTAGGAAATTAGGGAACACAGGCTGGTGGCTCAAAATTCCACGCCCGCCCTGCTCTTTTCCTCCCAACGGGTTTATAAATCCAGCCCCAAGAGATCACAATGAATTTGAATGGCTGCCATGGCCACTCTACTCCTTCCCACTCAATCCCACAACACTTTGCACCATATTAAGTCATATTTCAAGCCTAACAAAGCTGTTTGTGGGTTAACCGATGGCTGTGGACAGCAACTTGAAAATAACTGCAGTAATTTGTTGTTTTGCCATTTTTTTTTAAAGAAAATGTCTTCAGAACAATAAATAGTCTGTTGGGATTGAAGAGAGTACAGTCCTCGGAGGATAACATCTCTCAGGTATCTCCAAGAATGGGTAGGGGTTTCAGTGCCTTCCTTACCTTCTGCACTTGTCAATGAGGTCAGCAGTAAAGTCTTGTGAGCGAAATGCTGAGGTTGTGTCACAATCTTTTCATTTAGCATGTTTAGAGAAGCACCACCCTATTTTATGGATAAGAGTATTTACTGCCTTTTGTGTGCTTCTATTCCCGCAGCACCAATGTTAAAAATGGTTTTCTATTTTGAGTTCAGAAAACCTCACAAGGATTGTTTTAGGAGATTTTTGTGCTAGCAAGCATCACCTTATTAAAACCCTTAAGACTTTCTTACCCAAGGGTTATCAAGTTGTGTATACTCCTGGGATAAATCTTGTAAAACTTCAACAAGTAAATGCGTAATGTGTCTTCAGGACAACCTGGAAGATAACATAACCAATTGTATTCACAGTTTTATAGAAAACCTGCTACAGCACCTGTGTCCACAGCCACAGGGCACTTAGCACATTAATATAACAAAAACATATCATCTGAACCATTAATAGCTAGATGTAGTGCAGCAAATGTACATCCACCAGCCTAATCCAGATTTCAAGTCATCTTGTTGAAATGGGAAATAAAACTACAACCGTTAGCACTTTGTTAGAAGAAAACTCTTAATTAACAAAGGATAGCATGATAATATTTTCCAAAGTTAGACAGACATCCCTTTTTAGTCCCATTACAGATATATACTATAATCCTGGAACTCCCTTCCTAACAGCACTGAGGGCGTTCTTACAACACATGGGGCGAAATTTTACAGCAGTGGGATTTTACGTTCCCGCCAAAGCCAATGGAGGTCAGAATGTCTCGCTGCATTTTATGGCCCCGTCCCCGCCAAAGCGGGGCCATAAAATTCTGCCCATGGACTGCAGCAGTTCAAGAAGGCAGCTCACCACCACCTTCTCAAGGGCAATTAAGGATGGGCAATAAATGCTGCCCTAGCCTGTGACACCCACATCTCATGGTTGAATAAAAAAATTAAATGAGTACAGAATGATATTTCATCATCTATAAGAAAAAGGATATTAATGTTGGCAAAATTATTGGCATGCAGCGCCCAGTCCCTTTGCATATTCAAATACAGGCCTAATGGCTATTAGGTGTGACCTCTGCAATGTTGGCTTGTCCTAAAACAAGGTGGCCCAGCTTGAATCTCTCCCTCTGTCTCTCTGTCTCTCTCTGTCTCTATCTCTCTGTCTGTCTCTCTCTCTCTCTGTCTGTCTCTGTCTCTCTCTCTCTGTCTCTCTGTCTCTGTCTCTCTCTCTCTGTCTCTCTCTCTCTGTCTCTCTCTCTCTCTCTCTCTATCTCTCTCTCTCTATCTCTCTCTCTCTATCTCTCTCTCTCTATCTCTCTCTCTGTGTGTCGAAACGTCAACTCTTTTCTTCTCCGCCGATGCTGCCAGACCTGCTGAGTTTTTCCAGGTAATTCTGTTTTTGTTCTACTTGTTTGTCTAATGGGCGACATTTGAATGTGGTGAACATCAGGCGTGATCCTCTCAACCTTTTATTAGATCCACATCGGCCACTGCCAGACATCATTGCCCACCACCACCCCCAAACCAGGCTTCTGTCCTCATCCTGACCAATCCTGCAACACTCCTGGTATCCTCCAGCTGAAGCCAAGGAACTAAAGCTAAATACAATTAACACAAAGGAAAAATACTGCAGACGTTGGAAATCTGAAATAAAACCAGAAAATGATGTAGATGTTCAGCATCTGTGGAAAGAGAAAGAGAGTTAACATTTCAGGTCAGTGATCTGTTGTCACAACAGTTCTGACAAAAGGTCATTGACCTGAAACATTAACTCTCTTTCCCTCTTCACAGATTCAAACTTAATTGACATTAACCTCTGAAACATGCATTGTTTCCAGCATATGCACAATTCAGCTGAAAAGTCCAATGATTCTTTGTATTCTCCTAAAAATACAATGTGGCAGAGCCTTACAGTGACTTAACAAAAGATATGTGAAGTGTCACCACCAGGCAATAAACTGGAAGGAGTGGATTTTCTACCCCGCAAAGGCCTTTTCTGTTCCATTGACTTGAACTTGGAAGGAAAATCAAGTGTGGTCTGTAGGTGGTGGCTGATCCACTGCAGCCAGTTACTGGCCTGCATTCCTTATCCTAAATTTAGAATATATGAATGGTTCATTACTGGGAGCTAAAAATATTTTCTATATAAGCTTGAGAAACAGTTGATTCTAATTAGACCAGCCTGTGACATCTCTGATGCAATCCCTCACATCCAGCCCTATCCCCCATGCTGTTGTCTTTTTCTAAGTCAAAGCTACCTGCTGCTCTTCCCAGATGATTACAAATAGGATCAAAAAAGTCTCAGAGAAACTCAGCAACATCTGCTACAGAGCTGCTTGTGAAACACCAGCTATGATACTTGATTTTCCTTCTGGATGTTTCAATCTAAATATTGTTAAGCTCAGAGTCTATCACAGATAATTGTCAGCCAAACTCAATGTTAATAGGATCCATACACTGGTTGGTGAAGTCAAAGCTAAGACACAGAGCCTTTCCTTGCTGAAGAGAGTCTATTGGCCTTGTTCAGTATCAACACTCCTCACATACACCCAGTATGCCAACTATCCCCTATTTCCCTGTGTTCAGATACTCATCACCTGTTTCCCTTAACAATGTAACTGACATTAACAAACCTTAGGAATGTAATTGATAAGACATTGACACTCAAATTTTTAATTTCTTGAAAAAGTTATTTTGTATCATGATCCACAGGGCAGAAAATGTCACCGTGAAATAATATCTGATCACAACATGCTGATTATCAGGGCTTAATCCAAATGTTACACAGGGTAACATAGGATATATGGAACAGAAACAAGTCCATTTGACCTAAACAGTTCATGCTGGTGTTCATGCTCCACTTGAGCCTCCTCCCATCTTTGCTCATTTAAACCTACTGTTGCAACCATGTATTCCCTTCTGCCTCACATGTTTGTCTAGATTCCCCTTAATTATACTATTTGCTTCAACCACATCCTGTGGTAGCGAGTTTATTCTCGCCACTCTTTGGGTGAGGAAGTTTCTTCTGATTTTCCTATTGGATTTCTTGGTGACTCTTATTTTGATGCTCTCTAGTTATGCTGTTCCCCACAAGAGGAAAAAATGGGCTGGATTTTCATGGAGTCGAGAAAACTCTGTGGAGTATAAAAATGTTGGCTGGGACCTGATTCTGGAATTCCCAACCACATTCCCTGTGCCCCCAATTGTCGGCAATGCAAGTTAAGGGTGTGGGCTGCTGTGGGTTGCGAGCCTGCACATGGCACTCCCAACCTGGCTGCCTCCACTGTGGGAATAGGCATCTCTGCCAAGCTTCATTATACATTGCTGGCTAAGAGCCCAGACATCCATTAGACTGTTGACACAGCTGTACCACAGGATAAACATTGCTTGATCGACAGCTCTGGCTTTCTGATCTATTCTGTCAATTGCACAATGTGTATTTACATAAGATAAAGAGGTTTCATATGCTTGCAGTTTCACTTATCAATACTTTAAAGGACCTGGATGATTGACACTTTTATTGGGCTGTATTGAGAGAAGGTTTTTTTTTACAAAAGTGGGAAGTTATGAATGAATGTCTTTTTAAAGCTTTTTTAACACATCCTGTTGTCACTATGGGGTTCATTGGTTCTGTACATAGGGTGTATGGGTGAATGGGCATAGAAGTTCAATTGCTTGGCATAAGGGGTATGAGAGGCCATGAGGGATGAGTGGGGGGCATAAGGTGGCATGGGTGGGGCATGGGGAGTGTGTGTGGGATGAGGGTGTATGAAGGGTGAGGATTCTTTGTTTTTCTGTCAGTATTATGAAGTCCTAGAGCACTAATGTGGGCCTTTTAAATGGCCTGCCTTGGCACCTAGCAGCCCCTGTGGTTGCCTCTGAATTCCTTCCAAGGGTGGTGGGACAACCTCCTGTTAGTACCCTCTCCACCCACCCCAAACTCCTCCCCGAGAACAATATCCCCACCTTTGCTGGCTCTTTCTCCTGAGGTGGGAACGCAGGGCCAGGAAATTTCCCAACATCCACTACCCACCTCGAAGATGAAAATACAGTCCAATCACTTTGAACCTGGTACCCGCTGCTTTCCATGATTGTCCTGCTAAAAAGAGTGGCTTCACATTGAGACCTAGTGGAAAGTAATAGAATTGGATGGGATTATGTCTCATGGGATAGTATAGCTGCCTGCTCACCCTATTTCCACTGTGTAAGAGGACTGCATTAAAACCTTTCATATTTTCAATGACTTATAAAATGTCACCGTGTCTTTTTGTGTTTTTGTGAAAACCAAACCCAGCCTTTTCTACTGCATTGGGAGCCTGTGAGAACCAATCAGATTAGCTGCAACTGAAGGCAGTGAAATCAACCAGAATGGTTAGAGAATGGGACAGGAGTCAATCACAGCCAAACAATACAATGTTGCTTATTCCCACTGTTGGGTGTGTATGAACTTGAAGCAGGAGCACTTTAAGATGAGCAGATGGTTTCTGAAAGTAAGAGTTTGCTCCTTTAGTGTTTGATCTAAACAAGTAACTCAACAAATAAACTGCTGGATAAGCAGCTTCTGAAAACCTTTCATTTTCACAAAGGATCTTTCTAAGGCATACAGTACCCAGGTGTTGTTTTATCTGGAAGTTTATTTTCTCCAAGATTATTTGCAGGGGCTAGTTTGCAATAAGCAGGATGCTCCCTGCTGTAAAAACTAGTTTTGTTTGAACATTCCTGAAATTTTACTTGTGGAACTGTTAGGTTTTGGAAATAAAATAGAAAGTGAGTAGAACCAAAAATAATTTTTGCTGAATTTAAAAATGTAGACTAAAATGCCTCTGTTGAAAATTTCACTACAATTTCAGTTTGTATGCTCATCCTTCTGTTACTTTGCAATAGCCAAGAGACAGTGCACACCACACAAGTCAGACAACCACTGGAAAATGCGGGCAGTAACTTTAATAATCAATAAAAGTGCCATAGGTTACAAATGGTATTCTGCTGCAGTCAGTCTGGTCTTCATGAGAGCAAGTAATGCTGCTCCCTGGGCCAGTTACTGCAAATCAGGTTTTTATGCACCTTACTGGTTCATTATTGATTGCATTGTGTCATGATGATGTATTTCCATATACATTCAATGGGTGGAAAAGCACAGTTGGCAAGCTAGACATTCTTGCCCAGATTCCTCTTGTGCATGCCTATCATGCGTAGCTCTGTGCTAGAAGTGCTAATTTGGAAAATTCCTCTGTCCACTATTTTAATGAGGCATTAACCCAGGAATTTTGAAATAGCAGACACAGGAATGTGTCAACAAACATGTTAAGCAGCTCACCATTACTATCAGGAACAACAATAATTTCTAGCCTCACATATCTTGAGGTTTTATAAACAGAAGTGGAGGGAATTTAACCCCTCCTCTTACACTGTGGAAATAGGGTGAGCAGGCAGCTATAATATCTGATGAGACATAATCCCATCCAATTTCCGCCAGGTCTCAATGTGAAGCTATTCTTTTTAGCAGGACAATCCTGGGAAGTAGCGGGTACCAGGTTCAAATTTGCAGTTCAGACTCAGGTGACATGATTGGGGCCTGACTGCAATCTTGACCCCAAGCAATATTGGCCTGGAGGACAATCTGAGACCAGAGAAAGCCCAGGAAGATACATTTCTTTAAATTGTTTCATTTCCTTTTTGAGCAGAAGGAGGAGTACCTCTCTTTTGACTAGAAGGAGGAAACCTGGAAACCTGCTCAGCATCAGTATTTACTTTCCTGTCCTTTCCACTTCTGCCCAAATTGGAAGAAAATTCTGCCACAGTGCCTTATTGCAAGTCTATTGAAACAGAGATAATACCATTTTGAAATGTAATTCGGTAGATATTTGAAAAGTAAGAATGTGAAGGAATGTTGGGATACAAGTGCAGGAAAATGGGATTAAATGAGATAGCTCCAGTTATGAAGCGAACATTGGCACAGCTCAATCTGTTAAATCATCTCCTTCAATGATTCCATGGATTGTTGCAAAGATGTCATCCAAAGATGAGAAAGGGAAGTACAACTGAGAAGACTGTTGAATACTGCAACATTAAACTTCACACATGCACTAAACATGTACAAAAAATGCTAGAAACACTAAAGACAAACTTGTGTCCCCACTTGAACCAGAGTCGCAGATTATGGAGCCAGATTGTTAATGCCTCTTGTTATTGGTCTTACCTTACTCTGCTGGAAGAGGAACATGGCTGACTGACCTTCAAGTTATACCCTTGAAATCATTTCCTCAACTCCAGCTTCATTCAATCTAATCACAATTGTAACTTCTCACGCTGATATACATCAGTCTCTAAGACTTCTAACTCTCAGTCCTACTAACACCCATGGAGCTGTTTTCTTACAAATTATGTGAAAACTACTTTAATGTTATCTCTTATCAGTTATTATGAAATGCATGCTTTACTTTTCACGTACATTGGATGTAATGAATTCTGTTTCAACAAGTGCTTAGATGAAGATACTTTGTTGTCCATTTATTATTAATAATAATAATGAAAATGTTTCTAACCATAAAAATGTTAAATTACTGATAACAGGCCAAGATTTTTATTGCAACTATAAATCTAGAGCAGTAACATATATTTTTACTATGAGATTACTTATCCTGGTGTAAAAACTGACCTTAACCAAACAACTATATCAGAAGATTTGCCTCCGGGAAACCAACTGTAAATCTAAAAGAAAATAATTGCTTAGGTTTTATATCATCGTATATTTATAATAACAATGGAGTCCAAATATTTAATCCATAGCAACGATGAGATTAAGTTACACGTTTCTTCATAAGTGGCATTTGTGGAACAATTTAGAAATAGCTCCCAGGCTCTTATTGCCTTTAAAACTTAGGAGGGGAGAAAAAAGCCATGTCAGATTCATGAAAGCTTCCAGAGTTTCATTTTTTAAATTTATCTTTTATATATTATTTTCAAGTTTAACTGCTTCTAACCACAGCTTTTCTGACTCCTTCAGCTGGTAGGGTGGGGCCACCAATTGCTTCACAGTTACGTGAATGATCTGGCAGAGGTGCCAATCTACAAAGTTGTATAAATCCTGCTAATTTTTCATCGGGTCCTCCTTGGTTTATTGCATAGTGCATTTTCAAACAGGGATGCAATATTGTTTTTCTGCCCCAGAGGTCTCGGGAAACTTGGCGCATGACTTAATTCAAAATCCCACTGTCCCATAATACCACTAGGGAAACTGGATATGTATTCTTCTCAAAACACATCCATCCTTCCTCCCTTTCGATTGCTACATGGAACTACTACCAGCTGTTATTTCTTGGTAAAATAGGTGCACATTCTTTCACTGGACTGCCAGAAATTGGAGCAAATATTTCTTCTCCACAAGTATTTTGGCTGGGTTTTTTATCCTTCCCCACACAAGAATGCCTGGGAAAACAGATTTACTGACAGGAGACCAGGAATTATATGGACGAACTAATGAGCCAAGAGGCAGAAGCCAGGTCATTTTTTCAAATTTAACATGATTTTTAAAAAGCATCAAATTTTTGTTGCACAGCCATTATTTATTTTCTATGAATGAAAAGAAAGAAAGACCTGCATCTATAAGGTTATTTTCACAGTCACCAGACATCTCAAAGTGCTTTACAGCTAATGAAGAACATTGTTTAACATGTAGCCACTGTTGTAATGTAGGAAATAACGCAGCCAATTTATGCACAGCAAACAGCAATGTGAAATTGGATAGATTTTTCATGATTTTGGATGAGGCATTGGCCAAGACACCAGGGATAGCTCTCTTGCTCTTCTTTGAAGTAGTGCCATGGGATCTTTTACACCCACCTGAACAAGCAGATGGGATCTTAACTTAAAAGTCTCAACCAAAACACAGCTCCTCCACTAGTGCAGCACTCTCTCAGGACTGCATTGGAGTGTCACAGAATCACAGAAGTGTTACAGTGCAGAAGGAGGCCATTCAATCTATTGTTTCTGCACTGGGTCCCTGAATGAGCATTATGACCCAGTACCATTCTCCTGCCTTTTCCCTGTTCCCCTGCACATTGTTTCTATTCAAATAATCATCTAATGCCCTCTTGAATATCTTGATTGAACCTGCCCCCACCACACTTCCAGGCAGTGTATTCCAGACTCAAACCACTCGCCATGTGAAAAGTTTTTTCTCACATCACATTTGCTTCTTTTGAAAATCACTTTAAATCTGTTCTTGATCCTTTTACAAGCAGGAACAGTTTCTCCCAGCCACTCTATCCCTCAACGGCCTTTTGAAGTTCTATACTGTCTTCTTCACAGTTTACAATGCTTCCAAGTTTCGTATCGTCCACAGACTTTGAAATTGTCCCCTGCACACCCAGATCTAGATCATTAGTATACATCAGGAAAAGCAAGGATCCCAATACCAACCCCTGGGGAACTCCACTACAAGCCTTCCTGCAGCCCAAAAAATATCTACTGACCATTATCCTCTCTTTCCTATTATTCAGCCAATTTTGTATCCAAGTTGCTACTGTCCCTTTTATTCCATGAACAATAACTTTTCTCACAAGTCTATTGTGTGGCACTGTATTGAATGCCTTTTGAAAGCACATGTACACCACATCAACAATGTTACCCTCACCAACCCTCCCTGTTACCTCTTCAAAAAACTCCAACTAGTTAATTAAACATGACTTCCCCTTTAGAAATCCATGCTGACTCTTCTTAATCAACCCACTTTTTTCCATGTGACTACTAAATCTATTCCGAATAACTGTTTCTAGAAGCTTTCCCAACATTGAAGTTAAACTGACTGGTCAGTAATTGCTGGGCTTATCCTTACAATCTTTTTTGAACAAGGCATAACGTTTGCAATTCTCCAGTCCTCTGGCACCACCCCTGAGTCTCAGCAAGACTGAAAGATTATGGCTAGTGGCCTTGCAATTTTCACTCTTACTTTCTTCAATATCCTTGGATGCATCTCATCTACTCCCAGTGTCTTGTCAACTTTAAGTACTGACAGTTTATCCAACACTTCCTCCTTATCAATTTTGAAACCTTCTAGTGATAGAGTTTCCTCCTCTGTCACCATAGCCTCAATAGCATCTGCTTCCTTGGTAAAGACATGTATTTATTTAACACCTCAGCCATGCCCCCTGCCTCCACGTGTAAATCTCCTTTTTGGTCCCTAATCAACCCTACTCCTCCTTTTACCTTCTCCTATTTGTGTGCAGATAGAAGATTTTAGGGATTCCCCTTTATGTTGGCTGCCAGTCTTTTCTCATGATCCCTCTTTGTTTCTCTTTGCTTTTTCACCTCCCCTCTGAATCTTCTGTATTCCACTTGGTTCTCAGTTGTATTTTCTACCTGACACCTGTCATAAGCACCTTTTCTCTTCTTTATCTTAATTTCTATTTCCTTTTTATCCAGGGAGCTCTGGATTTGTTTGCTCTATGTTTCCCTTTTGAGGGAATATATCTTGACTGTTCCCGAACCATTTCTTCTTTGAAGGTAGCCCATTGTTCAGCTACAGTTTTCCCCTCCAGTCCAGTTGGTTCTCATTTATCTGGCCAAGCTCTGTCCTTGCCCCATTGAAGTTGTCTCACCCCCAGTTAATTATTCTTACTCTGGATAGTCCTTTTCTACCGTCATCCTGAACCTTACGATACAATGATCACTGTCTCTTAAATATTCGCCTACTGACACTTGATCTACTTGGCCCACCTCATTTCCAAGAATCAGGTCCAACAATGCATCCTTTCTTGTTGGACTGGACACACACTGCTGCAGATAATTCTCCTGAATACAATCCAGAGACTCCTGCTCTTTACCACTGTCCCATTCTATATTCAGGTAATTAAAGTTCCCCATTATAACTATTCTGTAATGTTTGCACCTCTTTGTAATTTCCCTGCAGATTTGTTCTTCTATACATCCTTCCCACGAGTTGGCGGTCTATAGACTACACCGAGCAATGTAATTGCACCCTTTTTGTTCCGTAGCTCTAGCCAAATTGATTCTGTCCGTGAACCCTCTGGGACATCCCCTTTCTCCAGCACTACAATGCTCTCCTTAGCCAATACAGCCACCCCTCCTTCTTTTCTTCCTTTCACATCTAGGCCTTAATTTTTATGCTCAGACCCTGTAATGGGACTTGAACCTGGAGCCTTGTGACTCAAAGGTGAGAGTGTTTCCAACTGAACCACAGCTGACACAATGGCCTCAATAGAAAAGCATATGGGGGTGAAAATGCTAAATGGCAGTAGTTCAAAACAGCCTGTTCTACACCACAACCAATTTTCTTTACCATCTGTGAGGCAAAAAATGAAAGGTGCAGTTTAAATTGCTATCGGCCCATTTTGGATTGCTACCATTGACAAATTCCATTTCCTCTATTTACTTCTGTTTGAAAAGGAACAGAATAGAGCAAAGCAGAATAATCAGAATCTAAATAGGAAGAAAAATTAACACAAACAAAAAAATGCTGGTAACATCGAGCATCTGTAGCGTGAACAGACAAGACAAGGTCTGGTGTGGACCCTTCATCAGAATAATGGATGAAGCATCTATACATGAAGATTCTATTCTCCTTATAGATGCTGTCTGATCTGTTGAGTGTTTCAGCACTTTCTGTTTATGTTCCAGATGTAACCTAAATTGTGCAAATGTTTACAGAATTAAAGAAGCTTTGGTACAGATCGCTGGGGGACCAGCTCTGCGGGTAGACTTGGCCTGTGGAAACTTTGCTGTAAAACGTCACTGACATTATGAAGCTTGGCAGAAAATGAACCAAACAAATTCCCCGGTGGACCTGGACTATATGTATTTCCAATTTCATTTTTCCAATTGTGAACAAATTTGGGCGAGAATTCCTTTAGATTCTGTGTGTAAAGTCGTAAGTGAAATTAATCAGTTCGCAAATTAGAAACTGTGTTTTTTCAGTACAAAGTTAAAGGAAATCTGTGCAGCCATATTTATAACATGCCGCGCCTAGCAACCAGAGGAATCTTATCCTCACAGTTATTTACCGTTAAGACAAACTAAAAAATGTTTTTATGGCATCTGCATTGGGGAGGAAGACAAAAAATGTTTGTGTTTCAAGTAATTTAGGACATACCAAAATTATTCCAAATCCTGATGAATACTGTCTGTTTTTAAGTGTCTTGTTTCTTTGCTTTCTATCGAATAAAATGATCTTTGATAAGAAAAAAGCGCTGCTCCGAGATTTTACATCTATTAATGTATTAAATCTGCCAGTGCTGCTGATGCATATGCAAATTGTGGAACAATGCAAAGATTCACTTGTGTACAAATTTGTAAAATTTCCAAAACATGGAAAATTAGGTATTGAGTGGCTGAGAAATTTTTTAAAAATGAAAAAATAAGGATGGAGGGAGCTCAAGAAACAAAATGGTTGGATTTGAAGTTTCTCGACTCAGGAGATCCTGATCTATATCTCATTCTTAATAATAGATATAATTTGAATCAACATTACATATATGGTGTATACAAAATATTGCTGGCTTGGGTAAACGTATTCAGTGCACATGGAAAGATATTCTCATGGTAAAGTGTATCATTTTAAGAAGAAACTCAGTTTGTACCATTAAAATGGCAAATCTCATCCTAGGTTTGACATTGCCTTGTTATGACTGATTTGAAGTACAGAGTTAGTGTGAAAAATTGCACGCATCAATAGATTTGACCTTCATATCTGACAGGAGTCTACAATCTTCACCTTATCTAAACAAATGTTTATTCTCTAGTTTATCACTTTGTACACCTGTGTGTGAGAAATATATTGATAGTGCTGGGTTTAGTTCTCTGCTATCACACTTTGTAAATGTTTCAAATACATTATCATTATTAAAAAGCAAAAACTTTATTAACTCAAACAAATTACATCACTTTTTGTTGGAAAAATTAGGCGGTGGCTCAGTATGAGTAAAAGATACTTATGTACCCTTTAACATTCATTTATAACAAAAGTATGTATTTGCCTCCTCCAAGGGACAACCTATGCTGATTATAGTGCAAAGTTTTGAGCTGGCAACCACAGTGCCCTAAAAGGGACATCGGAGGCAAACAATAATGGTAAAATATGAAAGCAGAAGGGAAATGTGGCCAGATCCATAGAAAATTACTAGAAAAGAGCCAATTATACAAAAAAAGCCCATCCAGGAAGAACTCAGGAGGCAGAAAAATTTACCCCAGTGGGCATATTCTGTTAATGATTTTATCTCCGATGGTATCACATGTCACTTATATATTGAAGGTATGGCATTGATTGTGTTAGGGTTACCCATGGCACAAAGATATGTACTTATTTTGGCAATTTTTATTGTAAAATGCAGTGTTTTGCATTGCATTCTATTTTCCGCCTCTGACTAATTCAGCAGTTTATGCTTTGTCTTGAGCACAGTTTTCCCTTCTGCATACTGTAATGAGAGGAGGCCAATGGTGCAAAGTGTGCTCCACATGCAGATTTCCCCTAAACAGAGCACAACCAATTCCCAGAGCAATTAAAACTAGGTTCCACCTGCTCTTTGCAAAGAGAAAACATTGCAGATCTGGCAAGTTAAGACATTGTTCACATTGCGAAAAGAATAACCGAGAGTTATATGGTTATGTTGTACCTTGGGACATCCTTCACTGTGTGTCAATTATCCTTACTATAGTTTTAATGACTCTGCCTGAAAATAAATGCTAAACGTGTTTCAAACTCAATAAATGAGAACATATGCACCAAGCTGCAGATTTAGAAAGTCAAGTATTTGTAGTCAGTTCTCTTTTCAGATTTTTTGTTGGTGATGTGACAGCCCCACCAGCTCGTCTGATCTGTGTATTCCTATTAGGTCGGGCAGTAGCTACATGATCAATCAATGAAGCTGTTACATGTGACTCAAGAGCAGGTGAAATCAAAAGTGTTTCACAGGAGTGCAAATTCAACACATCCATTAATACATGGCAACAACATTAACACAGTAGTTGATATATAGCAACATAATGTACTCAACTAATGAGTGAAAGCCTCTGTAGGCCACATATAATGAAATTAAAAGACAGTCACAATTAGGCCAATAAACAAAGCAAAAAGAATTTCTCAGGAAAATCAGCTCTCACGTCTTCAATCTGCCAACTTTCATATATTTGAGATAGTTGTGTACATGTTTACCTAATGACACTCATATGTCTCATGGTTTATGTGGTATTAACACACCTCATTGTCTATGTAATACAATGTTCTATTTATATAAAACAACAAGAGAGTAGCTAATTTGCAAGTGAAAGATTTATGATGTGATTTTTTTTCCCAGTAATTATCAAGTCATGTGATCTGATGTCAATACAAAAGACATTCCTGCACATGCTGTCATTGCATGGTGATAGAATGTTTGCACATTTTTTTCCTTTATTCTTTATGGGATGTAGGCATTGCTGGCCGGGCCAGCATTTGTTGCCCATCTCTAATTACCCTTGAGAGCAGTTAAAAGTCAACCACATTGCTGTGGGTCTGGAGTCACATGTAGGCCAGATCAGGTCAGGATGGCAGATTTCCTTCTCTGAAGGACATTAGTGAACCAGATTTTTTTTTACAACTATCAACAGTCATTCTCATGGTCACCATTTCTGAGGCTAGATTTTAATTCCAAATTTATTAGTTAAATTTAAACTCCACCAACTGTCATGGTGGGATTTGAACCCATTTCCCCAGGGCATTAACCTGGGTCTCTGCATTACTAGTCTACTGTCTCCCCTTGTAGATAGCATACCTAGACAGTGTAATGTGATTGATAATCATGAACCTGACTTCAAACTTCTCTTCCATGTATGCTGGATTATTTTAAATTCTCAAGATAGACAAAGAAAACATTCTTGAGCAAGGGTCAAGTCCATAGATACTGCAAAAGTTTTCAAAATCAGGTATTTCATTTTGATTTTATGTTTTTGTATTGACCTTGCAAAATTAAAACAAGAACTCAAACTTGGCTATTACATAGTAATGTAAGGACTAGCAACAGCAGTAGGCCTTATGACTCTCCCCCCCCCACCCTCCCCCCCCCCAAATTAATTTAGCTCATGGCTGATTTTCTACCTCAGCTCTACTCTCCTGCCCTATCCCCATATCCCTTGATTTCTCTAGTGCCCAAAAATCTATTGATCTCAGTCTTGAATTGACACAAGGCTGAGCATCCACAGACTCCAGGGGTAGAGAATTCTGAAGATTTACAACCCTGTGAGTGAAGAAATTTCTCCTCACCTTAGTCACCCCTCATCCTGAGTCTATGACACATAGTGCTGTATTCCCCAGCTGGAAAAAACAGACTCTCAGCATCAAACCTGTCAAGCTCTCTAAGAATTTTAGTCATTTCAGTGAGATCACCTCTCATTCTTCTAGACACCAGAGAATAGAACTTCATTCTACTTAATCACTCATCCCCAAGAATCAATTTTGTGAAGCTTTGTTGCACTCTCTGTAAGGCAAGTATATCCTTTCTTCAGTAAGGAGGCTTAATCTGTACAAAGCACTCCAGGTATGCTCTCACCAAAGCCCTTCATAATTGCAACAAGGCTTCTTTACTCATTTATCCCAACCCCCTTACACTAAAACTAATACACTGTACCATTTACCTTCCTAAATGCTTGCTGCACCTGCATTTTAACTTGTTGAGGTTTATGTACAAGGACACCCAAATCTCTCTGCAAACCAACATTATCAGTCTGTCAACTTTTGATAAATATGCTACTTATCCATCCTTCCTACCAAAGGGGATGATTTCACACCTCTCCATCTGCCACGTTCTTGCCCGGTCACTTAATCTTTCAATCAATCTGTCTAAATCCGTTTGCATTCCCTTTGTGTCCTCCTCACAGCTTTCTTATTTTATATATTAATTAATGGGATGAGGACATCGCTGGCTAGGCCAACATTTATTTCGCATCCTTAATTGCCCCTCAGAAGGTGGTGGTGAACTGCCACCTTCTTTCTCACCTAGGTTTTGTACTGTCAACAAACTTGTACGTTATACTCGGTACCCTCACCTAGCTAAGTCCCAAACACTGACCGTTGTGCAACTCCACTAGTTAAAACCTGCCAACATGAAAATGGCTCAGTTATTCCAACTCTCCATTTTCTCCTGTTAATCAAACCTCAGTCCATACTCATATTACCTTCAGTCCTATGAGCCCTAATGTGTAACAACCTCTTGTGTGGCATATCAAATGCATTTTGAAAATCCAAATAAACTACATCCGCTGGTTCCCCGTATCTACCCTGCTAATTACACCCTCAAAAATCTCTTTAACAGATTTGTCAAACATGATTTTCCTTTCATAAAACCATATTAATTCTGCCTCGTCATATTGTGATCATCTAAATGCCCTGTTACTATGTCCCTAACAATAGCTTCTAATATTTTCCCTCCAATGATGTCAGGTTATCTGGATAGTTCTGTGTATTCTCTCTCCCTCCTTTCTTGAATGGGGGTTACATTTGCTACCTTTCAATCCATGGCGGCTAGTCTCAGATCTAAGGAATTCTGAAAGATCTCTGCAGCCACCTTTTTTAAAGCCATAGGTCATGTCGATTGGATTTGCTGCCTTTAGTTTCATTAATTTCTCCAGTCCTCTACTGAAGCAGTCCGTGCCATATGCAGCAAGTGCTGGACAATATTCAAGCTTGGGCTGATAAGTGGCAAGTAACATTCGTGCCACACAAGTGTCAGGCAATGACCATCTCCAACAAGAGAGTATTCAACCATTTCCTCTTGACATTCAATGGCATTACCATCACTGAATCCAGTATCAACATCCTGGGGGTTACCATTGACCAGAAACTGAACTGGACTAGCCATATAAATACTCTGGCTACAAGAGGTCAGAGGCTGGGAAGTCTATGGAGAGCCAACTTACCTCCTGACTCCCCAAAGCCTATCCACTACCTACAAGGCATGAGTGTGATGGAATACTTTCCACTTGCCTGGATGAGTGCAGCTCCAACAACACTCAAGAAGCTTGACACCATCCAGAACAAAGCAGTCTGCTTGATTGGCCTTCAATATCTAATCCCTCCACCACCAATGCACAGTGGCAACAGTGTGTACCATCTACAAGATGCACTGCAGTAAAACAACAAAGCTCCTTCGACAGCACCTTACAATCTTGCAACCTCTACCACCTAAGAACAAGGGTCGCAGATGCATGGGACATCACCACCTGCAAGTTCCCCTCCAAGCCACACACCATCCTGACTTGGAACTATATTGTGGTTCCTTCACTGTCACTGGATCAAAATTCTGGAGCTCCCTTCCTAACAGCACTGTGGGTGCACCGATATCACATGGACTGCAGTGGTTCAAGAAGGCTGCTCACCACCACCTTCTCAAGGGCAATTAGAATTGGACAATAAAAATGCTGGCCTAGACAGTGATGCCCACATCCTGTGAAAGAATAAAAAAACTTTTTCTTCAGTACTTTTAATTACTTTAAGTTCCTTACTCTCTTATGACCCTTAGTTTCCCCATTATTTCCACTATGTCATTTGTGTGTTCTGCTACAATTGTTGGTCTCTGGCAAATTAGTGAATACAGAAAAGAAAAAGACAATGCTTGTAAAATGGCAGTACTTCAGCATTCATTGCTTTCAGCTATTTTCGTAAATGGTAAACTCTAAAATTATAGAAAAGCTTCTATCACAAAATCCTATATCAACTCAAGTACTTCTACAGATATTTATACAAATGTCCCTGCTGCTGATGAAATTAAAAATTGAACTATCAGAACTTGTTTTCACCCCACTGACTATTTCCCTCATCACAGGACACATTCGTTCAGCAGGCTTTCAGGATTTGCATGCACTTCCCTCATCTCCACAATTCACATTGATTGCAGTCATATCCAAGGCTTGCTCTGAATCCCCTCATTTTTAGACCATGCAACCATTCCATCTTTCCACTCCTTTTCTTCCTCTAGTCTGGCCATGTGGGGTAGATTTTCATCGACCACCATATGGTCAGTAATTTAGCAGAGCAAATTGTCCACTCATTATAGAAGCTGTTCATTTCCTCATTTCATTGGTTCCAACAGAATGAAAATCCAACAGGTTTTATATCAAGAGGGCAATCAACTTGGCCACATTGCACCTTTGGGGTGAAGAAGAAAATTTATTCCACCTTGTCATGATCCAACAGTCACATTTGTTCTCTTCTTCAGGATTTGTGCAGGCTCCCAAGATGGGCCCTTCTATGTCTGCACTTGACAGTATTTGATTTTCTTTCCATTAAAATGAGAGAGGGGAAATCACAGGCCGACATACTTAGAAACATAAAGACCAGGGCCTTGTGTCTCCAGCATACACATTTTGTCCCATGGACTTACTGTCACTCCATCTGTCTTCAGGAGTCATTATTAGTCTTCCCATTTCAGGACTCACTATCACTTCTCATTATCACTTCCTGTTGAAGGGTCATGAGGACTCGAAACGTCAACTTTGTTCTTCTCCGCCGATGCTGCCAGACCTGCTGAGTTTTTCCAGGTATTTCTGTATTTGTTTTTATCACTCCTTACAGTCCAGGACACATGGTTACTTCTCACCCACCTCTTGATGTTCAATGGCATTACCATCACTGAATCCCCCACTATCAACATCCTGGGGGTTACCATTGTCCAGGAACTGAACTGGGTTAGCCATAAAAATACTGTGGTTACAAGAGCAGGTCAGAGGATAGAAACCATGCAACGAGTAACTCATCTCCTGACTCCCCAATGCCTGTCCACCATCTACAAGGCACAAGTCAGGAGTATGATGGAATACTCCCCACTTGCCTGGATGAGTGCAGCTCCCACAACACTCAACAAGTTTGACACCATCCAGGACAAAACAACCCACTTGATTGGCACCACATCCACAAACATTCGCTCCTTCCACCACAGATGCATGGTAGCAGTAATGTGTACCAACTACAAGATGCACTGCACGAATTCACCAAGGCTCCTTCAACAGCACCTTCCAAACCCATAACCACTACCATCTAGAAGGACAAGGGCTACAGATAGATGGGAATGCCACCTCCTGGAAGTTCCCCTCTAAGTCACTCACCATCCTGACTTGGAAATATATTGCCGTTCCTTCACTCTTCCTGGGTCAAAATCCTGGAACTCCCTCCCTAACAGCGCTGTGGGCGTACCTGCACCGCATGGACTGCGGTGGTTCAAGAAGGCAGCTCACCACAACCTTCTCAAGGACAATTAGGGATGGGCAAAAATGCTGGCACAGCCAGCGAAGCTCACATCCCATGACTGAATAAAATAAAAATCCTCAGTGCTACTAGTTCCATTCATGAAACCTCCATGCCCTGCATTTACTTTTACTTTAATCACAAAATTCCTAATATTTGCCAGGTGAATATTAAGCAATAAGCCTTGTAAATAGTTTAATGGCATATAATTGATTTACTGGTATAATAAATTATAGAATCCTCCCTGAAAAGTCCTCGAATCTTTTTAAAAGTCATTTGTTGCACAAGTTTTGAAATAGCATCTCTTTACTGAATTACAGCAGCTTCTATATGAGATTTATTAATTAATTCACAGGTTTACCAATCATATCTACAACATGATTTAAAATATGTCAGCCAAGTATCCTAAATCCTGCATTTACCAGGATACCATTGCATTTCATTGCTTCTCTCATTCTAGCCTCTTGAGTAACCCCAGTTTTAATTGCTCCATTACTGGCTGCCAAGGCCTTAAGCTCTGAATACCCTCTCTAAACCCTTCCACCTTTTTAAAGAAATTAAGACACTTCTAAAATTTCTCTCTTTGACCAAGCTCTAGGTCACCTGTCCTTCTGTGATGAGATGGCATGTTTTGTTTTATAGTGCTCTAGTAAAGTATCTAGGGATGTTTTATTGTGCAATAGGTTCTATATGAATACGAGTTGCTGTTGTTGCTGAATGTCAAAATGAAAAACTCTGCCCAAAGAATTATCATTTTGCTCAGGTTCACCTCCTGAATTAAAAGCTGCAGGCTCTCTTCACCACAATGGGAATTTCTGGGAGCTCCTATGCTCATCTGTCGCATCAGTTACCCCGCCAAAAAAGTTGCTGCCTCCCTTTAATGTGCCCTTTGTAACTTGCTGCACTCCTGATGCCCCAAACTGAAATCTTAGGTTAGTTAAATTATCTAACTGACTGGGAAATCTGAAGCTCCAATGCTTGGGTCACTAGAGTGCCAGGGCACAGGCCATTTTTGGCCTTACTACAGAATCAATCCTTTAGTTCCATCATTTAATAGAGATATTTGACCAAGTGCCTTAAAACAATTTGTTAACCAATCATCTACTGAAATACCAGTTTAACAATATGAATGATATGAGCCATACAAAACAGGAGAATCTCACATCTGACTCCTGGTCTGTGCTCTGTTAGCTCATCTCAACCAAGTGGCTATACAGTTGGCACCAGTGCCCCTCAGTAGAGGTAAACCAGCCAGGATATCCTCTCCTTACTGATATCCAGTGACCCCTGCAATATGGAAAGTGTGCATATGGACATCAGGTGAGGATGCGTGTCTATGGTTATTTCTGCAGTAGGCTAGTCCTGCTACACAAAAGAAGGGAAACAAATTACAATTATGTAGCCATTTTTATGATATACTGAAATGCTTTACAGTCAATGAAGTACTTTTAAGTGTAGTCACAATTCTAATGTAAGAAACATGGCAGCCAATCCTGCATTCTGTAAGGTCCCATAAACAGCAGTGAGATGCAGAACCAGATGGCCTATTTTAGTTAAAAACAAAAAAACTGCGGATGCTGGAAATCCAAAACAAAAACAGAATTACCTGGAAAAACTCAGCAGGTCTGGCAGCATCGGCGGAGAAGAAAAGAGTTGACGTTTCGAGTCCTCATGACCCTTCGACAGAACTTGAGTTCGAGTCCAGGAAAGAGCTGAAATATAAGCTGGTTTAAGGTGTGTGTGTGGGGGGTGGAGATATAGAGAGACAGAGAGGTGGAGGGGGGGGTGGTGTGGTTGTAGGGACAAACAAGCAGTGATAGAAGCAGATCATCAAAAGATGTCAACGACAATAGTACAATAGAACACATAGGTGTTAAAGTTAAAGTTGGTGATATTATCTAAACAAATGTGCTAATTAAGAATGGATGGTAGGGCACTCAAGGTATAGCTCTAGTGGGGTTTTTTTTTATAATGGAAATAGGTGGGAAAAGGAAAACCTTTATAATTTATTGGATAAAAAAAGGAAGGGGGAAACAGAAAGGGGGTGGGGATGGGGGAGGGAGCTCACGACCTAAAGTTGTTGAATTCAATATTCAGTCCGGAAGGCTGTAAAGTCCCTAGTCGGAAGATGAGGTGTTGTTCCTCCAGTTTGCGTTGGGCTTCACTGGAACAATGCAGCAAGCCAAGGACAGACATGTGGGCAAGAGAGCAGGGTGGAGTGTTAAAATGGCAAGCGACAGGGAGGTTTGGGTCATTCTTGCGGACAGACCGCAGGTGTTCTGCAAAGCGGTCGCCCAGTTTACGTTTGGTCTCTCCAATGTAGAGGAGACCACATTGGGAGCAACGAATGCAGTAGACTAAGTTGGGGGAAATGCAAGTGAAATGCTGCTTCACTTGAAAGGAGTGTTTGGGTCCTTGGACGGTGAGGAGAGAGGAAGTGAAGGGGCAGGTGTTGCATCTTTTGCGTGGGCATGGGGTTGTGCCATAGGAGGGGGTTGAGGAGTAGGGGGTGATGGAGGAGTGGACCAGGGTGTCCCGGAGGGAGCGATCCCTACGGAATGCCGATAAGGGGGGTGAAGGGAAGATGTGTTTGGTGGTGGCATCATGCTGGAGTTGGCGGAAATGGCGGAGGATGATCCTTTGAATGCGGAGGCTGGTGGGATGATAAGTGAGGACAAGGGGGACCCTATCATGTTTCTGGGAGGGAGGAGAAGGCATGAGGGCGGATGTGCGGGAGATGGGCTGGACACGGTTGAGGGCCCTGTCAACGACCGTGGGTGGAAAACCTCGGTTAAGGAAGAAGGAGGACATGTCAGAGGAACTGTTTTTGAATGTAGCATCATCGGAACAGATGCGACGGAGGCGAAGGAACTGAGAGAACGGGATGGAGTCCTTACAGGAAGTGGGGTGTGAGGAGCTGTAGTCGAGATAGCTGTGGGAGTCGGTGGGTTTGTAATAGATATTGGTGGACAGTCTATCACCAGAGATTGAGACAGAGAGGTCAAGGAAGGGAAGGGAAGTGTCAGAGATGGACCACGTGAAAATGATGGAGGGGTGGAGATTGGAAGCAAAATTAATAAATTTTTCCAAGTCCTGACGAGAGCATGAAGCGGCACCGAAGTAATCATCGATGTACCGGAGAAAGAGTTGTGGAAGGGGGCCGGAGTAGGACTGCAACAAGGAATGTTCCACATACCCCATAAAGAGACAGGCATAGCTGGGGCCCATGCGGGTACCCATAGCCACACCTTTTATTTGGAGGAAGTGAGAGGAGTTGAAGGAGAAATTGTTCAGCGTGAGAACAAGTTCAGCCAGACGAAGGAGAGTAGTGGTGGATGGGGATTGTTCGGGCCTCTGTTCGAGGAAGAAGCTAAGGGCCCTCAGACCATCCTGGTGGGGGATGGAGGTGTAGAGGGATTGGACGTCCATGGTGAAGAGGAAGCGGTAGGGGCCAGGGAACTGGAAATTGTTGATGTGACGTAAGGTGTCAGAGGAATCACGGATGTAGGTGGGAAGGGACTGGACAAGGGGAGAGAGAAGGGAGTCAAGATAACGAGAAATGAGTTCTGTGGGGCAGGAGCAAGCTGAGACGATCGGTCTACCGGGGCAGTTCTGTTTGTGGATTTTGGGTAGGAGATGGAAGCAGGCCGTCCGAGGTTGGGCGACTGTCAGGTTGGAAGCTGTGGGAGGGAGATCCCCAGAGGAGATGAGGTCAGTGACAGTCCTGGAAACAGTGGCTTGATGTTCAGTGGTGGGGTCATGGTCCAGGGAGAGGTAGGAGGATGTGTCTGCGAGTTGACGCTCAGCCTCCGCGAGGTAGAGGTCAGTGCGCCAGACAACAACAGCACCACCCTTGTCAGCGGGTTTGATGACAATGTCAGGGTTGGACCTGAGAGAATGTAGTGCAGTAAGTTCAGAGAGAGACAGGTTAGAATGGGTGAGAGGAGCAGAGAAATTGAGACGACTAATGTCGCGCCGACAGTTCTCAATGAAAAGATCGAGAGAAGGTAAGAATCCAGAGGGAGGGGTCCAGGTGGAGGGAGAATATTGGAGATGGGTAACAGGATCTGTTGAACTGGGAGAGGACTCCTGCCCAAAGAAGTGAGCCCAGAGACGAAGACGGCGGAAGAAGAGTTCAGTATCATGCCGAGCCCGAAATTCATTGAGGTGAGGGCGTAAGGGTATGAAACTAAGTCCTTTGCTGAGCACTGAACGTTCAGCATCGGAGAGGGGAATGTCAGGGGGTATAGTGAATACATGGCTGGGGTTGGGACTGGAAGAAAGGGTGGGGACGGAGGGACAGGCAGGGGTGGAGGGTCCTAGATGGGTGTTGGTGTTGATGAGTTGTTGCAGCTTGCGTTCCTTAGCACTTGAGAGAAAGAGAAAAAGTTTCTTGTTGAGGCGTCGGATGAGCCGAAGGATAAAATGAAACTGGGGGCATGCGCAGCTTTGAAAAAGGGTACAGCGGTGCTGCTGGAGGGAGAGGTCGAGTATGTTCATATGGCGGCGCATGGCACTGAGAGTGGATTTCAGAATGTGACGGGAGTGATGTAGGTTGATGGATAAAGGTTGGCCAGGATACTGGGAGAACTCCCCTGCTGTTCTTTGAACAGTACTGTGGGTTCTTTTACATCCATCTGAAAGTTTTGCATCTCATCTGAAAGACAGTGCCTCCAGCAGTGCAGCAGTCCCTCAGTAGTGCACTATACTGTCAGCCTTGTCAAGTCTCTGGGGTGTCTGCTGTCAAGACGCATACATAAGTAAGAAATTAAAGGCTAGGGACTAGAGTGTGCCCATTGCCCATGGATTCATAGTCCAGCAAGGATACAACACAAAATGAGAGGAGGATAACATGGAAAAATTGTGGTGAAAGTGAAACAAATGGCACTTTCTTTTTCTCTATTTTTATGGCCTTGTTATTTTGCACAGCACTGATGCTAACATTCACAGAATTGCAATAATGGGATACGCATTTTGTTCATTTTGTTGTAAAGGTCTTACTTGCATAGTAATGCCATCTTAAAGGGAGCTAAACACTGCGCCTGCTTTAGGCTCATTTCCACAGCTTCACTCAGCAGCTGAGTTCTTGTTGGTGGGACTTGAAATGATCGAAACTTTTTTGTACTGAAAATTCCTATTAAAATTCTACTGCAATTGTTAAATATGTCCCAAGCCAGATGGTGAAGTATGAATATAGATACAAATCCTTTTCTTGGTAACACAGAATTTACAGAATGCTGCATTACGCACTTCTGCCTCTTAACTACCAACCAACCCAGTGTCCCAGCAGTCCTGCTTTATACTCTTTTGAGTATACCAAATAAACAAGTGAACTAATAATCAAATTAATTACTTAACAGCCCCTTAAAGGGGCACCATAAGAAGAATCAAAACTTTACAGGAAACCCCTGATCTTGCTATGCCCCCCAATCGTGGAAGGCCTCAAGGGCACTGATAGACACTAATGGGTATGTTGGAAATCTGAAACAAAAACAAAAAAATGCTGGAAAAACTCAGCAGGTCTGACAGCATCTGTGGAGAGAAAGACAGAGTTAACGTTTCAAGTTTTTCCAGCATTTTTTTGTTTTTGTTATTGATGAACACTGTTTGCTCCCTTTCCAGGGATACCAGGGTGCAAACATAGCCACAGAAAAGAGACGGATAGTCAGGCTGGGGTACCCCCCTCAACCTCCCGCTGCCTGGACCTGTTGATGGCCACCTTGGTGATGCCCAGGAACGGGCTAACAAGGAGGCGCTCTGCCCTGCCCATCCCCCTCCACACCAGTGACTAAAGGTCAGGAGCAGCACACCCCAAATAATAAAATAGGGGCTGCAACCTTGGGCAACCTTTATACATGGAACACAGACTCCCCAAGGCTGCAGAAAATACAGGCGCCCTGGGAATCCATGAAGCATCTTAATCCTCTGTTGCACAGGGCTGCTACATGCAACACCCTCCACGCTAAATTTCCAATTTGGGAAAAGCAGAGGATTCCCTTGCGGAGAGCCCTCCATTGTCAGAACAGAACGCTGCTTTGTGCCTGGATGGCTGATAATGATGAGGAGATGAAGGATGAGTGGGAGCAGTCTGTGCAGATAATCCCTCCATGAAGAGGGAAATGGCATGGAGGGGGTTTCTATAAAAGGACTCAAATTCTGAAGCTGGGACTCCTGAGGGAGGTTAAAGACAATACCTCCAAAAACACAGCATTCCTTCAGCACTGCACTGGGAGGGGGGCATTAACCTAGATAATGTGTTCAAGAATTGAGCTCAAACCCACAATCTCCTGACTGAAAGGCATGAATGTACTCACTGAGCCACAGCTCACACCTGAGTCCCTTTTAATACTCCTTTTGAATATGCCAAATAAAATAAACAAATGAACTAATAATCAAATGAACAAATTAATAGCCCCTTAAGGCGGCACTGTAACAAAAAAGCCCCATTACTTTAATTTAATTTTGTTAAGTTTCCTTTAATGTTCCTGGGGATAGTCCCTTTTTATATGAGCCCAAGATACTTAATCAATCAATACCTTCCACCTGTTTATCCTTAACCCTAACAAAGCAATTAACGTAATATTAACAACAATTTCCCAAACATTGCTTCAGTTGCTAAAATGAGTCTCTCCCTTTTAAACAGGTTTTGCCACAAAACAGTCTTATCTCTTGTTGCTACTGATCCACAGCACACCACGACATTTAAGCAGCTGGTTTCTGTGAAAGTCACAACAGAGCCTGATGGACATCCTGTAAACACTGGCTTCAAAAGCTTTACTGTTAATTTTTTCTAATTACATTCAGCTCTTGTTGGTCAATTGTGATAATCAGCTGTTTGCAAATTATATTGACATTGGGGTAGTACAGGGATACAAACAATAAGGCACAGATAACTGTTCAGGCTCTGCTACATGATGAATGATCTTTACAGAAATGCCAGGGGGAGGACCAGTCTCATGGGGGGAAGGGGGTGGGGAGCAGCATTTTAACCTTTACTGCTGGGTGAAAAATGTGATAGCAAATTGGCAGCCCGTTTTACACCTTGCTCAATTTTCACTTTGAATGACTTTGGTTAAAATTGTGTTTCTTGTGCACCTCCTACAGCACATCACTCAGAGCAATAAGGTCAAAAATCCATGGTTCTTCCGGTGCATTCCTGCTTAAAGGCTGGAAGAGTCAGAAATTAGGCCACAATCCAGATATCATGATCTTGGCCTTATATCAAGGATTTCATGAGGCGTGTACAGAGCAGAGCCTTTTACAATGCCAGGGATGCAGTAAAGGGCCCTGCCAGGGTTTGGAACTCAAAAGGTTGGAAGTTCCTGCATCTCTGCTTCCCAGAAAAGGAGCTCCCTGCCTGCCACAGAGTCTCTGTCTATCAGTACCTGAAACCCTAGACTGGAACTATGTTGGTCCTGTAGATAAAGTACAACTTGTTGAAATTACTTAAATCCAGCCCCCTCACAAAGGGGACTGCTGGGTACACATCAAAGTTCCAGGCACTTTGTGCTGAAGTTGATAAGTTCCACTCTAAGTTGCAGCCTGTGGGGAGCAGGCAGGTCCCAAGTTCCCTTCTAGTGACGCAGACGGCCATTAGTCAGAAGCAAATAAAAGAATGTTCCTTTCACTTTAAAAAGGTTGGTGGGGTCAACAATGGATGTCACAGGGAGGTACAATTTGGTGGAATTTTCATGTGGACTTTCATCCCACACTTCTTGGAGAGACTTACAAAGAACGGGGAATGAAATCAGATACAGATGTTTAGTAAATTCTGTGCCTGCTTTTGACCAGAAATAATAAGGAGCTTTTGGCTGAAAATTGGGCATTTCTGCTAATTTTTTTTTTGCCAGTTTGCAAGTTAAGCAGAATGTTCTTTCTTGGGCAGACACAATGTCTTTTGAGTAAATCGAGAACCAGTATATTTGAGCTGTACTTTAACAGTGACTCCATCACTTTGAGATGTATGAAATTCAGTCTGCATGTGATAAGTGTAAAACAGCAAAAAGAATCTAAAACTGATTGTGATCATTTGGAACAGGTTATAAGGAGAGCAGATAACTACTGATAGAACACTTTGACCTTGGAAAATTTCCTAAAAAAGTTTTATCAGCTATGGATAAACTGAGATTTGACTGACTTATCAAAATGGCTCAACACTTCTTTGTGAATTTCTGATTTTCTCTGACATTCCAAACCTCTTAGCTTATTCCCAGCTATTTGGAAACCGCTCATTAATCATGGAACAGAGAACTCCGAAATCCCAGCTCCAGAAGGCTGACATGTAGAGGAAGAAGAGAACTTGCATTTTTATAACACTGTTCACACCTTCAAGATGCCCTAAAGCAGGGCATAGTTAATGAGGTACTTTTGAAGTGCAGCATTTTTTTAGCTTTGAAGTGGTTTCATCACCAAACACAGCAGCCAATTTGCACACAATGAGGGCCCACAAATAGCAAATGGCATAAATGATACATTAATCTCTTCAGTGCTGGTTGGAGGGCAAATATTGTACAGGACACCAGGAGAACTCTTTGCTCCGCCCCAAAAAGTGCCATGGAATCCCGATTTCACTCTGAACAGTTAGATGGAGACTCATTCAAAATATAAGGGTCTAGAAAGTTGATTGTGCATGAATTTGGGCGTAACACCATGACAAATTGGTTCACTGGGCCTAATTCCTATGTGATTGGTTTGATGTGGACACCAAAAACAGCCCCGGAAGCAGTTCAGCAGCCGTAGGAGGAAAGCAAAATTGTCCGGCTAGGTTGCCAGCTGAGGGCCTACATGAGGTTGTTAATGTCAATCCCTCGAAACAAAGATGTCATCTGCATGGCTTTATGATTTGTGTGCTCTCGGGTAACTCAGCAGGCCAATCCTGTCCTTTGGCAGAGAAGGCAAGAGTTGCTCTGAGGGAGGGCAGTTCTAAAGCCAGGACAAAACCTTGGGGGGAGATGTAGTATTAGGAATTGTGTGTGGGACTATGTAGATAGTATCTCCCATTATGATGATGTAGGAGAACACATGTCTAAGAGAGGAGGCAGAATGTTCTTGGCTCCAGCATGGTAACAGCTAGTTATGAGTAGTTGTATATAGTTTAGTTATATGTAATAAACCAACTATTGTTTAAACATACCAATGTCTCAGCAATCATTCCTCAACGGGAACATAAGAACATAAGAACCAGGAGCAGGAATAGGCAACTCAGCCCCTCGAGCCTGCCCCGCCATTCAATATGATCATGGCTGATCTCATTTAGGCCTCAAATCCAATTTCCTGTCCTCTTCCGTAACCTTTCTACCCATTACTAATTAAAAATTTGTCTATCTCCTGCTTAAATTTATTCAGCGTCCCAGCATCCACTGCACTCTGAGGTAATGAATTCCACAGATTCATGACTAACTAATTAACTAACGACTAACCAACATACATCTGGACTCAACTAACCTAATGCTCCCCTGGCCAGTCTCTCACATTGCACATTCTGTAAACTTGAGCTTATCTAAAACACAGCTGCCAGTATCCTAAATTATACCAAATCCCATCCACTATTGCCCTTGAGGTCATCTGCTGTGCGTAAGTGTCCATACTTGCACCAAGTCCCATTAACCTAGTACACCTAGCCTTGCTGACTTATGTTGTTTACTTATATTTCACCTCTTTTCTATTTTTACTTAGTTCTGTTGAAGGGTCATTCGGGCTCAAAACGTTAACTGTGCTCCTCGCCACAGATGCTGCCAGACCTGCTGAGTTTTTCCAGGTATTTTTGTTTTTGTTTTGGATTTCCAGCATCTGCAGTTTTTTGCTTTTATCTATGTTGTTTCCCGGTCTGCCAATATTTCGATTTTAAAATTCTCATCGTTGTTTTCAAATTCCTCCATGGTCTTGCCCCTCCCTACCTCGGTAAGCTCTGCATTCCTCCAAATCTGCCCTCTCATGCATCCCCGATTTTAATTGCCTAAGCTCTGGAATTTCCTCACTAAACCTCTCTCTAACTCTGTTTCCTCCTTTAAGATCCTTAAAAGCTTACCTCTTTAAACAAGATTTTGGTCAAATGTCTTAATATATTCTGACCAGAAACTGAACTGGACTAGCCATATAAATACTGTGGCAACAAGAGCGGGTCAGAGGCTGGGAATTCTGAGGTGGGGTAACTCACCTCCTGATTCCCCAAAGCCTGTCCACCATCTACAGGGCACAAATCAGGAGTGTGATGGAACACTCTGCACTTGCCCAGATAAATGCAGCTCCAACAACACCCAAGAAGCTCAACACCATCCAGGACAAAGCAGCTCTCTTGATTGGCACCGTATCCACTACCTTAAACATTCACTCTCTCCAGACCAATGCACAGTTGCAGCAGTGTGTACCATTTACAAAATGCACTGCAGGAACTCAAATGGGGCCTTCAGCAGCACCTTCCAAACCTACAGCCTCTACCACCTAGAAGGACAAGGGAAACAGATACATGGGAACACCACCACCTGCAAATTCACTTCCAAGCCACTCACCATCCTGACTTGGAAATGTATTAACTTAGGTAGTATTTGAATACAGGACCTTTTGTCTCAGAGGTGAAAGTGTTAAAACTGAGCCAAGCTGACATCTTGGTGTTTTCCTAAGTGAATCAAAAAGATTAAGCTACAGCAAGTTGAACCATGAAAACGATACAAGAGGACTTAAGCAAAAACTGGCACTAGACAAGTTCAGGACTGGTGCCAAGAAGTTCTTCAGGCAATGAATGATTAATACCTGGAATGCTTGTCTAGGTCAGGCCGTGGAGAAAAAGATTCTGGAGTCATTCAAGGGGCAGATGCTATGATGACAGACTATAGGTTTCTATGGAAGGATTAGTTGGTTGACTAGCCACCTTATCTGAACATATATTAGTGATGTTTATTTTGTTGCTCCCAAACAGTCTTGGCATGATTTTCTCGTACTTTCTCTCTATGTATTTAAGTTCCCACTTAAATGTTGCCATTTAAATCACAATTTTCCACCCTGTTTTGGAGCTGAAATCTCTGAATGTTTTTATATAGGTCATTTCCTGCTCTTTGTGTTCATCAAGAATGGTTTATTGTGCATTCATCTGCCTTTGTTTTCTGCCAGCAAAAAATTTGATCCATTGGTGGAATTTTTAGTGTAACTGTGGTTGTTGACATGGGTCACAGAAGTTGCTGAGCTGTTTTTTTCCTCAAGGAAAAAAAAAACATATGCATTTAGTAACTTATCATCTCTCTCAGAAACATTTCAAAGCGCTTAACACACAGTGAATTACTTTCGCAATCTATTGAATATTTGTATGTTGGGGAAACCCCAGATCCTCAGTGGGGTTGGTTGTCACCAATACCATAAGATTTCTACCAATCAATATATTTTTGGGGTATATCTGCTGAGTTTCTGGCAAATTATTTTTGTGGCTAAAGATTAAATATATTAAGGCTAAATTTACTCAACCATTTTACTGCACTTTTATTGTAACTCCAGTTACAAGCCAAGGGGAGTGCTCAGAAATGCTGAGGAATTGGCCAGACCTGACACATTGGGTACTTATCAAATTTTGGATTTGCCATTTGTTGTTCAGCCCTTTACAAGGCCATTGACATGGAACTGGTGGAGAGAATGGCAGGAGACAAGGGCCTTGCTTCTCTGGCTCATATAGAACCTGACATGAATCTGGAGACCTGTATGTCCAATGGGATGAAAAATGCTAACCTCCATAAGGGTAATAATAGGTCCCAGTGAGACAAAGGGTTTCAAGTCAGGGAAGCAACCTAAACAAAACCGACTTAGAAAAAACAATTCCAGTATTATTCTCCTGAAACAGGGAGACAAAGGGGGCAGTGAATGGAGTCTTTGTGGGGTAGGGAGGGGTACTGTTGGGCATCCAGAGGTCTGGCCATCCCAGCTTTTGAGATTTTTGACATTGTTGTTTTTTTCAGTTGTTCATGGGATGTGAGCATCACTGGCAAGGCCAGTATTTGTTTCCATCCCTAATTGCCTTGAGAAGGTAGTGGTGAGCTGCCTTCTTGAACCACTGCAGTCCCTGTGGTGTAAGTGTGTAGGTACACACACAGCGCTGTTAGGGAGTGGGTTCCAGGATTTTTATCCAGCAACAGTGAAGGAATGGCGATATATTTCCAAGTCAGGATGGCGAATGCCTTGAAGGGGAACTTCCAGCTGGTGCTGTTCCCATGTTTCTGCTGCCCTTGTCTTTCCAGATGGTAGAGGCCATGGGTTTGGAAGGTGCTGTCAAAGGAGCCTTGGTGAATTCCTGAAGCACATCTTGAAGATTGTATACACTACTGCCACTGTGCGTCGGTGGTGGAGCGAGTGAATGTTTGTGCATGGGGTGCCAATCAAGCAGGCTGCTTTGTCCTGGATGGTGTCAAGCTTCTTGAGTGTTGTTGGAGCTGAACTCATTGAGGCTAGTGGAGAATATTCCATCAGACTCCTGACTTGTGCCTTGTAGATGGTGGACAGGCTTTGGGGAGTCAGGAAGTGTGTTACTCACTGCAGGATTCCTAGCCTTTGACCTTCTCTTGCAGCCACAGTATTTATTTGGCTTGTCAAGTTCAGTTTCTGGTAAATAGTAACCCCCAGGATGTTGATAGTGGGGGATTCAATGATGGTAATACCATTGAATGTGAAGGGGTGATGATTAGAAATTCTGACTTGTTAGAGATAGTAATTGCCTGATACTCGTGTGGCACGAATGTTACTTGCCACATCCAGCCCAAGCCTGGATATTGTCAAGGTTTTGCTGCTTTTGGACATGAACTGCTTCAGCATCTGAGGAGTCGCGAATGGTACTGAGCATTGTGCAATCATCAGTGAACATCCCCACTTCTGACCTAATGATGAAACAAAGGTCATTGATAAAGCAGCTGAAAATGATTGGGCCTAGGACACTACCCTGAGGAACCTAGTAAATCCACAAGCATTCCTTTGTTAACTCCTGGATCAGCTTTTGCAATGCTCTCCATGTCGGCTCTGTTACATTTAAGTTCCAACTCGTCATAAACTTCACTGTCATTTCCATCCATTTTCACAATAAGTCACAACCCCCATCACTCCTACCTCCATGAGCTCTCCATTCCCCAACATTTCAGCTAAGAATTTTCTGTGTTGATGCCCAGTGACAATAGGTCATCAGGGAACAGCAAACATCAGAATATCAGGCAGGTCAACGTGGGTGGCTGTAAAAATTACCCTTGTTTTTCGATCTCGTGTAACTGGGTTCAGAAACAAGAATAGCTATTGAATTCACAATCCTCAGACCCTCCATGGCCTCACTGCTCTGTACCTTTGCAATCCTTCCTTACCATGCAAGCAAATGCACCTCTTCCAGTCTTCTGACTTATCCAACTGGCTACTCACACTCCCCAATCCTCCATCTATCTCATCCCAATATGGATGGCAGAGCTTTTAGCATTCTTGTCTCCAAGCTCTGGAAGTTATTGCTTTACTCCTCTTGCCCCACTTTGGAAATACTCTTCAAAACTTGGGCCAGCTCCTTGATTATTCGCTTTGTGCCCATTTGACTTCTGTGCCGTGTAATGGGATGTTTTACTATGTTGGAGATGCTGCCGCCACCATTAGATTGGCCTCAATTTCGATTTGTAGTGTTGGGTGTGAAACCACCTGGTCTTTAATGAAAAATGAACTTTTTGAACACTGCCTATCCTTCAAGTTAAAAACTCTACCAGCATTTGGATATTTTTGTATGCAAATGTCATACTCTGTTCAGTCTGTAATGAAACAGTGGTGCACTGCTTAATAGCATTTGCAGCTTGATTTGTTCTGATGTGGAGCTACCTTGCAGGACACAAAGTGTGTGGCACAACATGCCCTTAAGTTTGTGTCCTGCATCGGAGTACATGAGCTAATATTTTGCCTCTTCAGATCCCTCTTTGAGTGATTGTGACATCAGCTCAGATCAGCTCTTTGAACCACAGGCTGATGGAAACTTTATTCTTTTGATATCCAGGCAAGCATCCTATTCAACACCTGACGCATTATCACTGAAAGACTGCTTAACAATATTGCGGAGAGATAGGCTTCACCAACTTTCTGATTTACACACTTCATGTTAAATAATTACAGTTTTATGCATTTCAGTGTGAAAGCTGGAGATTTTACGGCACATTACATCTGGAACAAAGATCGTGATAATTAGACAGCTTGCTATTCCTGTTCCTCTCAGCTCTAAATTCAACAAACCACTGTTCATAATGCATTAATATTGTAATTTTTCATTGGTTAGTTGACTGAGGATACAAAGTAACAATCACCTGATTGTATCCGGTGACATGTTAAAAATTGTTTTAAGCAGCTAAGTATTGAAAGTCAAATTGGCTTCGGACCCAATGTAGTGTAAGGCTATTAAGAATCAAACGTGTACAAGTTAATTTATGATGGGTTTCATTTCCAGTTGCTGGAAAGTACCGAGCATTCACTGCAGCTGAATCTGAAGCCTTAATTTTCCAGTAACGAAAGAAATGGCATTAAATCAGCACCTCAGAGAAAAGGCACTGGAATCCCTCCTCCTAATTTAAATAGGTTAGTTGTGCATGATATTTTCTCAAGGAAGTTTGACCTGTGGTAAATATGAAAATTGCATAGAGCAGCAGCTCCTAAAGGGCTACGGTTTTCATTACTAAAACTATCTATTTTATCAGGCGGAATTTTCCATGCCCGCTGGCACCGGGTGTGTTTGGTGGCCTGAGCGGACAATATGGCAAGAAGTTCAAAAATCGGTTTCACAATGTCATGAAGCCAGTTTGCAATTGTCCGATGGCGTGAACCTCATTGTAGTACATCTGCATATCATTATGAGCCCAGCCCACCGGAATCATCCCCCCCACTGGACCGTCCAAGCACGTCAGCGTGACTGCAGACCAATGTGTTTCACAACAGTATACATAAGGCATGCACCTGGTGAGCTGCACTTTGCTCGGGACTTCAATGTTTATTTGCCTGCATCGCTTTGATCAGCACTCGCAGTCATCAGTGCCAGGCTTCACAGGCAGCACCACATCACTTTTAGGGGGGCTCATGGGCTGGTCTCTACCTACCAGACCAGCCATAAGGTGTGGATTGCTTTTCAATGGTTGCAGGGCTAGGGCTTGCTTGGGGAAGGGGCAGAAGTGGCCTCAGGTAAGGGAAGAGGCAGCAATGTGAGGGCTGTACTGGGGAAGGGGGTATCCCAGGGTGTGTGTGGGGACACATGTTGATCTGTGCAAGTGGCCTCAAGAGGTTGAGGGCCGATGAGGCATTCTCCAGAGGAGATGAGGCCAGATGGACATGTGAGGCTATGTGTGTGAGAATGGGTGGTAATGTCCCTTGAGCTGGCAGTGAGTGAGGCACCACTGAATGTGTGATGTGCTTGAGTGTGTGAGTTTAGAGTGATGAGATGGTTGTCTTGCCTTGGCAGTATACATGGGATCATTCATCCTCTATCAGCATTGGATGGCCAACCTCTTCTGTGCAGCATTGGCACTGGTCACCACTGCCATTGCCTACCAAGCCAGAGTGGTAATGTTGCAATCCCTCCTGCTGCCAGAACGGGGGTAGAGGACTCACAGTGGGCCTCCACGGCATCCAAAAGTCTCTTAAGGAATGCGTCACTAAACCTGGGAGCTGCAGTCTTCTTGCCTTTCGGGGCCTTGTCTTCTATGCAGCTTGCTGGGCTGGAAGCACTGAGAAGTGTGCACATGGCCGTACTTTAAATGTGGTGCCCAGTATGATAAAGCAGTGAGGTGATGGGGTGGCGGGCGAATTGGTGACCGCCCGCCATCGAAACAGTGTGTTTCCCAGGATTGCATAATTAATGTGGTGGGATTGAGATGATACAGCATGAGAAGCTGCCATTGCAGCTGGTGGGTAAAGCATTGTTTTTCCCGCCCGCTACCGTTCTAAGAGCAAATCTGGGACTATTCCGCCCATCCTTTAAAAGTATTAATTCTAATTGAGGGAGAAGAAAAATACTGCGGAGCTGGAAATCTGAAACGAAAGCATAAAATGCTGTAAGAACTCAGCAGGTCTGGCAGCATCTGTGGAGAGAGAAAGTTTTGAGTCTGTATGACGTCTTCAGAGCTCATGAAGAAGTCATACGGGCTCGAAACATTAACTCTGTTTCTCTCTACACAGAAGCTGCCAGGCCTGCTGAGTTTTTCCAGCATTTTCTGTTTTGTTCTTAATTCCAATTCAGTTATCCAGACATCTTTTCTGCCCGCCTGTCATTATTGTACTTGACCAACATTTAGCTCTTGATACAGTTAAGTTTTACCGTGACTAACAAGGTTTAATTATAATAAGATCCTATTGTGCCCAACCCTGGAACTTCCTGAATGCATGCAAGTCGAGCATAAATAACATATTTCAAGTGCTTTCACTGGCTGCTCTTGCACAGCCATTTATCCCGAACATTCAGCTTTGAAGACGCTAATCAGTGGACTTCCACCTACAGAGCAGGCTGTCTGGTACATGTGGAATACAGATGATAGGATTTTAAAAGGCTTGACCAGCCATTTATAGAGCTGCATTCCTACCTGCAAGACAAGTGACTGGATTTTTTTTCCAATTTGTAGATTGCCGCATTTTGGATTTCTTCAGCACAGATAAGATCAGAAAACGGACAGTGATTCATTATGCCTCTTTCTAAACCCTATAAAGCTGCAGGGTAGTGTCCTAGTCCAAACCATCTTCAGCTGCTTCATCAATGACCTTCTCTCCAATATAATATCAGAAGTAGGGGTGTTTGCAGATGGTTGCACAATGTTCAGCACCATTTTAGACTCCTCAGTTGCTGAAGCAGTCTGTGCCATATGCAGCAAGACCTGGACAACATTCAGACTTGGGCTGATAAATGGCAAGTAACATTCATGCCACACGAGCGCCTGACAACGACCATCTCCAACAAAAGAGTAGCTAACCATCTACCCCTGACATTAAATAACATTACTATTGCTTAATCCCCTACTATCAACATCCTGAGGGTGACAATTCACCAATAACTGAACTGGACTAGCCACATAAATACCGTGGCTACAACAGCGCAGCCTTTTGTGACACTGGTTCTCGGTCACCTGCAGGAATGACAAGTGCCGTCTGAAGACCCTGGGTCTAACTAGGCACCAGCCAATGATGGTGCACTGTGCCTCTTCAGCAGCATGCTTGGAAACCCCAGCTGCCCTTTCTTCTTTAGGGTACTGCTCCTCCCTCTGCCTAATGGCTGGGAATCCTACAAAGAATAACTCACCTCCTTACTCCCCAAAGCCTGTGCACCATTTACAAGGCACAAGTCAGGAGTGTAATGAAATACTCTCCACTTGCCTGGATGAGTGCAGCTCCAACAACACTCAAGAAGCTTGACACCATCCAGGACAAAGCAGTCCGCTTGATTGCCCCCCATTCACTAACTTCAACGTTCACTCCCTCCATCATTGATGCATAGTTGCAGCAGTGTGTACCACTCTACCACCTAGAAGGACAAGAGCAGCAGATGCGTGGACACGCCACTAACTGCAAGTTCTCCTCCAAGCCACACACCATCTTGACTTAGAACTTATTTCTGTTTCTTCGCTATCGCTGGACCAAGATACTGGAACTCCCTCCCTAACAGCACTGTGGGTGTACCGACACCATATAGATGGCAACAGTTCAAGATGGCAGCTCACTGCAGCCTTCTCAAGGGCAATTAGGGATGAGCAATAAAGGCAGGCCTAGCCAGTGACACCCACATCCCATGAAAAAATTTTAAAAATTGATTTATCCAGGATTAGCAGCCTGAACTGCCTGCCCAAACATTTCCAGCTGTGCATTTGGGCTGATGGTGGATAATATGGCCAGTGGATTTGTTCTACCCAGTTGCCATCAATCAACATTTGTACCCTTTCTGTTTCAACATGTGAATCCCGCAGTTGAAACGCAAATATAGGGAGGAAGCGTTCCACATTTGCACTAAGTGTGATAGCGGGCGGGAAAAAGAACATTTTACCCGTTGGCCGCAATGGCGGCTTTTCATGCTGTATTGTCCCAATCCCACCTCATTAATTATGCATTCCCAGGAAACAGTTCAGCACACCGGGCACCATATTTAAAGTCCAGCCGCACGCACACCTCTCAGTGCTTCCAGCCCACAACTGCTGCAAAGAAAACAGGGCCCTGAAAGGCAAAAAGACTGCAGCCCCCAGGTTCAATGATGCATCCCGCGAGTGCCTGTTGGACACAGGGGAGGCTCGCCATGATGTTGTCTACCCCCACTCTGGCCGCAGGTTGGGCAGCAACCTCATTGTACCTCCTCGCATTGGTGTCATCAGCCATATCCTCTGCTGGCAGCCGTTGTCCCCAAGGAGCCATCCCTGCAGCCTCCGTGGACCCTGGAAGATGTCAGGGATCTGTAACTGACTGAGAACTTAGGAGTCGCGGACACTCCCAGGAAACCGTGCGCAGACCTGCAGGATGCATTTGTGATGGTCGCACACCAGCTGCACATTCAGGGAATGGAAGCCCTTGCAGTTGACACAGTTGACCATTTGTTGCCATGGAGGTCTGAGTGCCACGTGAGCGCAGTTCATAGCACCCTGCGCCTGAGATCTGTGCAAATCCAGCACTCTTGCTTCCTGGCTTTCCTGATCCCGGGCAAAATGCATGAAGTTGTGTGCCTTCATGAAGATAGCGTCCATGCCCTCATGGATGCATTTGTGGGTGGAGGCTTGTGATATCCCACAGAGGTCACCTGTGGAGACATGAAAGGAGCCACTGGCGTAGAAATTGAGCATTGCGGTTACTTTCACAGCCACTGGCAGTGGATGCTCTCCATGTCCCCGTGGCACCAAATCCTGCAGCAGGTGGCAGATGTGACAGACAGTTCCATAGACATACGCAGTCTTTTGTGACACTGGTTCTCGGTCATCTGCAGGAATGACGAGCGCTGTCTGAAGACCCTGGATCTAGCTAGGCACCAGCCAATGACGGTGCGCTATGGCTCTTCAGCAGAATGCATGGGAGCTCCAGCTGCCCTTTCTTCCTCAAGGTGCTGCTCCTCCCTGTGCCCAGCCAGGCACCTCCGTCGATCTCTTCTCCGTCATCTCCGCTCTCTGTAAGCCATGAGGCATCCAGCTAAGCCACCAGGCTCCATGCTTCAGATGTGCTCCTCCTGCAGGATGAAAGAGAGAGACATGTGGGTTATCAAGGATGTACTAAGAACCTCTCTTAGTTAAGTCTGAAGGCCGCTTAAAGCATCCCAGAGAGTGCTGGCCACCACTTTGATGGCTAGAGTTTAGTGCACTACAAGGCTGCCTGAGATCCCACCCACTTCCGCCCCACTTGACCTGACCGACTGGCGGCAGCTTTGCCCACTGGACTACAGGCTGTGCTCTCAGCTTAGGCGTAGGCATTCTCCTAACCTGCACTGCAAGGTTGCACTGTTAGCTCGAACCATAGGGAGACCGGTCCAAACCAGGATGATGACATTGCAAGAGGCTGTGGGCACCTCCACCAGTGACTGCACCATGATCAGTTTTCACAAGGAGATTGTACAATGTGCCCAGTCATCCAACTGTTCTGCAGTCCACTAATACGCTCATTAGTTTACAGTCTGTGTCCAAGGAGTGAAAAGCTCTGGAGCACTTGGTGGTACTTTCAGGCCTCTGCGTTGCTTGAGTGGGCAGATAAGCTAGATGCCCATTCCAAACACGTCAATGTGGCTGCACCTGAACTGTCTCAGCTGCAGAGTAATGGTCACTTTATACAAGGTTTCCCTAAAGCGTGGCCGCTAACCCCCCCCACCCCTGCACGCCCCCTGCACAAGCTTGTGCACAACTATCAACCACAGGGCATCCTTTGCCCGCCACCAACTCACCTCAGCCACAGTGCAGCCACTGCCTTGGCACCGCACTATCAGCCAGTCAGGCCAATATGACTTGGCTGTGACCTCGCGTGAATGCACAGTGCCTCAACCTTGAGGTCCAACATGCACCCCCATGAGCTCTGTGCAACATTACTGTGCACTCACCTCCAAGTTCCCCTCAAATTGCAGCTCGCCAAGTGAACGCCTTATAAATGCTGTTGTGAAAAAGACCGGTGCTCGGGTGATCCAGCATGGGGGATGATTCCAGTGAGCTGGGCTTATAATGATACTCAGATGTATTACAATGAAGTTCCCAAAGTGTGGCTGTGGGAAATGTGGCCTGCCATTGACAGGCGAAGCAGATGACTGCAAACTGGTTTCATGATATTGTGAAACCGATTTTTGGCCTTCCTGCCATATTGTCCACTCTCACCAACCATGACGGCCGATACTAGCAGGCATGGAAAATTCTACCCATTAAGTTCCGCTTCAGGAAGGATGCTGATTTTAGGCCAAGTTAGTAACAGCTGCCTGGTGATGATGGCCCCATAGATCGGTGATGAATCCACTCAAGTCTGTGTTTTCCAGTAACAGGAAATGAGGAATTATGTTGCACAAAACAATCGCAATTTATGCAATGTGGAAGTGCTCTTGCTGTCAGAAGTCTCATCTCACACATTGCCACATATGGAAGTGACAGTGAGTAGCTAGTTCTTTTCAATGATAAGGGACTATACTCCTATCTCTGCAAGGAGGACGAGATGGTAAAATCTAAAGTACTTACTCTAATAAACAACCAATGTCTCTTTGAGACAGATAACCATTAGATGAGCTTTAGATGCTTAATTAAATATGTTAATGCTCTCAAGTCAATCAGATTTAATCCATAACACAATGTTGCCTTTAGTAACTGGATGATCCTAACGAAGAACTTGATTATGTCCTCACATAGAATTGTAAAATTATTAACCACAGCTCTCCTTTTATTACTTTGTTAACTCTCGAGGAAGAACAGAACCTTTTAAGTTTAGTTTTGTTCCTTTCCCTACCTCATGACTGTGGGTGTGAGGTAAATAGCCTGAAGCTGTGATATCAATGATAAGGATTTAACAGTTTTCCTATATACCAGCTGGAAAATTATTCTGAGGAGAGACCCTGGTACTAGGCCTTCTCATGACCAATCTCTGATTCCTGGTGAACCATCAGCTGCAAACGCTCAGCAGTTTGACAAGAAGAGTATATGGTCCTGAATAAGAGCAAGAGAACAATATTTTGTTCATGAGACAGTAACAGCAGGAAATAGTGCAACTTGACAATCCAGATAAAAGCTGAAGACTTCTGAAAGCACAGGCATTTCTGAGTGAAGACTTATTCTGCTATGGGTGGGAAGAGTAACTGCGTCAGCAGCTTTAAGGAGAGAGGGAAGAGAGTTTGGTAACCGTCTTGTTATGGTGGTGCCATCCGTTACACGGTAATGTAAATTTGAGCAAAACGCATAATTGTTGCATTTGATATTTTTGTAGCAAATTGACAGGCGCATAGCTCTTTCTCCTCAAGCTGAAGTAAACTTGTCAAATATCTAACTTGAGAAACATTGTCATTTTATACAGAAAGAAAAATCATTCTTTACTCTGTGACCTCTGGCTTCCTCTTCTCCAGATCCTTGTGTGGTTCTGACTTTTCAATAGATATCTTGTTTCAATTGCTTTTCAGTATAAAATGGTTTCAAATGGCTGTTTGGCATCAGCAACCCCTATGGTCAACAGGGAATGGAACTGTACAATTGCAGCTCCAAGGTGGGGCACCAATCCAAGAACAAGGCATAATGACAGAGAGATGCCCATGTTGCTTCCTAATTTCATGGAATGCTTTTTTAAATGTTAAGTCCCTTTAAGGTATCACAAAGCAACTGTGCATCTCTTAACCATACTCTGTCTAAGTGGAAAAGCAGTTTTGCGACATGAGGGGATTGGATTATTTTGGAAACTGTTGCAAGGAAGAACTCAGGCCTAGAAATATGAAGAAGAAAGCTTAGGTCCAAAACAAGTAAATGATAGATTCACCCCACTGTTTAAGGTCAGTGTTAAATTGGGACCATTGATGATTGAAAGATTTCAAATTTTCAAGTAGTTCCGCAGCTGTACAGGAACAAGAAAGGAATGTTTAGATGACTTCTACAATTGGACCAAGTATTTCTGAGTCACCAGTTCTGGGAACATTTTGCACCAAGCCTCCAGAGAGGGCTTGTGGAGGCACTTAAATTAGTGATTTGTAGCTCACTGTGAGACTTTAGAGAAATTTAGACAAAAAAAATCCCAGTTGAAAGTTTCATAGTTGTCAGGTGTATAGGCCACCTCCTTGCCAGGTTTTCAGTTAGTGGCTCGGCATTTATTCTTGTCTAGTTATGTCTCTGTGAAGCTTTTTGGGATGTTTTTCTAAGTTAAGGGTGCTAGATATATGCATATTGTTGTTATCTTGCAATTCATATAAGGTTGGGTGAGGAAAAGTCAAAATTCAAGGGTATTAATATTTGCTTAATGATTTAATCCAATTGCAAATCAAAGATTTACATTTATATAGTGCTTTTCATGACCACCAAACATTTCAACATTTTACCATCAATGACCTACTTTTGAAGCATTGTGTAACACAGCAGCCAATTTGAGCACAGTCAGCTCCCACAAACAGCAATGTGATCATGACCAGATAATCTGTTTTTGTGATGCTGATTGAGGATTAAGTATTGGCCAAAAACACCAGGGGTAACTCTCCTGCTCCTCTTTGAAATAGTGGGATGGAATCTTTTACTTTCACCCAAGCAGGCTGATGGGGCCTCAATTTAACAACTCATCTGAAAGACAGCACCTCCAACAATGCAGCAGTACTACACAAGAACATATGAACTAAGAGCAGGAGTAGGCCAGTCGGCCCTTCAAGCATGCTCCACCATTCAATAAGATTATGACTGGTCTGATTGTAATCTCCTGTTTACCACTGGAAACATTTCACCCCCTTGGTAATCCAGAATCTATCTAGCTCTGCCTTAAAAATATTCAAATACCCTGCATCCACTGCCTTTTGAGGAAGAGAGCTCCAAAGCCTCACAACCCTCTGAGAGAAAAAAATTCTCCTCATTCATCTCTGTTTTTAATGAGCGACACCTTATTTTAAAATGATGACCCCTAGTTCTAGAGGAAACATTCTCTCCATATCCGTTCTGTCAAGACCCCTCTTAAAGGTTTCAATCAAGTCATCTCTTAATCTTCTAAACTCCAGTGGATACCAGCCTAACCTGTCCAATCTTTCCTCATAAGACAACCCACCCATTCTTGGTATTAGCCTAGTAAACCTTCTCTGAATTGCTTCTAAAGGATTTACATCTTCTCTTAAGTAAGGAGATCAACTACACTGGAGTGTCAGCCTTGATTTTTGTGCTCAAGCTTTGCATTGGGAATTGAACCCAGAACTTTGTAACTTTGAGGCAAGAGTGCTACCAACTAAGCCACAGCTGATATCAAAAATGCAACATCAAAAAACTAAGTATCATGTAAGAATATGGCAGCAAGCCTCACTTTCCAATTTTCCTTCATTTTTCTGCCACTGCCTCGCCCTATTTGGGTTAGAAAGTGAAGAAAAACCTGGATCATAGAGTTCAATTTTACTAGAAATACTTCCACAAAGGAATTTATAATGTCACTGCCGCACAATGTTCATTCGCATGAAGCAACGTTTCCCATAAATAATACTATAGCCTTTTAAAATTAAAGAAATTCCAATGGGGAACAGGTTCCAGTGAGTGCAGGTTGAAGAATGCAGGTTGAAGAATCATCACCACATCCATTTAGGACCTGTGCTCCCTTCACTAAAGATTGGGCTGCTGGATCAGTGAATTTGTCCTATGGCATTCTTTGCATGTGAGGACGAGGAAAGAAGGGAGACTGGGAATTAGGAACAGAAGTAGACCATTGAGCCCCTTTAGCTTGTTCCACCATTCAGTGAGATCATGGCTGATCTGTGACCTAACTCCATATAACTGCCTTTGTCCCATTTCCCTAATGCCTTTGGTTAACAAATATCTATCAATCTCAGATTTAAAATCAACAATTAACCTAGCATCAATTTGCAGAAGAGTGTTTCCTAACTTCATTCCTGAAAGGCCTGCCTCTAATTTTTACACTATGCCTCCTAGTCCTAGACTCCCTAACCAGCAGAAATAGTTTATCTTTATCTATCTGTAGTAATCTGATGTGTAATATACATTTAAGACAAATATTGTAATGTGAGAGCACTTGATCTTGTTACCCAATAGCAGAGTAGCATGGGCTACCCCTGTACATAAGTCTTGAATTAGGCACTGAAGAGTGAAGACAGAGTTTTGAGTTGTAAGCACACAAGTATAGCTGCTGAGTTTCTTCTGTAAATAAGCACACTGTATTTATTCTAACAACGATCTACTGATGTTCTTTGTCTCTGTACTGGCTCGGTCACCCCGAAACAAACGTGCAACCTGATCCTTTAGCCCCAACAAACCAAGGGCACTGGATCCAACACTATCCAATCTACTCCCCTTAATAGCTCAAAAACTTTAATTAAATCACCCCTTAAACTTCTACTTCTAGGGAATACAACTTGTTTAATTTCTCCTTGTAGCTTAACCATTGGAGTTCAGTTTTCATCCTGGTAAATCTACATTGCATTCCCTTCATGTCCAATATATCCTGAGTTGTGGTGGACTCAGAACTGCTCACAGTACACCAGATGTGGTCTAACCAAGGCTTTGTATCACTGAAGCATGGCTTCTACAACCTCAGCTTAGAATGCTTGAAGAATGCTGTTGAGAGAAAAAAAACAAACCACTGATTCACAGCTTTCATGGAAAATGTAGGGAATCACGGAAATCAATCCTTAAAAATGCAGTTATTAATCCCCTGATCATGGTGTTTTGACCTTGTACTTATGTCTCTTACAGAGTGGCTGCATATGGCAGCCTCACACTTGGTAACATAACACCACTATGGGAGCTCATTATTGGTGGAAAAGTCAAAAATAAGTTCAAGTTGTGGTTTTCTAAACCTCCCTCATAGACAAAGCATTATATAATTGGCCATCTTTAACACTTTTTTGTACCCATGGATGAGCTGGGCGCTCAGTTACCAATGTGAAGCAGCAATATTGTTTTGACACCGCGGGACTCTGTGGTCTTTCACCAGGTATGAGAACACCCATTAGTCAGAAAATCAAATCTCTAATAATTACAACTTATATTCAGACACATGTGTAATCTTGCCCACTTGTTTTCCCCATTGCCTTTCATGCTCGGATATCTGTCCCATGATGTGAAAGGAACAGGTTTTAACGCATTGGGGAATTGCTTCTTCTAGAAGTGAAGTGAATCTGTTTATTAGTCCCCTCACTGATATAAATGGCATTAGGAAAATATTGCCTGATATCTTTTTATCAATCAGAATGATCATGTGGAAACTCGCAGTAATATTACTAGGTTTGGACTTTTGTGAAAATATTTCTGCATTTGCTTAGATCTGTTACTTGTGTACTTTAAGAAAGTCCAACTACTCACGTTGATTTGTGTCCAGCTAATTGAGTAAGTACTGCAATCTTTAGGTTTAAGTAATATAAAAAGAAAATGCTATCTAAAAAGCATTAGCTATTTTCAGACTCATTTCCTCATACAAAAGTTTGTTTTCAAAGATTTGTTTCGAGAAAAGAAGCATTTTGTGAGGTGTATGGCAATTAATATTCATGAGTTTATCTTGCTCCTTAGCTTCAGGCAAACAGGAACTGACACACTGGCTGCAATTTAATCCTTTTGAGTGTTGTTTATTCACTTGGATTGACTCCCTGCAAGAATCACGCAAGCTCATGCCCTGTAGGTGCTGCAGAGAAAATTCTGGGTCTGATCATTATCATTTATTACAAAATTACCTTCAAGCAGCAGGACAGCGTGTCAAACACTGTTGTCCTCAAGCACTATGAATATAACTGCAATTGAGGTCCCAGTCACAATGGTCCAGTTGTGCTGGCCTGGACACGTCACCCAAATGCCTGGTTATAAAATTACCAAACTTAACTTCTATGCAATCTATAGTAAAGGCCACCTTGAAACCTTGCAATAGTAACTCCAACACCTGGGGAGACACAGCCACTGACAGACAACAATTACTTATATTATATAGCATCTTTAACATAGTAAAACATTCCAAGCATCAAACAAAATTTAACACTGAGCCAATCCAGTCTATTAGATATTAAGGAGATATTAGGGCAGATGAATGAAAACTTGGTCAAAGGGTTGGTTTAAGGATTTCCTCAAATGAGGAAAGAGAGATAGAGAGGCAGATAGATTTAGGAAAGGAATTCCCATGTTTACAGCCTCAGCATTTGAAGACACAGCCACCAATAATGGATCAGTTAAAATAAGGGACGGGCAAGAGGCTGGAATTGGATGTGCACAGAGATCTCGGAGAGTTGTAGAGAGGAGCTTCAGACAGGCGAGGCCACAGAAGGATTTGAAAACAAGGATGAGAATTTTAAAATTGAGGCTTTGTCCAAATGAGATTCAATATAGGTCAGTGAGCACAGGAGTCATGTGCATTAGGATATGGCAGCAGAGTTTTAGATGAGCAGCAGGGATCAGGTCAGGTTTGAATGAATTTGAAGTTTTGAATCTGGCTACTAAATGCCTGCCACACACACTAACTCATGTGCCAGTCTTCCAATGTGATATATAGGCCGTATATAAATGTCCAGGATTGGGCACATCTCCTATCGGCACATCCAGAACATCTGAGACCCATCACAAAAACAGAATTACTTGGAAAAACTCAGCAGGTCTGGCAGCATCGACGGAGAAGAACAAAGTTGACGTTTGGAGTCCTCATGACCCTTCAACAGCACTAACTAAAAATAGGAGAGGGGTGAAATATAAGCTGGTTTAAGGTGGGGGTTGGTGGTGGGAGAGAAGTGGGGGGTGTGGTTGTAGGGACAAGCAAGCAGTGATAGGAGCAGATAATCAAAAGATGTCACAGACAAAAGAACAAAGAGGTGTTGAAGGTGGTGATATTATCTAAAAGAATGTGCTAATTAAGAATGGATGACAGGACATGCAAGGTACAGCTCTAGTGGGGGTGGGGTGAAATAAGACTAAAAGGGCATAAAAGGTATAGATTTAAAAATAATGGAAATAAATGGGAAAAGAAAAATCTATATAAATTATTGGAAAAAACAAAAGGGAGGGGGAAGAAACAGAAAGGGGTGGGGATGGAGGAGGGGGTTCAAGATCTAAAGTTGTTGAATTCAATATTCAGTCCGGAAGGCTGTAAAGTGCCTAGTCGGAAGATGAGGTGCTGTACCTCCAGTTTGCGTTGAGCTTCACTGGAACAATGCAGCAAGCCAAGGACAGACATGTGGGCATGAGAGCAGGGTGGAGTATTAAAATGGCAAGCAACAGGGAGGTTTGGGTCATTCTTGCGGACAGACCGAAGGTGTTCTGCAAAGCGGTTGCCCAGTCTGCGTTTGATCTCTCCAATGTAGAGGAGACCGCATTGGGAGCAACGAATGCAGTAGACTAAGTTGGGGAAAATGCAAATGAAATACTGCTTCACTTGAAAGGAGTGTTTGGGCCCTTGGATGGTGAGTATCGAGGAAGTGAAGGGGCAGGTGTTGCATATTTTGCGTATGCATGGGGAGGTGCCGTAGGTGGGGGTTGAGGAATAGGGGGTGATGGAGGACTGGACCAGGGTGTCCCAGAGGCAACGATCCCTACGGAATGCCGCCAAGGGGGTGAAGGGAAGATGTGTTTGGTGGTGGCATCATGCTGGAGTTGGCGGAAATGGCGGAGGATGATCCTTTGAATGTGGAGGCTGGTGGGGTGATAAGTGAGGACAAGGGGGACCCTATCATGTTTCTGGGAGGGAGGAGAAGGCGTGAGGGTGGATGTGCGGGAGATGGGCTGGACACGGTTGAGGGCCCTGTCAGTGACCGTGGGTGGAAAACCTCGGTTAAGGAAGAAGGAGGACATGTCAGAGGAACTGTTTTTGAAGGTAGCATCATCAGAACAGATACGACGGAGGCGAAGGAACTGAGAGAATGGGATGGGGTCCTTACAGGAAGCGGGGTGTGAGGAGCTGTAGTCGAGGTAGCTGTGGGAGTTGGTAGGCTTGTAATGGATATTGGTGGACAGTCTATCACCAGAAATTGAGACAGAGAGGTCAAGGAAGGGAAGGGAAGTGTCAGAGATGGACCATGTGAAAATGATGGAGGGGTGGAGATTGGAAGCAAAATTAATAAATTTTTCCAAGTCCCGACGAGACCCATCAGTTCATTTGATGGAAGAGTTAATCATCACCAGGAACTGATCAGATATCCATCATTTCACATCTCATCACTTGTAAGACAATCGGTTCCATTTTCAAGGAAAAAAGTCCAGTTGTCAAGACTGCACGATTATATTGACTTCAATTTTAACTGCCTTGATCTGGAAGAGACCTGACATCAGGGTCACTTTAAATAAGAGAACTATTTACTCCCATTGATCTCACTTACATCCGATGTGTCCTCATGTTAACCTGCTCTTTTAATGAAGTTTTGTGAGGGTGTGCTTATGCCTGGATGCATCCATAAGGATGTTGGTCTACTAGTTTTTTTTCTCCTTGCACTTGTGTTCAACCCTTTACACTTCCTGCCATATTGATGTCTCACTGGCTGAAGTTTCTTGAGTCTTGAGTACTCTCCAGTTTTTCATTCCGGTACCTTTATTGTCACATGTGAACTTTAATGGTCAGTTCTGATAGCACCATTATGATGTTGGAATTTTTGGCCCTAAATTCGACCAAATCTACTCGCTCAAAAGTTTCTCAATTACATAATTCTGTGAATTGAATTGTAACGTTTGAAGAAATTCAAGTGCAAAACTTAATTGTGTAGTTACTTAGTCGAAATCTTGAAGTGGACTGATTTATAAAAATATTATGATGCTCCAAAATGTATGTTAAGCAAATCGACTTATCTGGATTGTATGCTCATTCTAATAGGTGCTTAACTTCATACTGAGAGTGCCTTCCAATCTCTTCCATATAATTGATCCTCTCAGCAAACACCAGTTTCAGAACGTGGGAGAAAATCGTCAAGAGAGCAATCCATACTGAGGCAGGTAGTTCCGTGTCCCAGTATAAAATTATTACATAAACAAATCATTAAATAAAAACATACTACTTACAGAAGTATAAAAATAAATGATGTTAGTGCTGTCATGCATAGGCAGCAAGTAGAATAGTATCATATTTAAATCTCTGGCAGTAATGAGTGTGATATGCTGTTATATGGTGAATTATGATGGAAAGATATGGAAAGAATTTTGGAATGTATTTTTCACTGAAGCAACATGACACGATAAACTCATTGTAACAATTCAATATTTTTAAATATTGAAGGGTACTTGGCCCATCATGAGTACAGCCTGGAAACATGAGAGTGCTACCTGATCTGTTCTCAAATCAGAAAATATACCCTATAGGTATATGCTGTTGGCTGCTTTAGAATGCAATGTGACGCTTTCACTCCAGTCTATTAGAGACAGCAGTCTTGTCTATAAACTCTGGAAAAAAATGAGTCGTCTGAACTTTCATACATAAATACAAACAAATTAGGAGCAGCAGTAGGCCATTCAGCCCCTCAAGCCTGCTCCGCCATTTGATAAGATCTGATCTGATTGTGGCCTCAGCTCTACATTCCTGTCTACCCTCTAAAACCTTTGACTCCTTGCTAATCACAAATCTCTCTAACTCTGCTTTAAAAATATTCAATGCCTCCACTGCTCTCCGGGGAAGAGAATTCCTGACACTAACAACCCTCTGAGAGAAAAAATTTCTCCACATCACCATCTTAAATGGGAGATCCCTTATTTTTAAACTGTGTCCCTTGGTTCTAGTCTCTCTCACAAGGGGAAACATCCTCTCAGCATCCACCCTGTCAAGTCCCCCCAGAATCTTATATGTTTAAATCAGATCACCTCTTATTCTTCTAAACTCCAATGGACACAGGCCCAACCTTTCTTCATAATGTAACCCTTTTATCTTTGGAATTAGTCAAGTCAACCTTCTCTGCACTGCTTCTAATGCAATTATAACCTTTCTGAAGTAAGCTTACCAAAACTGTACACAGTGCTCCAGATGTGGTCTCACAACTGTAACAATACTTCCCTACTTTTATACCTAATTCGTCTTGCAATAAATGCCAACATTGCATTTGCCTTCCTAACCATTTGATGTACCTGCATTTCACCACATAAAACTCTAACAGAAGTACCTAAATTAATTTTTGATGCCTATATCCTTCCTTAGACACGGAGTCAAAACTGTACACAGCATTTCAGGCATGATCTCATTAAAGCCCTATACAATTTCAGCAAGATGTCTTTGTTCTTATACTCCAGCACACTTGAAATAAAGGTCAACATTGAACTTGCCTTTAAAATTGCTGGCTGGATGAGATATTCTGTTGCTCTTTTTCTTGTATATGTGATGCTTCTCAACTCTGCCACCCACCAATTAATAAATTTACACTTTACTTAGTTGACCCACAAATTATGCAAATTAATAAACTAAATAAATTCAAATTATAAATTAACCAGCTATTGCTTAGGGCTGTATTTACATGGTAAATGTAATATGTGCTTCAACCTGGACTCAGAACCGCATGTAATGCCACAAAGTGAAACTGTTCCAGTTGTAGTTTAAGTGCAGCCTAAGTATCACGGGTCACTGGTAATTAAGACAATGTTCCATGTTTGAGATTGGAGAGCTTTCTTGTGATTTAACAACTGTTCTTTAGTGTCCCCTGCTGGTAATACTGCACACATGTTACTGGAACATGTCCCAAAATTATTATTCAAACATACCCTAAACCCTCCTTGCAGGAAGCGATTAAATATTATTATAACAAAATTGCCTCCAAATAATCTGACATTTTATTTTAAATACTTTTTGAAAAATATAATGTAACCATTTATTTATTAAGGCTAAATAAATACTGTAATGATAGCTGTTGAACCATTGAGACAAGTAGAATGCCATGGAACAGGAGAAACATTATTCTATGCGATGTGGCTCTGCTTTAATGGTTGAAAGTGCCTGCTGAAGCTCATCGGCACACTCAGAAGTTACAAAAAAACTTTTGTTTTTGGAAAAATGTTTTAAATTAAGAAGTGTATAATGTTGTATCTTGTTCCAGCTATATTTTATATTTGTTATTCTGAAAATAATTTCCGCTGAAGGCATCAGTTAACACCATTAAAACTGCATAAAAGGTATTGAAAGGATTCAAACTTTCATTCACAAGGTAGCACAATGATGCATCATCTGTCTGCTCGGATGGAAAGATCCCATGGCGCTATTTTGAAGAAGAGCAGGGGAGTTATCCCTGGTGTCCTGGCCAATATTTAACCCTCAATCAACACCATAAAAATACATTATCTGCTCATTATCACATTGTTGTTTGTGGAAGTTTGCTGTGAGTATATCAGCAGTCTTACAACAGTGACTAACTTTGAAAAGCACATCATTGGCTGTAAAGTGCTTTGAGAAATTTAGCTGTCATGAAAGGGGCTATATAAATGCAAGTCTTTTTTTTTAATCATCACTGTTGTCTGCTGGTTCCCTGTTCCTCAATCATTTGCCTTCCAAATCCTCATCCTCACCCTCAGACCTCTAACTTCATTTCACCCTACCTCTGTAATATACTCCTGCCCTGCCACTCCTCTGAACCCTGTTTACCATGGATCAAGTCCTCCATCCCTCTGCTCCACTATCAGTAGCAGTTTTAGCAGGCACACTTTTACATTTTGCAACTCTGCCCTGAAAAGTTGCTGCGTTGCTTTCTCTCCCTCCCCATCTTCAGAAATCTCCTTCAAACCTTCCTGACTGTACGTTTGACCTTATTCCTGGCTCAGCTCCTGTTTCCTCTTTGCTGTGCACTGCTCTACATGTAAGCCATCTTACTTGTTTCAAAGTCAAGGAACTAAATGTGATAGAGTTCTGGGAATACAGATACATGAATTATAAAAGCAAGACAAATTGACAGGGTCATAAAGAGTGTAAGCAAAGCACTGAAGAACCATTTCTACAGGAATAGAACACAGAAGATGGGAGGCAATGTCAGACGTATATAGAGCATTGGTTAGAACACACTTTGAGTATTGTGTGAGGTTCTAATCTCTGTCCTGTAAAAAGTATATTGAAGCATTACAGAAATTGCAGAAAAGATTTACACAAAGAATGGTGAGAATGTGAAACTCATTGAAGCAAATAGTGTTGATGCTTTTAGAGGATGGCTTGGTATATCCATGAGGAAGAAGAAAATAGAAGGATATAGAGAACATTGTGGGAAGAGGCAATTAAGGAGGACTGTATGGGGTCTAACCACTGACACAGTCCAGTTGGGACAAATAGTGAATTCTGACCTATAGATTCTACATAATGCTATATAATTATTTAAATCCGGTTTATCCAATCTTTTCAGTTGGGGAAGGGCACATTTTGAATTTTGTCTCACTTGGTGGTGAGGCAGGGTGGTGCGATGTGCAAGTTTTGGGAAGAAACAGACTCAGGTTTCAGAGAAATGGAAATTTATTATGCTGTTACTCCAAACAGCACAAATCTACATCTCTATAAGCGAGCTGCAGATAAGAAGACTAACTTATCGCCTTACCTTCTCCACACCAAATTGAGCACTGATTCAGTGAGGCAACTGGCATATGCTTGATGTAGCATTGTGGAGTATTCCAGATCTGATGCCTGTCTCATCAAGAGTGATCCTGCTTTTGTGTCCCTGGACAAGAAAGCTGGATGACCTTCTTTCCTGAGGGACCACACTTCCATTCTTTCATCGCTCGCAGGCGCCAGTGTGTACATTTTCGGAAGAAAAGGGAACAGAATCAGACGGGTGGCATTCCATATCCTGTTATGAATCCAAGTTAAAATCTGCGCCTTCAGGAATGGGCTTCGGATGCGAAGACTAATTTACCATCTTACCTTCTTCACCCATTGAGCACTGATTCAGTGAGGCATCTGCCCTCATTTTTCCCATGCACAAGACATTTGAGGCCACCCAAGGTCTGGTCTGAACCCCCCCACTACCCCCATCCCCACCACCCCCATCCCTATCCCCCCCACCCCGTACCCAAACCCCCACCACCCCCATCCCCCCGCCACCCCTATCCCCCCCCCCCCCACCCCCACCCCGGTCATCTGGTGGCTTCGCACTCAATTTCAGCTGGGTGGAGGTATGGACCGCACTGGTCTGGACCTCCAACAACACCCCCCGCCGACCCCAGAAACCCCACCAATCCCCCCTCAACTGCCCTCCAACCCCCCTTCCAACCCTTTTGCTCGCCACCCTCCAATCCTAGTGTGCTGGGTTGAAGCAAATTGAGCAGTTATTGTAAAACTGTTGGCGATCACCCTCGTGTGTCATTCTCCTTCTCTGGTTGGGTTCAGCTGTTAGAAGAGGAGCAAATTATGAAAGTGTGAAGATTGATTTTTCAAACACAAGTCACTCCCTCCAGTGAGCAGTTCTTCATCTGAAAATTAATTTTATTTCCACAGTTGGATGCTGTGCAAATTGCCTCACTATTTTTCTCTTAAATTAATCTTTTCAGAGCTATGTTGGTAGATTTCCCAGCCAGAACGTTACCTCCTGTGGGTGGGCGGGCACACACCCGACCTGATAGGGCGTAAAATTGCGCGAGATGATGTCGGGCGAGCATCCTGATGTCATTGCGCACTCGCGCGATATTTCACTCGGTGGGCATATGCATAAGTCGGAAGCGTGCTCGCCAACAATTAAGAGGCCAATTAAGCCCATTAACGGCGCAATTATCTCCAATTTTTCATGGCCCGTCCAACCTTATGGCTGGCGGATGGGTGAATTGGCCAGGCGGCCTTTACATTTTTCATCAAATCTCATCCAAGAGCAGGATGAAATCTCCGATATGAAATAACTTAAAAATAAATATCTGTTGACAGCATTTTTATGAGGGGTATTTTCAGGGGCTTGATTGTGATGCATGGACGTTTTTTTGCAGCTTTTTAAACCTTTCTTTAATCACTTGAAGGTCTGCAGCTCCCTGAGGCTGCTCTCTGCCTTCAGGGAACTATCTTGCGGCGCTCACCTGCGCCTACGGTGACATCATCGTCCGCCCTCTTCCCGCCTCCCACCCTGGCAGCGCTGAACTTATCAGCGTGTGTTTCACGCTGGCTGGCTGTTAATCGGCCAGCCAGCATGAGATCACAGTCGGGGGCCGATCGCCGTCAGCAGTTCGTTTCTCAGCAGATCCCGCTCGCCGACCAGGAAATCCCGGCCATGGGAAACTATTCTGTCTCTCCCTCCCTTATGCAGGAGGGAAAAGTATCACACACACACACACACACACACAGACACGCAACTTATACCATTGTTTAATGGTTCAAGTTGCTGCTAGATGATCACTTTTCAACAGTTGAAAGTAATTATTGCAGCTAATTCAAAATTTTCCGTATGACTCGGAAGGCAGGTTTGTACATTTTGAATTATGAAGTTAAATGATCAGTCAATGTTATGCCTCCCTTCAGGCTTTGCACTGAGTGCAGTATAATTCAGATCTGGTGCAAAATCCACTCTGGAAAAGTGTTTAAGTGATTGTGAGCAACGCAGAAACATTATCAAAATAAACAGAGTATTTTCAATCACAAAGTTTGTGGACACTGAACCTGCAATTTTAAAATTAAGATTAAAGTTCATGGAGCAGTGTCTGTACTGACCTCTCTCCTGGCTGAGTTCAATAGTGAGATGTATAGTGAAGTGTTTTGTCACTTCTTAACAATTAAGACTACACACACAGTTATCTGCTTCTGAACCCCAACTTCCTGTGTGAAAAACAGCAGGTTTCTTTATTCCTTATTCTACACCAGGGGGCAATATATCCGGGACTTAGCACACCCTACTGACAGGTTTTTTTATATAGCACTTCTTTTTAACTAAAATGTCCTTTTACAAAAAAGCATAAACATTAAACACAAACATCACATCTCCTCCCCCTTTAGCCAGGAACAAATCGGGTAGATGTTTTGCAGATTCGCTGTGGTCTAGAGAGGAGTGCTGGCTTAGGTACCTCAGTTTGTTTGCTTAGAAATGGAAGGTTCTGCTGTTACCCTTGTTTCTGTTCAGGTTCAACAGTTGCAGCTACAGGTGCTACAGGTTTGTCAGTTGAATCAAGTTAGGTTTCACCAACTGGAGCAGGTGTTTCCTAGAAATATTCCACTGTGATTGGAGATCCCTCAAAATTTGGTTCCTTCGATTTGGCTTCTCTAATATGATCAGTGTTTCCCTTCCAGATTCCACAAGAAGATTCAACATCATAGGTCAGTGGTCCTCAATGCTTGATAGTTCTTCCCAGGAGCCACTTTAGGGTTCCGCAGTAATTTTGGACCCAAACAGACTGATTCCAATTAAACTTACGAGCTGGTTTACTTGTGTCATGTGACCTTTGCTGATCAAGTTGCCTTGAACCAATCTTTCCTTTCAAATCCGGATGCAGCAAATCCATTCTTGTATGCAGTCGAATTCCAAACATAAGCTCAGCAGGAGATACGCCTGTTGTTGAATGTGGAGTGTTATGATACATCATCAAAAAGTTCTTCAGCTTCAGCTTCCAATCTGTTTGCGTCCTCCCCTTCAATATGGCTGTTTTGAATGTCTGGACAAAGTGCTTCACTTCACCATTTGGGGATGGGTGGTAAGGCGACATGAGAATCTGCTTGATTCAATTCAGGAATGTTTGAAATTCACATGATGTGAACTGTGTGCCATTGTCAGACACATCTGCTCCGGCAATCCAAAAGTAATGAACGAATTCCGGAGAGCATCAGTGGTCTTTGCTGAAGTAGTCAACTTCATGGGAATAACATGAGGCTACTTTGTGCGGACATCCACCACAATCAGTCCACATGAAACCACTGCCATGGATGATCAGGCCAAGCCCACGGATGTAATGGGGCAGGTGCAGGAGAAGGCTTCATTTCTTGGCAAGCAAGGCAATCACTGACCATGCCTTCATGTCTTTATCCCGGTGAGGCCACCATACATGTAGATGAGCTAATCCTTTCATCTTGATGATTCCCATGTGACTGAGGTGAAGCTCTTCTAAAACTCGTGTTTGGAATTTTGGAGAAATAACAACTCTGATTCCCCATAACAAACAACCGTCTTGGTGAGTCAGCTCAAATCTATGCATATAGTAAGGTTTATGTTCAGTAGTCACTTCTTGAGGCGCACACCAATCCTTCTGTGTGTACAGGTAAACTTTGGAGAGTACAGCATCCCTCTGCATTTCAAGTCAAATTTGATCTGCTTTAACAGGTAATATGTCTACCTGGTCCATATTGAAAGCAGTGACTTCACTTCGGGTTGTGGAGCTGTGGTGTAACGGAAGTCTGGAAAATGCACCTGCATTTCCATGATTCTCAGTTGAGCAAAATGTAATTTTGTACTGGTAAGCAGATAAGATCAGTACCCACCTTTGTAGGCATGCAGCAGCAAGTGTCAGGATTTGTGACTTTGGGCTAAGCAACCAGGTCAAAGGCTTGTGGTCTGTAATTAATGTGAATTTATGCCCATACAAATATTGGTGGAACTTATTGACTTCAGAGATTAGTCCAAGAGCATCCTTCTCAATGTGGGCATAATTTTGTTCTGCCTTGGACAATGTGTTTGAGGCGTATGCCATGGGCCTTTCACTGCCTCAGGAAACATGTGGGAGATGACAGCTCCAACACCATTTCCAGATGCATCACAAACCAGGCTATTTTTTTTTTAATGAGTGTACAAACATAAAGCAACAGCAGCAAAGAAGGTCAAAAGGGGAAAAAATGGTAAAAAGGCAAATGAATGGTTCTTAATTTAAGTGCACATAGTATTCGGAACAAAATAAATGAATTAATGGCACAATTAGAGGTTAATGGGTATGATCTTTAGCCATTACAGAGACATGGTTACAAGGAGATCAAAGCTGGGAATGAAATATTCATGGGTATGTGACTTTTCGAAAGGACAGGAAGAAGGAAATGGTGGTGGAGTAGTTTTGTTAGTAAGAGATGGAAGAAGTATGATAGCAAGAAAGGATCTTTGATCGGAAGATGTAGAATCCATATGGGTGGAGGTAAGAAATAACAAGGTGAAGAAGACACTGGTGAGAGTGGTCTGTAGGCCCCCTAGCAGTAGCTACACTGGAGGACAGGGAATAAATCAGGAGATAATGAGGGCATGTAAAAAAGTTAGTACATTAATCATGGGTGACTTTAATCTTCATGTAGAATGGGAAAATCAAATTGGCAGAGCTAACCACAAGCAATAATTCATAGGGTATGTCTGGGACAGTTTCCTGGAACAATATATTGTGGATCTAACCAGGGATCAGGCTATTTTCAATCTGGTAATGTGTAATGAAGCAGGTTTAGTAAATGGTCTCAGAGTAAAAGATCCCCTAGGAAACAGTGACCATAACATGTTAGAATTTAGCATTCAGTTTGAGAGTGAGAAACTTGGGTCGGAAGCAACTGTGCTAAATTTAAATCAGAGTAATTACAAAGGAATGAGGGCAGAGTTGTCTGGAGTGGACTGGGAAAGGAGGTTAACAGAAAAGAAGGTTGGTGAGCAATGGCAGACATTTAAGAAAATAGTTCATGATTCACAACAAAGATGTGTCCCAGTGAGACAGAAGGATTAAAAAAAGGAGATAAAAAAGGAGAAAAAAGCAGCCAAGTCAATACTCTGTGGGGGTTTATCAGGGATGTGGGTAGGGGGTGTTTGGGGCGGGTAGGATCCCTCTACAGGGTGGCCTTTGGCAGCACACCCACACAGGCAGGCAGGGACAGCCTGTACCCGCACTGGGCACATGCCTCCAGGCAATTGAACTGCCCACCTAGAAACTTAATGAGTCTAATTGCCTGCCCACCAATCTTGGCCAAAATGCCTGGTGCAGGGAATGGGGTTAGTAAACCAGCAAGCTACCTGGCGCCAAGATTTTCGGGCCCATCCACCTCTATTTCTGATCTCAACATGGGTCAAAAATTCTGCCAAGGGTTTATACCAACTGCCAAGTTGGCACTATTATTATTGACACTCACAGTGTGAGATTACTTCAGGTAAGTAATATGTCATCACATTTGTGGCAATGGAAAATCATTTTATTGCACGTTAACATGAAAGCTCAGGGTCAGGTCCCGATCTGATTCTCAAATGCACTGAAGCAGGAGATAGCAAACTACTTCTTGTAGGTACTCTTACATTAATTAGGAGTTGCATCAGATAAAGCAAAACACAATCCTGGTACAAAGCAATGTTTTAACAGCTTTCAAGTGGCTAATTGTCAATCTAGCACTTTATAAATTTAGTATACATTGGTTTTCAGAATTATGAAAGAAGGCGCAAATCTCCCCAACTCTTAGCATTTAAAAAGGATCCACCCAAAAGTGGAGATTTGCACAGAAACATTTTCACACATTCTCCGATCTCCTTTGTCTCACATCACTATGCAATCTGCAGCAAGATGCAGCAAGCATCATAACTCAGGTCTGCCAGCTATGTATCCCAGAACAGGGACAAGAAGACTTGAAATATTTTTATAATATTTATTTACAGGATGTGAGAATCACTTGGATGATCAGCATTTGTTGCCCATCCCTAATTGCCCTTGAGAAGGTGGTGGTGAGCCACCTTCTTGAATCCTGGAGTCCATGTGGTGTAGGTATACTCAAAAGTGCTGTTAGGGAGAGAGTTCCAGGATTTTGACCTAGCAGCAGTGAAGGAATATAATATATTTCCAAGTGTGTGACTTCAAAGGAAACTTGCAGGTGGTGTTCCCATGTGTCTGCCACCCTTTCAGCTAGGTGGTCAAGAACACATGATTGGAAGATGCTGTTGAAGGAGGCTTGTCAGATGCTGCAGCGCATCTTATATATGGTACACACTGCTGCCACTATGTGCCAGTGGTGGAGGGAGTGAATGTTTAATGTGATGGATGGGGTGCCGATCAAATGGGTTGCTTTGCCCTGAATGTTGTTAAGCTTCTTGAATGTTGAAGGAGCTGCACTCATCCAAGCAAGTGAAGTGTACTTCATCACAGTCTGGAGTTGTGCCTTAAGATAGCTTTGGGGAGTCAGGAGGTGAGTTAATCGCTGCAAAATTCCCAGTCTCTGGCCTGTTCTTATAGCCATATTATTTACATAGTTGGTCCAGCTAAGAGTCTGGTCAATGGTAACCCCTACTATGTAGATATGGTGCCTTTCACAACCTTCTGATGTCCAAAGCACTTTATAGCCAACTAAGTCATTTTTTGAAGTGAATTCATTGTTGTAATTAAGGAAATACACCAGTCAATTTGCATGCAGCAAAGAGTAATGTGATAATGACCTCGTAATCTGTTTCAGTGATGTTGGTTGAGTAATAAATCTTATCGTCCAGGATTGGGTTCATAAAGAACAGGCGAGTGGGAGAACTTCTCTGCCATTGCTCAAAATGCTATGGATTTTTTAATGCCTACCTAAAAAGGCAGAGAGCATTTGATTTTACATCTCATCTGAAAGACAGCACTCCAAAAGTGCAGCATTCCCTCAGAACCTCATGTCTATGCTCAAGTGGGGCTTAAACCCCAACTTTCTGACTCAGAGACAATTGACCAATCAAGCGGACGCACTAAATCTTCACAAAACATATTTATTTCACTACACAGATGTCTTGCCAAAACAGAATGGCATTGAACAGAAACACCTTTTTGTAAAATTTACAAAGCAGGATCCAGATTTTAAAGATCAAGCTCCATGGAAAAAAGACGTAAGACAATGCAAATGATTTTAGACAGCATGAGGAAGCCCCTCTGATGGTAATAATGATAGGAGTAACCTGTCTCTGCCTAAAGGCCTGAAGAAAATATCTATCTTCAAATTCCCCAGACAGTTTTGGCTTTATGGATCTAGAAACAAACATATGAACATAGGAGCAGAGGTATGCTATTTGACCCCTCAAGCTTGCTCAGCCATTCAATAAGACCATGGCTGATCTGTTTTTGTTTTGAATTCCACAATCCCATCTACCCCCAATAACCTTTGATGCCTTTGCCTAACAAGAATTTATTTATCTCCAGCTTAAAAATCTTCAATGATCCCTCCACCACCTTCTGAGGCAGAGTTCCAAAGTTGCACGACCATCAGAGTGAAAAAATTTCTCCTCATCTCTATCCTAAAAGGGCAATCCCTAATTTTAAAACAGTGCTCCCTAGTCCTGGACTCTTTCATAAGAGAAAACATCCTTTCCATGTGCACCTTGTCAAGACTGTTCAGGATCTTATATACTTCAAACAAGTCACTCCTTACTCTTCTAAACTCCAGTGGAAACAAGCCGAGCATCTCCAACTTTTCCTCAGAAGGCAATGCGCTCATTCCAGGTATCAATTTAGTAAGCCTCCTCTCAACTGCCACCAATGTATTTATGTCCTTCCTTAAATAAGGAGACCAAAACTGCACACAGTATTCGAGATGCATTCTCACCAATGTCCTGTATAACTGAAGCACAACATTCCTACTTTTATGTTTAATTCCTCTTGTAATAAAGGATAGCATTCTACTAGTGTTCTTAAGTACCTGCTGTATCTGCATAATAACTTTTTGTTGCTCAAGCACTAGAACGCCAAGATCCCTCTGCACCTCTGAACTCAGCAGTCATACCCCATTAAAGTAATACTCTGCTTTTTTATTCTATCAAAGTAAACAACTTCAAATTTGCCCACATTATACTCCGCCAGATTTGTGCCCACTCACTCAACTTATCTATATCTGTCTGCAACCTAACCCAATCTTTGTTATTCTGCAGCCATGTCTCCATAATGGCTATCAGCTTATATTTATTTACTTCAATGGCACTATCATTTGATTTACATTGTTATGACTGCTACGCGCATTCAGATACAGAGTCTTTAGTTTTGCCTTATTGTTATCTTTGTAACTATTAGTCTTGACTGTTGGAGTATTCTTAGATGTTTTCTCTTTGTCCCTTCCTGCCATTCTCAGGCCTTTATTTCCCATATGACTATTTTGATCTCCTGCCTTGACTTTAACCCTTGATTTGCTACATTCACCCAAGCTTGACCCTTCACCACACTGCCCCCCTCCCTTGTTTAGTTCAAAATCTGTCTACTTCCCTAGTTATGCTGCTTGCTAGAACACTGGTCCCAGAATGGTTCACCTGTAGACCATCCCAAAGGTACAGCCCCTACTTTCCCCAGTACTAGTGCCAGTGCCTCACAAACCAGAACCCACTTCTCCCATTCCAGTCTTTGGGCCACGCATTCATTTCTCTAATCTTATTAGCCCTACATCAGTTTGCACGTGGCTCAGGTAATAATCCAGAAATTATTACCTTTGAGCTTCTGCTTCTTAATTTGGTACCTTGTTCCTCATACTAAACCCTCTGGGGAGCATGAAAGACCATATCGCGTGTTGGTTTATGCTATCCTGAAACTTTTCAAATGCTTCTGAGATGAGACAGCAAAGTGCAATTACCTGTTCTAAAACAATGACTGCAGTAGACATGAACTAATAGAATTTCTCTGGAATATACAGCCAACAGGGTACATGAAGGGATTGTTTACCAAGCAGAAGAATGATCAAGATAATACTCTACTGAAAAAGGCTGCTGAAGCTGTTTGCCCTCTTTGCTTCTCTCTCTCTTAGTATTGTGCCCGGATTTGCAAAGTAACCAGCCTGAGAAGAAAATCTACAGCAAACCAAGATCTTTTGGGAATAGAATGTGGAGATCTGTTGCTTACGACAACACCCAAGAAGACAACTGAACAAAATAGTCACAACACGAAATCTCCACATTGAGGCCAGCCAAAGCACAGCTAACCATATATTCCTTTGTTTTATGTTCTTCACAAACTGTAAAAAAAAACTTAATTGCATCCCCTTATTCCCCAGTTCCCCCAATCTCTCTTCATAGGACAGTCCCGCTATCCTAGGAACAAGCATGGTGCACTTTCGTTGCGCTCCCTATATGGCAATAATATCCTTCCTAAGGTAAGGGAATCAAAACTGCACACTGCTCCAGATGCTAACCAAGGTTCTATACAATTGAAGCAAGACTTTGCTACTCCTGTACTCAAATCCTCTTGCAATAAAGGCTAATATACCATTAGCCTTCCTAATTGCTTGCTGCACCTGCATGTTAACTTTCAGTGATTTATTGACAAGGACACCCAGGTCCTTTTGTACGTCTATACTTTCTAATCTCTTACCATTTAAGAAATACTCTGCACATCTGTTCCTCCCACCGAAGTGGATAACACAAGTTTTTCCACATTATATCCTATCTGCCATGCTCTTGCCCACTCACTAAATCTGTCCAAATCCTCTTGAAGCCACTTTGTATCTTCCTCACAACACACATTCCCACCCACCCAGCTTTATGTCATCTGTGAACTTCAGATGTTACATTTGGTCCCCGCATCCAAATCAGTGATATGTATTGTGAACAGCTGAGGCCCAAGTATTGATCCTTGCAGTACCCCACTAGTCACAGCCTGCCAACACCACAATAGCCTGTTAATTCCTACTGTTTTCTGCCTGTTAACCAATCCTTAATCCATGCCAGTATATCACCTCCTATCCCTTTAATTTTGTTAACTAATGTGGAGGATTTTACCAAAGCTAGTTTAAACCCTCCCCAAAAGCTTTCTGAAAATCCAAGTATACTACATCCAACGACTCCCCTTTATCAATTCTATTTTACGCAAGCTACATGCCTTTCTAATCTCCTGATTAGTACCATATGCCACACTACCACTAGTTGTTTGGTGGCCTAGAAACAATTCCTACTAATGTTTGCTGACCCTTGCTGTTTCCTAGCTCCACCCAGGCAGATTCCCCATTTTGTTTTTCCAATCTGAGATCCGCCCTTACTAATGTACTGATCCCATCCCTTATTATCAGCGCAACATTACCTCCTTTTCCTTTTTGCCTATCCTTCCTAAATGTCGAACATCCTTGAATATTCAGCACCCAGTCTTGGTCACCCTGTAACCACACTTCTGTAATGGCAATTAGATCATACCCATTTAACACTATTTGTGCATTAAATAATTTACCTTGTTGCGAATAGTGCGTGCATTCAGGTAGAGGCCTTAACTTCGTTTTTTTTTAATTAATCTGCATTCTAAGCCAAGTTGATGCTCACCTTTGTTTTGCCAGCCTTCTAATTTTGCTTGCTACATTTCTACCTCCTCTATTTTCTATTTTCTATTCCTATTTTCAACTTTCCTTCCAATTTGAGCTACACCTTAATTTCCCATCCACCTGACAAGTTAGTTTAAATCCTCCCCAACAGCACTAGCAAATCTCCCTGTGGGGATATTATTTAAGATGTTAAGATGTAACCTGTCAATCTTCTACAGGTCCCACCTGCCCTAGAACTAAGGAGGCAACACAACATCCTTGAGACATATTTACTGTCGCAGGAACACCTGTCTGATCCCCTGACTATCAGATCCCTTACCACTATTGATTTCCCACTCTTCTTCCTCCCCTCTTGTATGGCTGAGCTACCCATGGTGCCACGGACTTGGCTGTGGCTACACTTCCTTGAGGAACTATCGCGCTCACCGGTATCCAAAATGGAAAACCGATTAGCAAGTAAGATAGACTCAGGGGACTCCTGCACTACCTGCCTGGTTATCTTCGACTGCCTGGCAGTCACACATTCCTTTGCTGCCTGCACGCTCCCTACCTATAGTGTGACCACCTCCTTAAACATACTATCCACATTGTTCTCAGCCTTGTGGATGCACCACAATGACTTCAGCCACCACTCAATTTCTGAAACCTGGAGATCAAGCTTCTGCAGCCAATGACTCTCCCTGCAGATGTGTTTGTCTAGGGCACATGGTGCATTCATGACTTCCCACATACTGCAGAATGTACATTCCACTGGCCCAAGCTGACCTGCCATAACTCTAAAACTATTTATTACAATTAGAATAAGTAGAATAACTTAGCAGTTACTCACCAATCAATATCTACTCCTGTAACAAAGTAAGAGCCAGCTACTGAAGGCTTAAAACAGGCAGAAAAAGAAAGGAGCACCTCCCTCACTGAACCCCCTCACTCACTCACCGAACTCCCACTTTACAGTCTGTGCACTTGAAGCAGCACTCACTGCTGATGAAACAGAAATGAGGAAGCCTGTTTTTATACTAACTGAAAAGCAATTGATTCAAGCTTCTGAACTTGAGTAATTTTTAATTAATTGCTAAATTGAAGAGAAAAAAAACTAGAATTTAGATAGAAATTAAACCTTAAAACTCCCTCACTCACCAGATTCACCAGCTCTCAGTAAAGGCCAGTGACGTATAAATGGTGGTTACAATTTACCACGTTATTTTTTAATTCGGGTAATAGTTTCAATAAATTTACCTTGTTCTTTGCTTAACCTAAGAAAAATTGCCTGGCTAATTCTTTACAATCTGAAAGTGTAAATAGTATGACTTTTGCAGCAGTGGCAAAGCACATCCTCTCTAAATTCACAAAAGCAGCAGTGTTACAGTCAGAACTGGAATGGGAGAATAGAGGAGTCATTTCACTCCTCCTTCTGTGGTTGTAACACAATCTATATTTAAACATCAATTGATAACATTGTTTGCACTCAGAATCGCCCCAGGTTTGCACTAAGCGTGGTAGCAATAGCAGCTTTTCATGTCGTATTATCCCAAGCCTGCCGCATTAATTATGCTTTCCCAGGAAACATGCCATTTCTCATTCACCCGCCACGCCATCACCTTGCACTTCATCACACAGGGCACCACATTTAAAGTCCAGTCCCGCACACCACTCAGTGCCTCCAGCCTGTGACAGCTGCATGGAAGACATGGTCCCAAAAGGCAAAAAGAATGCAGCCCCAGGTTTAGCGACACAACCCTCGAGCACCGTTTGGACTCCGTGGAGGCTTGCCATGATGTCCTCTGACCCCACTCTGGCTGCAGGAGGGGCAGCGGCATCACCGATTCAGCATGGGAGGTGGTGGCAGCAGTGGTCAGGGCCAACGCCCTGCAAAAGAGGACAGCCACCCAGTGCCGCTCCAGGATGAGTAGTCTCATCCGTCCCACCAGGGTAAGTCACCCTTCTCATCACTCTCAGCTCACACTCACAAACCCATCATACGTCCACAGGGATCTCACACCTCAAGGGACAACACCACTAACTCTCACACACAGCCTCATATCTCTATTAGGCTCATATCCTCTCGAGCTTGCTTCCTCATCCCTTCCATGGCTCCGCTCACCACACAAACATTCCATGCAGTGTCATGCATCCTGCTCACACTCTCTCCTTCTGTTTCCATGCAAGAGAAGCCTGCTCACATCAGCACGGAGAGCTCCCAGACCAGGCAGATGAGGGGCCCACATTAGACTCCTCACTCACTTTGAGGAGCGTGCCATCGGGCTGACTGGTGAGGACGTGGACCCTGTCTGCAGCGACAGTGAGGTCGGTAGGGAACATCCACCTGAGGATGCTGCGCCACATCATCCCTCTCCCAACGCAGCTCTGAGTGCTCTCTCTCCTGCTTTTGACTCTGCTGCTATGCACTAAATATCTCTACTTCAGTTCACAGGGAGATTTGCCAAGTGACCTACAACCTCAGCCAGCCAGTCCCTCAGCTCCATCCACATCCTCACCTGCAGCCAAAAGGACACCTCCTCCATTATAGAGCTGGAAATAAGCAGCCTGGAAGGCCCATCACAGTGCTTACCCACACTCTCCACTAGTGCAGAGACACACACCTTGGTGGGACCTAGATCTAGAGCAGGGTCAGGTTCACAGTCTGGTAGTCACCGCATGGACACATGTCTGCAGCAGGAGAGGGCAGGTTCAGCTGAGCTCCCTGGCACTCGAAGAACAGCTGGGTAAGAGGCATCTGTGAGGTCTGAGTCAAAAGATGAGCCTCTGGATTCAGCTTCCAATTCATTGTGGAGAGTCAGCAGAAGGCGGGGGAACATCAGAGCTTTTGGAAGCCCTCAACAGAGTGGTTTGTAAGTCAGAGGAGTGCGTCAACCTGCTCTCTGATGAAGTGGTGCCCACATGTGCATGTATGGAGGTCTCCATGGGGAGGATGGCGGATGCTATGGAGACTCTGGGCCAGTGGAATGTGGAGATGCACACAAACCTGCACTTCATCGCGGGGGCCATTAGTGAGTTCCTGCAGTGGCAACACGAGTGGGAAATGGGACACCTCAAATTCCCTCCAGGCGCTCCTTCCCCTCAACAAGTCAAGCCAGGGCCCTCAGGCACCTGAAGGGAAGAGGAGCAGCAGCTGGACACCCCTGAGTCATCCAATCAGGATCTCAGAGGCTCCCTCTGAGTCCTTTTGCCTCATCCTCTGTTGCTGCAGTGGGAGCAGCCAGCCCACTAGTGATTCTTGAGGGAGAAGTGTGTGTCGCAGGGCCTTTCAGAACCTTGTGCAAGCACTCTCCCATGCATGCAGATCCATCCTGCATCGCACTCATCTCAATGTTCTGAGCATTTTCAATGCTGCCTGCTAGAGTTTGCTTTCTGTTGTCCATCAGAACTGACCTACATCTCTGCCCACGACGACTTTTGTTTCACTTTTATTTGGTTCGCATGGTTTGAATTCGGTTTTACTTTTGCTCCCCCATCCTTTACTCTCCCACAAGTTACCCATTTTCTTTCCCCCATCACAGTTGACGGACCCCACATCCCCCACCCCACCCCCGGCATCACCCTCCACCTCCCCGCCATGATCTGCCAGCCACAACCCTTTTCCTTCAGGGATGTCCAGGTGAATGTGCACGTTCCCTTCCTTCCCCCATCCACATTCACCACCCCAACCTCCTCCTTCCCACCCCCGGGGTCCATCCCTGCCTCACACGAACCACGCTTGCCATCCCTTCTACCGTTACCATCGAACCCTCATCCTCCCGCCATACCACCTCACTGTGCCCTCGGTCATTCTCACCAGTCCCTCATACCATGCCCATCCTCAGTTCATTTCCCAGGAGGCAGTCATGGACTCATTGGAACCCTCCATTCCACGTTTGCCTGGACGTAACACTTCTGGACACCCCTCCCCTCTGGAACCCCTTCCCCCAATCTGAACCCCTTCCGCCCCTGGAACTCTTCCCTGCAGAACCCCTCCCCGGCCCTCCTGAGGATGCTGCGCCACATCATCCCTCTCAACCCCCAGACTGCCCCCCCGTCATTTAGACCCTCCCTCTCCCTGACTCCTTCTGACACCCTTACTTCTTCTGTCACCCTAGTCTTTCCCTCTTCTTGACTCCCTCAGACACCCTTGCTTCTTCCTCCAGCTTTACTCCTTCCCCCTTCCCCAGTCCTTCCTCTACTCTTAATTCTTCCTCCACACTTACTCCCTCCCCTCTCTGCAGTCCTTCCTCCCCCTGGACTCCTTCCCCTCTCCGCACTCCCTCCCCCTCCAAACTCCTTCCCTTACACCTTCCACCCCCTTACACCTGACACCCCAGTTGCCTTCTTCTCCTTGTTACCACCTCCTCTCCCTGTACTCCCTTCCCCCAACCTCCCTCCCAACACCTTCACTCTCCCCTCCCAACCTTACACCCCCGACACCTTCACTCCCCCCTCCCAACCTCACCCCCCCAATCACCTTCATTCCCTCCCTCTAGACCTCACCCCCCTGACATTTCTTCCTCTCCCAGTCGGTCCTAAGCCTTCCTCTCCCAGCCCCTCAACCATCAACCGTTGTTAGCATCAACGGTGACTTTCCAACTTCCATGAACTGCTTCGCAGCAGAGCCATGTCCATGAGAACCCACCCAGCATGCCATGGATGCTCCTCCAGTGTGCCATTGCTGTCGGGATCCAGCATCTTCTGCTCCTTGGATGTCCACGATGTGAGCAAGGCCCTGGCAGTAAGTCCCGACTTCTGCATGTCACAGTTTTCAAGACATGGTCTGCACCACTAATGTGGGCAGACGATCAAGCACAGGGAGATGAGTCCGGCGTGCTGGCCTTATAATGATAGACTGACGTATTACAATGAGGTTCCCGATGTCCAATGGTGGGGGAAGCAGTCCGCCATCGACAGGCTGAGTGGATGATGCAAACTGGCTTCATGACACCATGAAACCAACTCTTGGCCTTCTCCCCCTATTGTCCGCTCATGCCGCCGAATACACCCGATGCCAGGGGGCAAGGAAAATTTAACCCTAATTCTGTTGAAAATATTTTGTAAAAATCCTGTTGGCATCAGGCAGAAAATGGAATATTGATCAATAGATTCTCAGTGTGCTTTAGGGTTTTCTGATTATAGCACGTGAACAACTGCTAAACCATTAGGAAAGTCTGCACCAAGCTGAACTTGCTTCAGTAAGGCTAGAATATTTAAAACCACAACAAACTGGTGTCAGGTCACAACCCAGATGGGAAAAATGTTATTCTATCTAATATTTCAGTGGAATCTTGCCAGAGATGAGTACAATGTCTCATTTATTAGCAGGCAACTTAAAAAAAAATCCTAATTTAAATTCCCGTTGTGGTCTGCTGTTGTCATGCAACATAGACTTTGGCTGGGAGGATGATCTGGATGACTAAGCATATCTCCACTGTTTTTTGCTCATATTGCAACATAATTAGAAAATATGGGCGCCGAAATGTCACTTTAAGCTTAATCAATTTTCCCTTCTTCATGTCAGTTCAGTACCTCAGCTTCAGCTGTTGTGAAACCTGGTAACTCTGGAGGTGTGAGAAACCTGGTATTATCACCCAGCAGTTGGTAAAGCTGAGTTATTTTAAAATCCCAGAGGGAAACTTTAAACAACTGTCATAACCTATATTTAAGTGGCATGTTTGAGATGCAGCTCTAAATTCAGGAATCAGACCATCAATTCTCAAGAGGTTTTATATCAAAATACATGAGACATTTATTGATTTACACAAGTTAAATATACACACCTGGCTACAAATCACTACTATGGTAACTTTTAACAAATTCCCAAATTAATCTCCATTAAGGCAACAGCACCCATAGACTTAACCAGACACAAGGCAAAGCATTTTCACTTTACAAATTCAAAATGTGGCTCTTTTCAATTTAGTTCCTGTGCAGACAGTTGTAGGCTTACAGCTACTTTGATCTTACATTGCCTCTGCACTGCATACATGAAAACTGCTATCGGTTATATCCAGCAAATCTCATTGAATGTAAGTTTTCATTGTATCATCATCCTCTTTGAATTCCTCCTCTTCTAACAATAAAACCCCTTTCATAGTACCAATTTTATTAGTAATATAAACATATTGCTTGATCTCTGCTAGCTAGGTGCCAGATTTCATCCCACTTCTTGAATGCTTTACTCAAAAAATGCAAATACACCTCTGCTTCTCTGTTTACATCTCAAAACTAATACACAACAAAGCACCCAGGCTAGCTGGTTTTAACCCAATTAAGCTACACCCACAGACTAAACCTCTATTTTAAAAGAAAAATATTTTCCAATAATATTATATAATGATTAGCTTCATGACACCTGGCATGCACATTTACCTGTCAGTGAAGCAGGATGACTGCCTTAGCATGCAGTAAGACAGCAGGACAGAGTTTTGAGATCTGCAACAAGGACACTGGCAGCAAAGCTCCAATGTAGGGACAACACAGCCAGTAGGGAAAAGCTCAATACTATGCATGCTTGATATATATTCTGCTCATTCCTCGTGAGTGCTACCTGTAAAGATCAAAATGGTGACATGTGCATCAGTCAGTAAGGCCAGCACTTTTATTCCCTTTCTTATTGAATACCATGACATATTGCACTGAAATTGGAGCTGTCTTTGATGGCTGCCATGTGTTCAGCTAAAACCCTTGAAAGATATAAAGTAAAATAAGTAATATCATAAACTGTGATGTTTGTTAGTTCAGTTGGCTAGATGGTTAGATTGACAGACCATCTGGTGTAGGTTAGAAAAAACCATTACCATCTGTTCCTGCAGTTTCTTTGTTGATATTTCCAATGGGCTATTATTACAGCTGAGATCATTTTGAATGCTTGGATGAATTACAAAAGCTACAAAAGCATGTCTTAGCGAGGAGCAAAATTCACATTTTGATGGACAGTTTAAGAAGGCTATTAAAGGATTAGCTATCTTTTATTTGGTTATTTAATGGAGGTTTGTTTTTATAACAGGTTGAACACTTAAGGGATTTAAAATCTTTGAATGGGTTTAATGAATGAGAGGGTTTTTTCAGTATCAAGTGTGTATGAGTGAGACCTCTGTAAGATTGTTAGAAGCTTTTTTCATCTCTGCATGGCTCCTGAGGTCTGCCCATAATGATTATTGGTTGAGGGACTAGGAGGTGGCATGTGGGTATGATGTAGCATGGAGCAGGTATGAAGAATAGTTGGGGTAGGTATTGGCATGGAGTAGGTGGGAGGTGAGGGGATGGGAGGGATGAGGGATAAAGGACCTAACAGTTTCTAAATGAACTGAGATGAAGACCCAGAGAACTGGGGTGGGCCTTCTAACCAGTCCACAGTGGCACTTGCCTGCCTCTTGACTACCTACGAACTGCTTCTGTGGTCGTCAGGCCTAACTTTATCCCACCCATGCATCCTGGAGTGAGAATTAGGTATAAGGTGGCCCATTAAACCTTGGCAAGTCTGCCAAATCAGAAAATTTCCCAACTCAAACCACCCGCCTCTAGTGAATATCCAGCCCTTATTATCCAGGCAGAATGTGGCTTCCATATTCTTCTCACAAAATGCACCACCTCATACTTGTCTATATTAAAAACAGTTAGCCAATTGCATGCTCATTTTCCAAGCTTATTCATGCATTATTTTGCATTCTTCCTCTGCATTAACCATGTCCCAATATGGTGTTGTCCTAAAAACTTTGCAATTGTACTTCCAACACCCAAAATGTAAATTGTGAACAGCAATTGTTTCAGCACTGAAACTTGTGTATCATCACCTTCCACCTTTTGTCAGTCTAAGTGGCTACACTCAACCCCTACTCTCTGTTTTCTATTTTGTAGCCAGCTTGCTATCCATCCTTCTTCTTGTACCTTGATGCCACATGATCTGAGTCATGAGTATATAATGTGGTACTTATCAACGGCCTTTTGAAAGTCCGAATCTTTTACATACTGCATTCCCCTCATTTGTCTCTTTCTACTACTTCAAAGAATTCAATCAGGTTGGTCATGCACGAGTTCCCTTTTGAAATTTGCGTTGACTAATTTTTAGTATATTTTGGTGCAAAATAGTTTTGCTTAGCACCAACCCTGCGGTTAGAGTGTAAATTTAGCCTTAAACTGGAACCAAAACGTAACCTGATTCCAGAACAAAGCAAGATGAGACCTCCTGGTAGAGATAGTCTCATTCCATTTAGCTTCAGAGTTAGTTTGGGCTTTTACATGTGATTTAATCGCCACAATTGCAGCATTTTACAAAATGAAACACTATGCATTAATAATAAGCTTAATAGTGTGCCTGTGATCTTGAATTTTGAGCAGCAATCTTTTTGGTGCTGCATGCATCAGATTCAAAGCTCAAACAGCACAGAGAGTATGTACATTGTTATATTTGGTTTTCCACATTGAATTCATAGAGGCCTGATCCCCAATCCAACTCAAACATGTGGTGACAGATGCAGCAATCCCAAAGGCCATTTTCCCAGAATCATGCAACTGGTCCCCTTGTTCTAACTTATCATTTTAACCTTGCCTGTCCTTAACTGGATATTTATCCATTTTTTTAAAATTAGTTCATTGGCACACCATTTACTATTGCTGGAAATGTAATACACTGACCTCAAAATAGAAGTTAGTATTTATTTTAATTGTATTTGTGTCTGATTTATTTGCAGCAATTCCTATTTTGTAAGTTATTTTCTTCCCTCTTTCTGAAGGCAAACAAGATTTTTCTAATGCTAATCCTGGACCAACAACTGGAGGTGTATTAAAGGGTACAAGATTGACCACTTCCCTGTTTTCCCACTTTCTGAAGGGGAGCTTCTTATTTCCATTCGAGAATATAGAAAGTGGTTTCTTTCCTTTCTGCCGAGTGTTGGCACAGTCTTTAAGCTGTGGGTATAATATCAGCAAGCAATAGTCTGTTTTTGATTGACCACTGGGTTATTACCTCCATAGATACCAATAATTTTTAAAGAGATTCAATCTTGCAGTTATTAGCTGAAAGAGTGCCACAATAAGATTTAATGTTTTAAAATTTTTCCTGTAACAAATGACTAAAAAGACACTACTAATTAAACACCATTTCCTTTTTATAGGCAAATTTTTCTATAAATTACAGAAATGAATGTTATCCTTTTATGCTTTTCACACACCACACTCTCCATGGAATTACAATCCTTATAGGAAACAGTCCAACATTGCCCCCAGCTTCCCAGAGGTTTCAGAATTCCGTTTTGCCAAGTTGTAACTTTAAATGACTGTCTTCAGATAATTTCCTCAATTTTTGGAGAGCTCCTTTAATTCACCAACAGCAGTAAAGCCTGTTCTGATTATTCTTCTTCCCCCTTGATATGCTGGGGTGAATTTCCCAGAATTCATAGATGGCTGCATGATGCGTCTCTTTGACTAAATGTTGGCTGCCTCCTGAATCTGGCTGTGCTATCTCAGAAAGCCAAGCAGCCTCTTCTTTCAGCTGACCATACAGAACTCCTGCCTGTCTATGATATTCATTAATTTGTAGGGAAGCCTGTAATCTGATCTCAAAAATGGCTTCCTCTTCCTTCTTCCCCCATTGAAATGTGAAACACATTAGCCTTACAAACAGGTTAAAATGCTTGTTAGCTATTCTTGACCCTAAATCCCTTTCGCCTTAGAAGTAAATGGACAGTTTACAGTTCAACTGTTTACAACCCAATACCTACACCACCTTTCTGCGGCCTTGGGAGACTCAGAGGTCACTCACTGTAAACTTAGAGACTGCTGCCATTGTCTCCAAGCATAAATACCTTGCAGCTTCTTCTCATTAAAACAATCTAAGCCTTCCTTTGATATCTAACAGTCAAACCATCCAGTGTCAGGCAGACTTCAAAGCTGGTCATATGACCCCCTTCATTTACTGTAAATTTAAATCTACTGTCCCAAAATATAATAATCTTATAAACCTCATAATAGTAACAAACAATATAATTCATTTTATGAAATTATAGTGCAGTGATTAATGTACTGTTGACCAGCCTGCTAGCTAGTTTTCATGTTTCTTGTAACTAATGTTTTAAACTGCACAATATGATGACAGAGAGTGATTTAATAATTATTTATTCTAGATCTGGGAATTGACTGCTATTTGTTGATGAATTCTGAAAAAAACGTACTCCAAATTGATGAATAAAAACTTGCCAACAAAAACTGACTGCTTCTGGTTACATAGCATTGACCAATTATGGAAATTAGTTGTTAAATTGTCAGATTTCAGACATGGCAGAGGCTAGTCACAAAGCGTTCTGGATTCATGTAGACACCAGATGTCAGGAAACTCCAGATCTTGTTGATATTCCAACATTTGTCAACAAACCTTTTGACGCCATGATTTGACAAAACACGAAGTGCATATATATAGGCTAGAACATCCATCACCCTGATTTATGACTAGGTTCATCTGGTCGACAAAGCAACCAGTTTTATCGCCTCAGTGTAAATAGGGCCACTGGAACTTATTGCCCGCTTAAGTCAGTTTGCTGGTAGCAAGGAGCATTATTTTCTGACATGTGGTGGCTATTCGGGAAAATCATATTAGTTCTTTGGTGCATGACAAAATAAACAAAAATATCAACTATTAAATTAAACCACTGGGGACTCGGTATTGAACAGCCTACACTGTGCAGTTAAGAGCTGCTTCCCTTGACACAGCAATGAACAAATTCATTGTTCCCAGTGTAGAAGCACGTCCTATGGACCAGATGTGTCTCATTCCAAAACATTTGCCAAGCACTGGGTCAAAGCATGCAGTGAATTTAACCACATGACTGCCAGAGCTTAAACTTTGTCTCATTTCTTATTTTTGGTTTAAAATCTCACTCGCAAAGGGTATCACAATGGTGAATCCCATTGGGGCACTAATGCACTGTGTCACAAGTTGGTCCCCTGTTGCTTCTTTTATACTTATGCTACCCTAGTGTAGTTTCCAAGAAACTGACCAGCAAACTACACCATTAAATCATCGGGCAGAATTTTTATGTCAGCAGGCAGGTGCCATCACCGTGCCTGGGATCAGCCGGGGAACAGACTGGCGACTGTGATTGGCCCCCAACCGCAATCTCACACTGGCTAGCCAATTAATGGCCAGCCAGCATGAAGCGCGTGCTGAGAAGCTCAGCTCTGCCAGGGTGAAAGTGAGGTACAGAGGTGGAGAGATACAGGGATTGAATTCCAGAGCTTAGGGCCTAGGCAGGTGAAGGTGCAGCTATCAGTGATGGAGCAATTAAAGTCTGGGATGCTTAGGAGGCCAGAATTAGAGGAGTGCAGATACCTCGGAAGGGCTGGAGGAGATTACGGAATAGGGATGAGCCATGCCATTCTCTCACTTGCAGCACGTTATCTTCCAAAAGAACTAAAAGCAGACAATGTGCTCGCAACGATGTACTAAACTGGCATAATTGAGTCCTTGGTCTTAAGATCTCTTTTTAGAGTCTTGGTGTATCTACCTGAATCAGGATATAGATGATAGCACATGGGGGGAATTGAAGTACTGGATGAGATAACTTATTAAATTTAGCAGAAAAAATCTTTCATTAACTGTATGTTCTTGACACTCATTTTTTTTTTCTATTTTAATATGTGTCCAGTCTAATCTATGAGTGGAGCATCAAAATGTCAGCAAAGAAAGGCAGCTTCATCTCTGCATCATCAGCAACACCTTAGTGTAATGTTCAGGTGAACATAACCCACTAGTACTTAGTTTAAAATTATTTTCCAGCTAAATGGTTTACTGTACTTTTGATCCATATTTAAATCTGTGGTCAATCCACAACGAGTCAGGAAATGACTTCTTCAATCTTCCTGTACCCTGAGGAACTACTTCCTCATGGGAACAGAAATGTAATTCTGCCATGCTGATGACAAAAATAGCACATTCTCTGCCACAATGCATAAAAATGGACAATGTGTTGGCACCATGCACAAATAAAAGTAATTGAACCCTTGGTGTTTACGTTTCTTTTCAGGAACTTGGTGTAAATTGTTGAATCAGGTACAATGTAATCATATTATAATAACATTCCATTTACAATCAAAAACTTTAAAAGTTCCTGTGTAATTTCAAACAGTCAGATGGTGTGTGATACAGTAAAATTTTCTAATATAGCACATTGGCCAGCAAATAACGTATTTAAAAAAGGCTGCACAATGATGAAAGGGAGCACAAGAGCTATGTTTTTTCATTTCTATATTTTGGTAAATCATGCCAAATTATGTAATTAAATCCAGGTAAAAGACAAATAAACTTACATGAATAATTGTTGACCTTCCATATCAGTGAATATGCAACATTCCTAGGTCTGAAGAGCAAGTATTAAAATCAGATGGAAAAGATTTGCAAAGCCTAATCAGGTAATGAGTGCCTTTTTTTAAATAAATAATTAGAATAGGAATGATTCATAACTCCACGCCAGATATTGGAGACTTCTACTTATTCCGATCACAATATATCCAATCCTCACTAAAATGGAAATTTCCCGAAGCAAATAAGAATACTGGTCCAAATTGGTCTTGTATACCTTAAAATGAAACACCAGTAAAAACTGGCAAATAAGAATACTGGTCCAAACTGTTTCTTCCTTCTGGGTTGGTGTCATTTAAGAGAAGTAAGGGCCCAGCAAGTACTCCAGATATGTATTAACTAAATACAGTTGCTAAAAAGAACACTACATCCATTGATATTGGATGATCTCACCATTCTCAAACAGTACGGGTGGTATCTAATGGAGGTAAGGAGGGGTGGGGCTTCACCCACCGGCTGGAGAACCAGCCAGAGCCCCAGATCGCCTCCTTTCGGTATGGCCCGCTGAATTAAGTGCCAATCAGGCATATAACTGGGCAACAGCAGACCTTCCCTGGGATCAAGGACCCTTGGGGCAGAAATCCTATCCCCGCCCCCATCCACTCCAAGAGCTGCTGGCCAATCAGAGTCCAGCAGATGTCATTGCAGGCAGCGCAACTGGGCAAGTGGTGGCTGCTACTGGCATTGCAGCCACCTGGGGCCCAGGACCCCTGAGGCACCTAGGCCACTGATGAATGATAGCAGGTTAGAGGTGCGGGGTGGAGGTTGTGGTTGGGTGAGAGAGGTTAGCAGCAGGGGCATTAGTTGCCCATTTAATGGCAGTTATTGGCAGTGGACGGGAAAGCCACCCATCAGTCTTTCCACCCTAGAAGCAATTGGGGAAGAAGCAGGAAGGCAGCAGAGTTCCCACCCGGTACCTTCCCGCCCAATTAAATGCCCCCCCACCATGAAACACACCTCGGGGAGGGGCATTAAATTCCCTCTTCAATTTCCTTGAGCTAAATATAAGGAAGATATGGGTTTGTGCCCCAGCACAAACTCTAGCCCCTACCCATCAACTCCATCCCTCTCCCTGGCAGTTTTCTGAGGCTGAACCTGGTTGTTTGTAAATTTGGTGTTGAGCAATGAAATGAGCCACAGGTTCACACCATCGCTAATAGCACTTATTTCCACTTCCATAACATCACCCAACTCTGTCCCTGCTTCAGCTTATCTACTGCTGAAACCTTTTGTTATCTCTAGGCTTTACTATTCCAACACATTCCTGGCAGACTTCTCATCTTCCATTCTCCATAAATTTAAGCTCATCCAAAATTTCTGCTGCCCCCATCCTAATATTTCTGTGATCGATGACTTCCATTGGTTTCTGGTTAAGCAAAGCCTCAATTTGAAAATGCTCATCCTTCCTTTCAAGTTCCTCCATGGCCTTGCCCCCTCCTTTATGTAACTTCCTCCAACCCTACAACCCTCTGACATATCTGCACTCCATCGATTCTGATCTCTTGCATGACTTTGGTTTTAATTGCTCCATTATGCATGGCCATGCCTTCAGCTGTTGAGGCCTTAAGCTCTGGAATTTCCACCCCAAACTTCACTGCCTCTTTATTTCTCCATCCTCCTTTAAATAGTGAAAGACTAGAAAATGTTGCCATTTGGAAGGGTTTGGGTGTCCTAGTACACTAATCAGAAAGTTAACATACATGTCCAGCAAGCAATTAGGAAAATAAATAGTATGTGAACCCTTTTGCAAGGGGATTGGAGGTTCAGTGTAAGGAAGTCTTGGTGCAATTCTATATAGGGCTTTGATGAGACCATACCTGGAGTACTGAATACAGTTTTGATTTTCTTACCCAGGAAAGGATGTACTTGCCTTAGTGGGAGTGCAAGGATGGTTCACTTGATTGAACCCTAGAATGAGAGAATTGTCCTATGAGAAGAAATATAGACAGGGCCTATATTCTCTGGGGGTTTAGAAGAATGAGATACAATCTCATTGAAATATCTAAGATTCTTACCTTGATATAGGAGATACGAGAGGCTGTAGCCACTGCCAGGAGACTCTAGAACTAGAACTCACAATCTCAGCGTACGAGATCAGCCATTTAAGACTGAGATTAGGAGAAATTTGTGACCAAAAGCTTAGTCAAAGGTTTTAAGAAGTGTTTTAAAGGGGGAAGTTTTAAAGAAGGAAAGCGAGGTAGAGAGACAAGAGAGATTTAAAGAGGGAATTCCAGGGCTTCGGGCCCAGTCAGTTGAAGGCACAGCCACCAATGGTGGGGTGCTTAAAATCAGGGATACTCAAGAGGCAGGAATTAATAGAGCGTGGGTATCTTGGAGGAATGTGAGGCTGGAGGAGATTACAGAGATAGGGAGGGATGAACCATGGATGGATTTGAAGTTAAAGATGAGAATTTTAAAATTGATGCATTATTTAACTGGGAACAGCGTAGATCAACAAGCACAGGGCAAAATTACATCTGGTGAGAGTTAGGAATACAGAAAACTTTTTGAACTACCTCAAGTTTATGGAGGGTAGAACGTGGGATGCCGACCAGGGGAGCATTGGAGTAGTCAAGGCTTGAGACAACAAAGGTGCAAATGAGGGTTTCAACAATTGATACGTTGGAAATAGGCAGCCTTAGTCACAGCATGGATATGTGATTGAAAGCTCATCTCAGGGTCAGATATGACACTTAGATTGTGAACAGTCTAGTTCAGCCTCAGGTAGTTGCCAGACAGAGGGAATGGACTCAGTGGTGAAGGAACAATGTTTGTGGTGGGCATCAAGCTCAATGGGCTGGAGGTAACTCTCCCCTGCTAGTGTGTTTGAAGCCGGGGGTGGGGGGGGGAGTAGGGGCTTGTTAAATCCAGCAGCTGGCCTGCCTGCCACCTACCCACCCACCCCTGCCCTCTCTGCAATGATACCAGTGGTGAGAATGGCATCGGGTGGTCCACCTGCCAGTGGGCCAATTAAAGCCCTTAAATGAGCAATTAATGTCCACTTAAAGGCTTCATCCAGCTGCTGGGAGAGATCTACACCAAGCTGTCAGCCTGGCAGGTTTCCTACACAAGCTGGAGGTTGTTGTGACGTGATTTGTATATACCTTTAAGGGAGGGGGGGGCGTACCTTTAACTGTTGTCAATCATTATCAGCTCGAGACAGGATATGATGGAATAGTCCCATGACTTGAAATCCGTCTGCAAGCAACAGGGTAAGAGATTAGTTGTACTATATTTAGCCTTCTAGTATAAGGCTATATACTATCTGTATGTAGCCTTATCTTCACACAAAGAAGCCACATGATTGTTTCATCAATCCTTGCATATGATTGGTATGTTTACGTCAAACAGAAGCAGAACATCACAGTGAGGGGCAGAGGGGTCACTTCTTAACTAGGCCCTGGGCCCATAAGAAGGGCCCCCAGGTCTCAACGTCTGTGTGCAGTACTGACAGTGGCCACTGCAGCTACTGACAGCTATCTAAGGCTGGGTTTCCTGCTCGTGAGGTGTGGAAATCCTGCCTCCAGCCCATTAACGGACAGTTGACTGTTAAATGATCACTTGGCTTCATATAATTCAGCTCAATGATTTCCATCTTTTCAACATTTAATTGGAGGAAATTTCTGCTCATCCAGCACTGGATAAGCAATCAGATAAATTAGAGACAATGGAGGGGTCAAGAAAGATGATGACGAGCTAGAACTGGGTGTTGTCAGCATATATGCGGAAACTGACTTTGCGTTTTTGGATGATGTTGCTGAGGGGCACCATATAGTTGAAAAATATGAGGGGTCTGAGGATAAATCTTGGGGACACCAAAAATAACAATGGTGTCAGAGGAGAAGCCATGGATGACGACTGTAAGACTAAGATTAGATAGATAGAAATTACCAGACGAGTGTAGTCCCAACTAGCTGGATGACAGTAGACAGGTATTGGAGGAGGATGGTGTGATCAACTGTGTCAAAGGCTACAGACAGATCAAAAAAGATGAGGATGGATAGTTTACCTTTGTCACTGCGACATAGGATGTCATCTGTGACATTGATAAGAGCTGTTTTGGCACTATGGCAGAGGCAGAAACCAGATTAGAGAAAGAATCAAACAAGGTACTCTGGGAAAGATGGGCATGATGTGCACCCCAGGGGGCTGTGAATGCTCAGTCATCGACTAACATTCAAGACTGAGATGAATAGATCTTTAGACACTACAGGGATCAAGTTAAATGGGAATAAGTCAGGAAAGTGCAATTTATGTAAGTAATGATCTTATCGAATGATGGAGCAGGCTTGAAGTGTCATATGGAATACTCCTGCTCCTACTTTTTATGTTCTTAGAAACACAAGTCAAAGCAATTCACTGCTTTAATGAATTATTCATGTTCAGCTATATTGAATCATATTCCACAGGAATAGCAATGAGTTACAAAATAACTGTTTAACATTTGAAGTTTCAAACACAGGGAAAGTCAGGTGAAACTGCAGTTTATCATGAAAGGTCTGTTTTTGTTGTATAGAAGCTTGCGTTTTTTTTTACGAGGCTTATGGAACTGAACAAGTCACGATAAAGTGGCACAATTCCAACTTGAGCTAGCAAGACAACATCTAGTGAATACAAGAGTACTATAAGATACTTCTCAGGGAACAAATAATTAATGTTTATGCTGTGTAATGGAATCCTGAACTAGTGTTTCACTTTGTATAACGTGTTTAACAATGAAAATGAAAAAAATCAATTTAAAACTGAGCCCTACCTAAGTCCTGAGGTAATGGATACACATTTTCCCTACCTTTATTCTGTCAACTGTCCTAAAGCACCTACAAATGCAAGTAATAATTGATGTGTCATGTATAATATTGCATATACAATTTGTTCATTATTCTAACGTTTATTTTATTTAAGAACAATTGTTTTATTTATGAACCAGGTTTGTATAAAGTTAGATTCCACTGCTGCAGAATATTACAGAACCTGAAAGTTTCTTCCCATCAAGAACATGAGGCATGGAGAGACAAAAATGGGCCTTCAAAAACTCAATGTTACGAGTCAGATTACTTTGTTAGCCTTTGGTGTATTTTTAGAAAGAGGATCATGTTGTGCGGTATTAAAATGTACCATTTTAAAAATAAAGTTGAGTCCACCTTTAAAGGCTTTAGTGGTATAAAGCCATTTGGATCTACTCTAAAGCTTTGCAATAGGAAGGAAATGTGTCAACCAGGGTTCACGCGGTCACTTTGGAATTCCTAAGAGGTGAACAGGATTTGAACACATTATTTATAAGATTGACATCCTCATGTTGACTGCAAGTCCATGAGAAAAAAAAATCTAACAATCTGCCAAAAAGGAAAAGAGAACCTGGAACAGCTATGACTTGAAATCCTGCTGTGCAATGCTAGCCATGGATACATTATTATGACATTACCTTACCTCTTATTCCAAAAGGCATGTAGGTTATTTATAATAGGAATGTGTTAATGCACTTGTTACTATTTTCACACAGTGAAATTTAAATACAATCTGCTTCATCCTCTACAAAAAAGATCTGAATCATAAAACACATTTTTAGGTCATGCATTATGCAGCTTCAATCTCTTCAGGCCAAAAGTGTTTTAGATCCTTTCTAATAGGGCAGCATAAACTTAATGATACAATTTTAAATGAGTTGCAAGAACAGAGACCTCAGGGTTCACATTAACAAATCTTTGCAAGTATCAGGACAAGTTGAGAAGGCTGTTATTAAAGTATTGGGGATCTTTGGCTTTATAAATAGAGGCAGAGCATAAAAGCAAAAAAAATTGCTAAATTGTTATAAATCACTGGGTAGGCCATAGCTGGAGTTCAGTGTGCAATTCTGGTCATTAAACTTTAGGAAGGATGTCAGGGGTTGGAATTTTATGTTTCCCCCACCCCCCGCCACCCCTGGGAGCAGGCTGGCAGACAGGGTCGGTAGGGGGGGTGTCAAATCAGGTGGCATGGTGAGGGTGAGGGTGGGGGGGCGGTGGCTGTTTACCAGCCTCTACTGGGATTTTAAGGGGGCGGAGGGAGTAGCAAAAAGCTTGCCTGCCTTAGAGCCAATTGAGGCCCTTAAATTCGATTCATTAATGGCAACTAAGGGGCTGCTGTTGGTATTTTACCAGTGGTAGGGGTGGGGGAGGGTGGGCCATGCTACCTGGCAATGCTGCCAGGTAAATTCTGGTGGTCAGGTTGTGGATCTGCAGTGCTGAGGTTCCTCCTGCTCGGGTTTGTGATTTACAGAGGGCCCCTCTCACCAGTGGCAAGGGTCCTCCCCTGCTTGACCTGAACCCTGGTCTCCCAATCGGCACTCCCATCCTTAGCTGGGGCCTGCCTGATTGGCTCTGGAAAAGTCGCCCTGCTTACTTGGTTATCCAGCCTCCGTTGATGGTTGCTTGTTGGGACTGGCTGCATTCCCAGCGGCAGCCACCACTCCCGTAGGCGCTGCTGGGACTGGAGAGCTGCCAAGCATCTGACCGGCTGGTGTCTCTTGAGGTGGGACATCCTCCCACATGGAGGCGGAAGCCATGACCTCATGCAATGAACTGCTTGATTATTATGGCTTCCTGTGTGAGTGGAAGCTCGCTCACCTGTGACTTTCCACACTGTGGATGGGGCCACTGCCTCAAAAAATTCTGACCAAAGTCTTTGACAGAGTGCAGAGGAGGTTTACTAGAATGGTAGCCAGATGAGTGACTTCAATTCAATTATGTGGAGAGGCTTAGAGTTGTTATTTTCCTTAGAGTAGAGAAGCTTAGGGCTGATTTAATAGAGGTGTTCAAAATTAACAAGGGTTTTGATTCGCTAAGTAGCGAAAGCTGTTTCCACGCAGGGATGGAGGGGTAATTTACACATTTAAGATACTTGGCAAAAAGTCCAGGGAAAAATTAGGAGAATTTTTTTTTTTCACGCAGCAAGTTGTTATGATGTAGAATGCACTGCCTGAAAGACTGAGGGAAACAGATTCAACAGCAACTTTCCAAATGAAATTCTCTACATATTTGTGTACATAATATACAAAAATGAAATTTGCAGAGCCATTTGGAGAGAGCAGGGGAGTGGAATTAATTGGACGGCTCTTTCAAACAGATAGAACAGGCATGAAGGGCGGAATTATCTCGCACCTGGGGTGACAAGCACTGGAGAAGAAGCCTGACGTGTCACCATTGCCGGTGAAGTTTTCCAGAGTTGGCTGGGCTGCCAGGTAGGGACCATGATTGTTGATGACAGGGAGGCAATTCAGCCTGTTAAGAAGCCAATTAACAGAGGTTTCGGAGGTTCTCGGAGTTTCCCAGGGATGCACACAAAGAATGGAGCTTAAGGCCCTCGTCAGCTAACAGGGGGTGGGAACTCAGCAACAGGCGGATGTTGGCTGCAGTGTTGAAGCTATTGTGAGTGACAGCATTGTCATACAGTGAGGGTGAGAGTGAATTAAATGTGGAAGCAACAAACTGGTGGCTGAGGAAACTTGACGAACACATTGGAGTCACAAAGGTTGACATTTCTCTTCGAAGTGCCTCCTATGTGTGCAGAGTAAGGGGAGTGAGAGAGCCTTAAGGGATGAATGGCAAGCCAATGGGCCTCATGTTCTCTAGCAGCTGCCATTGCACTACCACACCCTTGTGGGGCCTCCTTTTCAGTCTCCTCTGCTTGTACTGCCTTACAACAGAGTGCTGTCATTACTGACTGGCTCCCATACCATTAATTGTCCAGAGTTCTGTACTACCTCCTGACTTCACTAATATAAAAGCAAAAAACTGCGGATGCTGGAAATCCAAAACAAAAACAGAAACAGAAATACCTGGAAAAACTCAGCAGGTCTGGCAGCATCGGCGGAGAAGAGCACTGTGCTCTCCTTCGCCAATGCTGCCAGACCTGCTGGGTTTTTACAGGTATTTCTGTTTCTGTTTTTGCTCCTGACTTCATTTTGACCCCAGCCTAGCTTGCTCTTGGGCTAACTGCAGTTGAGGAGTGTAATGTAACTCTGTAGCATCAAAAGTAGAAACAACCTTAAAGGTGACCCAAGGATTGCAGCCTCGATTTGACTGAGGACTTTAAACCTGAGATCTAAGTCAAGCCTTTTGCAGGTAGGCCCTCTTCTTCAGACCCATGCCAAGGTAAGCTGCAACAGTAAGTAAGGAACTCAGCAGCTTGCTGGACCCTAACATCTCCCCAAAATTTAAACGTGGCAAGCGGCAAAGGGTTAACCAATGACCTTTCTGGCTGGGGTCAAGGTGGCATTATGGACGTAGGCCTCACCTCTTGATTCCCCCTGGTTTCCAGTGGTCTTCCACCCAACTCGAGACAGGATCGCAGAGAGAAGCAACAGAACGTCGTGCCCATGTCCCTGTGTGGAACCAGTATGTGCGATATGCTATCCTAGTGCAAAATGGAAACTGGTTCAGTGCTCAGACTTGCTATTGATTACTTTGGTTATCAAAAATAAAGTTCACACATTTTTCTATGACAACATTAGCTGCATATAAATATAACTATAGATTTAAATTTGTTTTGTGTATTTGTCTTCATGGTCGGGACTGAATGCTGTATTGGGTCAGCACATGGGTTTAGACAGATGTTTCATATCTCAGGTTTTAACGATTTAAGTGAAATGAGTCTCAACACATTTACGAGCGGATCCAGGTCGTTAACACAAAAATTGGCCATGATTTAGCAGATTTGTATTAAATTACAACTTTACTTATGTTTGGGCCTTTCTAAGTTAGGTGAGAATTGGAAACTGTCATACCACAGCTTTGGGGGTGGGTTGGGGGAGGTGGGGAAGCTCTTACGAGGTTGGGTTTAAGCTCTATTTTTGGGATGGCATTCAGGAATCAAAATCTAACCTATTGCTGCCTGACCTGGAACAGATGCTGGCCAAAACAAAAAAAGATGCCCTATTTTCCATTATTGACTTTTATGAGCACTAAAATTCATTACTTCCTGATTGAAAAGGTAAAAGTGCATGAATTACAAATCACCTACACTGATCATGGAACCTAAGTTATGCAATAAACTGTGACAAATCAGAACGCTACATTATACTGATCACTGAGATTTGGTAAGCACCTTGATCTCAGTTGTTTGCATTGATAACATGTAAAGATCAACTTTGTGATTCTGGCAAAATAGAACTGAAAATGTTTAACCTCTTGTGTGTAAGGATAGCCACTGAGTTGACTGCTTGCAATTTTCAGGATTAGCTGGATTAATACTTAGTAAGAGACCCCAGTGTTTCTTTGCAACAATAATGACAGCTCGCTTAACAATAGATGTGATAAACCTAGCTAGCAGCCTGAATTTAAGGGGATGTACCCACTTAAAGGTAAGCAGCCACATATCGGGCAAATATTGTATCATATCCCCCTTCTCTGTTAGTGCCATATAGGTATAAACTCAAGCACTCAGAGTATCTTGTCATTGCAAGTTCCATTTCAAGATGTATCAGGGAGTCAACATTTAAATGTTTGTCCTTTCTCTGCCATTGCTTTTATGGAAGAGTAGCCTATCAGCATTGCCTGTGACTCAGATAAAAAAAACACAAGGACTATATGCCATTAGCTTTGTCCTCATCATTGGCTGTCCAGCTGGAGGAAATAGCTATTTTTCCCATATTCACTCTATGAAAACCCATCACGAAGCTATAAATCTCTTTGAACCTTCTGTGTTCCAGTAAAAATAGTCCCACTAACTCAACTGTACCCTTACAACTATAGTTTCCCATCTGTGTTATCATTCTGTTGAATCCTCCCAGTATGCTTTCAATGGCTTTAGTATTTTTAATTTTTTTTTATAATGAAGCACTCAAAACTAACCATAGCCTTACCAATATTTTGTTCAAGTTTATCTTTACTTCTTTACTCTATGTCCAATTTATAAAACAAAAATGATGTTGACCTTATTTAGAGCTTTATCCAGATGCACTTAACACTTTTTAGGAAATAATGTATTTGAACTCCTCAGTCTCTCTATTCACCCAAACCCTTCAGCATGTTTCTGATGAGTGTATACTCCTATTTCTTATTTCTCAAATTGGTTCAAATCAAATCAATTGAAGTTTAATCCACTATGTGCAGTATAACTTGTCCATTTGTTTCCATTAAGATAAGCACTTTGTGGAAAGCTCCTTTAAAAACTATTAATCAGTATTCACTATGATTCAGACTGCATTTACAGTAGAAACCTCATCAAGCTGAATTCAGCCTTGACAGTGACAATATTCTTACTTCTGAATTAGCAGGTTATAAATTCAAGATCCACTTCTGAGATTTGAGTATATAGTCTAAACTTACACTTCAGTGCAGGACTGAGGGTGTCCTGCACTGTTTCAGGTACCATTTTTTGGATGAGGCATTAAACCAGGCCTCTACCTACCCTTAAGGGGACATAAAAAATCCAATAGCACTATCTGAAGAAAACTAGGGGAATAGGGGAGAGGGTTTGCTAGCCAATCTAGAACAGATTATAAGGCCTTTTATCTCAGTGCTGTTTGTGTGCCTTTGTTATGTGCAAATTGGCTGTCATTGATTTTTCTCTTCAAGTTGGGGGTGGTTAGCTCAGTTGGCTAGATGGCTAGAATACAGTGCATGTTACACCAATGGTGTGGGTACAATCCCTGTAATGCTGTGATAGTTTGTGGAGGGTTATCTCATTGTTGTCCCATATGCTTGATGTGGAATGTTACCTGCCAACATTCTGGCAGGGACCACATTTCAAGCATACTTAATTGACTTTGAAGGTCTTTGGGACATTTAGAGGATATGAAAGATGTCAAATAAGTGTAAGTTCTTTCTTTAAAAGGCAGGCTCAATTAAAATTGTTGAACTTTCCAGTGAAGAAGATATTTCCATAAAGTGTCTCATTGAGACAACTGTCCTCCACTCTTCAGGAGCTGGGATATTGTATACACAAACCTGTGCAATGTCAATTTAAGCCAATTGTATTTGACTTCAATAAGGACTATATATGGACTGCCATGTGTATTTTTCAAGCAGGACAAGGGAACTTGACTTTGTTGATGGCATTTAAAAGTAACTAGAGATCGTTAAGCAACTATGTGTTGAGAGAAGGCAGTTTATAAAGCCCTGAACAATTCAGTTTTTTTTAAGTTGCTGAAAAGATAAAAAAAAAGTTTGTGTTTTATTTAGATTACTTGTCACAGTAAACTATATTTTTGTCCCGGTTCTTGGCACATCGATCAGCTCTCACCTCCTGCTGGGAACTCCACTGGTTTCAGGCACAATTAGCAGCTTGAAATCTGGATACTAAAGTGGCCTCTTTGTAAAGTTCACTGACAAGTATTTATGTTTGAAAGAGAATAATACAGGGTTAATAACAGTGCAGGATTGAAGCAAAGTTAGAGTTTAATATTGCATTTTTCTTTGGCTGATTCTGCTAAAATTCACAGGAATAGTTAACTTCTGTTCACATTAATTGTTACGTAATGTTTAGGACCAACTCCAGTTTATTATTTTAATTTATGCATTTATTATATTACTGTAACAATTCACTACTTAGATAATTTTGCAAACACAGGGTTAACTTTCCAAGACAACTTATCACTAACTTGCAATTTATTCAAAAAGCCTTTCTGAGTGATGAAGGAATTATTGTAATATTTTTGAAATTCTGCAAAGGGAAAAATACAATAAATTTCACATTAAAATTTATAACTATGCAGTTAGCTGAGGACCACCATGCCAAGTGGAGAGATTGGCATTTTTAATTTGGCACGAATGAAAATAGCTGATGGTAAAAGTTTGGTGAAGTAAATGTTGTGGAAAATGAACAACAGCTTAACATTTGCAGAGTGTTGAAATACTTAACTTGGGGAATGTGTAACTTAAGTTAACATGTTGGTGTGTAGCAGTTCAGGAAATGTTCTGAAATTTTGCCCTAACTATATCCAGCCACTGTAATTGTAGAAATCACAAAGGTTTTGGTCTGCAATACACATATCTGTTGATTGATCCTTAAACCTGATAACTCACAATGAGGTTCTCAAAGGATTTTATAATTACTGTCCAAGCATTTAGGCAATAACAAACTCTCTCTAGAGTAATTAGGATAAGTTATATGTTTACATTCACAAATAGCCCCAATAGTATTCTGATTAACTACAATCATCTGTGGAGCTTGAATGGTGTGATAGAAAGATTGCCAATTGTATTATCAGCTTTTGATCAGGCAGTTATCCTATTAACTAGTCATATTTGGGAAATACAGGTCCTCGAGAGGTTACATTATCTATTATAAGGTAAATGGACAGATTTGCACAATTAAGTAGGTATATTTCTATGTGTCCATTTGTTATGCTTCTGGGTGGTCTTCACCAACGTCACTGTAATGGCATTATGCAGTTTCCCAAAACAGTTTCAGATCTTTGAAGCCGTGAAAAGGAAGTCTCTGTGGAAAGATAAAACTGCAAGCAAAGTAAAAATATTTATACTGAATAACATTAAAACCTTTTATTTCACATCAAAAAAGAATGAAGCTTCATACTGATGAAAGGCTATTTACTTAAAAGCATTACTGCAATTTAAAATGTCTGTTAGGTGCCACAATAAAGTGAAATTGGTTTCAATTGATCATTCAAATGACTGACTTCAAGTTATTTCTTTAAAACAGGTGGATGCTGAATCAAAATTGTGATAAAAATTACAGGCAACACTTGCTTTTTGATTTCTTGAACTACAATGTATTATTTCAGTGAATATTTGAATAGATTCATTGTATAGTTTCTGAAATTATCTTTAGTTTTTCCATTGCGCTTGAGAGATATAAAGTTTCAACAGTCTGTTCCTCAGAATAAGGGAAAAAAACATATCTCGAAGCATCAAATGTTCTTTTGAACAAAGTCAAACTCGTCTTCCGTAATTTACAAAACCGATGTTTTTGAGCAGCATGCTCTGAGCTTGGATTGATTGATCAAGTGGACAAATATGAGCTGATCAGAGAGGAACAGCCAGGGTTAGTGAAGAGTAAGTCACACATAACAAACTTAGTTGAATTTTTTGAAGAGGTAATTAACATGGTAGATAAGTGAGTGTAATCTTATTAATATGTACTTTCAGAAGGCGTTCAGTGGGGCTCCACATAGTTAGTGATAACAAAAATGAGAGCATATGGAATTGGAGGAAACCTATTAGTTTGGATAAGGTTATTGGTTGGGAGGCAGGAGACAAAAAGTAGGAACATGAGTCTGTACTCAAATTAACAGGATGTGACTTGTAGTGCCTCCCTGCACCCCCGCCCCCCAGGGATCTGTACTGGGCCTCCTGATTTTCATTGTATTTATAAGTGACTTGCTTGAAAGAATAGACAGCTGTGAATCGAAGTTTGCTCAAGTGGAACAGTAAATAGTGGCAATGGGAATTTTTAAAAATGTATTATTTCATGGGATGTGGACATTGCTTGCTCGGCCATTTCAGAGGGCAGTTAAGAGTTAACCACACTACTGTGGGTCTGCAGTCACGTGTAGGCCAGACCAGGGGAGGGGGTGGCAGGGTTTTGTTCTCAACAGGGCCTCCACCTCCCCCCTTCCCAATGTTGAGATCTCTCCTCCTGGGAGCTGATGAGCTGGCTGAATGCTTTTAGCTGCTATGCACACTGCACGGTGACAAGCCTGCCTGCAACTGGGTTAATACCAGTGGCAGAGAGAAGAGGCCCTTAGGTGGAGCAGGAAGGTCGACCATGGACCTTCTTGGGAAGAATAGCAGGTTTCCTTCCCTAAAGGGCATTAGTGAACCAGATGGGTTTTCAAGACAACAATGATAGTTTCATGGTCACTGTTACTGAGACTAGTTTATAATTGCAGATTCTGTTAACTGAATTTAACTCCCACCAGCTGCCAGCTGCATTAGCCTGGGCCTCTGGGTTACTAGTCCAGTGACATTGCCGCTACGTCACTGTCTCCCCTATGACCAGAGAGTTCCAAAAGGACTTCGATAGATTAAGTGCATGAGCAAAATTGTGCAGATGGAGTTCAAATATGAAGGTATGAGGTCATCCATTTTGGAGCTAAGAAAGACAGCTGCGTCTATTGACACTAGGGGGTGCACTTCCTGCACATCCTATTATGTCTCCACTCTTGAAAACAAACATGCCAGCAAAGCACAAGTGCATTATATTTCCCTGCAGGTAACAGCACCTTGCAGGCAGCTAAATCCCTCTTCTGATTCTAGAGTTCACCTCCAGAGTTCTCACTCAGACAGATGCCTGCATGGGTATCTGGATTATGGTACAAGAGTAATTTAGAAAATTTGAAGAATTTTTCAACTTATTTCATTCTTTCATAAAATCCATCATGGAACAGGAGACAAAGGAACAAATTCCCTTTCTACAATAGCAAGATCATGCAGATGGCAGAATCTGAAATCAAAAGGTTAACTCTTTCTCCCTCCACAGCTGCTGCCTGAATTGGTGAATATTTCCAGTATTTCCTGTTTTTTATTTTAACCTCCCCCCTTCTAGATGGCTGTTACTAGAAAGGAAAATATTTCCTCCGAATTCAAAAGTTTTGAACTACACAGCTAAAAGCAAAGAATACAGTTAGAGGAGGTTATGACCAAAACTTATAGTGCTCCATTCAGACTGTACCTTGACTGTGGTTCTAGTTCTGTTCACCAAGAAACAATAGTGACATTCAAGAGCTAGAGGCACAGCAGAGAAGATCCGCAAGGCTAATCCATACTTACAAGCCATAAGAAGACTAACTGAGCATGACTTTGTAGATTGCTGCTTAGCATTGGTTGCTCATGTTTAGATTTGAGAGTATAAAGATTCCCGCAGGTCACTTTCAGTTTCAACACCATTCATGGGCCAGGATTTTCCACCCCCATTCGTAACGGGTGGAAAATATGGTTTTACATTGTCATGAAATCAGTTTGCGATTGTCCGTTCCACCCGCCAATGGCATCGGGAACGTCATTTTAATACATTTGCATCTCGCTTTAAGCCCTGCTCATTGGAATCATGCCCCCCCTCCCGCCACCCCACTCTGGATCATCAGGCCATCTCGCCGTGCAATCAGAACGACATGTTTCACAACAGGATATAAGTGACATGCACCTGGTAACCTGCACATCGCTCATCACTTCGAGGTTAGTTCGCCTACCTTGCATCGCACAGAGCTCAAGGGAATCAGCGCCAGGCTTTGCAGGCAGCACTACATCATTTTCAGGGGGTTGTCACAGGCAGGTTTCTACCTACCAGACCAGCAGTAAGGCAAGTGGCTTTTAATGGGCTGCAGGTTTAGGGCTGTACTGGGGGTTACGAGTGAGGAAGGTTGCACTCAGACACATGACTGAGGGGAGGGTGAATTGAACAGTGTAAGTGGTCTCATGATGGGGATGGGTGAGATCCACAAAGGCCATAGGCACACCCACTTCAAAATGTTCAGGGGCTATCAAATGGACATGCACCAGAAGCACAATGGGATCAAGGAAAAGAGGGGGCGGATGGGGAGGTATGTGAGGGAGGGAAACCTGAACATGAAGCTCCTCCTGGACAATGGGAGGGGTTGCCATTCTTACACAGAGAAGGTCCAAGCTGGTCTGGCATTTAGAGTTCTGCAGCACCATCTTCCAACCTGCAGCGATGGTGCAGTGTTAAATTAAAATGAGGAGAAGCTTGCTGATGAGAGCTCTACTGGCAGATTGGAGGGCAGCTGCATGCACTGGAGGGGCTGATTACATTGAAATGTCACTGAACTGTGCATTCCCAAATGAAGAGCGAGGCACAGCTGAGACATGTTAGGAACCTTTCAACGACAGTGCAGGGAATCAGGACAGTGAACCAACGATGCCCATTCATGTGAGACTAATCCCGCAAAGTGGTACTAATCGATCTTCTTGTTTTAACCCCTTATTGGCAGCATGGCAATTCCCCAGAGCAAATGGGCAAATGGACAAGTTCCAGAAGTCTGTTAGAAAGTATTAGAGTGCAGTGAATGAGGTGCCCAGTGCCTGGGCTGAAAGTAGCACATCCAAGCGCTTGGCCAAAGCAATGTCATAGCAGTCGGTCATGTTGGGGGGGTGGGGGAGACCTTGATACGCACCCCACACGAGCCATCATTTCAGGGGTGAACACTCTTGACACCTTGAACCCACATTCACTGATGAGTCATTGACAGAAAGAGGACCTTTGGAGACTAAGGCTGACACTTTCTGTTTCTCATTGATACTGCAGAGAGGAGACCATCAGGAAGATGGAGGCTGGATTTATTGCTGTCTGCATTATCACTTACAGGCAGGAGAGAAGGAGAAGATCGCAATGGAGGCGCACCTGGATTGCCAAAGGGAGGAACAAGACCCTCAAGACTAAGGGCCAGCTGGGACTGTCCAGACACAGGGGTTGAGGCAGCTCACAGACACATCGGGCGTAGGTGGCTCGCAAGACTCAGAGTCTACAGAACTCGCCTGTCCTATCTGCAGATGAGCAAGAACCAGTGTTGCCAACAGCTCTGCATGTCCAGGGATCTGGTGACATTTGCCACATTCTCCAGGAATTGGCGCCAGGGGACTGGGAGGGTACCCATTGCCAGTAGCTGTGAAAGTAATGGCCGGACTGAACTTCTACTCCCATGGTTTCCCCTGGTGCTCCACTGGGACCTCTGTGGGATCTTTCAAACGTCCACTCACAAATGCGTTCATGAGGTCACAGACGCCCTTTTGCCCAGGCCCACAATTACGTCAACTTTGACAGAGATCAAGAAAGCCCGGATGCCAGAGCACAGGCTTTGCAGAGATTTCTAGATTCCCACAGGCACAGGGAGCCATCGACTGTACACATGTGGCTATAAAAGCTCCCTGGCAACAGGCACTGCAACACATAAACTTGAAAAGCTACCATTCACTTAGTGTTCAGCTGGTTTGTGACCACAGAAATGTATCAGGCAGGTTTGCACCAGATACCCAGGAAGCGTCCATGACTGGCACATCTTGAGTAGATCGCAAATCCCGGACACCTTTGACGGACCAAACAAGATCCAGGGCTAGCTTCTCGGTGACTGAAGGTACCCACAAAGGATATGGCTGAGGATGCCCGTTCGGTAGCCTCAGACCCCTGCAGAGAGAAAGTACAACGAGGCTCATGGCGCTAACGGAGCACTGGTGAAGCACACCATAGGGATCCTAAAGATGCAGTTCCAATGCCTGGACAGGTCTGGTGGAGCACTCCAGTACCGTCCCCAAAGGGTTTCATGGATCATTGTGGCTTGCTACACGCTGCACAACCTGGTGCTGCAAAGGGTGGAGGACTTGCCAGATGACGAAATGGAGGAGCTGCACATCTCCTCCGATGAAGAGGGCCATGCAGAGGATGAGGATGATGAATTTGAGGAGGACAAGGCTGCAGGGGAAGAGGCCATAGAACAGGCCAGACGAGGCAAGCATGTGTGTGAGACCCTGATAGCCACCAGATTTCACCAGGAGGATGAGTTGTAGTGAGTACCTTATTGGACTTGAGCCCTCCTTCATGGGCAGCATGAGCACCAGCATTGCAAATCCTCACATTTCACCCAGTCACTTCAATGAGAGTGAATAGTTACACATCAGGTTTACATTGTCCTGATCTTTTGAAGGATGATGAACCCTCAGCAGAATGTGTCCTTGCTGAGATGAGGTGCTAACTGGAGGAAGGTGTTCCGGCAACAAAAGCCAGAAGGTGCTGCGTCTTCAAGCATCTCTCCAGCATTCCAGTTGCAATGGCACCCAACAAGAGCTAAGAGCTGTCGATCCTCAGTGGTCTCGTGGCTGTAAGCCTTCAATGTGACAAGTCTCCTCAAGCAGATCCATCTGATGGAATGGAACTGTGCATTCTGAGTAACATCAATGATGAATCAGATAATTCACACTTGGGCAAGGCAGCTGATGATGTTCTGCTGATGTGAATCCATTTAGAAATTACTCAGTCGTCTGTGGTGCATTCTTCCAAATCACACTGACATCCAGCACTCTCAGTTAGAGATCCTGGGCTGCATTTATCCTCAGCTTGATATGGATGCAGACGACCTGAGCACGGCAATGTCAGACACTTGCCTGCCAGACATTAAAATGCGTCCCCTTTAATGCAGACATTGTGCCCTCATGGCCCTTGCCAAGTCCAAAATGCTCAGACACCATGAAGCTCTCAAGGGCATGCATCATTGCTAATAAGGATCACACTTCAGCTTCAGCACATCTTCAATCCTATCCCATTGCTCCCCTCCACATGTCTAAAGCAACCGTATGAACTTCTAGAGTCTGCTCAAAGCCCCTAGTGCCTGCCAGAAATGACCATTTGGAATTAGCATCAGTGACCTCAGCGAGTGCTAAGGTGAGGGGATGCACAGCGCTGCATCCCCAGTTTGTGACAAGAGCCTTGTCCCTGCAAGACACACAGCCACAGGGTGGGAGGCACTCAATGTTGAACATTCGAGCACCAGATCTGTAATGTGGTTGAGAGGGGCCAAGCTTTGTCACTTGGGGTGGTAAGGTACCCCCACTTATTGGTGAGCTTAGCAGATGTACACTCTGAAAGTCAAAAATGCAGTTGGCTGACAGCAGCGCACGAAAACCCTGCCGAGAGACAGAGAGCGTATGGATTTGCATAATATAAGACCCTTCTCCAAGCGTTGCCACATCTCTCCTTATACACTGTACCTTCAGCTTTCAAGAATGCAGACAAGATAGGAGAACACTTCAGCCTCAATCTTACAAAGCCAAGAATAAACATGACATAACCCTGCAAAACATGTGAATGAGGTTCGTTCCACAAGCACACTTAGCATTAAGATTGAGACATCACTGATGTTGAGAATGATGTGCAAAAGGCGCACACACTGTGATGATGTGGAAGCTCACTACTTGGACAAGAGGCCCATGATAGCGACATGTACAACAAGGTGGGGACGGACAAGGGTGAGTCACCTGTGTGACTGCAACACAGCTCATCATAACAAGGAGGCATATACAAGAGATGTGAAATGGTTGCGATTCTATTTATAGCTATGAACAATGTTGTGAACACCCATGCCACCGTTGTGCTCCTATTATTTTGTTGATTCCCTAATCCTATTGCTACGCCTGTATGCATCCCCAATATCTAGAGCGGAGGTGGAGACAGCTTACTGACTACTACATCTGTTTTCTGTGATGACTTCAGAGGGTGTCCTCTGGAGGACCAACACCTAGACGGCCCCAGCCCGCTTTCAGGGCCCTGCTGTGTGGCAATGGCACCCTCCTTGGCCTGTGGAGCTGAAGCTGTTGAGGTCATAGAAAGAGGGGATTTGGATGGGTCAGAGACTATCGGAGTAACCTGGATGGATGTATCCAGGGGGTACACCTGCTGATCCTCCTTTCTATTGGTGCCCAAGGGCTGCTGGCTAATTCCTTGAGGAGAAGGGATAACTGGCATGAGATCGAGCTGGCCCATAATCCTCTCATGTACACACTGTTGGAGGCCAACTATAGCGTCAGCGATGGAGTTCAGCCTGCACAGGAGTGCAGGAGCGACGACATGGACCAAGGTCTCCATGGCTGCTGCTATCCTGCCAGTGTTGATCTCAGTGCGTTGGCATGCTGGCCCTGTCACCTCAGCCTGAAGATGGACAGACTCCTCCATTGTGCCTTGCAATCTGAGGAGTGCAGCGGATATCCCTTCCTGATGTTCCCAAGCTTGCCTTTGCAGCTCCAGCAACTGTGACATGAGTGAGTACAGGGGCTTGTCATCTGACTCAGACTCAGCAAATTTCTGGTCTCCAGCAATCTTCTGAGTGCCAGACACCTGAGAAGTCCCTGCCACCACCTGCTGCAGATCAGACAGTGTGATGTGCTCACCAGATTGTGTTCCCAAAGCTACTGTAAACCTAGGTGCCTCTGTGCTGGTGGAGGGTGTGGGTGAGCCCTGTGACGGGACTTCGAGATGGGTGTCTCCAGGTTCCTCTTCAGAGGTTTCTTCAGATCTTGATTGGAGGCCCTGGGTCATGGACTCTGTCAGCTGTTTCCCAGAGGTGTCTGCAGAAGCAAAGGGAGATAATTAGAGCATGGCAGTGGCCATTCAATAGCATGGTTGTCTGATGGATGTTGTACTGCTGGATCCTCACTTGGTAGAGCATCGCCAACCTCACTGTCAGCACAGAAACGGTCCAGATTATTGCCAGCCAGCTGGATGGCTCTGTTTTCAAAGTCCCTGAAGACCTTGATTTCAGGCATTCCTCTACCAGTCTGCCACCTCTCCCTCTTGTGCCAGTTTGTCCCGAATGAATAGAGATGGAGAGAATGTAAGCAGGACGCCTGCCAGGCCAGATGATAAGTATGCCTGGCATGTGTGTGTGGTGAGTGGTGCCATGGACGGGGTGAGGACAATGAAGATGTGTGTGAGAGAGTAGATGGTGATATACCTTGAACCAGCCGTGAGTGAGGGTCCTGTAAGTGCGTGATCGGTTTGTAATTGTGTGAATTGAGAGTGATAAGAAGAATGACCTACCCTGGCGGAATGGAGGAGATCATTCGTCCTCTTGCGGCACTGGGCAGCTGTCCTCTTTTGAAGGGCGTTGGCACTGACCACTGGTGCCACCGCCTCCCAAGCCGGATTAGTGAGGTTGCTGCCCATCATGGTGAGCCTCCACTGCGTCCAAAGGCCACTCAAGGGAAGAGCCATTGACTCTGGGGGCTGCAGTCTTTTTGCCCTTCAGGGCTTTGACTTCTTTGCAACAGTTGAGGGCTGGAAGCACTGAGATGTGTTTCCCGGGAATGTATAATTAATGTGGCAGGTTTGGGAACGATATAGCGTAAGAAGTCACCATTGCGGCCAGTGGGTAAAACGCCGCACTTAGTGCAAATCTGGGACAATTCCGATCAGCATTTCGAGTCCATAGAACTCTTCTTCAGAGCTCACTTATGTAAAATTTCCAATCAGGGGAAAGAAACTTTATTCTTCCCTCCTTCAAACCCTCATTGGCTCTGAGAGAAGTATTGAGAAAGTATATGCTACCAACCTGTGATATGATTGGTTGATAAGAATGCGCAAGAAAGAAAAGAGTGAAATTGGAACTTGCATTTATATGGCACCTTTCACATCCTTATGGAATCCCCAAAGTGCTTCACAGTCAATGAATTACTTTTGAAATGTAGTCCCTGTTGTGATGGGAAACATAGCAGCCAATGTGCACACAGCAAGGTCCCAGAAAAAGCAACTATATAAAAACCACATAATCCACTTTAGTGACATTAGTTGAGATATTTGATAATGGGCAGGAAAACATTTCTGCTTTTCTTTGAATAGTGTCGTAGAAAGCTTTACAGTTTGTGAGAAGACAAATGAGGCCTTGGTTTGATGACTCATCCAAAAGACAGCACATTATACAGTGCAGAACTCAATTTGTACTACACTAGATTGTGGCTGGGATTATGTGCGCAAAACTTTGATCCATGAACTGTTGACTCAGAGGCAAGAGTATTTCCACCACGTCAATGATGCATAAGTTATAACAGCAGGATGTGCTTTTTTTGACTTTCACAGGACATGGGCATCACTGGCTGGACTAGCATTTATTGCTAATCCCTAATTGAGAAGGTGGTGGTGAGCTGCATTCTTGAACTGCTGCAGTACATGTGGTGTAGCTAAACTCACAGTGTTGTTAGGGAGGGATTTCCAGGACTTTGATCCAGCAACAGTGAAGGAGCGGCGATATTGTTCCAAGTCAGGATGGTGCGTGGCCTGGAGGGGAACTTGCAGGTGGTGGTGTTTTCATGCATCTGCTGTCCTTGTCCTTCAAATTGGTAGAGGTCGCAGGTTTGGAAGATGCTATCGAAACAGCCTTGGTGAGTTGCTACAGTGCATCTTGTAGATGGTACACACTGCTGCCACTGTGCATTGGTGGTGGAGGGAGTGGATGTTGATGGTAGAGGATGAGGTGCCAATCAAATAGACTGCTTTGCCCTGGATGGTGTCAAGCTTCTTAAGTGTTGTTGGAGCCGCACTCATCCAGGCAAGTGGAAAGTATTTCATCACATTTGTGCCTTGAGTTTGGAAAGTCAGGATGTGGGTTACTCTGCGGAATTCCCAGCATCTGACCTGCTCTTGTTGCCACAATAGTTATATAGCAGTTCTGTTTTTGGTCAGTGGTAACCCCCAGGATTTTGATAGTGGGGTATTCAGCGATGGTAATGCCATTGAATGTCAAGGAGAGATTTTTGGATTCTCTCTTGTTGGAGATGGTCATTGCCTGGCACTTGTATGGCATGGATGTTACTTGCCACTTATCAGTCCAAGCTTGAATGTTGTCTAGGTCTTGCTGCATATGGGCATGGACTGCTTCATTATCTGAGGAGTTGCAAATGGTGTCGAACATCATCTAACCATCAGCGAACATCCCCATTTCTGACCTTATGATGGAGGCAAAATCATTGCTGAAGCACTAAAAATGATTAGGCTTAGAACACTGCCTTGATGAACTCCTGCAGTGATGTCCTGGGACTGAGATGAGTGACCTCCAACAACCACAACCATCTTCCTTTGTGCTAGGTATGACTCCAACCAGCGGAGAGTTTTCCCCTGGTTCCCATTGACTACAATTTTGCTAGGGCTTCTTGATACCACACTTGGTCAAATACTGCCTTGATATCAAGGGCGGTCACTCTCACCTCATCTTTTTTTAAATTCATTCAGGCCAGCATTTATTGCTCATCCCTAACTGCCCTTGAGAAGGTGGTGGTGAGTTGCCTTCTTGAACCCCTGCAGTCCATGTGGTGTAAGTATCCACTGCTCTGTTGGGGAGGGAGTTCCAGGATTTTGACCCACCAACAGTGAAGGAACAGTGATACACTTCCAAGTAAGGATGGTGAGTGGCTTGGAGGTGGTGGTGTTCTCATTTGTTGGCTGCTCTTGTCCATCTAGATGGTAGTGATCATGAGTTTGGATGGTGCTTTCTAAGGAGCCTTGGTGAGTTCTTGCAGTGCATCACATAGATGATACATACTGCTGCCACAGTGCATTGGCGGTGAAGGGAATGAATGTCTCTGGATGGGGTGCCAATCAAGTGGGTTGCCATGTCCTGGATGGTGTCGTGCTTCTTGAATGTTGTTGGAGCAGCCCTCATCCAAGCAACTGGAGAGTATTCCATCACACTCCTGACCTGTGCCTTGTAGATGGTGGACAGGCTTTGTGGAGTCAGGAGGTGAGCTACTTGTTGCAGGATTCCTAGCTTCTGACCTGTTCTCACAGCCACAGTATTTATCTGGCTAGTCAATGGTAAACCCCAGAAGTTGATATTTGGGGATTCAGCGATGGTAATGCCATTGAATGTCATGGGTCAATGGTTAGATTCTCTCTTGTTGGAGATGGTCATTGCCTGGCACTTGTATGGCACGAATGTTACTCACCACTTGTCAGCCCAAATCTGGATATTGTAAAGGTTTTGCTGCATTTGGACATGACTGCTTCGGTATCTGAGGAGTCGTGAACAGTGCGGAATATTGTGCAATTATCAGTGAACATCCCTTTTTCTGACCTTATGATGGAGGGAAGATCATTGATGAAGCAACTGAATATGGTTGGGCCTTGAGTTCAGCTCTTTTGTCCATGTTTGCACTAAGGCTGTAATGAGATCAGGAGCTGAGTGGTCCTAGTGGAACCCAAACTGGGCGTCAGTGAGCAGGCCATGGCTGAGTATGTGCCACCTGATGACGCTGTCGATGACACTTTCCATCACTTTGCTGATGACCAAGAGTAGACTGATGGGGTGGTAACTGGCTGGTTTGGATTTGTCTTGCTTTTTGTGGACTGGGTATACCTAGGCGGTTTTCCACATTACTGGGTAGATGCCAGTGTTGTCACTATACTGGAACAGCTTGGCTAAGGGTGCAGCTAGTTCTGGAGAACAAGTCTTCAGTACTATTGCTGGAATGTTGTCAGGCCCCATATCCCTTGCAGTATCCAGTGGCTTTATTTGATATCACGTGGAGTGAATCAAATTGGCTGAAGACTGGCACTTGTGATACTGGTTACCTCAGGAGGAGGCCGAGATAGACCATCCACTTGGCACTTTAGGCCGAAGGTCATTGCAATGTTTCAGCCTTGTCTTTTGCACTGATGTGGCTTAACTATCTTGGAGTTGCAACTCTCATATGCTAAGTATTGAAATAATTTACTTAAATCACTTTGATCAACGTTATAAAATGCAGATTATGATTTTTTGGTGGTAAACAAAACAAATTCCCCTAGAATTCAAAATCCCCATCACCTCCTATCTTTATGAAGCTCGGATGCTGAGAATTGAGGGCAAACAGGTGAGCAGCAAGTTGTGGAAATTATATTTTTAAGAACTATACAATGTAAAGGTCATGTTGCAGGAATCAGTACTGAAGAAATAGATCTGTATAAATGGGGTGGAGTAGCTGTTGGATTTCTTTGGAGACTTCTCATAATAGTATAAAAAGGAACAAGTCTCCTGGTATCAATAATATAACTGCAGAATTGTTGCAGATGGGTGTGGAACCTACTGTGAAACACATTACAAAGGCTATTTAACAAAACTTGTGAATGAGAGTAAGTACCTAAAGACTGGAGAAAGGTGATAATAGTACAATTTTCAAAAAAAGAGACAGGACCAAATTACAGAGGAATCGGCTCACTGGGAATACCTGGAAAGGTATTTACTGAAACCGTGTAGAGGAGAATGAAAAGATACACAGAAGCAGTACTGCTAGAAAAACATGCTGCTTTTAGACTGAGATGCAGCACAATAGATACACTGTTCATGAAAGGAAAGTTTTTGGAGAAATTTATAGACTACAACAATCACTGTTCAAATAAATTCTTAGATTTTAAGCAGGCAAGAAAGAATACAGCATGATTTAAGGATGTATGATATTAATGAAAAACCTGTCAGAGTGACAGAAAAATATGTATAAGAAGTCTCTGAGTGCTGTTAAAGTGGATAGGAAACTGATGGAATCGTTTAGATCAACAGCTGGTGTGAGACAAAGCATGCAGATCTTCTGATTTATTGAATCTGGTGCTGAAAGCAGCAATGAATCTTGCACGAGAAGATGAAATTGGAGGAGTCTGTTTATGTGGCAAGATTTCAAACAATGTCTGATTTGCTGATGACATTGACCTTACAACAACATCAAAACAGATTTGCAAAGATTAACTGATAGGGTGCGCATGGAGAGTGGAAAATGTGGATCACACATTAAGAAAACAGGTGATGTCCTTTAGGAAGTATCAGGAATATGTATATCAATTGTAAGGGATCCAGTTCAACAGGTCAAAATGTTTGCTTGTCTTGATGGGTTAGTGACAGAGAGTATCAACTGTGAAAAATATATCAAAAATTTAGATGTGCTTCTGAAATAAAAACTAAAAATGCTGGAAATGTTCAAAAGCAGGGCCATGGAGAGAAATTGCCTTGTGTTCTTGTTGTCTTCTGGCTACCAGATGTTGTTAATAATCACACTTTAAGCTTGGAAAGATCAGAAATCCTTTATGTTTAATTTTGCTATGCTGTTTGGTACAAAGAAGGACTGGATTGAATTGGTTCTGTTCCACTTCAGGAGTCTCGATTGCAGCCATGGAATTTTGCCCCCTGGAACACTTACACATAACAGATTAGTTCCTAGCTAAGTAGTTCCTAGCTATTTACAGATATTTAGAGATAATACAACAATATATAACATCACTCTTTCTTTAAAACATAATACCCATACCGATGTCATTGTTTCAGTCTTAACTTTATAAACTAAAGAAGATTATCAATCGACTTTTGGAAATTCTTTCCTGGCAAAGAATGCCTTCTTTGAGTCATTTATCGAATGCATTATTTTCTAAAATATTATTCATGATATCGCTCAGGAGGTAAATGTTGTGCCTCCATCTTATAGATTTGGCATTCTGCACAGGCGGTGATGTGTGTGTTGTCCCTGGTGTTGCACAGAGTAACATCCTCCTATTCAGACTATACCCGATGACCTCTTGAAATTTTGGAGGAAAATGGTGATCTAAAGAAAGGTGTTCTGAAAATGGGGAGCTGTAATTCAACAGCTAGGAACAACCCAGATCAGAGGGACACACAAAGGAAAAGATGTTAACTGTATGTGCTACATCATTGAAACAGATGGTCCTGCTATCCTGGATTAAGCATTGTGAAGAGCTGCAGATAATCTTAGTAAACCATGAGGTGAAGGGGACAACACTGAGGGTTGAAGAGAGTACACCCACTGAAAAGTGCTGTCTGATCAAATGCAAAGAAGATTTGGTGCAAATTTACCCAGATTGTTTCGAAGAGATGTATGCTGAGGGGTCATGCATGCTGTTGCTAATGTTGTTTCATTTGCTGGTGATATTGTTAATGTTGTCTCCCTGGATATTGATGTTTCTAGTGTTGGAATGGGATAGTGATCCCTCTTAATGGCTTAAGATATTTGGAATCTTGGCAAATTCTTAGCCATCCATTTGGCTTCTCTCTCATCACGATGGAATTTACCCAATCTTTAGGCTCTGTGACTTTGGCAATCATCTTCTTTTCTTCCATCTCTTGGAGCTCTCTTTCCAGCTTTCCTTTTAGTTCTATTGGTACTTTACATGAGGGATGAATCATGGGTTTCATTGCTGGGTCAACAGTCATGTGATACTCAAAATCTTCAAAGCATACATCTCTTCGAAACAATCTGGGTAAATTTGCACCTAATCTTCTTTACATTTGATCAGACAGCACTTTTCAATGGGTGTACTCTCTTCAACCCTCAGTGTTGTCCCCTTCACCTCATGGTTTCCTAAGATTATCTGCAGCTCTTCACAATGCTTAATCCAGGATAGCAGGACCATCTGTTTCAATGATGTAGCACATACAGTTAACATCTTTTCCTTTGTGTGTCCCTCTGATCTGGGTTGTTCCTAGCTGTTGAATTACAGCTCCCCCTTTTCAGAACACCTTTCTTTAGATCACCATTTTCCTCCAAAATTTCAAGAGGTCATCTGGTATAGTCTGAATAGGAGGATGTTACTCTGTGCTCTGGTATCCATCTTCACCTTCAGATTTATCATTGTGGGCTTTACTGTCACCCTCTCATTGATCTGAATGGTTGTGTGAATTTCTTTTCTGTGGGAACTGTCGCATCCAGAAACTTCATGCAATTGTATGGTTCCAATGTCTATTTGTGTTCTCAAATTCACCTCATCTTCCAGGGTATGGATGCTTTGGTTTCTTGTCCTCTCTATTTGCCCTATTGCTTTGACTCAGGTGCCTTGTCTACCACCTTCTCTCTTTGTTCTGCACATCCCTGCCCAATGATTGGCCTTTCCACAAGCTCTGCAGATTGATCCATATGCCGGACATTTCTTTCTGTCTGTGAAGGATGCGGGGAGTGGGGGGGGGGGTGTGTGTGTGTGTGTGGGGGGGGGGGGTTGTGTGTGTGTGTGTGTGTGTGTGGAGGGTGAACATAGGATGGAGCAGAGATTTGTAAAACCTTCCTTTGAGCAATCTCTTAGTGACAAAGAGGGATTTAATTCCCAGACTTGGTAAGAGTAGTAAAATGGACAATAGTGAGTCAACAGCCCGTTTTGCAACACCCCCGGTTTTTAGTTTCTTACATTTATTTTGATGAGGCTCAACTCTCTGGTACATCACCACAGCTTGTCATCAGAATTGTGTCTACTTTCAGGCATAATGAAAACTTAGGCTGCGATTTATATGGCAGTTTGAATTCAAATCGGAATTTTGAGAATTTTAGTGTTTAACTTTGTGGTACTAAGCCTTAAACATTAATTGCCCACTCCAAGGCCTCAATTGGCGGTGGGGTGGGAGGTTGTCCATGAGCCCTCCAGCTACAGACTTAATCAGGGCAGAGGCAGGAAGGCTGTGAGGTCTCCAACTACCACCCTCCCGTCTGATTAAATGCTGAATTTATCTTTCGTCAGGTAGGCGCTGCCCTCCAGAGCAAAAGTCAAATAGTGCACAATGACATTGAGCGAGCGTCCTGATGTCATCGCGCGTGCTCACGATATTTCGTGGGTGCGTGTGAGAGGCGGCAGTGCGCATGCTGACAATTAAGTGGCCTATTAAGGCCCTTAACCAATTAATTGAATCAAATTTTTCGCTGCCTGTCCAACCACTTGGTTGGCAGGCGGGCGAATAGGCCAAGCAGCCTTTGCATTTTTGGTGAAACCTCATCCAAGGGCGAGATAAGATTTCGAACTGTGACTGAAAAAAAAAAGAACTTTTAAAACTCATTTTTAACATGTCCTTGCTCATGTGACAGTATCACATGAGAAGCATGTTTTCACTATTTTTTAAACCTTTATTTTTATTGTTCAAAATCTTCAGCTCCCTAAGGCACAGAGCTTTCACTGTGCACAACCCAGCGCATGCGTAACCTTCAAAGCCCACGCTTCTCCCACCTCCACCCCAGCAGCACTGAGCACTGAAATCGATGTTTGAGCTTGATCGCGGGCAGTGGTCACTTTGCGACCGCTCCTGGGCCCGCCCGACGAGGGCAAAATTCTGGCCACTGTTTCTCAATCTCTGACTTAAGTCAAGTCAATGACCTTTCATGTGTTCTGATGAAACTCTGAGTTGCTTGCCTGCTCTCAGCTAAAAAATGTGGATGAATCATGGTATCTAAAGATAAAAGAATTATTGTTACACGTTCTAAAGGAAATATAAACTGAAATAAATTTTCATCATCATATGTCTCAATTCTGCCCAGACCCAACAAAATGAAAACTGTTGCAACTAAAATGACCCTACTATTTTAAATATTTATAATAATGAGGTTATCGTCTGTATCTGGTGAAACGTTCACAGATTTTCTTTGATTCTTGACCCATATTCTTGAGTCTGGTTAAATTATGTTAACCAATGCTTTCTGCTGCAGTTACCATACTGGTCTTCATGTGAACAAATAAACTGTATCTATTATCTCTCCTACTGGCTTTGGTGGCCCTAGCAGTAAAGATTCAGTCTAAGGAATAGCTCCTGGCATTCTGACAAAAACAACTCAGTTTTAGAAAAGGCTCACACGCAATGTCAAATGGAATTCTAACATTATAATTAGACCTACAAAGCAAGATCCCTCTCGCTTATACATCTATCTGTTGTATATCAAGGTCTGGGATTTTCCTGCATTTCCATAGGGAGACATGTGGAAATGAGGCATAAAACAATTATGTGGCTTAAAAGATTGCTGCGTTTTGGGGATGGGTTACCCATGCAATGACAGTATGCCCAAGACTGACCAATCTTTTGCAGCTGTCCATCAAGCCATCTGCCTGAACTTATCTCTGCCTATCTACCATCTTTAGCCCCAGCTCACAAATACAAACACCTCCCACTGCATTTCAGATTGTGACAACGTTGTCTGGCAAGGCCGGAAATAAAATCATTCGACCAGGGTTTTATTGCATATTTTTGAGCATTAAAAATAATTTACCATCAATGAGACTTGCCCTGTAGTTTCTGTTTCTTTTAATGCATTTTTATGATGCAATAACAACTTGTATTTATAAAGTGCCTTTAACACAGTAAAACATCCCAATATGCTTCATAAGGTTATCAAACAGAATGTGACACCGAGCCACAGAAGGCAATATTAGGGCTGCCAACCAAAAGCTTGGTCAAAGAGGTAAGTTTTAAGGATGGTCTTAAAGGAAGTGGAAAAAGGAAAGTGAGTGTAGAAAGTTAAGGAAGTGGAAAGAGGCAGTCAATGTGGTGATGAGGATATGTGGTTAGAGGCTCATCTGGGGGTCAAAACAACATGAAGGTTGCAAACAGTCTAGTTCAGCCTCAGATACTTGCCAGGGGGGAACGGATGGAGTCAATGGCTAGGGAGCAGAGTTTGTGGCAGGACCAAAGACAATAGCTTGGATTTTTAGCTCTCTCTGGGCAGCCGCAAACTTGTTGCAGAGACGGGGCAACCACAGACTTTAGAAAATGGATGGGCTTAGCACTTCAAACAGCAGCTTGTGCTACCTACTGCTTGACATGAGGTTGTTTGGCAGCCATGTTTGGACTCTCTTTATTTCACAGCAAGATCAGAATCTCCTTCCTGTAATAGGTAGAAGCCAAATGACAGTTTCACACAAGTCAGGACTGGCAGTGAAGAGCGCATACAGGTAGATTCTACAAATTTACACTCTCATTGCAGAATTTTGCCAAGAATACCTACTGAGAATTAATTTTAATAGCAGAACTCATGGCTCCACACCCTAATTCCTGATAAGTGCTTTTGTACCAAGCAGGATCATTTATAAATCTACCCTGTCATGTTTCTAAGTCAAGTTAGCTGCAAAGGTTTTAATTGCTTAACTCCAGCAGTGCCCCTGCTTACACTTCAGGATCCCTAAGCAGTACTGACTGCTTCCAGGAGAAAATCTCAGGGGGAAAGGTGTTTTAAAGTGCCTTTCTTGTGTTGCAGATTGAGAACTGCTCCTATATGCCACCCACATTACCAAGGCAGCCATCTGTGACAGGCTCAGTAATCAGATATCTGAATGAAATGCAGCGTGCCAGAATACTGTCAATAATTGGCTGGATAGTCTGGTTCACCAAAGGAAAGTGAAGAGAAAGGTCTGTCATTGGGAACAGCAATTCTTCCCACTTGACTCCAGTTAATGCTGAAAACCAATCTTCCAATGAATGGGCTGAACAAACAGCAGGGAGTGTACCAGCATTCAATACTGGTAAGCTGCACAATTTTAGTTGATTAAACGTTTATAGTAATCCTGCACACACTTAAGCTAAGGATTTGCCAATTTGTACCATACTCTTTGAACTTGAGTAAATGGGGTGTGGTCTAATGGGGAGAGAATGAGCGTTCCATATGATGCAAAAGGAAATTCTACAGGTATAGATTTCTGAGTAAATCAGTTAGAATATTTTTAAGCAGAGCTCTGGTAAGCATAGTGATGGGCTTCTGTGCATGTCAAAAAATACTGTATCATTGTGCACTTTTCATTTCTTACATCAGTTATCCTTGTAACCTTGTTGGATTGTGGAATGTTTTTCAATGAGTATGCAAACTAATTACGACCCTGGGTAGAGGCAGAAGAGATTTTTATGCTATCAGTTTGGATAAACTCCAACACAGGTCCCAGGGTGAAAGAACAATCTTCAAATCAATGGCACCACCCAGTCTCCTGCAGAGTTGTGCATCCAAAACTCATCGGAGTCAGGAAGGATTGGATCTTTTGGACATGAAGTCTGTGCTTTAATGTTTTGCTAAAATGGTATTTGCACCTGAAGAATTATTTATTTTTCCTGGAGTTGCAAACAAGCTCAAACCTCCAATCCTTACTAAGTGTATTATCGAGCAGAATGAACATTTTGTGCTTTTAAGCCAGATTTTGTATCCCTAAATGATTTGCCAGATTTCAGAGGACACAATACATTCAAACGTGACAGGCTAGAAGATTCTGTGGAAATTAATTGGCTGAGCACCTGCACAGAATTCATCTGTATGCTGCCTCTTGAGAGTATTATCCCTAAAGATTGGATCATCTTCTATATACGAGCTGAAAAAAAAACCTGGTTTACTGCCACTGCCTCAGTTCATCTGCTGCTGAAACCCTCTTCAATGCTTTTGTTTCCCCTAGGCTTGACTATTTGAATGCCCTTCCACCCTCCATAAATTTAAGCTAATCTTAAACCAGTTGCCAATATCCCAACTTGCAACCAACTCTTGTTCACCCACTGACCTACATTGTCCCCCAGTTGAGCAATGCCTCAATTTTTAAATTCTCATTTTTACAAAACCCTCCATGTCCCACTCTTGGTGGCCATGCCTTCAGCTGCTGAGGTTCTAAGCTCTGGAGTTCTGTCCATAAGCTTCTCCACCTCTCTTTCCTCCTTCAGGAATCTCCTTAAACCTATCTCTTTGAACAAGCTTTAGGTAATCAGTATCTCTTTATGTGTCTCAATGTCAAATTTTGTTTGATAATGCTTTTGTGAAGTATCCTGAGACATTGCACTATGTTAAGGGTGCTAAATAAATGCAACCTGTTGCTTTTAGTGTCAAAATTTGTTTGATAATATTCCCATGAAACACCATGGGACGTCTAACTATGTTAAAGCTGATATAAAAACAAGTTGTTGTTACCTCTAACAACCTCTTCCACTTCCACTCGATTCAACAATATTTTTTAATTCATTCACGGGATGTAGGTGTCGCTGGCTAGGCCAGCATTTATTGCCCATCTCTAGTTGCCCTTGAGAAGGTGGTGGTGAGCTGTCTTCTTGAGCTGACGCAGTCCATGTGGTGTAGCAGTGCTGTTAGGGAAGGGAGTTCCAGGATTTTGACCCAGTGACAGTGAAGGAATGACAATATATTTTCAAGTCAGGATAGTGAATGACTTGGAGGGTATCTTCCAAGTGGAGGTGTTCCCATCTATCAGCTGCCCTTGTCCTTCTAGATGGTAGTGGTTATGGGTTTGGAAGGTGCTGTCTAAGGAGCTTTGGTGAATACCTGCAGTGCATCATGTAGATGGTACACACTGCTGCTATTGAGCATCGGTGGCAGAGGGAGTGAATGTTTGTGGATATGGTGCCAACCAAGTGGGCTGCTTTGTCCTGGATGATGTCAAGCTTCTTGAATGTTGTGGGAGCTGCGCTCATCCAGGCAAGTGGGGAGTATTCCATCACACTCCTGAATTGTGCCTTTTAGATGGTGGACTTTTGGGAGTCAGGAGGTGAGTTACTTGTCGCAGAATTCCTAGCCTCTGACCTGTTCTTGTAGCCACAGTATTTATATTACTAGTCCAGTTCAGTTTCTGGTCAATGGTAACCCCCAGGATGTTGATAGTGAGGTATTCAGTGATAGTAACACCATTGAACATCATGGGGTGATGGTTAGATTCTTCCTTATTGGAGATGGTCATTGCCTGGCATGAATGTTACTTGCCACTTGTCAGCCCATACCTGGATGTTGTTGCTGTACTGTTCAACTATTTGTCAGACACCAAGTTATGGGGTTACCAGAACTTTTTGTAACATAATACTGGCCAGATTAGTAATTCTGCTCAACTCCTGTTGAAACAATTACACTCCCGACCTGGTCCCACTCCCTTTATGGCTGGCTCAGGTTAAACAATGATACGTGAATTCAGTGTCCCATTTGACCTTGATCTGTGATTCAAGTTTAACATTGTCATTTCCAACATAATACATGAATATAATACGATGCAGAGCTTTCATTGAATCATGGAAAAAGATGGAAAACTTGTCAGTATTGTGCGTACTATGCAAATTCATATGTTATGTATACATTCTGTATATTAAATTTAAAGATACTAAATAAAGACTTCAATACTCTTAGCTTAGTACAACCTAAAAGAATATAGCCTAGTTTTATCATGATGATGTATATAGTGGTGACATTATATTGGGCAAAAATTCAAAACATGCATTGTGACTTTAATCAGTTTTTATGATCTCAAGGACTTTTAAGAATAAATTCAAAGTCCAAGTTATTAACTGAAAAAAAAGTGGCATAACATTTCACATTTTAAATAAGGACTTTTACTTGACAAGAATTAAACAAAGCAAGGACTAATAATTTATCTACTAAGTACTACTAATTTAACACAGCATCACGTAAACCCATAGATTTTAAACCTGAAAATTTTAACAGACCACTTCCTGTTATGTTTTAATTCCACTCCAGAATTCCCTTGTACTTTTCAGGCTCTTAAGGATTCTTTCACTTCTCCTGGAACCAAACTAAAGTGTGCCACAGCTCTTAGGAATTCATTCTAATTCTGCTCGGTGTTTCTGCTATTGCCCGAGGTATGAAATTCCTTGGGATCCTTTCACTAGCATTCAGTCAGGTGACCCTCTAACTCTCTTTAAGCACCTTATGATTGTGGGCATCCCAGCTGAAGCATGGACTTTATGGCCTTCTTGCTTAGTAGTCTGCAACTCCTGGCATATTTTTCTCTCACTTCCAGGCTCCAACTAACTGTTTCTATGAGAAAACGCACAGATAAACCCAAAACACAAAACAGTGCTTCCTTGTATAGCCTATCTCCATAGCAACATGGCACGTTCCCAACAAAAATATAAATTAATTATCTGTTACCTTCAAAAGAACCCTTTTATTCTAGGACACACATAAATATTTGATATACCTAATGAAGGTAGCCACCCTTTTCATAGACTTACTGGTTCCATCAAGAAACCCAGGGCAGAATCAACCCAGGTTTGTGTTGTAGTGGGTAGGAAAAAGGACGTTTTATCTGTCGGCTGCAGTGGCAGCTTTTCACATTGTATCATCCCAATCCCACCCCATTAATTATGCAACCACAGGAAACATGCAGTCTCAATGGCAGGTGGCCTCTGAATTGCCTGCCACACTGTTACTTCACCGTTTCCTCTGTCCAGGTGCCATATCTAAACTGTAGCTGCTCACACAGTTCTCAATGCTTCCAGCCCAGGACAGAAGACATGGCCCTGAAAGCCAAGAAGAGTTCAGTGACCTGTCACTGGAATGCCTTTCAGAGGCCTGCTGTGATGTCCTCCACCCCTATCTTGGCCGCAGGAGGTCCAGCAATCTCACCAATCCAGCTTCGCAGGCATGGCAGTGGTGGTCAGCGCCAATGCTGCACAAAAGAGGTTGGCCATCCACTGCAGAAAGAGGATGAATGATCTCAACCAGGGAAAGGCAGCCATCTCATCACTCTAAATTCACACACTCACAAGCCCAGCACATAGTCACTGGCATCTCACTCACTGCCAGCTTAAAGGAAATCAGCACTCACTCTCTCACACACACCCTGACATCTCCATCTGGCCTTATCTCCTCTGGAGGCTGCTTACTCAGACCTCACCACCTTGAGACCACTTGCACAGATCAACATGTGCCCCCATACATACCTTGGGATACCGCCCTTCCCCAGCCCTCATCCTGCAGCCTCTTCCCTTGTCTGAGGCCACTTCTCCCCCTTCCCCAAGCAAGGCCTAGCCCTGCAACTGTTGAAAAGCCACCCCTGCCTTACGGCTGGTTTGGTAGGTAGAAACCTGCCCTTGAGCCCCTCTAAAAGTGGTGCTGTCTGCAAAGCCTGATACTGGTGACTGTGAGTGCTGCCCGAAGCCAGGTAGGCAAAGAAACTTTGAAGTCCTGAGCGAAGTGCAGCTCGCCAGGTGCACGTCGCGTATGCACAGTTGTGAAACACACTGGCATGATTACTTGGATGATCTAGCATGGGGGGGATGATTCCAGTGAGCTGGGCTTATAATGATATGCAGCTGTACTACAATTAAGCTCCCAACGTGTGGCGGTGGGAAACGTGGCCCACCATTGATGGGTGGAGAGGACAATTGCAAACTGGTTTCACAACATTGCAAAACCGATTTTTGGCCTTCTTGCAATATTGTCCACTCACGCCCACCATGATGCCCGATTCCAATGGGCGTGAAAAATTCTGCCCCTAGTGTTTATAAGTTTTTAAGCTTTAAGGCTATAAGCCTTTAGCTTCTTTGATCTGGGGACCCTTAATGAATAATTGAAACCTCCGCGGTTTACACTCCAACTTCAAAGCATTTTCCGAGATGTCTTGAGACAAACTGGCTCCTCCACGTAGATCCAAAGTAGCCATTATAATCCTACTTGTGAACACCACCTAGCAACACAATAAAACTTCTCCTTTGAACTGTAATTACCCTAAATCTGTTTGAATTGCACTTAGTTCAGAGTTGTTTACCAGCTTTCCACCCAGATGTTTCCATTTATCTACATTAAAAATTTGATTCCTAAAACCTAAAAGTTATATTCCTAAAGCAAACGAATCATGAAATTAAACGTTTTCACAAGACAATTGATCTCCCCCTTCCTTAATAATTGGCTCAATTTTTTTTATTCATTCATTGGATGTGGGTGTCATTGGCTAGGCCAGCATTTACTACCCATCCCTAATTGCCCTTGAGAAGATGGTGGTGAGCTACCTTCTTAAACTGTTGTAGTCCATGTGGTGTAGGTACACCCACATTGATGTTAGGGAGGGAGTTCCAGGATTTTGACGCAGCAACAGTGAAAGAACAGCGATATATTTCCAAGTCAGGATGCTAAGTGGCTTGGAGAGGAACTTCCAGGTGGTGGTGTTCCCATATGTCTGCCACCCATGGTCTTCTAGATGGTAGCAGTCATGATTTTGGAATGTAGTGTCTAACGAGCCTTGGTGAGTTCCTATAGTGCAACTTGTAGATGGTGTGCACTGCAGCCACTGTGCGTCAGTGGTGGAGGGAGTGAATGTTTGTGAATGGCATGTCAATCAAATAGGTTGCTTTGCCCTGGATGGTATCAAGCTTCTTGAGTGTCGTTGGAGCTGCATTCATCCAGGCAGTGGAGAGTATTCCAAAACACTCCTGACTTGCGCCTTGTAGATTGTGGACAGGCTTTGGGGAGTCAGGAGGTGAATTACTCAGCGCAGGATTCCTAGCCTCTGACCTGCTGTTGTAGCTGCTGTATTTATATGGCTAGTCTAATCCAGTTTCTGGTCAATGGTAACCTCCAGGATGTTGATAGAGGGAGATTCAGCGATGGTAATACATTTGAATGTTAAGGGGCAATGGCTGGATTCTCTCTTGTTGGAGATGGTCATTGCTTGGCACTTGTGTAGTGCGAATGTTACTTGCCACTTGTTAGCCCAATCCTGGATATTGTCCAGGTCTTGCTGCATTTGGACATGGACTGTTTCAGTGTCTGAGGAGTCGCGAATTGTGCTGAACATTGTGCAGTCATCAGCGAACATCCTCACTTCTGACCTTATGATGAAAGGAAAGTCATTGATGAAGCAGCTGAAGATGGCTGGATCTCAGACACCACCCTGAGGAACTCCTGCAGTGATGTCCTGGAACTGAGATGACTGACCTCCAACAATCACAACCACCTTCCTTTGTGCTAGATATGACACCAACCAGTGGACAGTTTTCCCCCTGATTCCCATTGACTCCAGTTTTGCTGGGGCTCCCTGATGCCGCACTCAATCAAATGCTGTCTTGATGTCAAGGGCAGTCACTCTCATCCCCTGGAGTTCAGCTGTTTAGTCTAAGTTTGAACCAAGGCTGTAATGAGGTCAGGAGCGAAGCGGCCATGGTGGAACACAAACTGAGCGTTGGTGAACAGGTTATTGCTAAGCAAGTGCTGGTTGATAGCACTGTTGATACCCCTTCCATCACTTTTCTGATGATCAAGAGCAGACTGATGAGGTGGTAATTGGCCTGGTTGTATTTGTCCTGCTTTTTGTGTACAATACATATCTGGGCAATTTTCCACATTGCCGGGTTGCTGCCAGTGTTGTAGCTGTACTGGAATAGCTTGGCTAGGGGCGCAGCCAATTCCGGAACACAAGTCTTCAGTACTATTGCTCATATATTGTCAGGACCCATAGCCTTCATGGTATCCAGTGCCTTCAGCTGTTTTTTGATATCAGGTGTAGTGAATTGAATTGGCTGAAGGCTGGCATCTGTGATGCTGGGGACCTCTGGAGGAGGCTGAGATGAATCATCCACTCGGCACTTCTGGCAGAAGATTATTGCAAACGCTTCAGTCTTAACTCTTGCACCGATGTGCTGGGCGCCTCCATTGTTGAGGATGGAGAGATTTGTGGAGCCCCCTCTTCCAGTGAGTTGTTTAATTGTCCACCATCATTATTGACTGGATGTAGCAGGACTGCAGAGCTTAGATCTGATCTGTTGGTTGCGGAATTGCTTAGCTCTAATTCCGGGACACCCTAGTCCACTCCTCCATCAGCCCCTACTCCTCAACCCCTATCTATGGCACCTCCCCATGCCCACGCAAAAGATGCAACACTTGCCCCTTCACTTCCTCTCTCCTTACTGTCCAAGGGCCCAAACACTCCTTTCAAGTGAAGCAGCATTTCACTTGCATTTCCCCTAACTTAGTCTACTGCATTCGTTGCTGCCAATGTGGTCTCCTCTACACTGGAGAGACCAAACGTAAACTGGGCGACCGCTTTGCAGAACACCTGCGGTCTGTCCGCGAGAATGACCCAAACCTCCCTGTCGCTTGCCATTTTAACACTCCACCCTGCTCTCTTGCCCACATGTCTGTCCTTGGCTTGCTGCATTGTTCCAGTGAAGCCCAACGCAAACTGGAGGAATAGTACCTCATCTTCTGACTAGGCACTTTACAGCCTTCCGGACTGAATATTGAATTCAACAACTTTAGATCTTGAACTCCCTCCTCCATCCCCACCCCATTTCTGTTTCTTCCCCCTTCCTTTTGTTTCTTCCAATAATTTATATAGATTTTTCTTTTCCCACCTACTTCCATTATTTTTAACTCTTTTATGCCCTGCTAGTCTTTCCACCCCACCCTCACTAGAGCTGTACCTTGAGTGCCCTGCCATCCATTCTTAATTAACACATTGGTTTAGATAATATCACCACCTTAAACACCTCCTTGTTCCTTTGTCTGTGACATCTTTTGATTATCTGCTCGTATCACTGCTTGCTTGTCCCTACAACCACACCACCCTCCTCCCCCCACCTTAAACCAGCTTATATTTCACCCCTCTCCTAATATTCACTCAGTTCTGTTGAAGGGTCATGAGGACTCAAAACGTCAACTCTTTTCTTCTCCGCCGATGCTGCCAGACCTGCTGAGTTTTTCCAGGTAATTCTGTTTTTGTTTTAGCTCTAATACCTGCTGCTTATGCTATTTGGCACACAATTAGTCCTCTGTTGTAACTTCACCAGGTTGACACCTCATTTTTAGGTATGCTTGATGCTGCTAATGGCATGCTCGTCTGCACTCTTCATTGAACTAGGGTTAATCCCTGGCTTGGTGGTAATGGTAGAGTGGGGATATGCCAGGCCATAAACTTACAGATTGGGGTTGAATACAATTCCGCTGCTGCTGATGGCCCACATTGCCTCATGGTTGTCCTGTCTTGAGTTGCTAGATCTGTTTGAAATCTATCCCAATTAGTACGGCGGTAGTGCCACACAATAAAATGGAGGGTATCCTCAATGTGAAGATGCGACTTGGTCTCCACAAGACTGTGCAGTGGTCACTCCTACCGATACCGTCATGGACAGATGTATCTGTGGCAGGCAGGTTGGTGAGGATGAGGTCAAGTATGTTTTTCCCTCCTGCTGGTTCCCTTACCACCTGCCGCATACCCATTATAGCAGTTATGTCTTTTAGGACTCAGCCAGCTTGGGCTGTAGTGGTGCTAACAAGCCACTCTTGGTGATGGACATTAAAACCCCCCACCCAGAGTACATTCTGCACCCTTGCTATCCTCAGTGCTTCCTCCAAGTGGTGTTCAACATGGAGGAGCACTGGTTCACCAGCTGAGGAGGCACAGTACATGGTAATCAGCAGGAGGTTTCCTTGCCCATGTTTGACCTGGTGCCATGAGACTTCATGGGTCCAGAGTCCATGTTGAGGGCTCCCAGGGCAATTTCCTCCCGACTGTTTACCACTATACCCCCCTCTCTGCTGTGTCTGTCCTGCTGGTGGGACAGGGCATACCCAGGGATGACGGTGGTGTCTGGGACATCATCTGTAAGGTATGATTCCTATGAGTTTTACTATGTCAGGCTGTTGCTTGACTAGTCTGTGAAACAGCTCTCCCAATTTTGGGTAGTAAGGAGGACTTTGCAGGGTTGACAGGGCTAAGTTTGCCGTTGTCATTTCTGGTTAGGTTGATGCTGGGTGATCCGTCCAGTTTAATTCCTTATTGACTTGTTTTTAGTGGTTAGATACATCTGACTGTCTTGCTAGGCCATTTCAGAGGGCAAGAGTCAATCACGTTGCTGTGGGTCTGGAGTCACATGTAGGCCAGACCACTTAAGGGTGGCAGATTTTCTTCCCTGAAGGACATTAGTGAACCAGGTGGATTTTTATCACAATCAGCATGGTTTCGTGGTCATCGTTAGACTTTTAATTCCATATATTTTATTGAATTCAAATTCCACCATCTGCTATGGTGGGATTCAAACCCAGGTCCCCAAAACATTACTCTGAGTCTCTGGATTACTAGTTTAATGACAATACCACTATGCCACCGCATGCAATGTGCATACATTAATACGGCCTTAATGCCTGGACTGATATTTATATGGTGGCAATAATAAATTATAAATGGTACAAAAATTCCATCTTCCCCATCATTCTCCAATTCACCTCATATTGTTTTATTTCATTTATGAATCAAACGCACTGGTGTGAAAGGTGGCATTGTCAAAACAGATGAAATGGAGAAACTGGGAAATGGAATACAGCAGGGTCGGAGGAAGTTAAATCAAAGTGGCTCCGAGAATCTGATGAAAGGTCACCAACCCAAAATGTTAATTCTGTTTCTCTCTCCACAGAAACTGCAACATTTGCTGAATACTTCCAGTATTTTCTGTTTTTTTATTTCAGATTTCCAATAGCTGTAGTACGTTCCTTTTGTAGCTGTGGGATGAGCTCATAATAAAGATTGTGAGACAGTCTATCCTCGGGATATTTAATCAACATTACTCACTGCTTATAAAAACAAAAAAAACTGCGGATGCTGGAAATCCAAAACAAAAACAAAAACAGAATTACCTGGAAAAACTCAGCAGGTCTGGCAGCATCGGCGGAGAACGTCAACTCTTTTCTTCTCCGCCGATGCTGCCAGACCTGCTGAGTTTTTCCAGGTAATTCTATTACTCACTGCTTACCTTGCAATCTGTAGCTATATACTTTATTGTAGCTCAGAGTAAACTGAATTCAAAAGGTTAGAAATTTCATTTTGGTGCATAGAAACCAAAAATGAATTTGCAGAGCTAGGGATAACTCTTCTTCAGAAAATAGCACCGTGGAACCCTCTACATCCACTTGAGAGGGATGACGAGGCCGCGGGTGAGAAGTTTCATCTGAAAGACAACACCTCTGACAGTGCACTGGAGCATATCAGCTTTCGTTTTCGGGGCTCAAGTTTCTTCATCGGGGCTTCAGCCCAGAACCTTGAGCCTCAGAAGTATAACCAAACCACATATGAACCCTCCTCGTGCTTCCTCTGCGGCCAGACCCTGGTAGTCTTGAGGTGGTCATGTGACTCCCCAGTGACCCGGCGCTGATTTGCAGCCTGATCCGGATGTTGTTTTCCCTGGCCCGGTGATGGAGCAGAGCGAGTGAGAGCGGTTGAGAGACAGAGGGAGAGAGAGAGAGAGTGAGTGAGGGAGGGGAAGCGCTCGGGCTACGGGATGTTTGTTGACAATTAAGTGGAAGCTGGCTCTGGGGCTGGTGGGGTGATGATGCTTACCAGAGCGGCTGGTGGCAGGGTCGCGCTCCCGTTGTGTGTTTGTCGTCTGGCGGCCGCTTGGCCGGCTTCGGGCTTCCCTCTAAATGGAAGGGAGAGGGACTCTGTGTAAGACTCCGGCCCAGCTCTGGCTGACGGTCAGCCCTCTCCTCTGCGTTACTCACCTAGCTTGACCGGCAATGCCGATTGAAGGTTTTTTCCATTGCCCAGTGCTACCTGAGGAAACTGTCATGACACTTTGCATTTTATATCCTTTATACTTTGTACAGTATCTCCAGATATTGTACGGTGCGAATGGGAATGCACTGACAGGTTCACTGTAGTATGTACGTGTGCCCCATATTGGTACTTTGATTGCTGGAGGTGACTGATTTCACTGTCTAATTATTTGTTTTAAGTCAAACCGCCACTAGCAATTGTGGTGAGTAGAGAAGCCCTATTGAAACTAATAATGTGAACACCTGGACCCAGGTTAGTTTTTACCTCGTTGGAAATTGGAGACATCTAAGACTTGACAAGTTAGGAGGTGTAATAATTTGCATTAGGTGATAAAATCTAAGTTACCCTTGGTTGCCAGATAATTAATGTAGTCCTGACAGTGGAGTGTGCTAATATTTGGGGAGAAGGTGTGTACCTTGAACTGTACATCTTTAACTTTTAGACTGATGGTAACTTCATGTAATTTTAGTGCTGGCTTACTAAATTCCAGCTTGCCACTCTTTTGGAGGTTATAAACTAATACATAAAAAATGATTACTACTTGCTACAAAAGATAATTTAAAATTATTCTTAATGTTTAGCTTAGGGGTATCAACAAGAACCTGTCTTGTCATTGAGTTTTCCTGATTATTCCAACCTGGAGAAATAACTGTCTAATTTGGGGAGAGACATGATGAGAAACTGTGTGTTGCATGTGCGTGTGTCAACACAAAGGTACATGAAATTGTAATATGAAAAACCTATCCATGATGTACAATGGGAACAATTTTTATCAGTAATGACTTTAATGTCACTTAATTGTCTGCAGTCTTTGACCTCCTCCATTGCCTCTTCATTGCCTAGTTTAGTAAGGCTGCACTCGCCTGCTTGCAGTCTTATCCATCCAGTTGTAGCCAGAGAATCACCTGCAATAGATTTTTCCTTGCTCCTGAACTGGTACCTCTGGCAACCAAGGGCCTATCCTAGGACCCTTCTTATTTCTCATTGACATGCTGTTTCTCTGCAACATCATCTGAAAATCCAATGTCATGTTCCACATGCAAGTTGAAAACACGCAGCTCTACCACACCACCAGCTCTCTTGACCCTTCCCTACCTCTAAATTGTCTTGACTGCTTGTCTGACTGAGCAGAAATTTCCTCAAAGTAAATATTGGAAAGATTGTAACTTTTGTTTTCAGCTCAGCCACAAACTCAATATTCATTCCTCTCCCTGCCAACTCTCTAAAGCTGAACCATACTGTTTGCAACCCTGGTCTCATTTGACTCCCAGGTGAGCTTCTGATCACGCAACTGCAGTCTCCAAGGCTGCCTATTTTCACCTCCATAATATTGCGTGACACCGCCCCTGGCTCAGCTCATCCACTGCTGAAACCCTCAGCCATGCCTTTGTTACCTCTAGACTTGACAATTCCAATGCACATCCGGCTGATCTCCCATCTTCCGCCCTCCATTAACTTGAGCTCATCCAAAACTCTGCCTGTGTACGAATGCATGCCTAGTCCTGTTCACCATTCAATCCTGTGCTTGCTGACCTACATTGGCTCCTGGTTAAGCAATGCTTTGATTTTGAGATTATTATCTTTGTTTTGAAATCTCTCCATGGCTTTGCCCCTCCCTATCTCTGTGACCTCCCCTAGCTGTATAAAGCTCAGATATCTTTGCTCCTTCAACTTTAACCTCTTATGCATCCCCAATTTTAGTTGCTTCAGATGTCGAGGCCATAAGTTTTGGAATTCCATTGCTACCTCTTTCAAGGTGCTCCTTAAAATCTACCTCTGACCAAGTTTTTGGTCATCTGCCCTAACCTGCAAGGCTATGGACCAGGTGCGGGAAGGTGGGATTAGAATGGGTGGTTAGTTTTTTTTTCTTTTTGGCCGGTGCAGGTGCGATGGGCTGAATGGCCTCTTTCTGTGCTGTAACTTTTCTATGGCTCTATGGCACTATGTTAAAGGTGTAATATGAATAGAACTTGTTGTTGTAATGACTGGTCGGTTTACTAAACTGTATTAAAGGTTTTGGAAAAGTGCAATCTATTTAATCTTCCCACACGATGGAAGATCAGTTATTCTACGAGAAATATTGATGTACGGTCCAGTTTGCTGTGGAAAATAAATCTGTTGATAACTGTACACGTCATGGTTGTCAAACTGTCAAGAAGTGTTTCTGGTAGATGCATTCAGACAATAGCTAAGAAAGTAACATTGTTTAGAACTAGGATGGCAGGCCCATTGGAATTTCCTGAAATTGTAGGTCACTCGGAAATTTGGACTTGCTTATAACAGTTATCTTGAAGTACTAAATTATTGAAAATAGTGTATTAAACCTCGTAATCATTGTGCCTATCTCTGTTTATAAAATAGCAAATTATTTATATATGAACAAACTGCCTTTTAATGAGCGCATCTGCTGTTGAGGGGAAAGGTCACAGAGCCAACCCAATTGGACTGTAAATCTTCAAAGGGTGTTTTTTTTTGAAGGGTGCGAATTTCAGGAGTGTTTGACAAGTCATTTTTTTTCTTACATTGTTAACAAACAAAATTCGTCCATTGCTGGTTCACATGGCCACCAGCGTGTAAAAAGGTCTTCTATCTTCCATCTCCGTTTGCTATGATGATAGACTTCTTTTAATCGATATGACACAAATTTTGACATTTCAGAGTTGGTTATTTTCTAAGTGCTTTAACAAGAAATATTTTTGATATGTATTAGATCAAACATTTCCTCAAATCTATATGAGCGATGAATAAATTTGAAGATTTAGAAGAGCAATAAATACATTTGTAGATTGCATTCAGGAAGCTATGCTGAATACAATTGTACTTCAGCTTATGCACTTTGTGCTAACATGATTTAAATGTTCAACAATTTCAAAATCTCTTAATTATGCTATCCCGTGATGATATCAAATGACAGAAGTTTAACCAAATGTGCTGCCAAAACTTGTGATCTTTACATATGAACTCTAAAACCTAGGCTTTAAAGTGTTTCTAAATATGATAATCTTTTGCACCCACTTTTGCCCTCCAAAAAAGCCACTCCTCAAGTTTAACCTCAAAACATGTGACTAGAAGTTAAACTTTTTCAAATTTACATATGCAAAATTTGTATAACCAAATTATTGCTTTTAGTGGTCCTACAAGTTCTAAACTAAATTTAACTCTAATCTAAACTTTAAGATTGTCATAACATTTTATGCTGTCCATTCTGTACTTGGTAAAAACAGTCTGTGATCTGGTCTTTACAACAACTTGTAGCTTGATTTTTTTTTAAAAGGTTATCATAACATTTTAAATATATTCCAAGTGTTTCAGAAGTGTGAGGAAGATCTCAGCAAAGGGAAAGCGATTAGAAGGGGTGACCACCGACTTGGTCAAAGAGTTAGATTTTATGGAACAGTTGAAGGCAGAGGAGCTGGAGTGCCAGAGGAGCTTGAGGGAATTCCAAGGAGTAGGACCTAGGCAACAGAAGGCACAGTGCCATAGGTGGAGCGAAAGGAGGAGCTTGGACAAAAGCTGGGGCAAAGGACCAGCTTGGCAAGTTCTAGGGTTGAAGGTTACAGAAATAGGATTGAAACATGACAATGAAAATTTTTGAATTTGAGGTAATGGGAGACTGGATGTCATACAGAGCAATGAGTGGGACATGGTGCAGGATAGGATACAGGTAGCAGAGTTTTGCATGAGCTGAAGTTTATGAAGGATAAATGGCTTACCAGGAGAACATTTGAATTTGAAGGCAAAGATATGTATAAGGCTTTCTTTGGCAGATGGGCTAAGGTAAGGTTAGAGTTGGGTCATGTTGGAATTGGAAGTGGAGATCTTTGTGATAAATGAGGTGCGATCAGAAACTCTGTTTGGTTACACAACCTGTAAATTCTCAAAGAAGGCACCATTCACACTACAATTAATAAAACAGATTCAGAAAAGGAAGGAAGACCAGACTTTAACGACCTTCTTTTGGGAAAAAGTGACATACCAGGATTGTGAAGCCTTATTATATGATGTCCAAAAGGAAATTGACAGAGTTTTTCATGAAAGGTTATTAGGTCAACTTCTTTGATACTCTTCCTTAACAAAAATCTCTCTATCTGTTTTGAAAGTTTCAATTGACAGTCTTATGTAGGAGAGATTTCCAGGTTTGCGCTATCCTTTTGCATGAAAAATTGCATCCTTATTTCTCTCTTAAAGTGGCCTGGCTCTATTCTTATTCTGGATTCCCCACAAGAGGAGATAGTTTACCTATATACTCTGTTGAATCCTTTAATGAAGTACCTCACTTAGCTCACTCCTCCATGTGCTAAACACAAGAAAATAAAGGCCAAGTTTCAGTAACTTGTCCTCATAAATTAACCCCTGATAATCTGGTGAATCTGTGCTGTACCCCTTCTATATATTTCCTCAAACCCAAAACGAATGTACCATTTCAGTTGAGGCGTGATCAAGGCTCTGTACAGTTGAACCATTGTTTCCTTTCTCTTGAATTCCAAACTGCTTGAAAGGGGGACCAATATTCCTTCGGCTTTTTGATTAATTCTTGTACTTATGCATCAGGCTTTTAGTGATTTATGTATCTAGACACCTAATTCTATCCTTCACCACAGCTCCTGGTCTCTCAGAAAGAAGGAAGACTCTGATTTGTCTCCAATTCAAAGTGGATGAGCTCACATTTCCCACATTGAACTCCCATCTGCTGTAGTTTTTCCCATTCACTTAGTCCGCTCAATGTCCCTTTGTAACTTCCTGTTGCTATCCACATAACTTACTGTACCTTGTAACTTAGTGCCATTTGTAAACATGGATGAAGAACAGAGATTTGTATATCCAAGTCCTCAAAAATGATGTCCCCAAAAATTCATTCTCAAATGGTCAGACATGACCTACTCTTGACAAATCCACGTTGACTCTTTGTCCAAGTGCTAAGTTACTGTCTCTGATGATTGGTGCCAGTAACTTCCCCACCACTGAAATTAAACTAACAAACTACTAGTTACCTGGTTTTTACTTCCCTCCCTTATTAAATAATCGAGTGACTATTTCAATTTTCTAATCCAAAGGCACAGTTCTTGAATTTAGAGAGTTTGGAAAATTATAGCTCACTTATCTGTAATTCTCTTGCCAATCCCTTTTAATGCCCTAGGCTGAAACCATCAGATCTTGAAGATATATCTGTCTTAAGTCCAATTATTTTTATCCAAAGTGTTGTTTTTACTTAGTAAATCCCCTAAATTCATCCCCTTGACTTATTTTGAGGTTCTTTGTACAACTGATATTTTGTCCTCTTCCTCCAGTGTGAAAGTGGATAAAATATATTCAATTAATAAGACTTGCACTTTCTTATTATCCATTATAGCTTTGCCTGTAACACCATTTAATGGGCCCCCATTCCCCTTTACCACTCTCACCACTTTATCACTTTACCTTTTTTATGATATGTGCTGGTTTTGTATCACATGAAATGCTTATTTGAAAACTTTCCACTGTTTGTAGGCTTACGCATTAACAATTCAGTTCAGTTAACTGTTGTCAGTTTATTTCTCATCTGAGTCTTGGCTCACTCAAAAAATTGTTAAAGCTTGGCTTGAGACTCCCCCTTGTCCCTTTCAGACCTAATACTTACTAAAACAAAAACAGAATTACCTGGAAAAACTCAGCAGGTCTGGCAGCATCGGCGGAGAAGAAAAGAGTTGACGTTTCGAGTCCTCATGACCCTTCGACAGAACTTGAGTAGTACTCAAGTTCTGTCGAAGGGTCATGAGGACTCGAAACGTCAACTCTTTTCTTCTCCGCCGATGCTGCCAGACCTGCTGAGTTTTTCCAGGTAATTCTGTTTTTGTTTTGGATTTCCAGCATCCGTAGTTTTTTTGTTTTTATCTAATACTTACTAGCTGCAAGATGTTCCCTTAATGTCAGATTGTTATCTAAGTTTGATTTGCTACTCATCACTAATTGAAATATGACCGCTTCCTTTGTTGGTCTTAAATTGTTTTAGAAAACTGACCCATGTACATTCTATAAATTAATTGCCTTGACAGCTTGAGTTGTTCTGCTTCTCCCAGTCTGTGAAAATTAAAATCTCCCACTATAACCACTTTTTGTTTTTTGTTACATTTCCTTCATCTTGTAATTATGCATTGCTTCCCCCCCTCCGCTACGACCCCCACCCCAAACTACATTATTATTATCAGGATATCTGTGGACAACTACTCGAGTCTTGCATCATTTGCTGTTCCTTCGCTCTGTTTCCATTGTCAAATCACCCCAACCTAAAGACTTTCTATCTACTGTGGTGATTGTCATTTATCAATATATTTCCCAATTTCCCTTTTTTTTCCCCAAAAGATCCTATAGCCTGGAATATTTACCTCCCATTTGTGCTCAGGTTGTAGCCAGTTTTCTGTATTGTGATAGACTGTCCACCAATATCCATTACAAACCTACCGACTCCCACAGCTACCTCGACTACAGCTCCTCACATCCTGCTTCCTGTAAGGACTCCATTCCATTCTCTCAGTTCCTTCGCCTCCGTCGCATCTGTTCCGATGATGCTACATTCAAAAACAGTTCCTCTGACATGTCCTCCTTCTTCCTTAACCGAGGTTTTCCACCCACGGTCGTTGACAGGGCCCTCAACCGTGTCCGGCCCATCTCCCGCGCATCCGCCCTCACGCCTTCTCCTCCCTCCCAGAAACATGATAGGGTCCCCCTTGTCCTCACTTATCACCCCACCAGCCTCCGCGTTCAAAGGATCATCCTCCGCCATTTCCGCCAACTCCAGCATGATGCCACCACCAAACACATCTTCCCTTCACCCCCCTTATCGGCATTCCGTAGGGATCGTTCCCTCCGGGACACCCTGGTCCACTCCTCCATCACCCCCTACTCCTCAACCCCCTCCTATGGCACCACCCCATGCCCACGCAAAAGATGCAACACCTGCCCCTTCACTTCCTCTCTCCTCAGCGTCCAAGGCCCCAAACACTCCTTTCAAGCGAAGCAGCATTTCACTTGCATTTCCCCCAACTTAGTCTCCTGCATTCGTTGCTCCCAATGTGGTCTCCTCTACATTGGAGAGACCAAACGTAAACTGGGCGACCGCTTTGCAGAACACCTGCGGTCTGTCCGCAAGAATGACCCAAACCTCCCTGTCGCTTGCCATTTTAACACTCCACCCTGCTCTCTTGCCCACCTGTCTGTCCTTGGCTTGCTGCATTGTTCCAGTGAAGCCCAAAGCAAACTGGAGGAACAACACCTCATCTTCCGACTAGGCACTTTACAGCCTTCCGGACTGAATATTGAATTCAGCAACTTTAGATCTTGAACTCCCTCCTCCATCCCCACCCCTTTCTGTTTCTTCCCCCTTCCTTTTGTTTTTTCCAATAAATTATATAGATGTTTCTTTTCCCACCTATTTCCATTATTTTTAATATTTTAAAATCTTTTCTGCTCCCCCCAGCCCCACTAGAGCTATACCTTGAGTGCCCTACCGTCCATTCTTAATTAGCACATTCTTTTAGATAGTTACATGAACTTCAACACCTATGTGTTCTTTTGTTCTGTTGTCTGTGCCATCTTTTGATGATCTGCTTCTATCACTGCTTGTTTGTCCCTACAACCACACCACCCCCCCTACTTCTCTCCCCCCACCCAACCCCCTCCCCCCCCACACACACCTTAAACCAGCTTATATTTCACCCCTTCCTTGGATTCACCTAGTTCTTTTGAAGGGTCCTGAGGACTCGAAATGTCAACTCTTTTCTTCTCCTCCGATGCTGCCAGACCTGCTGAGTTTTTCCAGGTAATTCTGTTTTTGTTTCTGTATTGCCTACTATATCACGCCCTTTAAGCTGAATTTGTGTTTCTATGTCACTTTTTACCTCTGATGCTAAATGCACTACTATACATAACTTGTACCTGGGTGGCTGCCACCCAACCTGCCCACATGTCCTGTTGATCTTTCTTTCATATTTTTTTAACTGTGTGGATTTTCCTATCCTAACTCCACCCACCCAATCAGCTTAAATTGTTTCCCACCCCTCTATTTGTCCTTTTTGTAAAGATAAGGGTGACTCTCTGTTTAGGTGAAGGCTGCCCTGTCAGGACAGCCTTTCCTGGCTTGAACTCTAGTCCCAGACAACTGGAACTCTCTGTTTTACATCATCCTTTCAGCACCCACATGTTAACAGTTATGATATTTCTCTCTATCAGATGATAGGAACTGGGAATAATTATAGAATCATACAGCACATAAAAAAGGACATTCGGCCCGTTATGCTGTTGGTCTTTTGAAAGGGTGATCCAATTTGTTCCACTCCCCTGCTCTTTCTTCAGAGCCGGAAAATATTTCCCTTTTAAGCATTTCTCCAAATCTTCTTTGAAAGCCATTCTACTTCAACCACCCTTTCAGGCAGTGCATTCCACAACAGCAGAATTTGCTGCAGAAAATAAATTCTCACCTTCCATCTGGTACTTCTGCCAATTACCTTAAATCTGATCTCTCTGTCACTAGAGAGAGTTTTTCCCTATCAAAGCCCCTCAATTTTGAATACCTCTATCCAATCTTTCCTTAACCTTCTCTGCTGCAAGGAGAACAGTCCTAGCTACTCTGATTTCTCCACTTTGCTGGAATGGCTGAGAAACTTCAAATCTTGTCTGTACCCTCTTGAAGGCTTTGACATTCTTTCTGAAGTGTTCGTGTTAAGGTCTTGGAGATGGTGCAGAGGAGATTTATCCAGAAGTTATTACCCTATCAGGAAATAGCCACAGGTCCAGCCAGAGCCCAGCATTAGAGGACTGAGTTAGAGAAAAGGATGGGGGAAAGAAATCTGCTTTTCCATTTTGAAAGGAGGCAGCTGGAAAGTGATCTTAGAGTTATGCAAGGCAGTTAAATGGCAGAGAAAGTGTTTTATCTGAAACACTCTTTTAAGCTAAATGATTATATTAGGATAGTTCCAAACTGGTAAAAAGTAAGCATAAGACTAGTTCTTCATACAATGATCTATATTTAAAATGAGCTTTTGGGTCAGGTAGTGGAGACAGAGTTCCTGGGATGATTTAGGTAATGATTGATGCATAATGGGTGAATTTTAAGTGAGTGACTTGCCTCACCTGTATCCATCTTGTGACATGGCATTATTTTTGTGCACATTCCCAAGAAATCGGTCAGGGTAGTCAATTATTGTTTGTAGGAATGTGGAGACAGGATTGTGATTGTTACACAGTTTCTTTAACTGGATAACATATTTAGAACACTTGGCTTTTCCTGACAGTTTATTATCATGAAAAACTAAATGTTCTGGGCATGTTACCCAAAAAAGGAAGACTTGTATTTTTATAGCACCTTCCACATCCTCAGGATGTCCCAATGCACTTTACAGCCAGTGAAGTATCCTGTATGTTTGAAGTATAATCACTGTTATAATGTAGGAATGTGCTGGTGTATAATTTGTGCCCATGACTTTTATGATATTTATGATTTTAGTACATTGCTGTTAAGTTCCATTCTAGAATTGACTAACGAGAGCTGAACCCCTTGAGCCTGTATTTTGTGGCTCTCAGATGGAGTAGGCTGCTTCCTCCTAATACTCCCAACTCGTAGACTGAGCAAGAACTTCCAGTACCTTGGTTAATAAGACTGTGTGGTTATGGAAAGATTTCCATCTGATGATGTGAATGGGGCCTCGAGGATTACCTGATAATCCAGTTGCTTCAAAAGCTTTTATGTAGTTGAAGGATGAGCATCGTTTCCAACTTCAGGTTAAGAAAATGCCTGCTGTTTCTTTTTATGTTTTATAGTCGCTATGAGAATTCTTTGTTGAGCTTTTGGTTTCCAGGTCTGTGACCTCTGCTTACAATTTTAAAAACATTCTTAATAATAATCAGGAACATCTGGTCTGTTTAGAAACATGATTAGCACAGATGTTAGCTTTTAGCCCAATGTGGAACTGTACTGAACTTGTCATATTGGACCTGTGATACATTTATATTTAGAATGATCAGATTATCTTTTGCTGTTTTTTTAACCTTTGGGAAATATTAGATTGTCAAGTGTATGCACACTTCACTTACAGTTGCCGGAGTTTCTCAGAAGGTGACTGATTTGCAAGCTAGTCAGATTCAATTTTGGGTCGTCAAGTTAAATACCTGGCATGCGTCACTTACACTACTTGTGTGGTCTGCTAGCACTATGAAGTCAGTTCTTATGGCTGTAACATTGAAGTTAGACCTGTTTTCACACCTCTCCCTTCTTCATTGCAGTTTTCATTCCATATTAAACTTTCCCTTGCCTTTTTTTAAATATAGATTATTGGAGACTCAAAAATGTGACTTTATGGTCACCCACAGAGCTAATCAAGAGTTTTATGTTTTATAGCTTGATTTGATTCGAAAATAAATTCGCTTAATGGGAACAAAATATTACTTATGCTGCAATTTACTAAGTCTGTAATTTGCTCAGGTACTGAGTCTAAAGTTTACTTAACTTCTTTTGAATTGCATTTTACAGTTTTCTTCAAAGATTTATAATTTGCAACAAAGTACCCACGAGCTTTGGGATGTAACAGCTGAAAATGTTTAACTTTAATTTTAAGTGTGTTGGGAAGTGGGGGGGTGGGGAAGGCCTCTGTTTAGAGATAAAAGATTTTTCTTTAATCAGAGTATATTATAGTACCATATGTGGTGGTGATAGATTCTGCTAAATTGAATGAAAAAAGCTTGTGAACATTTTTCATGATTTCAGGATCATCATATAAAATCTGAATCCTCCTAACCCCACTGTATGCAAGTTCAGAGCAGGTGGAATAAGCATTATAGATTCTCACACAGTGCACGGTGAGAGAAAGGGGACATTTTCAGTCATCTTTAATCTAAACGATTATGACATTTAGCTTGCTTTTGCTCAATACAGAAAATTTTCTATTATGCTTATTTCTTATTTTTGAATGTGGGATTCTTTTGAAAGTGCTTCCACTGCCTGAAAATGATACTCGGAGATGTAGGAATGTCGAATGCTGACAGTGCACATGCTTTACAATAAGGGTAGGTTACCCTGACTGCAGATAGCATTTTTCCATGATTTGACAACTGTCAAAATACTTTCTTCTGGGAGAATCATGCATCTTTTATAATCTGTCATTTTTTGTTGTTGATGCTTGTCTCTCTGCTGAAGTTGAATGAAGGGTTGAGTGAGGGATTGGACTTGGCTTAGTGGCTCTCAACTTGGGAGTTAGAAGATTGTGGACACAAGCTTCAGCATGTAATCCAGGCTGACACTGCAGTGCAGTACTGTATTGTTAGAGGTGCTATCCAGGGCACATAAGTTCAGATTTCACGGTGGCAGTTTGAGAAATTGAATTCAGTCTTTTAGGAAAGGAAACCTGCAAGCTTTGTCGGTTTGACCTCTATATGTCACTCCAGACTAACACGAACTTCCCTTTTGAATTTGTCCAGTGAGCCACTCAATGTGTCAAAATGCCAGAAAGGGGCAAAAAAGGTATAACTGAACAGATTGCATGGCTGCAGCCTAGGAATAAAATCAGAACAGGACAAATGCTTTAATGCAAAAGGGAAAAAAAAACTGCAGATATTGGAAATCTGAAATAAAAACAGAAAATGTTGGAAATGCTCAGCAGGTCTGACAACTCTGTTTCACTCTCCACTGATGCTATCATTTCAGGTGTTTGATGATAGCTCAGTGACCTGGAACATTAACTCAGTTTCTCTGTCCACAGATACTGCCAGAGTTGCTGAGCATTTCCAGCATATTCTGTTTTTATTGTAGGCCAAATGCGCACACAGTCCAGTCAGTCCTGCAAAGTCGTCCTCACTGACATCTGGGAACTGATGTGATGTGTCCCATAGACCAGCCTGGACACAGTCTTACTCACAGGTTCATACCTATCAGCTAGCACATCCATTATCATCCTTGGGTCTATCCTCCCAGCGGCAAGTCAGATCTGTCAGAGATAGGAGAGGGAAGTGGTTTACAGTAAGAGTGTTGTAGTGGTGATAGGGGAGGATGGTAGATGGATGCTGGGTATCCTCAACGTTGACTTTGCATCCCATTAAGTTCACGGATTCAGGTCAAACATGCACAAGGAAGCCTTCTGCTGATTACCACCTATTGCCGTCCTGCTGCTGATGAATCATAACTTCTCCGTATTGAACACTGCTTAATGGAAGCACTGAGAATAGCATGAGCAACAAATATAGTCTGGGTGGCGGACTTCAATGTACAATCCTGATTCAATGAGATGCATGGAAAAGCATGCTGGGAGCAGCATCAGGTGTACCTGAAAATGCAAAGCCAAGAAGCTGGAGTACAGGGCTACCTGCCAGCTAACCATTGAAAGCAGCAGGTAGGGCATAGTGCTAAGTGATCCCACAAATAACAGATCAGATCAAAGCCCTGTAACCCTTGCACATCTAATCGTAAATGGGATGAGCAACTAATGGAACAACTCCATCCTCAGTTATGGTAGATCCCAGCACATGAAGTGTTTGCAATGGTCTTCAACCAGAAGTACTGAGTGAGTGCTCCTTCTTGGCCTCCTCCTGAGGCCCCCACCATCCTGGATGCTTTTCTTTAGCAAATTCGATTCACTTCACGTGATATTAAGAAATGGCTGAGGGCACTGGACTCAACAAAAGGCATGTGACCTGAAAACATCCTGGCCTTTGTGCGAGCTATGCCTCGAATAAGCGGTTCCAGTACATAGAATTTTCGATTTCCTGTCCACAAATGCAGGACAAATCCAATTCAGCCAACTCCCAATCATCAGCAAAGTGATTGAAGGAATTGTGACCAGCACCATCAAGTATCATTATTCATCAATAATTTGCTCATTGAGGCTCACCAGGATCAGTCAACCTCAGATTTCACTGTAACTTTGGTTGAAACGTAGAAATCAGTGCTGAGGTGAGAGTGACTTCTCTAGACATCAAGAGGTAGAATTCGACCAATTGCATTCTAAAAAAACTGAAGATAATGGGGATCAGGGAGGAAACTTGCTAGTGGCTGCAGTCTTATCTAGCATAAAGGAATATTGTGTGGTTGTTGGAGGCTAATTATTTCAGCCACATATTATGATGTACAAATTCCTTTTGGATAGCATCCTTGGCCTAGAAATCTTCAATTGCCTCATCAATTTTCTTTCTTCAATCGTAAGGTCATAATTGAGGCTATTTTCTGATTGCACAATATTAGTCTCTATTCGCAGTTCCTGAGATAATGAAATAGCCTAACCTTGCATGCAGAAAAATTTGGACGGCATCCATGCTTGGACTGATAAGTGGCAAGTAAGTTTCACTCCACATATGTGCCAGGCAATAGCCAACTCCAGTAAGAGAGTATAACTCCCCATGGCATTCAGTGGTATTACCACTAGTTACGATCCCCATAGACCAATAACTTTTAAAAAGAAATTTGAATTCTCAGTGGCCAAATTAAAGGAATTGTACAACAAATTTCAAATTTTAGCCTTTTACTGTAACAAGCTAAAAGTAACATTGACTAAACACTATTTCATAGGCAACTTATACTCTCAATTACAGAAACAATTTCCTTGTTAATGCTTTATTGCAATGAAAAATCTCACTTTATTGTTACACTTTACTCTGTCTCTTAAGTAGACATTAGTATTCTCCCAGAACTATTCCAAAGTGATTCTTGGTTCCTGAGGGCTTGCCTTCCTTCTTTTCCTTTCGGATAACTTCTAATTTCTGAACTGGCCTTTACAGTGAGTGTTACCCCAGAGATTCCTCCCTCTAGCCAAAGCTAGTCAAATTTTCCAGTCTTACTTAAACCCACATGAGCTTGGTCTCTTAAATCCGAGCATGGGTTTCTACCTGCATTCTGTGTGGTGAACCACAGAGACTGGCTGCCTCTATTTCTCAGCGTTTTCCCTCCCTCGCTCGGATTCTGGCAGACTGAACCTGTTTGTGAAGATTTTTGATATTTTTAGGAAAACCTGTAACCTGATCCTACAATGGCTTCCCCTCTCAAAGCCTATTTTCATGGCTATGTGAATCACATGGCCCTTGTAATCAGGTAGAAATTCTAATTAGCTGCCCTTTAGACTCCAAACCCATTCTATCCCGAGTCTATCCACTGTCAGCAAAGATCTTTTTTCCATTGTCTTCAGGCATGAACACTTTGCTCCTTCTTCCCAGTAAAACAGCCTAGGCTCCCTTTTAATTTTTAACAACCAAGTCACCCAGACTCTTGTCTGCAGAATTTAGAACAGGTCACAGGACCCCCTTCAGTCTTTCATTTTACCGTAAGTTAAAGACACAGTCCCAAAACATGAGAATCTTATAAAACCTCGCGTTTATAACTCGACACCAATATTACCATTGACCAAAAACTCATTGCACCAGATGCATAGAAGCCATGGCTTCGATCAGAGGTTGGAGATTCTGCAGCAAATGACATGTCTTTGATACCTCAATGTCCCTCCATCCCAAGTCAGGAATATGAAGGAATAGTCACCAGTTGACTAGATGGGTGCAATTCTCAGAATACTCGAAGCTTAATAGGGTCCAAAAAAATTAGCTTGGTCAATGCTTTATCTATTGGTCTAAACATACACTTCTTCAATCATTAGGTGTCTTTGGATGCACTTTGTATTATCTGTTGGATGTGCTGCAGCAAGTCACCAAAGCTTCATATGCACCTCCCAAATCTATCTAATAGAATGCTTTGGTAACTCTTAAGAGCAACCTTTTATCTAACAAAACTGCTCCTGTCAGGAATTCACCTTTTGTTTATTGCCAATAAATTGAATGTCTCATTTGCAATAGTGACATTTAACTTAGACTTCTGTCGTACAATGAATTATAATGTGCAGGTGCAGCTTTTATATTTTACAAAGCATGCTAATGTACTGAATGGACTTGTCAGTGCAAGGTAGGAAAATCTCATTTATTAACCAGGTCAGGAAGAAGTTGTCTTCCGGTTGTTATCTTCACCTTTCATTGTTTTCCTTATTTAATTTTTGCATATGATCAGTTCCTACTCTTACATTAACTCTATCTATATCAGTACAAAAATACATTTTGTTTTCCCCACCAATGGTTCTCCTCTCTTGAGGCATTGGCTGCAGTAATTTGCCCAGAGTCCTATAGCAGCACCTCCAAAACCTATGATCTGCACTGATGAGAGGTGTAAAGGCAGCATGTGTATGGGTAAACCTTCACCTCAAAGCTCCCCCCAAGCTACACAACATCCTGATTTGTATATATATATCATCATTTCTTCATTGCCATTGTGTCAAAATCTGAGATCTTTTTATCGAATAGCATTGTGGCAGCAACTTCACTTCATGGACTGTGGCAGCTTAGGAACCCAGCACCAACCCACCACCACCACCTCCAAGACTGTTGCAGACCAGCAATAAATGCCAATGTTACCCACACCCTGATAATGATGCCCAGTATCCTGGCCTACAATTATACTTCAACCAGCACTATCAAAATCACATGATTGTTAATTCATTTTTTTATGGGCTTTCACTGTGTGCAAATTGTCTCTCATATTTGCCTACATTTCAACAGTGACTATACTTCAGAAATTATTCATCGGTTGTGAAATTCTTTCGGTTGCCCTGGAAGATACTATAAGGCAGCAGCTTTTATCTCATTATATCACATTCCATTTATGGAAGCTATTGTGTTCTAGAAATGAGAGGGAATCCTGAGATGACAGTTCACTCCTTTACACTAGTAAGCCGTTGCCTGTATTCAGTAAAATTTCTCAATCTAGATCTTAGGAAATATTGGCTAAAAGAGAAAGGATTACAAATATGACTGTTTGAACCTTTCTTGGAATAGGCACTTGAATTTGGTTTTCTTTTAGTTATTTTGTTTTCTCCCTGTTTTGTATATTGGTTCCGGGATTGAACAGGGGACCTGTTCCTGACATTTTCACTTTGTAAGTTGGAATTGCATGAGAGTGCTATTCCCAGCTTCTAATTTTTCTTCCTCCTTGTGGGGAAGTGCTTTGTATATGCTTGATATTTATTTGTGAAAGGGTGGTTGAAATCGGATGCTCACTGTGTGGGAAATCACTACCATAAGCCTATTCTACCAACCTGCAGTACAGCACTCTAGCCAAAGGGCTGTTTTTAAATTAGATTCCTGTTATGAAAAGTTTACATTCTTGTAGCATGGCATATTATGGCTTACATTAAAGGTTGTAATAGCAGATGCTAACATCGAGGATATTATGCAATTCTGTATATTTGCACTGTACATTCATGTGGTTGGGACTTTTCCTGCGAGAGAGAGAAAAAAAATGATTGGAGTTGGGGTGTTGTTTGGGCATGGGGGAGCAGTATGAAGAAGTTCAGGCAGCATGGTGTACATGGCCTCTCGATGGGCAGCTCTGGTTCTGGGAAGATATTAGTGGTCTTGTTCTCTATAAGACTGTCAAAAATATAAACTCAGCGTCACAAAATATTCTCGGTTGGAGTATTTTAGGATATTGGAATAATTTGGGTACAATAGATGATAATCAAATTTGTTTCTGGTCTTTTTATTACAATTTCCCACATGGCAATATTGATTCTCAGAGAATGTTCAGTTGTTTTGCATCATCTAAAAGAGTGAGATGAAATTGGTAGAGGTGAGATATTGCTTCTTAACACTTTAAGGTTGGATAGAACAAATTTTTTTAAATTACTTCTGTGATCTTGAACTACAAATTGGCATGCAAAGGGAGAAAAAGAGTTGAAGGCTAAAGTGATGTACAGATCTGTACATATGAAGAAGAACATAGAACTTCTACAAACTTTAGCAGAGAGAAAGAGTATAAAGGTCAAAGTTGCTGGGGAATTTTTCACTAGTCTGTTGGTAAGTGGTCCATTACTAGCAGAGAAGGCACTCGCCATGCCCCAACAACTTGATAAACTTCAAGATGGCAAATAAATGGTTATGGAGATGATGCAGTTGTCACATTTAACTGCAAGCTAACTATGTTGAGGGACTGGATAGTCTTTTCTTATTCTTTTTGTAAATAAAGAGCTACAATTTAGGATACATTCATTGACAAAAAGTTTTAAGGCAAAGTCTTGCACCTATCTCCACTATGTGATGACTTGCAATGCTATGTAAAAGCCCAAGTCATTGACAGCAAATCTCCAGGCAAGAATAGCTACAAGCCAGACAGGACAGGGATTTAAGGGGAAGCTAGACAAACACATAAGGATGAAAGGAATGGAAGGATGTATTGACAGGATAGATGAAGTAGTGTGGAGGAGGTTCATGTGTAGCGTAAACACTGGTGTGAACCTGTTAGGCTGAATGACCTGTTCCTGTGCTGTAAATTCTATGTAATGACTGCCATGTCCTATCAGCCTGTGCAGCTCCTGATTTAATTACTATTACTGAGAAATGAATATAATGAAGTTGCTGAATTGAAGCTGCCTTAAAAATAAGGATATGTTTCCTGCTTCTGGGCCTCATCCAGTGACTCCTGCTGGAAAATGCCTGTGTGGTGAAGGCAGGTTCAATCGAGGCATTCAAAGGGGAACTGTTATCTGAAAAGAGAGTGTTTGCAGGGTTACGGGGAGAAGGTCGGGGAATGCCAATTGGCGAATTCCTCATTCGGAGAGCCAATGCAGGCATGATGGGCCAAATGGCCTCCTCCTGTGCTGTAACAATTCTGTGATTTTGCGTTCTATGAAATTTGAGCTTAATCTAGCAGTGGACTTCTTTGTCATTCTTGATCCAAGATGACCTTTGCAAAGCAGGCAGCAGCAAAGATGTTGGTATGCAGGACAACAATGTGCATCAGAGGAATTGCGAGTTGACTTCAATCCTGAGCAGCTCTTGGGACACCTTATGCAGTTGCATGGTATACTGACTAAAGTGGATTTTGGTGCATACTTGATGGCTCATGATCAAGGGCACCCGTTTACAAGGTACCCTGACTCAGAAATTGCAGTACAAGACAGAACAGTAGATGTGGAGATAAAGAAAAATTGAGGATAGTAACTCCAATCATCCAGATGTCTAGACAGCTAAAAACTCTTCTAGCCATGCAACAGTAATAATGCATCTCACAAGTTATCCATCCTTACCATTGGATGCTTGTGTTGAGAGATAGAGTCTGTGGGGTGGGGAAAGTTGCAGAAGAGGCCAGTGAGCTTCTTTCACCTTTATTTAGTTGTTTGATATTTATAGTTTTGATGTTTGCATTTGTTTACTAAAAGAAGATCTTTTGTCATGCGGTTATGACAACATTAGACTGGCAATTACTCCAGTCTTGTTAAGTGTGATAGAAAAGGTAAAACTAATTTTGTTTTTTTTTTAAACTTTTATTTTGTCTAATAAATTGCTTGTGTTGTTTCCCATGATTCGTTAATGTTTTTTTGAATAAAGTGATTGAGTTGAGGGAGAGACTGCAGAAACTCTTCTTGAAGAGCCACTTAGTGGCCAGAGCCTACAATTGCAGTATGACATTTACCACAAATTTAGAATGGTAAATACTGTACTGCATTATGACAACCATGTGAACAGGCAATGCACACCCCTTGAAAGACCTTTTAGTTAAATGTTGCAGTCTTAATTAATGCAAATTATTATATAAAAAATTAAATTAATTAAATCAAATTTATGCCTAAACCACTTGTAAAGAAATTTGACTACATTTAGGGCTAAAATTAATGAAAAAGTAGCAGCAATTTCTTACCTTCACCACTGAGTGCACAACCACCCACATCCACACCCACCCCCACCCCTGCAGAAATTAGTGGTGGGGAAGAGAATGCCACGAATTACCACAAATTGCAAGAAGGTTTAAGTGATTCCACCGTTAGCCTCGCAATGATGGGAACTCAAGTCAATCTCCCCACGAGTTTCAGGAAATTAATGGATTGGAGCTGTAAATAAGAATGAATCTTGCTGCAACTGTTTAGGGATCGTACAGTATTTCATGTTGTAAGGACGTTGGTAGTGACATGATTTATGGTCCTGATGTACCACTCAGTCATGGAGGACAGCAACAGCAAGAAAACTATGTAGCCCTTCACCTTAGTAAAACAGCCCAAGGTGGTACTTAAGAGTCTTATCAAACAAAATTTGACACTGAGGCGCATAAGGAGATGCTAGTGCAAATGACCAAAAGCTTGGTCTACGAAGTAGGTTTTAAGGAATGTCTTAAAGAAAAAGGAGTGGAAGAGAAGCATAGGGACTTAGGGAGGGAATTCCAGACCATAGGGCGTAGACAACTTCAAGCATGACCGCTGATGGTGAAGCAATTAATATCGAGGTTACTCAGGAGTTCAGAATTGGAAAAGCACAGATTTCTCGAAGCATTGTAGAACTGGCAGAGATTGCAGGGAGGGATGAGGCCATGTAGGGTTTTAAAAACAGCAGGAAGATCAAAAAACAGTTATGATTTAAATGACCAGTTAGTCTGTTTAGGTGATTTTGGTCGAGGGATGAATGTTAGTTGTGACACTGAGAGAACTCCTTTGCTCTTTTTGAACAGTGTCATGGGATTGTTTATGACATCCAAAAAAAAAAGTATCAGCTTAGATTCCAGTGCAGTGCGTTTGTTTCTGCAACTGGGCTTCACAACCCTCATAGATAAGAGTATAAGCTACTGAGTCAAGTTTGAAACTAAAAAATAAATTAATGAGTTGGTAAACTTAATTTCCAGTTGTGCAGCATAGAGCCTGATGTTTGCTGCGGTTCTGTACAAAATAAGGTAGAAGTTTTTGAGGCTGCCTGCTGCTCGAGTAAAACTGTCACAGGTGATGAGCTGTTTTTAGATACTTTGCCGATCTAAACAGTTCAATTTTGGGGGGTGTGAGAGGCAATGGTTGCTGTCTTTGATTCTTTGTCCCACTGGAAGATTCCTGCATGCCAACCCGTCACCGATTTGACTTCAGCAGCAGTTAGAGTTTATGCACCACAGTCCTAACTAAAGGGGACTGTAACATTGCTTTATGTCTCGGGTGCAAATAGAATGAGAGAGAGCTTCTTAGTTAATGTTGTCTTATTTTGTCTTTCTCATAAATTTGCAAACTTGGTCTTGTTAAATTTGCACTATACATTTTTATGATAGTAGAGCTTTAAGCCTTTGTGGATGCAATTGTAGTTGAAAGGGCTGCAAAGCATTGTTAAGGATTTCCTTCCGAAAATTCACAATTGTGGTGTAATAGTGGCCTCACTTTGAACCATGGCATATTCTGAACTACATTTGTATCTGATGCTTTGATGTCGATTGAAGTTGGCTGTTCTTTACATAACTGGGAGCGCCTTGTGAAGTCCTACAAGAATTTGTATCAGCAATAATTATTAACCATTTGAAGGACTGAAATGCTATTTTTGATTTTATATGAGGTAGTTAGAACAATACCAATAAGATGATATACCATTTATTTTGTTTATAGATGCTTCCATATAATATTTTATATTAGTGCAAAATAAATCAATATTGTAGTAAACTACCACCTGATGGATTACAGTGAATTGTTAATTTTGCTGCAAAAGGCAAAGAAAACAGTCAACTTTGTTTAGCCTTCTAAAAATGCATAAATGATATCACCCTGCATCATGTAAATATTGGCTTTCTCCTGCACCCTTTGTTTATGCTGCATACTACTGTCATTGTACACTCTTTTCAAAAAAAAATCAAAGCCTTGACCTTAAAGAAGGGAATGTGGCAGGTGATTGTAGTGATGAGTTCACTGCAAAACCATGAACAGCATCTTTGAGCAGCTTGGGTCCTGCCAGTATAATCATATGAAATTTTCATACTTGGCTTGGATAATGACCTGGTGATATCACAAATTTATTAATATGATTCTTCCCCTCACTTCCTCTACCCATCCACATTTTGAAATCGTATTTTTTTTCTTTATTCTTTCGTGGGATGTGGGTGTTGCTGGCAAGGCCAGCATTTGTTGTCCATCCCTAACTGTCCTTGAACCGAGTGGCTTGCTAGGCCATTTCAGAGGGCATTTAAGAGTCAACCACATTGCTATGGATCTGGAATCACATGTAGGTCAGACCAGGTAAGGACGACAGATTTCTTTCCCTAAAGAACATTGGTGAAGCAGATGAGATTTTATGAAAAGTGATAGTTTCATGGTCACCGTTACTGAGACTAGCTTTATATTCCAGGTTTATTAACTGAGTTCAAATTCCACTACATTACATCCACTAAATTACCATTACATCACCATCTTCCCCCTATTTACTTCTCCGCTACATTATTTCACTGCCCTTCCCCGACATACACACACACACACACACACACCCCCACACACAATTTTCCTAAATACCACTGGAAATGAAGATGTACTGGTAAGTGACCTTCAACATCCATCCACTATTACTATTCTGAAAAATGCTACCAGAAGATGTGGAAGGCTTGACCTTACATGCTGTTTTTTCTATTTTGAGGGGAATGCTTAGCTTCCTTTTATTCCCCACCTTCTGTACAGATTAACAGGGACTGGGACCACCATTTAGATAATTCTTGATTTCTTTTGCTGTTCTGTCAGTGCATGCCATGTTCTATTTTTCAGCAAAAGAAACACTTCACCTGCTACCCTTTTAATTTTTTCTGTCCCTATCTCTCTCTCGCTCTCTTCCCCGCCCTACTCCCTGCAAGGGTGCCCAACAGCAGTAGGGATTGATGCAATGCATGTTTCCCTCATATTTATGTTTAAAATAAGTTTGAAATCCAGTAATCAGCACAGTCAGCAGTTCAAATATTTAGTCAGCTTACTTGTGCCCTATTCATTACCCCCTCCCCCCATTTAAAAAAGTGGTGTTGATGTAGCCCTTTGGGTGGTGTTTCAATAAAAGAAAAATGGGAGCTTGGTTGTAATCTTTGTCAGAATTAAATTACACATCAGTGGTGTCAATGCTGTATGTTTAAGGAAATATGTATTAACCTATTAGCATCCAGTTTTCATTGGAGACAAGCCATTTTCACGCTGAGCTTGTGTTCCTGCTTGAAGTCTTCCTGTCACTGTTCCGTATCCACGACCCAGCCTAGGGCGTCTTTTGACGGATAGCTAGCCATTTCCTGTGTTATACACTAACACTAATTGAAAATTTGGGTGGCCTTGCTTATTTATTTTGAAGGAATGCAATGGGTTATATTTTCATGGCAGTTTCTCAGCAGTGCAGCATTTCAGTCTCTAGATCACTGAAAGCAAAAAAATGAGATTGGGAGGCCTAATTTGATTTAGACATTTTATATCATTTAAAGCCTTTCTGAAAATTCTCTAGCAGCATAAACAACCTCTGTTTTCTTTAAGACTTGTAACGTTATTTGAATTATACTATATTTCTGTGTCAACAGAGCTGTTGTGTGGGGCTTCAGTGCATTTGATGTGAATTTTTGAAACATTTTAATTGAAAGAACTTATCTTTGGTAAACTATGTAATAACGTTTATACATGAAAACACTTTATGTAACCAAATAGATTTAAATGGAAAACTAAATAAAATCAAAACAATATCTAATAGAATCCTCTGCTGACTCCTGAGAGCAAATACTTTCCCAACAGAATTGCTTGTGTTGGGAATTCAACTTTTGTCTGTTGCTATTAAAGTGAAAGTTAAGATGCAATAGTGACATTCAACATAGACTTCTGGGTTATAAACAAATTACAATAAATTTTATATTTTATGAAGCATACTATTAATCTTTAACATAGGTCTGTCAGTGCAGTACAAGAAAATCCTATTTATTAACCAATTGGGAGCAAGTTGCCTCCCAGTGAGAAAACAAACTGACTTGTCCAAGACATTCAATTTTTTGTTTCTATTTTCCTTATTTAATTGTTGCACATAATTTATTTCTACTCTTATCTTACCTTCTTACTGTATGAGAACAAGAATGGACATTTGTTTTCTTGTCATGTTTTCTCCACCAATGCTTCTCCACTTCTGAGGCATTGAGTGTAGCAATTCGCCAAGGCTTCTTTGTCAGCACCTTGTAAACCTACAGCCTCCACCACCGAGAAGAACCAGAGGAGCAGTTAACGTGGATAAATCACCACCTCCAAGTTTCTCTCGAGTCACATACCATCCTATTTTGGGCATATATTGCCATTCCTTCATTGTCGCTGGATCAATATACTAGAGCTCCCTATCATGGCAGAAAGAAGAGCTGCTGCCACCTTCCCAAAGGCAATAAACAATAAATGCTAGCTTTGCCAGCAATACTATGATGAATAAGTAAGTCTTGATACCACCTTGCTGAGATATGGATCCATGGGCACTGGGTAGCACCCGAACCTCACGCTTCAGCATCGTGTGTGTGTCAGCATGCTTTTTAGCTTCAGGAAGATCACAGTTGTGTCCATTCCTGCTCTTGACATAGAAGCTACTTTATGCTGATCAGGTGTGGTAACCCTTCCTAATCTAGGCTGACACTTCAGTGATTATTGGGGGTGTACTGTACAGTCAGAGGAGCCATATCTTGGATGAGACGTTAAGACAAGGACCGTTTTAATTTTTGTAAAAGATTCAAGGGAACAATTTGCATAAAAACAGGTGATTTTCCCTGAAGTCTGACTAATATCTAAAGCAACATTACTAAACCATATTATCTGGCAATTATCTAACTGCTGTTTGTGGGACCTTGCTGTTTGTAAATTGGCTGCCATGTTTCCTACATTAAACAGGGACTACACTTCAAAAGTACTTCATTGGCTGTAAAGAGCTTTAGGATGTTCTGAGCTTTTGAAAGGCGCTATTAAAGGCAAGTTCGTTCATTATCCAGTAACTAACCCCAACCTTTTAGATGAGAATTAAATGATGACACAAAACAAGCAAACTTTATCTCATTTGGAAAATGGAATTTTATGCTAGGTAGGAAAGAAGATGTTTTTAAACATGCACCTATTATTAAATGGAAAGACTTGTTGCAAGTTTGGATCATCCTCAGCTACAGGGCCTAAGAGTGAGCAAAAAAAAATCATTCTGGCTCTCCAAGTTTATCCTTTCTCTGCATTTGTTTCTGTATTCTGTTTAATTGCTATGGCTGTTTTCTGTTTTATTCAGAACTTTCTTGATTATGATTAGCTCTCTGCCCTGCCTTTCATTACACAGGATTCTGTACTCTGCTGAGGCTCTGGGTGAGATTAACTAATCAAAAGCCAATTACTTACACAGAGTTAAAATTGGAACTCCTGTGTCTCAGTATCTTATTGTTTCCTGCAGTGTCATGACACCAGGTTCACAGGTACACTCACTCTGGTTCTTTGCTTCTTCCAACCCTGCTTGTTATATGTACAAGTGGGCTTGTGAAACTAGCAGCTGGGAGAGAGAATAGGAAAGATTCACAAATCAAGATGCAAATCAAAAATCTATGCAGAACCGAAATAGACCTGTTCAGCTGGTGTTTTTCTCTACTTGAACTACCTTGCCTAAGATCACTCTCCTTGCTTTTTTTTAAGCAACTACCTGATTCCATTTTTTAAAATAAGTTATGGACTCTGTTTCAACAATGATTTGTTGCAAAAAAAAATCCAAATCTTAACTACCCTGAAGAATTTTTTCTACCTGAAGAATAAAGAGGTGAACAGTGAAACAATATTGGACATGAAAAAAATGGAAGAAACTAACTTGTCAATAATTTGTACCCAAAGGTGGAGTCTGCATTGTATCCATTGTGCCTTTAGTTTGTTTCAGCACACATAATAGAGTGGAGAACAGAGGGGAGTTAGGGCAAAGCAATCAATTATTTTAATCATCTCCAATTCTACTTACCACCAGTGTTAAATACTCAAAAAATTCATGATATTAATTTCTGTAGATTGATGAAACTCAGTTTGTTTCTGGATTCAAGTAAGATCTTGTACATGATATGCAAGTTAATAATTTGTATGTTGCATCTGATGACATGTCTGAGATGTGTTAATGGCTTCCATTGGATTGTTTCTTTTCAATGCACAGTGCAATGCCTTCTGTGTATGAAACCATAATTATTCTAGTTTCGGATTAGAATCCATTTTAATGACTTTTATACAGTACTTTACTTTCGTTATATTTATTTCCTTCCATTGTTTATGGTTTTTTTTTCTTCAGTTGTTAGTGGTAGGGATCTTTACATAAGAAATACAGACTACTCTGAATAATTTAGGAAAAACTCAAGAGCTTCTCTTTAACCATAATCTTATAATATGTTACAGAATTAATAAGGGATTATTTGGATGGTTATACCAAAGGGGCAAATGACCTCTTGTGTTGTGTCATTCCATGATTGTATTGATCGAATTCTAATGATTAAGTCACCATTAACCTACTTTGTGTCTGCTTAACACAATCCACAGTTGTTTTAAATATTTTGTATTCAGTAAAAGAATTAGTTAGAAAACCTGTTTCAATGGTCTATAATTTTTATATAGGTTATTATCTTTTAACATGGTTAAGAAAGCAATGTCTAAAGCTTACTGGTAGATTTTCTGTTAATAGTGGGAACTTTCACAGTTACACCAAGAAATATAAAAATTGATTTTTAAAAAAAAAGTACAATTGAAGTATAATAAAAGAGCATTGTAGAAATGTTAGATTACATTATTCATTTGCGTGAAGGAGCAGTGACATGTACAGATCAGCATTGACTGTAAACTGAGCCTAATCCAGTTCAATTGTTCAACAGCTGTGGGTGTACTCTCGCTTTCTGAAAGCTCGTGTGTGTGTTAGTTTATAACCATGTGCTTGAAATTAATGTACAGTGGAAAATGAGCAGATATATATTCCTTGTCAACTTGTGAAATTGTTTGAGATTTGGGGTGGTTCTGTCTAATACTGAACTTTTTGTTCTATGTTGGTGAGAGAAGAGATCATTTACTGGACTGGTTTCAAACTGGGCTCTTCAGAGATTCAGAGCAATACCTTTCTATGGGCTATGTTAAAGGTTGACCTCATATTTTTCAAAGTTGATTTATCTTATACATGATTTTATTTAAATAATAGTTAAGAAATTAAAATAGAAGATTGTGTAGAGCGTAACTTTTTGCAATTCGCCATGAGAAACTGTGCAAGGGTAACAGGGTGAATGAAAATGTTTCAGCCATATATATCGGAGTTGATAGTTATGCGGTGTCCATGTTTCCAGTGCAAATGGTTGCTTTTCATGAAACTGCTGTTTATTACAAAGTACAGACTATGTTGATTGAACTGGTTTAACAGTTCTTCTAGAAGATTAGTTTGCAGGGAATGAATTTGGAACACCCCATAAGCTGATTTCAAGGTGCCTTCGTCTCAATCATGAGTATATTATTGTATTGCACAGATGTGACCCTTGCACATCTTTACATACGCTACAAATTATAAGATCAGCATTATCCTGTGTTTCCAATCTAAAACTCTTAAAACCATTTTGAAAGTTATGACCTTTTCAATACAGAACAGATCCGTATGTAAGTTTTAGCCTCAGACCAGCCATTTTGTTGAATGCCAGGGTGGTATTGTTGTTTGGTCAGCTAGCTGGGTTGGTGAAAAATTGTACGTAATGTAATGTAAAGTAAATAATGTATTTTATAGAGATTTGATTTGAGCTGCAGTTTGTTTATGGAAAAGAAGCTTGGGAAACGTTTACCAAGCATGGCACAGTAAAAATTCCCATTCAAATATTGAGCTTATTTTTCATTGTACTCTTGTTGGTAATAGACAGTAAGAATTGCATCTGGAGTTGTTGCATGTTAAAATATACCAGGTTAGACATTCCTGTTAAAGGCTGAATGTGACTAGAGTTCCATTTCCCCAAAATCAAATGCCCCAAATGTGCCATTTCCTCATCACCCGAATGACTGCTGGGACTGTTGATGTAGTGCAAACAATTGAATAGAACTTCAGAGAATGAAGAATACTTTTTCAGTTCGTAAAATTTAAGTGATAATTTTGCACAATGTTTCAGAAATCTAAGTTTGTAATGGTTTGTAATTTTAATTTAACTAATTTTAATTGATGTACTGGATGTGCAGAGGCATCCCTGATTTTGTCAAGACATTGGGCGGGATTTTCAATACAGGTGCACGCCCAACACGCATGAATGTAAAATGGTGTGCAATGACATTGGGCAAGTGTCCTGATGTCATCGCGCACTCACGTGCTATTTCGGTCAGCGCGCGCCCACCGACAATTATGGTTGGCGGGCAGGCGAATAGGCCAAGCGGCCTTTGAATTTTTGAAGAAGCCTCACCCATGAGCGGGATGAGCTTTCCAATGTTAATTAAAAATAAAATAAAAATGTTTGTGCAACATTTTTGTTATCCACATGGTAGGGTGATTGAGTCTGCTGTGTGGGCAATTTTTCAGGATTTTAAAAAACTTTATTGATTGATTTAAAATGCTTCAGCTCCCTGAGGCAACTCTCTGCCTTCAGGGAGCTTTCACTGCGTGCTCCCCTGTGCCTGCGCTAACTTTCACACTGTTCCTCCTCCCCAGGCACGCTGAGTGTTTCGGCACGTTTCACACTGGCTAGCCAATTCCAGTGTAATCGCAGCTGGGGCCTGATCGCGGGCGGTGGACTGTTGCATGGCGGCTCCCAGTCCGCCCACCGTGCCCGCCTGACGAGGGGAAAATCCTGCCCATTAAGTCTGGAAAGTATTAAACGGTGCTAAATTTAATCTTTTTAAAAATCAAACCTAATGTTTTCCACTTTCTGGTATTTACAGGGCACAGATAAATAAATTTGACAAAGTTGTTAACATTCTAATCTACAACAAAGCATTGTTTCCATAATGATATGCGCCACAATTCTATTTTTAGCTGATTTTCTTAATTGCATTGTCAACATTTTGCAATTTAAGCAAATATTTGGAAGGCATTGAATACACACTAAGCAAGAAGATTACCATTTTAATGATATTTCTTAATGTATCTGGATACTCGAATGATTTCAATATATTGTTGCAATACTTATTTACCAGAAATCGCCCAATAAGAGCCTAAAGTTATATATGTTACGTGTTATATTCCTGTTTTAGGGTGTAAAGAGTGGTAGGTTATTGGTAATTGAATTATAAGAAATTAATTCAAGAGAAAGCTTCTGCAAATGCCCTGAACTAACAGGGCAAAGCTCAACAGTTAGTAATTCAAACTTAGGATTCTATTTTAAACCCAGGTTAGACATTCATTCTTTATTAGTTGTCAGCCGTGGCTCAGTTGGCAGCAGAGTCAGAAAGGGATGGGGCCAAGACCCAGTCCAGCAACCTGAGCACAAAAATCTAGGCTGGCACTCCAGTGCACTACTCGGGGAGTGCTGCCTTTTAGGTGAGACATTAATCTATGGTACACATGGCTGCCATATTCAGTGAATGTTTAAAGTGGTGGATGTGGTACCGATCAAGTGGGCTGCTGTTTCCTGAATGATGTCAAGCTTCTTGAGTGTTGTTGGAGCTGCACTCATTCAGGTGAGTGGAGAATATTCCATCACACTTCTGACTTTGCCTTGTAGATGGTGGACAAGCTTTGGGGAGTAGAGAGCTGAATCATCTGCACTCCCAGGTGGGAGTACCAAACTTCCATGGCTTGATTTCAAGTGGAAAAGTGGGGAAGTCTCCCCAGTGTTTTGGGCAATATTTATCCGTCATTTAACTAAATCAAAAAATAAATGATCTGATCATTGTTATCTTGCTTTGTGCAAATTGGCTGTCATCATCTTACAGTGTAACAGTATTTCAAAAAATGGTTTATTTGCTGTAAATTACTTTGGGACATCCTGAGGTTGTGGAAGGCATCGTATCAATGCAAGTCTTTCTTTTATAATGTATGCCCTCTCTTTTAGATTTATTTGTTAGTGGCAAGACCAGAATTTTTTCATCCCTAATTGCCTTTGAGAAGGTGGTGGTGAGCTGCCGCATTGTACCACTGCAGTCCATCTGGTGTAATAAGAGAGTTCCAGGTTTCTGATCCATTGATGATGAAGGATCAGTGATATATTTCCAAGTCAGATGGTGTATGACTTGGAAAAGAAGTTGCAGGTGATGGTGTTTCCATGTGTCAGCTGCCCTTGTTCCCCCTAGGTGATAGAGATTGTGGGTTTGGAAGGTGCTATTGAAGGAGCCTTGAGAAGTTGCTGCAGTGCATCTTTACTATGGTACACATGGCTGCCATATTCAGTGAATGTTTAAAGTGGTGGATGAGGTGCCGATTAAGTGGGCTGCTGTTTCCTCGATGGTATCAAGCTTCTTGAGTGTTGTTGGAGCTGCACTCATTCAGGCAAGTGGAGAATATTCCATCACACTTCTGACTTTGCCTTGTAGATGGTGGACAAGCTTTGGGGAGTAGAGAGCTGAATTATTAGCTGCAGAATTCCCAGCCTCTGACCTGTCCTTTTAGCTCTGGTATTTATATGGCGAGTCCAGTTACTTTTCTGGTCGATGGTAAACTCCAGGATGTTGATTCTGGGGGATTCAGTGATGATAATGCCATTGAATGTCAAGGGGAGATGGAAGAATTCTCTCTTGTTGGAGATGATCATTGCCTGGCACTTGTGTGGCGTGAATGTTACTTGCCGCATATCAGTCCAAGCCTGAATGTTGTCCAGGTCTTGCTGCATGTGGGTACATACTGCTTTAGTATCAGCAAACATCTCCAGTTTTGAGCTTTATGGAAAGAAGATCATTGATAAAGCAGCTGAAGGTGGCTGGGCTTAGGACACTACCCTGAGGAGCTCCTGCAATGATGTCCATGCATTGAGATGATTGACCTCCAATAACCACAGCCATCTTTTGTGCTTGGTATGACCAACCAGTTTTCCCTGATTCCCATTGACTTCAATTTTGCTAGGCCTCCTTGATGCCAATGTTGGCAGCCTTTCACCTTGCAGGACAACAGTTTGTGGAGTGGTGGTCAGCTCTGTGTTAGGCATTGCATGATATGACTCAGGAGCCCCACTTTGGCATGGAAGTCTCTGCTGCAGAGGAAGACAGTGGGTGAGAAGGTGCACAATTTACTGACTTTTTCCTCTGGGCACTCTTCTCAGCCAGCTGAGCTTTTAATTTCACCACTTCCAATGCCCTTACAAACAGTCAGCCTCCAGAGTTACGGCCATCAGCAACTGTCTCGCAGTGTTCAGTGTCAATGCCTGGCATCTTCATATCTCACTTGGAGGTATCCATGTAGTGGAGGTGTAGGCACCCAGAAGGTTGTGACCCAGTGACCACTTCACTGTATAGAAGGTCTTTGGGTATATGGCCATCATCTATCTGATGAACATGGCCGAGCCAATGCACACGTTGTTGGCTTAGCAATGTGTGTATTCTGATGGGATTAGCACGTTTCAGGACCTCTGAGTTGGTGACCTTGTCCTGCCAAAAGATGTCAAAGATATGTCTGAGATAGCGAAGATGGAAGCTGTTTAGCCTTTTCTCCTGCCTACCATAGGTTGTCCAGGTCTCACCACTGTAGAGGAGTGTGCTGAGGACACATGCTTGGTACACTCTCTGTTTGGCGTTCTCAGTCACATTGCTGTTGTTTCACACTCTCTCTTTCAGCTTGGACGTAAAAGCTGCAGCTTTTATGATGCATGTGTTGAATTCAGCATCAAGTGACAGATTGCTGGTGATTGTGGAGCCTAGATATGTGAAGTTATCGACACCCTCCAGTGTCACATTGTCATTGCTGGTGGGCAACATCCTGGACCATGACATTTGTTGTCTTGATGCTTATAGCCAAACCAAACTCTTTACAGGTGTGAGAGAGTCTTTCTATTTATCATTGAAGGTGTTCCTCTGTATGGAATGTTTAGTGCAGCATCACCAGCATAGAGCAACACTCTGAGATCTTGGCTCACCTTTGCCTTGAACCTCAGGCGAACAAGGTTGAACAGCTTTCTGTCAGTTCTGGTATGTAAGTAGACCCCCTGTGTAGATAAACTGAAGGCATATGGCAACAGCAAAGAGAAGAAAATGCTGAAGAGTGTTGGTGCCAGAACACAACCCTGTTTGACTCCACTCCGGACCTCAAAGGTATTGCCTTGGCATAACTGACCTTGCCCATCATGTTGTCATGTAAAGTAGAGATCACGTTGTACAGCTCTGGCGGGCAGCTAGTTCGTTCACAGCATTTCTCTTGAAGCTGCCAGACTGAGAAGATAATATCAATTGCAAGTCTTACAGTTCTGAAACCACACTGAGATTTGGGATAAATGCATTCAGCCAAGATCTGCAGTCCGACAAGGGCAACACGGGCAAATTCTTTTCTTACAATGCTCAGCAGGGAGATGGCTTGATAGTTGCTGCAATCGCTGTGGTCACCCTTGTTCTTGTACAGGCTCTCAATCTTTGCATCACGCATATTCACTGCTCCTCCCTCCTGCAGTGACACAGAAGTTCATGCAGATGCTGCAGGTGTACTGGCCTCCCATGCTCGATGAGTTCAGGCAGTATAACATCAGCACCTGGAGGTTTGCTCATGACAAGCAAGTCAAAAGCTTTGCTAAGCTCCCCCACTGTCCAGCAGCTGTAAGAGAAATGCCGTGTCAAAGGAGACCAATCTCACCAAGGCATTTGACCATGTGAGCAGAGGCAGTCTATTTAAGCTACTGGAGAAAATTGACTCCTTGATGCCATGCTTGGGTCAAATAATGCTTTGATTTTTGCACCTTGCAGGAACGAAAGAGACAGTGAGGTAATGGTAACTTATTAAATATGGCATCCTGTATGTATTATTTCAGTACAGTTTTATATTGTTCTTTCTTTTCTGCTCATCAGAGTACTGCTTCCCTGTGGAATGGAACACTTCATGGTTTGGACATCAGTTTTTCAGCCTTCCATAATTTTATGAGAGTTATGGTGCAGCTAAAATCTGATTAACACTTCTTTCCTTTGGCTTCAGGCATATTGTTAAGACATTCTCAATGCCTTATTTCCATTTATCTCACTAGCTCTTTTCCGGCTTTTCCAAGAGATTGTACCGTAGATTTGTGGCAGTGCTTGATGTTTCACTGTGAAAGCAAAAGTGTTAGACTGAAATCTTTCCACAATGCAATGCCGCATGGCAGCATGAGGAATGAGGTTGAGATGGCCAAATGGTTCGCATAGCCAGGAGAGAAGGAACGCTTCAGCTGCTTAGTTTGAGTTGTATTTGGGCATACGATGAATGAAAATTTGTGATGACTCATTGCATAATCCAGTTGTTTTCTCAACATTCAGATACTTCTGACTTACTCAAATCTGATAAACCTCTGTTTTATGATTCTTCAAAGCTTGCCACCTGGGATTGTTTGTTGGGGGGAAAAATGTTTTTAAGTCGAAGTTAATTGTAAATGGCATCATAAAATCTCTTCATTTAAAATATCTAAGGATGCGACTCTTGATGTATTTGAAAACATAACTTACAGATTGTCTTTAATTAAACACTAAGCTAATGCATGTCTGATCTTTGGCATTAATTAAATATTTTCCAGAAACTTATTGTAGGGCATCACCTCTTATCCCAACAGTGTCCAGTTTACATAACTAATTCCTTATTTTACAAAAGGTGGCTTTGGGTTATTAATATTATAAGAGCAACTTCATTACCCTACCATCTCACAGCACGTACTCTCCATTACCGAATAATATATTCTCTGTCATTGCAGATACATCTGGTGCTGTGTAAATGAAACTCTTTAATATATACTTGAAAACTGTTGCAAAGCAGTAGGGCATGGTTTATACCTATAATTATCCATGTATTAAATTCTTCATATCAGCTTTGTTGCCTCCATGAGAGTCACTGTGTAGATTTTAGTGAGAAAGAGGAGAAGAATTTAGCATGTGAGCCATCCTGAGCTGTTCTTGTGAATATCCTAGAACCTGCCACAATTGTAATACATTGGACTGTCAATATTTTAGAAGAATTGTTTTTATTTGTATGTAGTTTAAATTTAGAACGATAAAAGCATACTGGCCTTCGTGAAGTGTCCTCCTGCACTGTAAAATTATGATCCATTAACTGATTTTGCTGTAACTGAGAGTGGAAAAGTCTGGGAAAGGTAATTGTCTATAAATGCCATTATTAAATCATCTTGATAAGAACAGGTGCCATAGTAAAATAATGCCCTCTAGTTAAACCTTCCAAGTACCACGCTCCTACTTATTGAGAGAGTTTTATCGAGGCTGGAATTAAGTGGTTTTTGACTGACTATGAGTTCTGTAATCAACTTTTTTGGCTATGAAGAATCTCTTAACTGTGCTTTCAAACCTTACTGAGGCTGCAGTATGGTGTGGATGTCTTTAAGCCCAAGGCAAATTTGGCAGGCTTTTTAAACAAGTGGCTGTTTGCTTTATCAAGTTAATCAAAATGTTTAATATTTTGAAGATGTGAATAACTAATAAAAACACACATTTGTATTTTACAAACCGATTGAGAATAGCTCTGGTGTAATATTTAAACCAAATCAACTCAACATGGTTTTACAAAAGGAAAATTGTGTTTGACAAATTTATTAGAGCTGTTTGATGATGCAACTAGTAGGGTAGTTAAAGGGGACCAGTAAATATAAGATAATTGGATTTCCAAAAGGCATTCGATAAGGTACCACAGAGAAGGTTAAATCACAAGATAAGGGCTCATAGAGTTGGGGATAATATATTAGCATTGATAGAGGATTGGTTAACAGACTGGAAGGAGAGAGTAGGGATAAGCGAGGCATTTTCAAGTTGGCTGGTTGCAGTTAGAGTGCTGCTAGGATCTGTGCTGGGGGCCTCTGCTAGTTATAATCTATATTAATGACTTAGATGAAAGGACAGAAAGTAATGTATCTAAAACAAAAACAGAATTACCTGGAAAAACTCAGCAGGTCTGGCAGCATCGGCGGAGAAGGAAAGAGTTGACGTTTCGAGTCCTCATGACCCTTCAACAGAACTAAGTGAATCCAAGGAAAGGGTGAAATATAAGTTGGTTTAATGTGTGTGTGTGTGTGTGTGTGTGGGGGGCGGGGGGGAGTTGGTGGAGGTGGAGGAGAGAAGTGGAGGGGGGTGGTGTGGTTGTAGCGACAATCAAGTAGTGATAGAAGCAGATCATCAAAAGATGTCACAAACAAAAGAACACATAGGTGTTGAAGTTGGTGATATATATCTAAACGAACGTGCTAATTAAGAATGGATGGTAGGCCACTCAAGGTATAGCTCTAGTGGGGGTGGGGGGAGCAGAAAAGATTTAAAAATAATGGAAATAGATGGGAAAAGAAAAATCTATATAATTTATTGGAAAAAACAAAAGGAAGGGGGAAGAAACAGGAAGGAGGTGGGGATGGAGGAGGGAGTTCAGGACCTAAAGTTGTTGAATTCAATACTCAGTCCGGAAGGCTGTAAAGTGCCTAGTCGGAAGATGGACGAACAACACCTCCACTTTACAGCCTTCCGGACTGAATATTGAATTCAACAACTTTAGGTCCTGAACTCCCTCCTCCATCCCCACCCCCTTCCTGTTTCTTCCCCCTTTTGTTTTTTCCAATAAATTATATAGATTTTTATGCTCCCCCCACTCCCACTAGAGCTATACCTTGAGTGCCTTACCATCCATTCTTAATTAGCACATTCGTTTAGATAATAACACCAACTTCAACACCTATGTGTACTTTTGTTCTTTTGTCTGTGACATCTTTTGATGATCTGCTTCTATCACTACTTGATTGTCGCTACAACCACACCAGCCCCCTCCACTCCCCCCCACCCCCCAACCACACACACACACACACACACACACACACACCTTAAACCAGCTTATATTTCACCCCTTCCTTGAATTCACCTAGTTCTGTTGCAGGGTCATGAGGACTCAACGTTAGCTCTTTTCTTCTCCACCGATGCTGCCAGACCTGCTGAGTTTTTCCAGGCAATTCTGTTTTTGTTTTGGATTTCCAGCATCCGCAGTTTTTATCTTTAGTAATGTATCTAAGTTTGCTGAGGATACTAAGCTAGGTGGGAATGTAATTTGTGAGAAGAACGCAAAGAGGCTGAAAGAGATGTCAGGTTGAATGGGTGGGCAGCAAGGGGCAGATGGCGTATCATGTGTGGAAGTGTGAGGTTATTCATTTTGGTCGTAAGAATAGAAAAGCAGAATTTTTTTTAACAGATGTGAAATTTCTGCAGTAAATACTGACATTCAGACGGACTTTGGTGTAATCGTACAAGGAGCAGAGAAAGTTTGCATGCAGGTACAGTGAGCAATTAGGAAGGCAAATGGCATGTTAGCCTGTATGGCAAGGGGCTGGGAGTACAAGGATAAAGAAGCCTTGCTATAATTGTACATTTGGTGACGCGGCGTCTGGTACATAGTGTGTAGTTTGGTCCTCCACATTTAAGGAAGGATATACTTGCCTTGGATACGATATAGTGAAGGCTTACTAGAGTAGTCCCTGGGATGAGAAAGTTATCTGTGTTGAGACGCTGAGTAAGTTGAACTATATTCTCTAGAGGTTAGAAGAATGAGCAGTGAACTCATTGAAATATATAAGACTCAGAAGGTTCTTGACAGGGTAGTCACTGAAATGTCAGTTCTTCTGGCTGGGGAATCAAAAATGTAGGGACACAATTTCAGAGTAAGGGGGCAATCATTAAGATTGAGATGAGAAATTTCTTCATTCAGAGCTTTCTCCACCCCAAAGGGTTGTGGATGCTCCATTGTTGAATATATCTAAGGGCGGGATAAACAGACTTTTGGTCCCTCAGGGAATCGAGGGATATGAGGTGCAGATGGGAATGTGGACTTGAAACTGAAGATCAGTCGTATTAGTATTGGATGGAGAAGCAGGTTCAAAGGACCTACCAGCGTACTCCTGCTCCTACTTCTTATGTTCTTAAATTACCTGCACTGATTTGCCACTTGAAGTGTTTGTACACTATTTATTCATGGTTATAAATATATGATGATCTTTTAAAATATGAGGAGCTCCTATTACATTGGTTTTATAGATGGGACTTGTACTACAATAGATCTTGTTGCATGCTCATTATAAGAGCTACAATGTAGATGTACTTTATTCTAACAAATAGCTAATTCAATTTTAAACTTTATGGCAGTAGATATCTGCAGCTGAGCTCATGCATAATTGTTTGAAAAGAATAGTAATCACTGTCTGTAACTAAGTGATTATTGATGGACATATACTGCTGGAGATTTTGGCAGTAATAATAAAAGATTTACTTTTAATGAATAGCTCCTTAACCATTCGCCCTGGTGCCACGAGGAGCTTAATTGTGGAAGACTGCAAGCCACACACTTTTGCTTTCACAGTGAAACTCTGGTACTGCAGCTACGTAGGAATTGCCAGAGACTTATTAAGTATGACCAGAGAGTGTTAGCAATGGACTGCTCAGTTAGAGTAAAATAAACAGGTTAACATTTCAGGTGGGAAACTTCCACAAAATTCACTACAAAATTAATTCCAATATGTCATGACTGAAATGTTAATTAGTTCTTTCTCCCTCAGTTGCTGACTGAGCTGCTTTTCCAGCAGTTTGTTTCCTTCTGAATTAATTCATATTTTCAAATTTTAAAGTTTTTCTTGTAATAGAGTTTGAAAACTTTTTCAAAAATACATGTAATCAAAACATGCTTGACAATATGCAGGCCATTCAGCACATGTGAAGGGAAAAGACATGTTCATCAAAAGAATGATGAAACGTTAGTTTGCCTCTTTACAACTGATGACAGACTGGCTTTGTATTTCAGTAATTTCTGTTTTTATTTGATGTTCCAACTTTCTTTTCCTTTGCTTATTGATGAAAACTAAATGGGAAAACCATCATTATTCGTCTGCCAGAGCTACTGCTTCTTAGTGGGTAAACTGAGGAATCTTAACCTGTACGCTGCTCGCTTCCCCACACCCAGCCTGAAGTGAGTTGAACCTGAAGAGATAGATACAGTGGACATTGTACCTAATCTACAAGTTGCACTGGAGTGAGTTTAGATGCATTGTGCTCACAATTCTTAAAAATATATTTTAAAGAAAACTGATAAAATGAAGGAAAGTAATTATATATTGAATGATGCTGCTGATTGTAACTCTTTTGAGTACAAACACGTTTCCATCTGTTCCTATTCAGATGAAGTTACATTGTTTCATAGTTTGCCATGCTGCTGCTTGTATTAAAGTTATATGGAATAAGCAATAAATATTGAAAGGGAACTTCATTTTAAAAAAAAATTTGCTGTATGATTCTCAATAAGTCATGGATTTCTGAATTCACTTTAACTATTTTTCATCCCTTCAATATAAAAACTACCTTGAGGCTGGGAATGCAACAGTCTGACCATCCCTATTTCAAACTGAATGAACAAAACTCATCAGAACCAATCCTTTTATTGCTACTGCAAGATTTGTGTTTCAACAGTTCACTAGAACTGGCATTCTCCATTTTCCAACAAAACGAATCTTGTAATTAAGTATGAACTGCGAGTTCTATGGATATCCATGTTAATCTTGTATCGGGCTCGTCAGTCACGAGAGGATCCACTGAAGACGATGAAGTCACTTGCATACTCAAATAATGATGAGTCTACTGGCAACCATTTTTGTGTGCAACATTGTCATTTCGTATCCTTAGATTATGTTAACAAAGTTTTAAGGATTAAAAAAAATCTTGAAATCTGTGTTAAGGATGTGACACAGACGAAGGAATTATAGCAAAGTTTTTCAGCGAATAAAAGGATTAGTGATTAGGGATATCTCAACATCACTTTGCATTTGAAATCATTGGAAACTATACCAGAATGGACCAATATTTCCAATAACTTCAAATTCTTTCTTCACACTGATTATTTTGAGTGTTTTGGGGCTTTTTTGGAATAAAGCACTTTTTGGACCTTACCACAATTTATTTTGAGAGAAATGATTGTTAAGTGTTAATAGGACTCTTAAGCAATTTATTATTGCCATCTATTTATGGGAATACAAACCTATTATTTGACTTGCCTGTGTCACAACACATACTTGCACAAATATAGCTCAGAATTGTTAATATTAAAAGAATGATCCATCTCTGATTTCCTTGTCCTTAAGGACATTGTAGGTTGAAAATAACAATTATGGATGGCCCCTATTTGAAATTGCTATTTGTGTACTGTATTCTAAGAAATTACGAATAAGCATGTTAACAAGATAGTGTGCAGATCTATTTTGTTTATTTTCTCCTATATTGAAGCTTTTCTGTTTGTGCAGAATTGCCCACAGTGCTTGCAGATGAACTCCAGAGTGAACCTTGATTTTAATTTTGATATAAGTGGAATGAAGTGCAGAAGCTTCAAAAGGTTTGTATCTATGACTGCCTTTTTTCCCCTCCATGCCTTACTGTTTGAGCCTGCAAATAGTGCTGCTCCACACAGGTATGAAACAGAACATTCTTTTAGACTACTTAATAACACCTGACAAAAACTTGGTTGCTAGCTGCTTAGTTGTCTCCTTGGGTGGATGACTTTCGAAACAAAATAAATGATGACTTTTCTGTTCTGTTTTTTCTCTTCCCTTCTCTTTTCCTTTTCTCTTTGCTTCTGTCTGTCTCTTTGCCTGAAATGTGAGCAGGATCTAAAGGAATATAATAATTATTTTTAAATGAGTACAACAAAATGCAATTAAGTAATTCCAAGTGGTTTAAATTGTGATTTTGTTTTTATTTTCCAGGGGTTATTTTTGAGCTTCCTGGATTTTATGAGGTAGCTTAGGATTTGTTGCTTGATGCTTATATTATTTTCAAATTGTAAATAAGTATTACATTTTCAAGCACTGACTTTGTTCACTTTAATGAATGCAACCGATTTTTGTACATTGGTTGAAAACAATGTGAAAGCAATAAGTTTCATGAAGCGAATGAGTCTGTATGTGTAGAGTTGGGAGCAGAAGTTTTGGATAAAATGTCTGTACTGCTCAGACACTTGTTTATTTTTTACATGGAATAGGTAATTTCACACTGCAACTGAACGTGCTGGGTTCCTGAGCAGTTCATTGTTTTGGGAGCTACACTGTGCTAGCCCCCTCACAGTTGCCTATAAAAAGCAAAAACCATGTGCAGGCTGTCAGCAGAATCTAATGCTACTGCCCCCTGCTGTATTGTTGTTTCATATTGCATGTGTTCTGTGTATTGAAGGGATTGTGCAAAATCTGTTTAAAAAAAAATATAAAATGCAATTATATATACCACATTCTGATGTCTTTCCTTGGTGTTTTGAAGACTTATGATTATACAACTACTCAGTTTTGTAGCAACATAATTTTACATTTTTGAATACATGGGGTAAAGGGTTGTGTTACAGTTAAAATATATATTTTTATCTGTTTTCTACATAGAAATAGTTTACTTTATTACTAATTCTGTTCTTAATACTTTAATTATCAAAAAATGATCCCTTTGTTATGACATTTTTGCTTAATTTTTATGCGTTCTTTGAGATGAAGCCTACAATAACATTCTTAAGACTTTTTTCTGTTTTTAAATACATTTTCGCCCACCTAAAATTGAGGGGTAAAAGAAAAAGAACATGCATTTAAACGATGCCTTTCACAACCTCAGGATGTCCGAAAGCACTTTACAGCCAGTGAAGCACTTTTGAAATTTAGTCATGCTGCAATGTAAGAAAAGAATCAATGCTACATATTCTGGGTGAGAATGGGAGGAACCTATGTTACAGAAGCTTCAAAAAACAATTATTGGATTCATTTTGCTGGCTATATAGTTCAGTGAATAATTTTATCTTTGATTTAATCAAATTCTCACTTAAGTGATCTGTTTTGTCGATGTGCTGGAGGAGAGATGAAGGAAAGTGTTGCAGGCCACGCAGCTGTTTTATTTGTTGCTGCAAATTTTGAGGCAATTGTGCAACTTCCTAAGCCTGTTTAAAAACTTACTAGGAGCGATTTTTAAGATCTGAGAAATTCTTAGGGACATTGGTTAAAGCTCAAAATGATTTCAAAGACCTGTTTGTGTACTGATCCTGGATTTAAATGTGCTTATATTGTAGTATGAAAATAAACTGTCATTGAAAAGTCTTGATGAATTAATAATTTAGAAACTATTTTTAGCACAAATTAAAATTGGGTTAATTGTGATTTCAGTTCTTGCTAAAGATTCCATATACTTCGGCCACATTCCATATACTTCGGCCACAGATCACTGAGCATCTACAGTGACCTGATTATTTCCTGTATTTTTGCATTATGTGTCACAAAAAACATGGGAGTCTTGTCCATCTGAAAGAGCATGTTTATTTAAATATAATTCAAAGTAGCAATGTATATCGTGGCATAAAAAAGAACTATTAATTACAGCTTAAACTTTTTTGATTTTTTTTTTCCTTGATGAGATGAATACTAGAACTGCATAGAAATTGTGTGCTAAATATTGTGGGCTGTTAGCATTTAATGCAATTCCAGAGGGTAATGGGGGCCAGTTATACTACAGTTCTACAACTGGACATGTAAGCACTTTGATGACACACAAATTTTGTGGATTCTAAAGTGATACAGTAGATACACATTTGAATGACTGAAGGGCTGTATGGCTGTATATCTTGCAAGGGGTTTCTTATCTTTCCAATTACAAAAAGTATACCTTGAGCAACTTATTTTGTGAGCAGAAGCCCCTAGTTTTGCATTACAGTTTGACTCCCTCCCAGCATTTTTTACATAATACATTTGCCAGCAATGTTTGTTGTATTTTGGAAGTTTAACTGTTGCTCAATCTACTTGTGATGGAATGCTTTTAAATGATTTAATTTGTATTATTAAAAACAACCTATTAGAAGCTGTTAAGTGTTGAGTTATTGCCATGTTTAATGAAAGTGTATATTTATTTATTTGCTCACAGGTTAGTAGGTAATTAGTGCTCTAGTGTGTTTAAATTGGTGCATAATTGTGTTATAATAAATATGGCTAAAAACAAATTCTAGACTACACTTAGGATTTCACGTAATACAGTAAAATTGCAGTGTCAAATTACTTTATAGTTTAAGTTTGTGGGTATATGAAATGTGAAAAGTTACGGAGCTACCTTTTTGCCTTTATTGATTAGTTAAATAATTGTTAAGTGAGAGATTTCATGCCAATTGGCAACAAATTTCATTTTAAACAATAATTACTAACAAAACAGAGACCTTTTTACTCTAATGTTGCAATGTGTAGATGTGGAACTTGTAAGATTGTTCCCTGTTTTATAATGGAGCAAAGGAGGGTAATGATAAACTGTTATTGTTTTTTGTGTAATAATTGGTAATATGATTGTCCATACAATTTATTGTTTAAGTATAGTCTACTATACTTTTGAGCTGTAGGCAATGTTTTTAATTAAAATACATGATAACTTACAGAACTCAGTAAGAATGGAAAAGCAACAAAAGTTTAATCAAAGCGCTGCTTCATAGTGTTGTGTTAAAAGTAGTGTTGAGTTAATAGTGAAACGTAGTTCAATTTTTAAAAAATCTTTGAAGACGGTCAATGGTTTCAAGGCTTTATTCATTGTAAAACTTACAAACATTAAAAATGGGTTTTGTCTGATTTACTTGTAAAACAATCAGGAAACAAAATCTCTGGAAGTTTTGTGATGACAGATGGAGCCTCAAATACACTGAGTTACATTCTGGAACTTGGATTTCTTGGACCTTTCTTATTTTTCAATTTACAATACACCGTTACACAGAAAAGCAGTTCTTCCCCATTCTTGTTTGCCAATCGTAATTGACTATGTTTTGAGGAGAATGTGCCGTAAGTTAAGAGCTACTGTTTGTGATCATAATTGTTTATCTCTAAGTACTTTTATTCTATGAAAAGCCATTTTTAACTTTAATCATCCTGTAAATTTAATGAAACCTGAAGTTTATATCAAATCAGGTTCAGAAACAGATTGGTGACTCTGAAATGTGCTCCCCTTTTACTAAACTAAAATAGTCACCAGATTTATTTTACTTTTCATGCAGAAAGAAGCCAATGTGGAACTCAGGAAAGCATGTAGAATTATATTTTAAAATATTTTCTTATTAAAGGGAGCTTGAAAAACATTTTTTTCTCCTGACACAGTGAACAAAAACCATCAATTTTTGGAGTATATTTGCTTACAAAAATGAATGGCTAAGGTGTTAATGTGAATAGACTCTGCTTTCATTTTGAACGTATATTTCATAGTATTTTTTAATGTTGGGTGGCTAAAGGTTCCATTTTTGTAGTTGGATAGGAGCAATTCAGTAGTTGCAATAGATGTGCAGTAGAGCAAACATTTTGTGGAAATATTATAGCGAGGAAATGTTACTTCATGGAGGCCCATGCATAATTTGTTTATTTCCAGACGAGAGACAACCCTTCTCAAGTGGAAATGAGAGCCATATTGCATCTCTGAAGTGTCCTAGTCAAATCAGTAGTGTAAAGGATTTCATGTGAATTTTTAAAATGATTTTCAATGGATTATTCAACTCTGGGAATTGAGAATGAGTCGTCTGCTGACTTCATTTCATGTGGAAACTTGACTCTTATTTCCACAGCTTTAGGAGCACATGAGAATTCTAATATTGTGAATAAATCCCTCAGACTCCAGAACTTTTAAAACACATTAGTTTGTAAAGTCTTGAAATGTTGGGTAAAAGTCAGTAAATCCTGTAATAATACAGGATAGGTGGATTTTTTTCTCTGTTTCCCACACGCTGCTTGGAAGAATTCCCAGAACCCACATTCAAGGGATTCTGAAAGTTATGAGATCTCACAAGAATGTACAAGAGGAGGTTTCTGAGCAATTGAGGGTGCTCTGGGATTTTGCTAGGATTTTACAAGTTCGGTATTTATTGACACTTCAAGCTCTACACAATTTAAAATATAAATGTATTTCAAATCTTTGGAATATTCTCATTTAATCTAATTGGGAATAATGAAGTATCAAGTATTATTGGACTGTCCTCTGTCATTTTAGTTCTCCACTCCACTCTGACCTCTCTGTCCTTGGCCACCTACACTGTTCCAATGAAGCTGAACATACTGAGCTTCAGTAACTCAACATTTGATTAGGCACTTTACAACCTTCCCAGACTCAACTTTGAGTTCAGCAATTTCAGATCGTAACCTCTGCTTCTTGTTTTTGGATGACACTCTTGGTAACAATTCTGCATTTTTCCATTAACACCTCCTCTAGACGCTTTTGTTTTTTTTTACTTGGCATTACCACCTATTTTTGTCTTGCACCATCATCTCTTTTCACATTTAATCTCTTGTGTCTTCTAGCCTTTCATAGACCTTCCCTTTTGTTTCTTTCCTCCCACCCACGTTCCCTGCCTCTGGCGTTGTTTTAAACCTGTCACATCCGTAATATTTTCCAGTTCTGATGAAAGGTCATTAATCTGAAATGTTAACACTGCTTCCCTCTCCACAAATGCTGCCAGGCCACCTGAGTATTTCCAGCATTTTCTATTTTTTATTATTATTTGGACTAATCAGTTACCATGTAACATGAAGAATTGATTTAAACCATTGCTGCAGCCAGTATAGTCCAGTATATCCTGCTATTGGTCGTTCAAACTCTACTGAAAAAGAGCAACAGTTTATTGCAGCATCATGAACACTGAATATACTTAACAAAAACAGAATTACCTGGAAAAACTCAGCAGGTCTGGCAGCATCGGCGGAGAAGAAAAGAGTTGATGTTTCGAGTCCTCATGACCCTTCGACAGAACTTGAGTTCGAGTCCAGGAAAGAGCTGAAATATAAGCTGGTTTAAGGTGTGTGTGTGGGGGGCGGAGATATAGAGAGACAGTGAGGTGCAGGGGGTTGGTGTGGTTGTAGGGACAAACAAGCAGTGATAGAAGCAGATCATCAAAAGATGTCAACGACAATAGTACAATAGAACACATAGGTGTTAAAGTTAAAGTTGGTGATATTAACTAAACAAATGTGCTAATTAAGAATGGATGGTAGGGCACTCAAGGTATAGCTCTAGTGGGTTTTTTTTTAATAATGGAAATAGGTGGGAAAAGGAAAATCTTTATAATTTATTGGAAAAAAAAAAGAAGGGGGAAACAGAAAGGGGGTGGGGATGGGGGAGGGAGCTCACGACCTAAAGTTGTTGAATTCAATATTCAGTCCGGAAGGCTGTAAAGTCCCTAGTCGGAAGATGAGGTGTTGTTCCTCCAGTTTGCGTTGGGCTTCACTGGAACAATGCAGCAAGCCAAGGACAGACATGTGGGCAAGAGAGCAGGATGGAGTGTTAAAATGGCAAGCAACAGGGAGGTTTGGGTCATTCTTGCGGACAGACCGCAGATGTTCTGCAAAGCGGTCGCCCAGCTTACGTTTGGTCTCTCCAATGTAGAGGAGACCACATTGGGAGCAACGAATGCAGTAGACTAAGTTGGGGGAAATGCAAGTGAAATGCTGCTTCACTTGAAAGGAGTGTTTGGGTCCTTGGACGGTGAGGAGAGAGGAAGTGAAGGGGCAGGTGTTGCATCTTTTGCGTGGGCATGGGGTTGTGCCATAGGAGGGGGTTGAGGAGTAGGGGGTGATGGAGGAGTGGACCAGGGTGTCCCGGAGGGAGCGATCCCTACAGAATGCCGATATACTTATTTCTGTCTCTCTTAATAAAAAATATTTATGTAGATATACAAATATTTTAGAACCAAGATGATCTAAGCCATGATTTTCTAAGTGTCTAATGATCCTAAAATTCCTCCAACAAAAGCAAAGTGGGGAGAAAAGTAGAAAAGAAAAATAGTAAATGTCTTAGAAATACGTAGAAGTTGCAACACAGAATCAGGTCAGTCAGCCCGACTGATATTTACCCTCCATGCAAGTAAGTAGTTCTTATTTCATTTGCCCACCCTTTTGCTATGTTCTTTCAACCCTTCTTATCATATACTTATGTTCTTAACACTCAACATTAGATTAAATAAGAAATAGGAGCAGGAGTAGACCATATGGCCCCTTGAGCCTGCTCTGCAATGCAATATGATCATGGCTGATCTGCCTCAATTCCATTCTGCCCGCTTCTTGTATCTCTTTGTTCCCTGAGAGACCAAAAATCTCTCTCAGCCTTAATGTATTCAGTGATGGCGTATCCACAACCCACTGTGGTAGAAAATTCTAAAGATTCACAATCCCCTCAGTGAAGAAATTTCTCCTCAGTCCTAAAAGATAGGCCCTTTATCCTTTGACTGTGCCCATGCCTTCCAGATCCCCCAGCCAGAGGAAACAGCCTCTGTGTTTACCCCGTCATTCCCCTTCAGAATTTTGTATGTTTCAATGAAATCACCTCTCATTCTGCCAAGCTCCTGAGAATATAACCAGTTTATCAGCCTCTCATCAGAACAACCCTCTAATTCCAGGAGCCAGTCTAGTGAAATTTAGCTGTCCTGTCTGCAATGCAAGTATATAAATATGGAGACCAAAGCTGCGTGTAGTATTCCAGCTGGGATCGGACCAAAACCCTAAACAATTGTAGCAAGACTTCTTTATCCATGTTATCCAATTCCCTTGCAATACAAGCTGACATACAATTTGCCTTTCTAATTGCTTGCTGTACCTGCTTTCTATAGCATGGAACCCAATCCTGCACTAAGATCTTATTAAGGTTCTATATAGATAAATCATTGCTACTTGGGCTTTGTCTCCCATGCCTCTTGAAATGAAAGCTAGAATTCTTTTAACTGATTTTCAGACCATGTGATATCTTCATTACAGAGTAATCACATGATGTGCAGGAAAGCACAATGGGATTGTTTAACTATTCTAGAGGGAATTATGGGGAATTTCTAAAGTGACATAAGCACATCTCATGGTTTATAATCTCCACAAGTGAGCCTTACTGAAACATTTGATTGTCTCATGATAAGGGTTTTGTGCGTATGTGTGTGTAAAGAGGTGGTACTTATTGCCCTTTTATTGGTTATGAAGTTGAATACAACACTACTTTAATGGTTGGAGTAGAATGCATAAACTAAATATGTAGTCTTCATATATATTCAATATTCTGTTTATACAGCATATTTGTTTAATTTATGTGGATTTGCTAAGAGAAATAGTTATATTGTGATTAGTTTTTTGGGGATAATGTCACTTTTTATTCCATCGTCTCACTCCACTTTGTTCCAGTGTCAGATCTGGCTCTGGCCCTGGATTTCAGTTGCATTTACACTGTGTGATGTTTATCTGTGTCAGTTTGGTTCACTTAGCAGCACTGTCCCCTCTTGAGTCAGAAGGTTGAGGGACCAAGCCCTGCTTCAGGACTTAAACAAATTAACATGAGACTCAAACCCATTAACCTTATCAATATGCAAAGTCACATTTGGTTCAACATATTTTCAGTTCCTATATAACTGGTTTCTTGACAGCAGATTATTGTGATATGAAATAATGTTTTATTTTTATGTACAGCTTTTGTACCATAGGCAATGCTGTTCCGCTACATGCTCGCTAAGTTAAATTTCTGTAACCCCTCTTCCATCATCTTATTGTTAGAATGTTTGTGTGTTCGGTAGTGTAAATTTCTTAACTAGTTGAAATCCATTTGTATCTGTGGTTATAAATCGGTTGACATTGCATTTCTCTGTAGAACAGTTAATCAATGTTTCAGGTTCTGGCCCATGCTGAGCAATAGGAGTGTGTTCCATGACTCGTGAGAGTCAGGAAAAGAATGTCAGCAGCACAGTTAAAGCTTCAAAATTTGTTGAGCTTTACAAGTTGAACTGAAGTGGCCTCTGCTTCCAGGCGGCCTGCAGTCATTAACATTCCCACATGGAGGTAGTAGCTGAGGCCATTGTCAACACTCGAGACTGAAATGATTTATCAGCATAGCGTGAAAAAGAAACTAACTTCATTTTGGTAAGATTGGCTATTCAAGCCTGGTGCACTAAACTGCATTGAAAACTTCTGATTTTTTTTTTTCAATTTCATTTAAGGGAGGGTATAAAATATGCTGTAGTGCAATGAATGATTTAGAAGGATGTTTATTATGCCAACGTTATCATGATTGATCATATTTAGCATTGCTTTTTGGTTGGATGATGAATGTTATTTGCCATGATATCAATTTGTTAATCATAAGTATATTTTCTTTCAGTTACAAACAAGGTAACATGGGCTGTGGAGGGGTGGCGTACTTGGTCATTGCATCGACTTGCATGATACTGGTTTTAGTTATCTTCTACTCTGCTAGAGCTAGCAGCTTGCAAGTGACAGACTGATGTTCTATTTTGACGTCTCCCAGGAATTATGATGAAAGCACTAGCATCAGCATTTACCTGTCAATTCCACTGAGTCTAAGGCCTGAATTTTGATTAAGATGGAGAGCTGCAGAGTTTAACAAAAATAATGCTTGCCTTTTCACTCTCTGATATAAGCCTGAGGGTTATCATTACTGGATTAGTGCTGCATGATTGATTTCACAATCTTCCAATATCACAGTGGGTGCTTCTCAATTCACAGTTTGATCGCTCCAAGAGGTTATAGACTCTCTGGATTCCAATGCTTGTTTTTATAAGGGAGTAAAATAAGTTAAATGTAGTGAATGGATTGTTATCAATGAGTGTGATTTCTTTTGAGATAGTGAATTCTTCAGTAGACACTTCAGAGCTATTTTCTCTCATCTCAGCATGGATCCTGAGGTCTGCCCATAGTGGATTCTGGGCGAGTTGGCATGGTAGTTGTAAGGGCAAAGGATGGTGGTTGAGGGAACATGGGTTGGCATAGAGGCTATAAAGGACCATGAGGGGTAGGCAGGGGCATAGGCTGGCCTGGTGGGTGTGTGGCACCATGAGGGTTGGTGGATTGGGGGCATGAGTTCACATGGGTTGGCACAGGGAGTGTGTGGGGAGGTGAGAGCTGGAGGGATGTTTTATGTTAATTTTTTTAAATTAAAACCTTCCACTCAGCCCATCTCCACACCTGGCATCCTCAATTCTTTGGGGGTCCATTCCCATTTTCACCTGCCCTCTCGGACCGAATATCTGACCTTCGGGCGCACTTTCTCCTGGGTTGGGTTTGCGGAGCCTGAAATTGTCACAACCATGTGCTCCTGACCCGGGAGTGAAAATCTGGGCCTTCGACTGAGTAGGAAATGAGCTGCCCATTAAGTTTTTGTCCTAATTATATTCTGTTTCGCGCCAATACTTCTGAAATGGCATTGATGTCACATAATTTATGGGGACCAAATACCTTGGGTTAAGTTATAAATCTATAAAATTACAGAACTGATTCCTTACTTTTCACACTTCATGGACAGGAGCTGTATTTATTGTACATGAACATTCTTTTAACGAACTTGTAGAAAGAAAGATTTTTATGCCCTCAGCAGGCCCCAAGCATTTTACAACAAATAAAGTACTTTTTAAAGTGTATTTATTGTTGTAATAAAAAGCTAGAAGGAAAAAGATAGATGTGTATAGAAATAAATAGAAGAATTAAATGTACTTGGTGAAATGTTAAGTTAATCTAATTACCATATTAATGCTTCCAAGGTGCATATTGAGTTCAGAACCTAAAGGATGCATCTGTTGTATGGTCTTTCAGGTCATAAACTTAGACCTAAACAATTCAGGAAGATTTCTTCTGTTTGCTGCATGTAACAAAGTCATAAACACGTTTGTCAAGCACTGGTTTATGATTTCATTACAGATAGCAGAGAGAGGAAATCTTCCCTGTAAGTTTCAAACTAAACAGGCTGATCCGCAGGGGGAAATGAGGACAAAATTGGGCGTTTAGACTTGTTAATCAGAAATTAAAAATACACCATTAGCTTCTTTTTATACTTTTGGTCTGCAGAAATTAAATGTCAGCAATTAAAACTACTTGCTTTTGGAATAATGCACACAATTCATTCCAGAATATTGATATTGATGCTAACTTCCATTTGATGTACTGGAGATGGCCTTGCACTTCCCAACATCAGTGAGCTTGGGGTCAGGTTGGGAGTTAAGTTAAACTGCTGCTGTCGTGTCGATGTGCAGCCACAATCACTCAACGTTGGTGCTAAAGTGGCCTTATGAAGGCTGCCCTAACTGGACTAATGGCACCAAAATTTCTTAACCATTTTGCTTTAGCCACACAATAGAATTTTCCAATTTAAAAAAATCTTTCTGCGGTGCATTTTATGGGGATTTATATTTTACTGGCTATATTTGGAATCAGCACTTGAGTAGATGATTAAAGAACGTTTATATCTTACTTCACATAATTAGTGGCAGTGAAATCTTACAAGTTTACATCCAGCTTTGAGTCTTTTACTTAAGTTTGGCTGATGAGTGGAGGACTATTCAATCAATCTTTGTGTCCTTTTCGACACTTCATAAGGTTTATCAGCGACTCTCTTGAAAGATTAAATCAATTATCTATGCACGCTGAGGCTAGACAGTTATTTATTTTAGTTACTTGCATGGGAGTATGAAATATTTGCACCAGCCACAAAAACAAAAAAGTACCACTTTTGGTGCTTATGTGCATAGATCAGTTGTCATAAAAAACATTGTGACTGGTGTTGAAATTTTAAAATATTAAAATTTCCATTCCACCCTTGCAATTCTTATATATTAATTCTATTAATATTGTCCAGAAAATGTATTGATGTCACTGGCATTATTATACAGATAATGTCTTTCTTGTACATGATTAGAGGGGGATATTTGATGCCGTTATTTCAATTTGAAAATTTAGTTCACACTAATAAAATAAAGCAATGTATGCAGTTATAAATAATAGTGGTTGAAGTTTGTAGTCGAAAATCATTTTTCCATGTTAGCCAGTTATTTTGGCAATTGAATTTTAATAGTCATTTGGTAGTTCAGAACATGAGTATTGCTGAAAAAAGAGACATGCTATTGAAGCTTTTCTTGCACTCATCAGGACAGATTGCAAGAATACTAGCAGTAAAAGTGAACAACAATTTATACTGCATGAGATGCAGCATATGCTGCATTCTCCATGACAACACCTCTACTAATCAGAATCCACTTGCCAACCAATCAGCTTCTCAGGCAGCATAAATTGTTGTCCCTTTTACTGTTGGTATTGTTATGATCTGCCCTGATGAGTGCAAGATGATAAGCTTAGACAGCATCTCTTTTTTAATATTCAGTTGAGTATTTATTTTTGTTACTAAACCAAGACACATTCAAAGAAAAAAAAACTTGCATTTATATAGCGCCTTTCGTGACCTCATGTCACCCCAAAGCACTTGATAGCAAAATAAGTACTTTGCAGTCACTATCATAATAATGGGAAGTAGCAAAGAATTTGCACACAGCAGAGTCCCACAAACAACAACGTGATAATGACCAGATAATCTACTTTACGATGTTGGTTGAAGGTATATATTGGTCAGGACCCTGAGAGAACACCCCTTCTCTTTGAATAGTGTAATGGAATATTTTACAACTGCTGTCTGGGATAGATGGGACTCGGTTTAAGTTTTATTCAAGTAAAAGTGCCTGTGACAGTGCAGCATTCCCCCAGTACTGTACTGAAATGTCAGCTTATGTGCTCAAGTTTCTGTAGTGGAACTTGATCTCTTAACCTTTTGACTTGGGGAGAGTTCTATTTTGTGAAGGTCTATGTCACAGAAAGTGAACGTATTGGTTTTGTCGACATTATTTGATGTTAAATATCCCCTAATGCTACATTTTTAAAAATAAAAATGAGGCTTGGTGAATTTGAAGTAATTCAAGTTGATGAGACTGCTCAATTCTCATGGTTCATGGCATCATAGCTCCAGATCTGGATTAGGATGTTGTAATTCTCTAACAGCTGCCTAGTGTCTTATATATTACATCAGAAAATATAGTTTTGTTCAAAACAATTTATTTCTGCAGCTAAGCTAATAGTTATTGAGCTAATGATCTTATTCAGACTAAGCAGCATGCTTGTTGATTTGCTAACATGAAATACCATTGAGTTATGGGAATTGGGTTCAAAACTGAAATTCACATATAATGATAGCACCAGCCTTGGCTCAGTGATGCTGCATCTTTCCTCTGAATTAAAGTTGTGGGTTCAAACCCCACTGCTGGAACCCAATCTCACGATCTAGGCTGACGCTTCATTGCAGTACTGAATGTATTGTTGCGGAGGTTAAACTACCTGCTCATCTAAAGGATCCCAGGCACTATTTGAGGAATAGCAGACACTTCTGGCATCCTGGTCAGCATTTATCTTTCAACCAGCAGTATCTGGTCATTTATTTGATTGCTGTTTGTGGGACCTTGCTGCCTTTAAAAAAAAAATAGCTGTTGAATTAACCAACACGCAACAGTGTCTGCGCTTCAAAAGTAATTCTTGGCTGTAAAGTACTTTGCGATGACTTAAGAACATTAAAGGTGCTACATAGGTGTATGTCCTTCCTTTAAAATAGTCAGAGAAGGTGGGGGAACCTGAGAAGTGGGAGCTGATTCGTGTTGCTACCCTGCAGCCTTTCATAGTTTTGGAGTAGAATTGTTAGAGGTTCGTAACCTCTTTGTCAAAAACAGTTATGTTGGACTTGGGACCTAAATTTTAATCGTATATCTTAAAGTACATTATGCTGCCTGTATTTTGACATATATCAAAAGACGTTATGTAGATTATATGATGTTTTTTAGTTTACAAAGCCTTTATTTCAAAAATAGAGGAACTTCATTTATCGGATAGTGCTTTGTGACATAATGACTGAATCATTAAAACAATACTGTCCAGTAACTAATTTTTAAAATTTGAAATCTGTTAATAAACACTGCTCATAAAGTTGTTTTTTTTGCCTTCTGTCAGCTAGATACCAATTTGTAGAAATCAAGTTTCATGTTTTTAAAATAATTTATAGCAAAAGCAACTTATGAATATATGACCTTTATTACAGTAAATTTGATTTAAAGCCAGTTGAGTATTTCTGATAAATTATAGAGTGAAATACTTTTGACTAAATTACCGATGTTATAACTGCATTCACCTTATTCAGTATTACAAATTCAGTCTTTAGTTTACAGTATGTTGCTGACTGAACGAAATACAGAAGTATTGCGGTATTTAGCATTTAATTTATTCCAGTGATGTTAAGCAGAACCTTAGAGTACAATGTTAATTTTGCTGTTCAGCAAGCTCTCCTTTACACACAGCTTGTGTTTCTAGTAATTTGTGATGTGGAGGAGATGCAAGTGTTAGAATCACCATTCATCAGTCATTTGGATAGCAGTGATGGGGGTTGGGGAAGGGGGGAGTGAATGGTGAAAGGCCATGACCAGTATGTTTCCCTGGCAAGGGATGGATTAACCTCCCCTCAAGCCTAATGATAGGAACCCAGTGCCTTTGCTTACAACCCCCACCTTCCCACCACCCTAGTAAACTGACAGCTCCTAGACTTTGCGTGCAAGTGAGTTCAGCTGGCGCTGTGTGGTCTGGGTGTGTGGTCTCCAGGCCGGCTGAGAGGCTGCTAACAGGGTGGATGAGAAAGACCTCGTCTGTTTACTTTAATTTGCTTGGACGCAGGAACTCTGCCCAGCATTTCTGGTGTGTTGGTTCCATAAGCAGTGGCCAGTCCATCACAGCTGCTGAACTGTCTGAAAGGCTGGGCTTGTGCTAATCACCCTCACAGCTCATAGATCAATTTCAACATGTCACAGACAAGCTAATCCAGTTTGTAAATGGAATTGAGGTGTAATGTTCCAAGTTGGAATTTAATATTTTTTCCACTGTGCTCAGCACTGCAGTATCATTCATTTTTAAAAATATTTTACATTTGGAGTAGTTCTAAGTTTTCAATATTGGCTCAGTAAGAATAAATTTATTCCTTTTATTTCTATTTTTAGATGATAAAATCAGTCAGTTCTGCATGATCCAAAAATTATTTTGCTTTATTCACTGTTTACATCTGCATAAGTTAAGAAACATATTCAAAAAGCCAGGGTGAGAGGGTGCCATTTGACCTATTCAAATTCATCCTTTTAGTTCTGTTTCAAAAGTAATCAGAATATTCTTCTTTCTCTTATGTTAGAAATATATCTTTCATTGATAAGTTATAAAATTATTTCTGACATGCTTCTGCAAATGCTTAAAATCTAAAATCACAAACTTAGCTTCAATTGCAAGTTGCTGGGAGTGAAGCTGACTTTTCACAGAAGAAAGATGTGAAGTTTTGTGGGCATTTGTAGCCTTTTAATTTGATGAAAGTTATCCGGTAAAGTAGCAGCAACCCCATGTTTATAAGAAGGGATGTTCTTTGATTGAGGGGCAAGAGTAAACAATTGAACACAGTTTGCTAAATAGCAGTTCAGCATGGTAGAGGTGATGGAAGAATATTCAAGTACGGCAGACAGTGTGGAGGGACATTTCTCTGTCCATCTCAAATTGTGCGGGTGTCTGTGTTGTCTCTAACTGTAAACATAGGCTCGGTAATTGAAAAGTTCAGGGCTTTGTGCAATGCATGTAATTTTCAGCTTGCTTTGCTTTTTCAGGATCTGCATAAAATGGATCAGTGTCTTCACAAGACTGAACAATGACACAAATCCTTATTTATAACAACACCGCAATCTATGTATTTGTACATACTAGAATTGCATTTTTGTGAAACCATTTATAATCAGTAAATTGAAATCAGGATCTCGTTTTCAGAATTTGTAACTCCATATGCCTTACATAGTGAAGTTTTTTTTTGTGATTAAACAATATTTAACGTTAACATTATTTGCACTCCCCCTCCAAAAAATGCTCAATTGATCTTGCTGTACTGTATTTACAGGCTGCTGTCCACTGTACCTTGAGAAATCTTTTACACAAAATCTGTAACTGAAGAATAATCATGTCTCGAGCACGGCAACCACCACTGGTAACTGGGATCTCACCAAATGAGGGATTTCCCTGGACAAAAGTAACAATCAGAGGAGAGAATTTGGGAACAGGAACCATGGATCTTATAGGTATGTGTCCAATTTTGTTCACGGGAAGCCACTTTATAAAAATGCATCTGAGACCACCTTTTAAGGAGAAGTTGATGGCATTGAAATGTTTATGTTTGAGCACATTGTAATAATTAGTATAAACAGTACTTCCATGGGAATATCATTGTCCTTTTTTTAAAAAAAAAATAAGCATATAAAATGGTGGACCTTGTAGAAATTTTGCCAACATGGAAATCAGTAAACAGAACAAAGTTTTGATCTCCAGATTTTCTGGCATTTGAGTAGAAATTTCAAATTGATGTAGAATTTTAGTCACCGTGGAATTATACTTATTAATTGTGAAGCTTGTTTTTTCAGTCTATCCACCTGGGCAGGTTTGTTTGTTGCTATGCAATATGTTTTAGCATAATCGTTTGAGTGTTGAATTTTGTTCCACTCTTATTCGATCGTAGCAATGGCTTCTCTTCCTGCCCTTTTACTGTCAGATCTGAAATTCCCCAAGGACACATGATTGGTCCCCTCCTATTCTTCATCTATATGCTTCCTCTTGTTACATCACCTGCAAACATGGGGTCAGTTTCCTGATGGCACCAACTCACCCTCTCCAACATCTCTTTCAACCCCTCCACTAACTTTGTATTGTTCGACATCCAATCTTGGACTACCTACAGTTTCTTCCAGCTAATCATTGGAAAGACTGAAGCCATTGCCTTTCAGCCTCATCTACGATCTTTTATACCCTTGCCATCAATACCATCCATCACCTTGATCACTGCTTCTAGCTCAACTGGACTGTTTGAAGCCTCAGCATACTATTTAACTCCAAGCTAAGCTTCCAACACCACATCTTCCCCTCCATCCGAAAGACTGTCTATTTCCACCCCTGTAACCCCACCCACATCCGCCCCTAGAACATAATATTATTGCTGAAAGGCTCACCTGTGCTTTTATTATCTCCAAACTTTACTATTTGAAAAAAAGACAGAAAATCCTGGAAATTCTCAGGTTAGGCAGCATACGTGGAGAGAGGAGCAATTAACGTTTCGTGTCGATGACCTTTCATCACTATTTGAATCATGCCTTCATGACCTCAAGATTCAACTATTCCAACTCACTGTTGGCTGGTTTCCCACATTTTAAGTTTTGTAAACCTAAGATCATCCAAAACTCTTGCAGCAAGCCCCATTTCGCTATCTCCTGTGCTTGCTGACCTAATTGGCTCCCCACCAAGCAGCATCTTGATTTTAAAATTTTGATCCTTGTTTTCAAATCCCTCCATGGCCTTGCCGTTCCCTGTCTCTGCAATTTCCTCCAGCCCCACACCCTCCAAAATATCTGTGCTTATCAAGCTCTGGCCTCTTGTGCATTCCTAGATATTATTGCCCCCAACATTGGTGCCTGTGCCTTCAGTTGCCTCGGCCCCAAGCTTTGGAATTCCCTCCCTACTCGCTATCTCTCCTCCTCTCTCTTTTATCTTTCAAGACATTCATTAAAACCTACCTCTTCAATCAAGCTTTTGGTCATCTGACTTAATATCTCCTTATGTGGCTTGGTGCCATCTTTATTTTATAATGCTCAGTGGAGCGCCTTGGGATGTTTCATTATGTTAAAGACGCTGTACTGATTAAGGATGATGTTACATCAATAAAACAAAAGGATTTACTAGATGGTTCTAGGACTGAATCTATTTGGCTTGAGTTGAAGAGGGGAAAGTTGTTAGATTTTGGGAGGTAATTTTTATAGAGCTTCAAATAGTTGCCACTGGGGCTGAAGAAAGGAAAAGAGGAATACACAAGAAGCCAGACAGAGTCAGGAAAGGAGAGTTCAGGGGACTGGAGATGGTTAAGGTGGAAGGTGCATGATAGGATATGGACAGCAAAATTTTGGATGAGTTGAAGTTTACCGACGATGAAGTGAAAATGATCAGGAGGGCATTCAACAGCAACTTATATTTTATAGTGCGTAGGAAATGGATGAGCAAGTTTGTCAGAAAATTTCAAAGGCATGCAACAAAAATACAACAGTAATATTTAAAGATTTTAATTACCCTAATATAGACTGTGAAAAACATAATGATAAGGAAGAAGAAGAATTTCTGATATACGCACAAGAGAACTTTCTCAATCAGTATGTCTCCTACCCAACAAGAAAGGAATCGGTTTTGGATTTGGTCAGGTAAATCAAATGGAAGTGTGGTACAGGAGGAGATAATCTGTCTAACTGTGATTACAGCATAATTAGGCTTAGAATAAATATGGTAAGAGTCTGTAAAATATGGAAGGTAAAAATGTTCAATGAGAAAAGAGCTAATTTCAATGTTTTTAAGAAGAGGCCTAGCACAGGTAGACTAGAGTGTAAAAAAAAATAAAGGAACAGTTGAGGATATTCAGGGAAGAGATACTTAAGGTACAAACCAGGCATGTGACTTTGAAGGGAAAAGATAGAGCAGCCAAAGCTAATGTGTCCTGCTCAAAATACTCAATAAAAAACACAAACTTTAATCACCTGCAGTTTCCTGCAGGTTCAGGTGAGAATGACTGCCTTGACATCAAGGCAGCGTTTGACTGAGTGTGGCATCAAGGACCCCTAGCAAAATTGAAATCAGTGGGAATCGGGTGGTAGGGGGGGAATCTCTCTCCACTGCTTGGCATCATACCTATCCCAAAGGAAGATGGTTATATTTGTTGAAGGCCAGCCATCTCAGTCCCAGGACAACACTGTAGGAGTTCCTCAGGATAGTGCCCTAGGCCCAACCATCTTTGGCTGCGTCATCAGTGATCTTCCCTCCATCAGAAGTGGGGATGTTTGCTGACAATTGCACAACGTTTAGCATTATTTGCAACTCCTTAGATACTGAAGCAGTCTGTATCCATAGGCAGCAAGACCTGAACAACATTCAGGCTTGGGCTGATATATGGCAAGTAACATTCACACCTCACAAGTGGCGGGGGGTGGGGGGGGCGGTTTGTTGGTGGTGGTGGTACCATTGACCAGAGATTGAACTGGACTGGACCAACCATTTAAGTATTTTGGCTACGAGAGCAGGTCAGACACTGTGAATTCTGTGGCAAATACGACACCACTTGTCTTCTAAGATCTGTTTACCACTGCAAGACACAAGTCAGGAGTGTGATGGAATATTCTGCACTTGCTTGAATGAGTGTGGCTCCAGTGATGCTAAGGAAGCTCAGCATCACCCAGGACAAAACAGCTTGATTGATCAGCATGCCATCCACCACCTTAAATATTTATGCCCACCACCAGTGATGGACTGTGGCAGCATTGTGCGCTATATACAAGATGCACTGCAGCAACAACCAAGTTGTTACCACCTAGAGGGGCAAGGACAGCAGATCCAAGTCACCCACTATCCTAACTTGGACCTACTTTGCCATTCCTTCACTGTCGCCGGATCAAAATTCTGGAACTAACTCCCTCCCTACCAGCACTTTGGGTGTACCTGCACAGATGGGACTGCAGCAATTCAAGTAGGCAGCTCACCATCACTTTCTCGAGGGTAATTAGGGATGTTAGCAACACTAGATCCGAAGAAAGAACAAAACAAATGACAAGGAAATTAAAGTAAAATTAAAACAAAAATAGGATGGTTATGATAAATGTCAGAAACAAGATTCAACAACCAAGAAGATTATGGAAATTAAATGAGGAAATTGAACAAGTTAATATAGCAGTCAACAGAGGTTATGATAAAAGACCAATAAGCAACATTAAATACAACCCTAAAGCATTTTATAAACTTGTGAAGAGCAGGCGGTTTGCTAACGTAAGGATTGGGCTTATTAAGAACCGAAAGGGACGTCTTCATGTAGAAGCACAGGACATGGCAAAAGTATTAAAAGAGTACAGAAAATGCTGGAGATGCTCAGTGGGTCTGGAAGTGTCTGGAGAAATTTAGAGGTGGTGATTCATCAGAACCAGAAAAAAAATTAGAATGTAATAGTTGAGGGGCGAAAGGTGGGAAGAAGAATAAAAAGGGAGGCCTGCGATAAGTGGAGGGCAAGAGAAATTAAATGAAAAAAGAGTTAATGGTGCAAGGCCAAAGGGACTGGTAATGGGAGAAATAAAGAAACAATAAGTGTGCCTCGGGGAAATATGAATGCAGGGCCTTGAATGGCTGCAGTCCGAAAGCAAAGAAGAGGAAGAGAGAATGGAGGAGGAAAATGAACAAAATGGGGGCAGAGGTTATGATCTAAAACTTGTCTTTAGCCTTGCTCCACAAAACCTTTCGTTGTTCTTGCCCTTCAAAGACCTTCCCTTTGTTCTTTTGCCTACCCTTCCCCTTTCGTTTGCTCAAAGCCTTCATTTCTAACCTTTCCCAGTTTTGATGAAAGGGCATAGACCTGAAACAATAACTCAGTTTCTTTCTGCATAGATACTGTCACACCTGCGTATTTCCAGCAATTTTTGTTTTTATTTCATATTTCCAGCAGTTGACGTATTTGCTTTTTGTATTAAATTAGTACTTTGCACCTGTCTTCACAAAGAAAGTAGATGATGCGAAGGTTACACTAAAAGTGGAGAGGGAAGTAAAAGAACGGTGGTGACCTAATAGAGGCTTTTAAGATGATGAGAGGGTGTGATAGCGTGAATAAGGACAAAATATTCTATCTGGTGAGTGGGTCAATAACTAAATGTCATGGATTCAAAAAGCTCCAGAGGGGAAAAGAGGAGAATATTTTCACTGAGTTGTTGGGATTTGGAACGCTATATCTGAAAAGTTGGTGGAAGCTAATTCCATACATAGGGCAGAATTTTCTGGCTGATGTGCGGGTGGCATAGCCCGCACATCAGCGTGTAAAATGTCACGCATGCGTGCTGATGTCAGCATGTGGTATCGCGATATTTCGGTGGGCGGGCGCGCTCAGTTCGCCCGCCATTAATTGAAGAGCTTGTTAAGGCCCTTAACTTGCCAATTGTCCAGGATTTTGCGGGGCCCGTGCGAACTTCGGGTCGGCGCATGGGCCCAATGGGTAGGCAGGTAGGAGATTATTTAAGATAACTTTTGACATGTCGGGATTTGTAGACTCAGAGGGGTTGTTCATGTTTTACATGAAGTTATAATTGATGACCGTGTTTAAAACTTGCTTGTGTGGTTGTTAGTAGTTCTCATTGATGTCCAAGAGGTTTTTGTGTAATTTGAAACCAGTCAGCAGACGGCATTCTTTTTCGGCCTTGCAGCTTTCTGGAGGCCTCCATTTAGCCTGGGGCTATGGGTTCCGACATCTCCAGTGGAGGCAGCTCCCCTGAGGAGGACTGGAGTGATAGACTAAGGAGGAGGCCAGGACTGAACAATCAGCCTCCAGAGGAGCCACCTTAGGGTGTCCAGGCGCAGGCACAGGCACAAGGGGCGCAGGGCCAAGAGGTTGTCCAAGGTGCAAGGGGCCGCAGACGACGCCACTATCCTGCTGCCAGGGTATACAGGCAGTGAAGCAGCTACCTCAATATGACTGAGGTGCAATGCTGAAGGAGGCTCCGATTTTCAAGGGACACAGTCAACTACATCTGTCAGATGATTGGCCCTGAGATCTCCCCTAACTGTATGGGGGGACATCCCATGCCAGCGGCTCCGAAGCTCACAGTTGCCCTCAACGTCTATGCCTTTGGCTCCTTCCAGGGCTCAGTGGGTGATCTTTGCGGTGTCTCCCAATCAGCTGTCCACACTTGTGTCAAGCAAGTCACAGACGCTCTGTTCAGATGGGCATCCACCTTCATCCACTTCCACTGTGACCAGGCAAGTCAGGTACAGCGAACCAGAGGCTTCGCAGACATTGCTGGCTTCCCCCGTGTCCAGCGTGCAGTAGGCTGCACACATATGGCCATCAAGGCGCCAGCAGGTAAACCCGGTGCCTTTGTCAACAGGAAGGGCTTCCACTCCAAGAACGTGCAGATAGTGTGTGATTACAGGATGCTGATTCTACAAGTCTGTGCAAGGTACCCAGGCAGATCCCACAACACCTACATCCTCAGACACTCCCAGGTGCAGGGGCTCTTCAGTGCTCCGGCTCAACTGGATGGTTGGCTGCTGGGTGACAAGGGCTATCCCCTGTGAAGGTGGCTCATGACGCCACTATGCTGTCCAAGAACAGAAGCTGAGCAGTGGTACAATAGGAGCCAGGGCACCACAAGGGCTATGGTGGAGAGAGCCATCGGTCTTCTCAAGATGTGCTTCCGATGCCTTGACCCTCAGGGGGCGCACTCCAGTATCCTGCCAGATCGCATCTCTCTGATCATGGTAGTCTGCTGTGCCCTGCACAATCTTGTGCTAGAAAGGGGGTTGGAATTGACGATGAAGACCTTGACGCCCTGGATGAGGCTGCACATGATGAATCCAGCAGTGCCTCAGAGGATGAGGAAGCACAGGGCGATGATGAGGGGCACAGGGGCGACCCTCATTTACACCAAGGAGTTAGGGACACCCGGGACAATTTAATCCCAAGAACCTTCAGCTTGCTCCACACACACGGATCAGCAGGCGCAGCATTGCCTGGAACTTCCACACGTGGCACTTAGGTGCTACATCTTCCACCTTATTAGCTGCAAGTAAGGGCTTAGTACAGAAACATCAATGTCCACTCAAGCACTCATAAGTATGTGAAAAAGAAAAAAGCACCACAATGAAAAGACCCTCAGCCATGGTAACAAAGATGGACTTTATTGTGTCCAAAATTAAAGCACAAATGATTATTTCACAATGACAGAAAAATGGGTCCCTATTCTAAGGCCAACACAAAATCACCAGTGACATACCCGGGGAGTGCCTAAGGTGCCTTATGCTTACGTTTCCAGGTGCTACGTCTACATGCCACCCCATCGCTTGGAGTGGCTTGTGAGACAGCCTGCTGACTCTGCTGTCCTATTGGCCTCAATGACCTTGGCGGGCGTCCTCTGGCCCGTGGAGCCTGTGATGGCCCTGCCTGGGAGGGAATGGCCAGTTCCTGAACTGGCACCTCCCCAAGTTGTCGCAACCTCAATGGAAGAAATGTTGACTGGCAGAGGGGAGGAGGAGCTGCTGCCCTTATCTGGAGCACCATGAGAGGAGCTTGCAGCGACGACTGGCAGCTGCTGAGCCGACGTAAGGTCCATTTCAACCTCCTGCTCACTGCAGATGCTTGGGCACCAAGTGCCGGCGCTTGGCGTCCACAACATCTCCCACAATGGGAAAGACCACCTTGAGCCAGAACCGCTGTGAGGGCTTGCAGGTCAGAGCGTATCCCAATCATGGACCTCATGTCGGCGCAGCAGCTGCCTGTCGTCGCTGCAAGCTCCTCTCATGGTGCTCCAGATAAGGGCAGCAGCTCCTCCGCCCCTCTGCCAGTCAACGTTTCTTCCATTGAGGTTGCGACAACTGGGGAGGTGCCAGTTTAGGAACTGACCATCCCTCCCAGGAGGGGCCATCGCAGGCTCCATGGGCCCGAGGATGCCCGCCAAGGTCATTTGGTGGAAGCCCCTCTCTGAGAGTCGCCAATCTCTCATTGGAGGAAGCCTGAAGCTCTGCCCTGAGGGTGGAATCTTCATGTGCACTCTGCCTGGATTCCTCCGTTGCAGAGAGCAACTGAACCACTCCCTCATGCAACCCTGCCAGATGCAAATGCACTTCCTGCTGTCTGTCCTGCAGCTGCTGCAATGGGGACAACTCCAGAGGCACGTCATCAATGCCGGACTCAGCATGTGCCTCGTCCTCTGCAGCCCTCTGGCTGCTGGTGCCATTGGCACTCTCTGCCCCTACCATCTCCTCCAGCGATCGTGATGTGCCCTCTCCACTGTGACCCGAGACACTGGCTGATGATAGATTCCCCACTGAGGTGTGTGTGTCTGCACTGGTGCCGGGCTGGCTGAAATGATGTGCCGCAAGTTGCACTTGTTGGCCCTCAGGTGAGGAGGGGGAGCTGCGGGGTCGAGGTGCAGCTCGCTCTAGTGGTGATGCTGAAATTAACAACAAGGACAGTGCATCAATTAGCGTTCATTCACTTCAACCTTTCATCCCTTTACCCCCTGACCCTCATAAGTTACTCACCCTTAAAGACCCTAAGGAAAAGAACATTGGTGAGGTGGAAATGAGTCAAGGCAGGCCCCTACCATTAAACGCACATGTAGACAGGCTGGTCAGATGGCCTCAGGAATGCCACATGGCTTGTTATGAACCGTAGGAGTGGGGAGAGTGCAGGGGTACCTGACCTGGATGCATTGTGGCCTGCATTGTTGCGGGGCTGAGGAAACATCGCAAACAGTTGTGACATTTTCTGCCGAACACAGGAGATTGAGAGGTCATATTATTGCCCTTCATTCCGTAAGGAGGGGCATAGACCGGGTGACCAGAAGGCAACATTTCCCCTTGGCGCAGGAATGAGTAACGTGGTGGCATTTGTCTAAGTTGAGTGCCATGAGGTTCACAGCTGAGGAGCTTTTGGACAAAGTAATGTGGGGCACACTGGCTGAAAGGGTGCAGGACGTCCCAAGCCCCCTAGAATGGAATAAGTCTTTGGCTGTGCAGCAGCAATCCAATGGCATGTTAGACCATGGTGATAGTGGTCACAAATGGGATAAGGTGTCCTTGGAAAGCGGTGGAGACGCTATTCCTCAAGGGGGCGAGGGTCCCTTCTGTATGACCCAATCATCAGAATGTCGCAGTCTGTGAATGAGCAGTGTTGCAGCATTAATGATTGCAGCAACCATCAGTGATTTGGATGGTGGGCAGACAGAGTGGATGGGACTGTGGACCTCAAATACCTGGCCGCTGGACCCCAGCCTCACCACCCCCAGCCGCCCTGGCCTCCTGCCCAGCTCCATGGCCTGCTCGTTGAAGGGTGTGAGGCACTGGAGGAGGACGCGCCCACCTCCAGTCCTCAGGTGCTTCCGGGCATTGTGGTGACTTTTTGCCTGCAAAACAGAAGAGGATTTATTGGGGCAGCTTGCTCATATACTCTGCACGCGCATGCCGCACCCCAACCACAGTGGCACATCTGAGGCCTCCAGCGGCTCCTGTCCACACTACTGATGATCAGTCCCCAGAAGATAGTACGGCTGGTCCCAACCCCCTCCCCCAATTGTCCCCTTGGACACATTCGGCGTCCATCACTTTGAATAGCACAAGGGTCTTAGTGCCCATGGCAAGGATGATCAAATAGGTGCGGCGCTGATGTCAGTAGATGGCACTTGCCCAAAACACCTTGAGGCTCCCCTTGGGCCTTCTCATTACCATCAATATGACGTGTTGGAGTTCTGAATATGTGTCTACTGGCCTCCCCTGCAGGTTGCCCCCAAACTACTCAAATGCCACAAAGACCAATGTATGCTGTGGGGAAAGCCCTTCTTCTCCTCAACCACTAAGGCAGGTGTAAGCATGGTCAGTAACCATTTGCCCTTCCAGCATGTGACAGATGTCCTATGCAGTAAGGACAGCAATACATGGTGGGGGGGCTCAAAAGCTAAGGTTGCCTTCTGGATCAAATGGCCAAGACAGACATGCTACTCACCCGTCCAGAGCGCAGCAAATCATTGAATCATTTCCTGCACTGTGTGCCAGTGTGCCGGACATCATCATGGGCACTTACAGCCTCACCCACCTCCTCCCAGCCTGGTTGGTGACATGGGGGCCGCACTCCTCCCATCCTCAAGAATCTGACGCCTGTTTCCCAACTCCTGCAGGAGGACAGCAAGGCATGCATCTGAAAATCTGGGGGCACAGTGGCCCCCTGCTGGCCTCTCCTGCAGCCTGCCCCCCTCTTCCTCCACCGCCTCCTCTGCCCTCCATGCAACATTTCTTGATTGCGGAGTGGCCAGGTGCACTGCCTCAAGCAGGCTGCCTGGCCACTCCCCATTGGAACCGGCAGTCTGAGGTCGCCTGCCCCCGCGACTATTTTCCCGTTCTCCACGGGAGTCGCAAAGCCACGGTGCGGGCCTTAATTGGCCTGCCCGCGGAAAATGGCGGCGTGGCCTGTTTCACCAGCGGCAATTGGCTGCCTGTCCGCCACCAAGCCGGTCAGGCCCGCCCGACCAATGAACGTAAAATTCTGGTGATAGTGTTTAAAGGGATTTGGACAAGTACCTGGGGATGAGGGACTTAACATGGTTAGAGACAAAAAGTGGGGTTGTGGGCTGCAGCTTGACTGTTTTTTCAAAGAGCTAGCATAGGTATGATGGGCTGAATGAAACCTGTTTCCTGTGCTGTAGTCAATGATTCTATTTGATAAAAAGCAAGGTTAGATAATCGCACAAAATCAATACACTTGGTTACAGAATTTCAAAATTATACCTCCTCGAACACAAAAACACACAGACATACACAGTCCACATGACACCTTACTGGCACCATCTTTGTAATAATAGACCAAGAAAACACAACTTGTATGTGATAATTTGCTCAACCACCATAATGGCTGCATGCCACCACAGTCTCTACATGCCATCTCCATGCCAGTTGCAGTACAGCTTTAAGAAGCACTCATGAACTAGGGAAGATCGTCACACTTATCGTTTGGAATCAGTAGTTTCTGGTTAACCAGCTGGCTGCTAAGAGAACTGCCAAGACACGAGGCTGCTCTTCAGCCAATGAAGATGACAAGCTGACAATCCACCTGACTAATAGGCTGGCAATTTACAGAAAATTATAGGAAGTGCTTTTGGTGAGAAGAACACTAACTGATTTTGGTTTAACAGTAAAACACTGGAAGGTACGACTGTCTTTGCAGGCACATATCTGGCAATTAGTGCCCCCTCAATGTATTTTTTAGCCACACCTACAGGAAGTAAATTTTTAACTACCCAGAAATGCAATGCTGGTGTAACACATTTAATCTGACCTTTCACCTGTCATGGATATTAAAATATGCAAGCTTTGCTATAGTTTGAATTGGGATTAAACTGTTGCTTACTGTACACTTCAATGAGATGAGCATTTTTAAATCTTGCGACATCAACATATAGTATGGTGAAAAATACTTAAGTACTGCACTTGCCTATTGTATCGCAGTCACTAAGAGACAAATTTTCATTAGCTATTTGTAAATGTGGAATATGAGGATTCTGCTGATTGCCAATTACTGTTTCTAAAGCATGTAGTTCATGTAATTTCAACTCCTCACCAATGTGTCCCAGAGAGATGTTAGCACTTTGGCATCATCAATGTGATAAGCATCTCTGTGTTTACAGACAGCATTTGATGGCTGCCAAAGAAAATGCTACTTTAAATGAAATTTTTTGGATCAAAATGCAATTCTTTAACTGACTGAGGGAACTCTTACGACAAAGAAAATGCCATATATGTACTTAAGAATTTCATGTGTCTTCTAAAGGGATTATTAACTCTGGTGTTTACCAATATGCTGAATTCTGTGAAAGATCCTGCATGAAGACTTAATAATTAACATAAAATGTTCTATTAAAATATACCATCATCAAAGATTCTGCAATTACAAACCCTGTTGCAAATAGGCTGCAATATTGTAGTTGCAACTTACAAACATGAGTTAAAATTAGTATTGTTTGAAGGCATTACAGGGCTGCCACTCTGCATTACTTTACTCAAAGCAACAAGACCTAGCAGTATCAGACAAGAATCTGTGTATGTCTGTGTCTGAGTTTTTAAATGTAGCTCATTGTGTGGAGAGGGAAGCAATATTGAGGGAGGTGTGTAGCTAAAAACGCCACTAAAGGTAAGTTAATTCTGTAAATCCACACCGGAGCAGCAGAGACTCCCAAAGTGTGCAGTGATTGGATGCATCTTACAAATTTGCAATGATACAGGTTGAAACTCTAGTCTATCCTGAATTAGTTGATTTCAATCAGGGACTGGTAGGACTACCCCCTCACATGAGGCAAGGCAAGGTGATCGTGACTCCTGCCATAAATGAATATTGAATAATCCCTTCTTGAAGTACACTTGATCAAATGAGGACAGTCCTTGAGTTAGTTGTGTTGCCCCAAAGCCAAATAGCCTGCGAATGCACTCTATCTAGGTGTCAACATAAATGATAGCCACTCTGATGAGATGACTGGGGCCTGAGGATTTGTATGTTAATGATATGTTGGTTCTTCATGACAACTACAATTTATATTTATATAGCACCTTCAATGTAACGAAATGTCCCAAGGCATTTCACAGGATAATTATAAAGCAAAATATGAGACCATGCCATACAAAGAGTTATTAAGTCAGATGACCAAAAGCTTGGTCAATGAGGTAGGTTTTAAAGAGTGTTTTAAAGTAGGAAAGTGAGTGAGAAGGAAGGGGAAGTGCAGGGAGAGTATCCTAGAACTTGGGGCTAGGCAACTGAAGGCACAGCCACCAATGGTGGGGCAATTAAAATTGGGAATGCACAAGAGACCAGAATTTGGTGAGCACAGATATCTCAGATGGTTGTGGGGCTGGAAGAAGATTACAGAGATGGGGAGAGGCGAGGTCATGGCGGGGTTTGAAAACAAGGACGAGAATTTTTAAATCAAGACCTTACTTGACCGAGAGCCAGTGTAGGTCATTGAGAACGGGTGAAAGGGGAATGGGATTTTCTATAAGTTAAGACAAGAGCAGCAGATATTTGGATGATCTCAAGTTTGTGGAGGGTGGAATATGGGAAACCAGCCAGGAGTATGTTGGAATGGTCAAGTCTAGTGGTAAGGGAGGCATGAATAAGGGTTTCAGCAGCAGATGAGCTGTAACGGGGCAAAGTCAGGCAATGTTATGAGTTGGAAATGGGTGCTCTTAATGATGGCAGAAAATTACTTTTTCCTCTTCTCTCCCTGTGGTGAAGTACCTGACTTCTGCTCAGCGCTTCCCATACTGATGAGTGTATTCAGGGAGCTGATGTGTGGAGGATTGTAAACACAAATTCTAGCCTGTTATCCTACAGGCTCTATGTGTCATGGCTCTATCATTCTGCCCCACCACATTGCCAATAATAAATTATTACTCAAAAATAAAATGAGGTTGTATTTATAGTGGTAGTAGGTGCATGTATACATTAGAGGTCGAGAGTCACAATTTCTGGTCAACAGTTTCTAGTACCATGTGACCTCAACCCTGAGAATTATGTTCATTATGCCTTAATGTTTAACTTAGTTCAAAGTTTAAAAAAAACCTTTACCAGTATGTATATGTTGGATGGCACTAAAGCTTGTCATTTGATTTCTGGGGTTCAGATGGTTGAAAAACTTTCCATTTTTATAATACCTTCCGAACCCCTGGACTAAATTACTGCCTTGCGTCTCCTCCCATATCTTCTTGTTTGTATATTGTTCATCAAACTATAAGATTTAGAAATATTTTGACATGAATAACAAATCTTTTTTTTTAAGGTTTAACAATCTGTGGACACAACTGTTTGCTGACCGCAGAATGGATGTCTGCTAGTAAAATAGTCTGTCGAGTTGGAACGGCAAAAAATGACAAGGGCGACATCATTGTAACCACTAAATCAGGAGGCAGAGGAACTTCGACTGTCTCCTTTAGGCTGATGAAGCAAGAGAAAATAGGTAAATTATTTAAGTCTCTTCTGCATCCATGCTTAAAAACAAATTCCTTCTTTTCTATGGATGATTTCCACCAAGAGTATTATGATTGATGTTTTCTTCATTTACAACTTATGCATTGATGGGATTCTTAGTCTTGATAATAGAAAGATCTTTTCAGCCTTTGACATGTGCACATCTTTTTCTCTCTGTTTCTCATAAAGTTGCTGTAGATTTTTGTGTTTGGTCATTTATGAAAAAAACCCCTGAGTTTCACTTATAGAAAATGACCATTCTTTGTTTGGTGCTTGTATAGAAATGGCACAGTGGTGTTGAAGGGTTAAGGAGTCCCAAACTGTCCCATTGTGGATACAAAACAGATTCTTTTCCACGTTAACTTTTGTACCACAGTATGCTTTATAAGGACTCTTAATAAGTGTATACAAATGGTGGGACATCAGTTATACCCTTGACAGGAATGCACTGTTTATGTTGTATATAAAATTAGATTTTAGTGAAGGTTGAGTCATGGAATTAATGCAAGAATTTCAAGATGTAGTGGTGTTGGAACTTCTTCCAAATGGCTTGGACCAAAAAGGCCTGGGATTTTATTGTATTTGTAGTGAGTTAGCTGATTTCAGGCTGGTCCTAAGGGTGTTACAACTGGCCTCAGTATCCCAGGGCTAGGGAGATTGCAAGTTAGATACGGTTGGTATTCCTATCCAGTGATTCTATGCTGCAAATACATATTGAGTGAGAAACAATATTCAGTTTGGCTTCCAAGTCGCTCTAATTGAATCGTCTGCCCATTTTTCACATGAATAGCAACTACTTTGTGAGACTCCAGAAAGTCATTGCCACCTGGTACTCATGCCCCAGTACAAGACACTGACTTTCGAAGAGCAGAAATGACTGGAGGATGTAATTGTTCAGTTTTAATTACCAAAAGTGTAGTTTCCCTAATTTTAACAGAGGACACTTTATGATTGCAACATTTTCATGTCGACATTTAAAAACATTTTTGGAATAGTGTCACCCCAGATTGACTTTCAAATGTAATATGACCTGATTGTGTTTAACAATTGCAGATCTTAACCACTGCTCCCTTTTCCTGTATTGTACACCACATGCTGGTAATGGAGGATGGCTACACCAGAGCCACTGGGAAAGGAGAAGGCATGGGCTGCTGCTTGTGATGGGGATCCCCTATAAGTACACTGCCATTGGGGTGGCCCAGATCCACCTTCCTTTGGCACATTCTCAGGTCACAGGAGCTTTCTGCTCTTTGCTAGATTTTCCATGCTTCATTCCCCCTCTGCTCTTCTGCTGTAACCAGTTACATATCTTTGGACCTATCTTTGTTTCTTTACTTTTTCCAATATCTAACCCCTTTTTGCATGCACCAGCATCCCTTTTATTATGTAGATACTTTTATCAGAGATCTTCCTTTTTTATTTATTTTTTCTTCCCCCACCCACCATATACCAGATCACCCCCCTTTTTTTCAGAGGGATGTACTTGTTTATAAGCTGTTTTTTTTTTATTGCATCATCATGTGGTATACCACAGAAAAATGCAATTCTGCACATTGTGCCTGTGGTCTTTAGTAAAGCCAATTTGTCTCACTCCCCTAATCTTTCCCCAGAGGCCTGTATTTTTTCCCTTTAAAGTATTTATCTCTTTTGAAAGTTACTACTCAATCTGCTAACTTCACTCTTTCAGGCATAGCATTCTAAATCAAACAGCTTGCTGCATAAAGAAAAACCCCATGTTGCCTCTGTCTTTTTCCAATCACTAGAAATCTGTGTCCCTTCTGTCATGGAAACAGTTTTTCCTTATTTGCTCAATCAAAACTCTATATGATTTTGAACAACTGTCAAATCTCCTCTTTTTCAGTTCTAAGAGAATAGCCCCAGCTTTTTCAGTCTCTGAAATCTCTCATCCCTCTAACCATTCTAGTAAATCTTGTACGCAACATCTCTCAGGTCTTGACTTCCTTCCTAGAGTGTGTTTCCCTGAATTGAACAGACTACTCCAGCTCTAACACACGTGTTTCTCTCCTCACAGATGCTGTCTGACCTGCTTAGTGTTTCCAGCATTTTCAGTTTTTATTTCAAGGCTACAGGAAAGCAGGACTGTATATGACAGAATTTAGTCGTACATGTTTTTTTATATTTTAAAAGTTTACAGACAATAGACATTTTTCTCCATGAAACGGACAACCATTGCACTGAGACTGAATTTTTGTTTTTCATTTACTGCAGAGGAATTACTATTTATGTTTCTACTGCCACAGGATGAGGAAATTGTGTACATATTTGAGGCAGAGCAATACAATACAATAGGGAGAGGAAATAAGTGGGAATAGTTTTTGAGTACTCTGGCAAGGTTGATAAACAGATGGATGACGGGCTGAATGTCTGTCTCCTGTATTGTAAGCTTTCCAAGATAAAGGAAAAAGTAGACCAGAATATGAATTGTTCAGAATCCTTCATACCAGGCATCCTCAATTTATCACTGCAATTGTGAAATATGGTTTAATATCTGTGATGTTGTGTACAACACCTGAAGATGGAAATAAAATGCCTTACCTGATCAACTTTGAAGCTTTTTCATTGAAAGTGACTATTGGAATGCACCCACTCCTTATCTGTCTGTTTTTAATAAAGTACCTAATTCCTTGTGCATTTTTTGTTTTTCTGCAGGTATCCTGGATCAGTCAGCTGTCTGGGTTGAAGAAATGAACTATTACGACATGCGTACTGATAGGAATAAAGGGATTTCTCCACTGTCTCTGCGCCCAGCAAACCCTCTTGGTATAGACATAGACAAGTAGGTAGTAAATTCTGTAGTTAGGATTTTTAAATAGCAAATAACTCATGGCATAGGAGAATTTATTTTACAGGATGTGGGTTAAGGAACATTTGGAGAAATATCAGCGCTACAAATTTTTACTTATTTATATTTACACTATCTTGTTAAAACCATGCCAGGTTGTTTGAGGGAGCAAGTAAGGAAAACTTTCCCACTTGTTCCTTCCTGGCCATGAATATCAGATACCACACCTTTCTGACTGAGGGAAGCTGATCTTTTTTTCCTCTGGCAAGAGGGAAGGAGGGAGGCAAGCAGAAAGGAAAACAAGAGAATATTGTGGTAACATTCACAAAAATAAAGGAGCAAATTTTTCTCAAGGGTTAGGATTATTTTAAACATAAAAACACTTTTTAAGAAAGTTGTATTTCTGATACTTTTTTTACAAATATTGCTTTTTTAAACAATTTTATCTGACTTTTGCTTGATGTTTGAATCCAATTCTTCATTTTTTGTCAACTTTTCACTGTCTACATTTCCCCTAAAGCACCTTACTTGCACCTTCTCACTTTTTAATCAGATACAGACCAACCATTGATTCCAGGCCCTCAGTCACATGATCACAATTCACTTGTGACTTGGGTATTTAGGGGGACAGGGAGGACAAAAGGAAGAAGAAGTGGAGCAGAAAGAGAATGATAGATGTGGAGGGGGCAGCGAGAGAGAAAAGAATATGGACTGGGGGGTGTGAAAGAGGGTTTGGATAGAGCAGAGGGAGGAAGAAAGGATGGGGGAGAGGTGGGAATAGGAAGGGATGGAGAGAATGTAGGAGAGTGAGGATTAACCCAGATGCAGGGAGGAGGGTAGAGGAGATGGGCTGGCCAAGTTGGCCATTAACAGGTCCAGGCAGCGGGTGATCAAGGGGGTCGTCCAACCAGACTGTCTGCCCTTCTTCTGCGGTTACGTTTGCGGCCGGGTGTCCCTGGAAAGGGAGCACACGGTGTTTGCTGGCATGGTCGAGGCCTTCCGTGCTCGGTGGGCACCGTGTGGACTGGTGTGTTTTATTGACCCTCTTAATCACATTTTGGTTTAATGTTTATAAGTTTCCTTTAATTTTTGTGTTTTGTTTTTAAGGGGCTGCCTTTTAATTTGTCCCTTGATTTGTTAATTTAGCTTATTTGTTTTGGCTATCAATTTTTTGTTTTAGAGGAGATGGGAAGAGGAAGTGAGGGGAGAGAGGATTTAAATGCAAGTCACCAGTGTCGAGTTTTGTCATTTAATTCTCATGGGGCAGGTGGTCCAAGAGGAAAATTCTCAGCAGTGGAGTGGGGGGAGTGGTGTTGATCTGATTGAGCTGCTGCTGGTTCTGTGAGAGTGTAAGTAAGGAGTGAGACACGTCAAAGGAATGAGTGATACACAGCCATCTGACAGATAATGCAACTGAGGAATACTCTCAATCTGGTTGTGGCAGACAGTGAGGGACTTGACATTTACAAATGCGGTGACTGGACTGTAAACACATCACTGGGAGGCCAGGGCTGTACATGAAATACCTAATTGTCTAAATCTTTATTAAACAGCCTGTGGGGTTGGGGTTGGGTGGAGAGGGAATGGGTAATCGTGATACTTTTCTGTGTGTGGGAAGGGTTAGGATTTGAACTATGTACGTAACGAGTGCGTGGACACTATTGCGATAAATACTCGCCGTAGCCATTTGCACTTCTACATAATGGTTCAGCAAACCGGCAGCTGTCAATGGTAACCCCCAGGATGTTGGTAGTGAGGGGGATTCAGCGATGGTAATGCCATTGAATGTCAATGGGCGTATGGTTAGCTTTGGTTATGTGCTGAACTTTGTGCAATCATCAGCGATCTTCCCCACTTCTGACCTTATGATGGAAGGAAGGTCATTGATGAGGCAGCTGAAAATGGTTGGGCCGAGAACACTACCCTGAGGAACTCCTGCAGTGGTGTCCTGGAGCTGAGATGATTGACCTCCAACAACCACAACTCTCTCCCTTTGTGCTAGGTATCACTCCAACCAGTGGAGAGTTTTCCCACTGATTCCCAGTGACTCCAGGTTTGCTAGGGTGCCTTGATGCTGCGTTGGTGTCAAGGGCAGTCACCCTCGTCTCACCTCGAGTTCAACTCTTTAGTCCATGTTTGAACCAAGGCTGCAATGAGGCCAGGAGCTGAGTGGCCCTGGAGAAATCCAAACTGAGCGTCAGTGAACAGTTTATAGCTAAGCAATTACTGCTTGATAGCACAGTTGATGACCCTTTCCATCACTTTACTGATGATGGAGCATATAAGTATGGAGTGGTAATTGGCTGGTCCTACTATTTGTGTACAGGACATACCTGGGAATATTCAACATATCTGGGTAGATGCCAATGTTGTAGCTGAACTGGAACAGCTTGGCTAAGGGCATGGCAAGCTCTGGAGCAAAAGTCTTCAGCAGTATTGCTGGATGTCAGGGCTCATAACCTTTGCAGTATCCAGTGCCTTCAGCCATTTCCTGATATCATGTGGAGTGAATTGAATTGGCTGAATGTTGGCATCAGTGATGCTGGGGACCTCCGGAGGAGGCTGAGATGAATCATCCACTCAGCATTTTTAGCTGAAGATTGTTGCGAATGCTTCAGCCTTATCTTTTGGATTGATGTGCTGGGCTCCCCCATCTTTGAGGATGGGGATGTTTGTGGAACCTTGTCCTCCAGTGACTTGTTTAGTTGTCGTCCACCATTCATGACTGGATGTGGCAGGACTGCAGAGCTTAGATCTGATCCATTGGTTGTGGAATCGCTTAGCTCTATCTATCACTTGCTGCTTATGCTGTTTGGTGTGCAAGTAGACCTGTGTTGTAGCCCCACCAGGTTGACAATTCATTTTTAGGTATGCCTGGTGCTGTTCCTGGTCTGGCCTGCTGCACTCTTCATTGAACCAGGGTTAACCCAGATTACATTCTGCACCCTTGCCACCCTCAGTACTTCCTCCTAGTGGTTTTCAACAGGGAGGAGCACTGATTCATCAGTTGAGGGGTGTGGTTGGGGGGAGGGGGGCGGAGGGGATGCTCGATACATGGTAATTGGCATGAAGTTTCCTTACCCATGTTTGACCTGATGCCATGAGACTTTATAGGCCTGGCATTGATGTTGGCGACTGACAATCACTTATAGGTAGCACAAGTTTAAATAGGTTCATATAACAGTGAGGGAAAGGAAAGGGGAAAGGAAAGATTCAGTGCAAATAGTCCTTGTAGAGACGGTCCCATTAAGATCTCATAACTAGTATTTGAATATGGCAAATAAGGAGAAGAAATTGCTATCTGAATAGAAACAAAAAATGCCCAACAACATTGCTTTGAAACTCCACTCTAATATTACCTGAATGATTAAATTTGAATCCTGACAAACAAACAACTATGTTGCAAAAGAATGTTGTGCTTCAATTGGGATACAGGTAAAGTATCCTTTATCTGTAAATCTGAAAACTGAACACATCCAAAAATCACACTTTTTTTGAACCTCATCAACCTCTACTGCGGGAAGCCTCTGATCCGGGCTGACATGAACCACATCCACTGCACCCTACCATTAGCACAGGAAGTCTAGTTGTTTGTCTGCTCTGTTTACCTTGCAAACCCTCTCCTACAAGCAGAGTCACAGATGGTACCGGGGAGAGAACTTATTACAGGTAGTCTGTATTTATTATTCAATGGTAGAGCCATAGAGTCATAGAGGTCTACAGCACAGAAAAAGGCCCTATGGCCCATCGAGTCTGCGCCGGTCAAACAAGTACCTAACTATTCTAATTCCATTTTCCAGCACTAGGACCATAGTCTTGTATGCCATGGCGTCGCAAGTGCACACCAAATACCTCTTCAATGTTATGAGGGTTTCTGCCTTTACCACCCTTTTCAGGCAGAGAGTTCCAGATTCCCATCACCCTTTGGGTGAAAAAATTCTTTGTCACATCCCCTCTAAACTTCCTGCCCCTTACCTTAAACCTATGCCCTTTAGTTACTGATCCCTCCAAGGGGAAAAGTTCCTTCCTGTCTACCCTATCTATGCCCCTCAATTTTATATGCCTCAATCTCCTATGCTCCAGGGAAAATAACCCCAGTCTATCCAATCTCTCCTTATAACTAAAATTCACCAGCCTTGGCAACATCCTGGTAAAAATCTCCTCTGCACTCTCTCTAGTGCAATCACATCCTTCCAATAATGTGGATTCCAGAACTGCATGCAATACTCTAGCTGTGGCCTAACCAGCATTTTATACAGTTCCAGCATAACCTCCCTGCTCTTATATTCTATGCCTTGGCTAAAAAGGCAAGTATCCCATATGCCTTCCTAACCACCTTATCTAACTGTCCCGCTACCTTAAGGGACCGGTGGATATGCAAACCAAGGTCCCTCTGATCCTCGGTACTTCCCATTCATTGTATATTCCCGTGCCTTGTTTGTCCTGCCCAAGTGCATCACCTCACACTTCTCTGAATTAAATTCCATTTGCCACTGATCAGCCCATCTGACCAGCCTGTCTATATCCTCCTGTAATCTAAGGCTATCTTCCTCACTATTTACCACCCCACCAATTTTCGTGTCATCTGTGAACTTACTGATCAACCCTCCTACATTCAAGTCTAAATTATTTATACAAACTACAGCAAGGGACAGAGATAAAACCTAAGAGTACACCAATAGTCAAGACTATTACAAAAATGTTACAAAAAAAACAAAGACAAAGTTGAAGGCTCTATCCTGATGTGCATAGCATTCATAGCCAAGTAAATGAATTGATGGTGTACATTGAAGTAAATAAATGTGATCTGATAACGATTGCAGAGATGTGGCTGCAGGATGACAAGGATTGGGACCTGAGTGTTGAGGCATATATGACATTTAAGAAGAATAGGAAGCTAGGAAAAGGTGGAGGGGTAACACTGTAAATGAAGGATGGCATTGGTGCAATATTTAGAGATGACCTTGGTTCAGGAGATCAGGATGTGGAATCAGTTTGGGTGGAGATGAGGAATAGCAGGGGAAAGAGGTCACTAGTGGGAGTGGTCTGCAGGGCCCCCCTAACAGTAACCACCAATTGAGGGTAAAGTATGCAAGAAGAAATATTGGGTGCTTGTGATAATGGGATGGCAATAATCATGGGTGATTTTAATCTACATCTGAACTGAAAAAATCAGATTGGCAGTAGTAGCCTGGCTGAGGAGTTCGAGTGCTTTTGAGATGGTTTCTTAGAGCAACATGTTATGGAACTAACCAGAGAGCAGGTTATATTAGACTTGGTACTGTGTAATGTGACAGGATTAATTGATGACCTAAAGGCACCCCTAGGTAGCAGTGACAACAATATGATTGAATTTTACATCCAGTTTGAAAGGGAGAAGCTGTGGGTCTAAGACTGGTATCTTAAACTTAAATAAGGGCAACAATGTGGGCATGAAAGCTGAGCTAGCTGGTGAACTGGGATACTCAGAAAGGGGATAGATCAATAGAAAAGCAGTGGCAGACATTTAATGGGATATTTCAGAATACTTAGAACAAGCATATTCCTACTCTAAAGAAAAAAATCTTAAGGGAGGACCACCATCTGTGGGGAACTAAAGAAGTTAAGGAAAGCATCAGACTTAAGGAAAAAACGTATAACTGCACTAAGATGAGTGGCAAGTCAGATGATTGGTTGGAAAATAAAGAATGGCAAAGAATGACTAAAGGGTTAAAGAGAAGTAAGAAATTAGAGTATGAGAGGAAGCTAGAAAGATGGATAGCAAGAGTTTCTACAGGTATTTGAAAAGGAAAAGAGTAAGTGAAATGAGCGTTGATCCTCTAGAGAGTGAGAATGGGGAGTAGTAGTTAATAAGGAAATGGCGGATGAAATGGACATATATTTTGCTTCTGTCTTCGCTATAGAAGATACAAAAAAACATTCCCGTAATAGCTGTAAATCAGGAGGTGGAGGGAAGAGGGGAACTTGGTGAAATTACAATCACCAGGGAAGCAGTACTGAGCAAACTGATGGAGCTGCGGGCTGAAAAGTCTCCGGGTCCTGATGGACTTCGTCCCAGGGCCTTTAAAAGAGGTGCTTAATGAGGTAGTAGATGCGATTGTGTTAATTTTTTCAAAATTCGCTAGATTCTGGAAAGTAGCAAATGTAACCTTTCTATTCGAGAAGGGAGGGAGGCAGGAAACTATAGGCCAGTTAGCTTGACGTCTGTTGTGGGTAAGGTGTTAGAATTGATCATTAAGGAGGATAAAGCTGGGCACGCAGAGAAACTCAAGGTAAACGGAAAGAATCAGCATGGCTTTGTGAAAGGGAAATCATGTTTAGCCAATTTATTGGAGTACTTTGAAGGAGTAACAGGCACTGTGGATTAAGGGGAGCCTGTAGACATGTTGTACCTGGATTTCCAGAAGACATTTGATATGGTATCACATCAAAGGTTATTGTGGAAAATAAAAGCTCGTGGTGTAGGTTGTAGAAAGGACGTTTCCCCTTGTGGGTGAGTCCAGAACTAAGGGGCACTGTTTTAAAATTAGAGGTTGCCCGTTTAGAACAGAGATGAGGAGAATTGTTTTTCTGAGGGCTGTGTGATTTTGGAGCTCTCTGCCTTGGAAGGGGGTGGAGGCAGTGTCATTGAATATTTTTTAAGGCAGAGGTAGGTAGATTCTTGTGAGGCAAGGAAACCAAAAGTGATGGGGTGTAGATGGGATTGTGATATTCCAAACGCAAACAGATCAGCCATGATCATCTTGAATGGTGGAGCAGGCTTGAGTGACCAAGTAGCCTACTTCTGCTCCCATTTCGTGTGTTCGAAAACCAAAATGACCTGAAATCCAAAACTCAATCGGCCCCTAGGGCTACAGAAATAATAATACTCAACCTGCACTACAAATTTGCAGATAAACATAAACAACTTACAAATCCTTTGTACATGTCAATTTATCTGTTCAATTATTGACGGAATAAGATGGACTAATGGTATTATACAGTGCTACTTTGTAACTAATAAATGTCTGTTCTGGTGCTATCTTTCCAAGCTAGTATTTATACGAATCATTTATCACAATTACAGAACAACAGGAGGAATTTGGAAGTGAATCCTTGAGGGACATTTAAAAATAGAGCATGTATATTTAAATTTCTACTTGAAATCCCATTCAGTGATGGGTAAAAATATTCATAGTTTTTAAAAAATCAGGCCAGGTTTTAAAACTCTCTGAATAGCTGCATATTAAATCCCGACACGGCAACTGTGCATATCAATTTTTAGGGCTAAATATTCAAACAATAGCTTAATTTGTTAACTTATCAAGAGTAAAATGTGTTGTCATTTCTGACATCAAAGTACAGTATTTCTTTTATCCAAAATAGTTAGACAATGTTTTATCAGGGGACAACCTTTTGTTAACTCACACAATTGCTAATGCTTTATGTTTTTAACTAGTTTTCCATGTCCTCTAAAATTCAATACATTGCTGGTATCAGTAGTAGAAATTTTCTAACATTAAAACCAATGACAATTGTAAACCAACCAAAGCAGAAACCTTTTGTAATTGGAGTGTACAAGAAAAGATTGTTTGCTTACTAAAGTCAATGTTGTATCACCTAAACCCCTTTGAATACTGTGGCCATTTATTTGTAATCTAATTATGACTGAAAATGATCCACAAATCAATAATTGTTCTTTGGCTCAGTATGTATGAATATTATGTAAAAGTTTTAGTTTCCCAATTATTTTGCTAGCTGTTACATTAGAGGTATTGTGAAAAAAACTGCTGATAAATTACAGGTCTGTCTCTCCAGTATGAGACAGCAGTCTCCGGATATACTCAGCACAATGTGACAGAACTAGACATGTTGCCACAGTAATCGCATATGCAAGCAGTTGCATCAAATGATGGATTGCATGACCAATAAAAAACTGCAGTTAAAACAAGCACACAGGGTGCAAAACCACCCACAATAGCTAGAGAAGAAAAAAAAGCTAACAGTAAACTTTAACATAAAGTTGCCAGAAAAATCCTTTTGCATGTTCTCATACCAGCTTATACAGTATCTTCATACATGTTCATTGTATGTTGCATTTGGTAGCTGCGCTCTGTCAGTGAGTATTCCTTCTCTCCCTTTTGGAGAGTTAGAAAAAGAGGCCAGGTGACAGCATTAAGCTAAATTTAAATTGATGCGATACCTTTCATGTTTGATAACAGTGGAACTCTTATAATGTAAAGGTTTTTTAGTAGGTGGACAGATCTAAATGTGTGGATCAAAATCCAGAAATTTGAGAGAAAAAAATATTTATTTTTATGTATCTGCTAACCTTGCCTTCACATACCATCTATTTTTCACTGTCACTGATCAAATCCATGCACCGTTAAATGAAGAAATCTAGAAGTTGCTTTCAACAATTCCCCGCTCCTCCAAAGGGTATGCTGTTGAAGTCCCCACAGACAGAAATCTTTAGGAATCACTGACTGACGAGAACTTCCCCTTTACATTGTAATATTGCTGTTAAAAAAACCCCTGAAAAAGTTATGCCCTATTAATGAGGGTAACTGGGTTTTTAATGTTGTACAAAGTTATAACAACTGCTGAAAAACCTTTCCGGCTGTGGAAAACTGATTTTATATTTGTGTATGCCAAGTTTTTCCATTGTGATGAAAATTCCATAGTTTTTAAGAAAAAAAATATGATATTTCAGCTTCTAATGTGTGTGTCTAAATCTTTATTTTGCTTTCTGAAAATTTATAAAAAGCGACAGATTCTAGTTTGCTTTCTCTGAGAATTCTTTAATGATTTGCCCATTGCCCTGTTGATGACATCACTGTTGCTGGATCCCTTGACTTGTCGATAGATTCAAATTAATGTTGGAAAAAATGAAAGCCACAAAGGTGGCTGTATCTTTGTGGGCAGCTTTCTTTGAGGTCAGCAGGCCTCTGACCACAAAATCTGAGCCATTGTGTGTTTGTAGATTGCTTGCATGTGTATGTTTTCAGTTGTGTTCTCTCAGCATGCTCCTTTCTCTCTCTTTTCCTCTCCATCTCCCATCCCATGCTGATTTGGTTCAGTACAACAGATTTTAAAACTCTCTGAATAGCTGCATATTAAATCCTGACATGGCAACTGTGCATATCAATTTTTAGGGGTGAATATGCAAACAATAGCTAGTCCTCAACTAACAGCGTTGAAAATACACACCACAAAATCTATTTAATGTTCTCCCAGGTCATTTATCTCATTGCTGTTTGTGGGACATTCCTGTGATAAAATTAGGGCTAACGATACTAAAGATGATCATTTAAAATGTTGCAAGTGTAGTGGGAGGAGTAGCATGGCAAGATTAGAGGATTAAGTAAGGATAGTAAAACAAAATGACCAGGAGATAAAATAGACATGTTATGGGGAGTGAGTAAGGGGTGATGGGATGTGAGGGGTGAGGGATAGAGGGGCTGCAATGAAACCAAACAACTAGGACAAAGCCAGAGAGAACCGAGGCAGGCCTTTTTACCAGCCTGCCTTAGCACTTAGCTGTCACTGTGACTGCCTTGATCTGCTTCTGAGGCGGCAGGTCCAATTCTACCCTGCCTACACCTCCTCAGAGCAAAAATAGCACCTAGAGGGGCACTTTATACTGAGGCAGGTCTGCAGAATCCGGAAGTTTCCCAACTTGAACAAGCCACCTTGGCTGCGAGAACCCAGCCCAATGGCTTCGGTCTTCCGAATATTTGATTGCAGGAAATTTCTGTTTGTCTAACACTGTCAAACTGCTGATATAACATACAATGTAGAGACAGCAGAGAGGGTAAAGATAGAGCTGGATGTCATCAAGACCACATGGAAACTGATATTTTTGGATACTTTGGCTGGCGGGGGAACATGTAGATGAGAAATAGCAAGATGCGTGAGAACACCACCGCCTGTAAGTTCTCCTCCAAGCCACTCACCATCTTGACCTAGAACTATATCATTCACTTTGCTGGGTCAAAATTCTGGAACTCTCTCCCTAACAACACTACACCACATGAACTGCAGCGGTTCAAGAAGCTGCTCACCACCACCTTCTCTCGGGCAATTAGTGATGGGCAATAAATGCTGGCCTAGCCAGCGATGTCCACAAGTCCTGTCGAAGGGTCATGAGGACTTGAAACGTCAACTCTTTTCTTCTCCGTCGATGCTGCCAGACCTGCTGAGTTTATCCAGATAATTCTGTTTTTGTTCAGCGATGTCCACATCCCGTTAGAATTTTTAAAAAACTTTGCCCCTGTTTTGTGGTTACATTTTAGACCCTCAATTCTTCCACACCCACTTCTTATGCCACCTCCATGCTGCATGACAACTCATGCTGCTCATACCCTCCATGCCCACCCATGGCCCTTTCACGCCTAAAAACAGAAGACTTTTAGATAAGGATTGTGAGTGAGCTTTTTTGCACACTCGCAGAGAAGTGTTGATATCTGAGGTTATAATTTATTTTTTCTGTGATCTCTTTTGTCAATATCTCAATTTTTATTTCCACAAAGTTGAGGTGTTAAGTGCTGAAAGCTTCTGTTGTTGACATTTTAATGGCCTGTTTGACACTTCTATCTGGTTGCAGGAACGCCAGTTTTTTTTTCTTCAAAAAATTCCAAATGTGCCTTTTTTCTAAGCATTTTGACATATGCAGTTGTCACTATAGGGTTCATTGGTTCCATACGTAGCGTATGCTGGAAGGGCCAGGAATTGGGGTGGAGGGTACGAGAGGCCATTGGAGGTGGGTGGGGAGCATATGTTGGCATGGGGGCTATAAGGGGCCAAGTGGGTGTACTGGAAGGCATGGGGAAGACTTTTTGAAGTTACCTTGCAAAATATTTCGAATCCAGACTATGGTTCACGACCCCTCTGAGATCCAGGAGCCATGAAGAAGCTGGCCCACCTCCACGAGAATTGCTGAGGGGTTTGTAGATGCCAACCCCAGCAATTGAGTTGGCCATGTTGAGATTGCAGAGCATGGCTTTGCAACTTACATCCTTATGCCACACCAGTGAAAATAGGGGTGTCGGGAAATGGGAGCAGGAATCCTGGAATCAAGTCCTGCTGATTTTAAACGGCTTCTGAATTTGTGAAAATCCAGCTCAGCCCATTGACTTCACTCTGGCTTTAAACTCCACTGCCTAGTCAACAACTGCATTCTTTTATTGCCCCTAGTCTGGATTGTTCTCAAGCACTCCTAACCGGCCTGCCTCATTCTGCCCCCCCCCCCCCCCCCCCCCGAGGTCATTCAAAGCCCTACTGCCCGTGGCCCAACTTTCACCAAGTCCTGTTCATAAATTATTCCTGTGCTCACTGATTTATGTTGACTCCTAGTTAAGCAGTGCCTCAATTTGAAAATTCTTATCCTTGTTTTCAAGTCCTTTTGTGGCCTCGTCCCCTCCATATATCTGTAATCTCTTCCAATCCCACAATGTTATGTGCTCCTCCAATTCTTTCCTTTTCAGCATCTCCAATTTTAATTGCTCCGCCATTGGTAGCTGGAGCTTCAGCGCCTGGGCCCTAAAATCTGGAATTCCCTCCCTAAACCCTTAAGACACATCATAAAAACTACCTCTTTGACCAAGATTTGCTCTAATATCTCCTATGTGGCTCAGTGTCATATTTTGTTTTATAATCCTCCTGTGAAGCACCTTGAGATGTTTTATTCTGCTATGTAAATACAAGTTGTTTGTTGGTTTAATTTTGATGTTGGGTTACAATACCACAAAGTAGTTCTGATGTCGTCCTCTGATGTGTGCATTTAGGGAGAAGTATCCTTCATGAGCGCTGGTCAAATGTTAAAATTACTTATGTTTGAAGATGGCTTGGCAACTTGCAAAGGATTTTATCAGATATTTTCTCACAAAACAAATTCTTCTGTCATTGCTCTGAAGAGCATGGCGTCTTTTCCTCAAGTGCTTCTTTCCCTTCTGCCAGTTAGTATTTTGCCATATTTCTTTGACTAAGTTGCACGCCAATGAATGCACTTTGGAAGTAAAACAGATGATGAATGTTTATTGTAGCAGTGGTCACACACAGCCTCTTTCCAGCCAAAAGCAAGCATATTCTCTCAAGACGTTGTCAGTTTCATTACAAATTGTAGACAATGAACTTCAAAGATCACGATATAACAGTGATTGCAATTAATGCATTTAAAAGTCAGTGACTCACATTCGCTATGCACTGCTGCATAAAATGTTGGCTGGAGAAATTAGCCTGCAGGTTGAATTTTTACTGGTATTTCTGACACTTTGTTAGTAAAGTGGTCTTTTTGATTTGAAAGTCAAAGGGAGCCTTAAATTTAACATGCTGATTCCAAGCTTACTTACACCGTTACATTTTGTGAACCTTATCTTGGTTGATGGTTATCCAAAAGATAATCTCAAGCTACTGCTAATAATTTACTGCTTCACTTTCAAGGTATTGTACTTTTTTCATCCATAACATATTTCAATTTAGCTTTGCTATTGGCTGTGATATGTAACAATCACTGAAATTTTGTTTAAATATATACTTACTAAAATTACAATGCTGAGTTATCCATGGCAATTTTTTAATGGTGCAGTTTTTAAAATGTTATGAAAAATGAATTATCTGTGTTTTATATCAAATGGAATTAAATGTTAATGTTTTCTGTAAGGTCCTCAATTGTGAAACCCTGCTGTAAATGTTTACTATTCCAGGGTCGTGATTTGAATGTTCTCTATTTGTCAATGCCCTTGTGAAAATATAATGGTGTTGTTTTCAAGAGTTGCAGCAGTGAAAATAGAACTTTGCCATTGCTTTTCCAAAGGCAGCTGTGTTAGCAGCAAATATGCAGTTGCATCTTTCTTTTGGGGTTAAACGTACGTTGCAGATTTGAGTATTGCTGAAAAAAAAAACATTTTGTTGAAGCTTTCTGTCTTGCGCTCAGCAGGACAATCGCAATGTCAGGGGAAGCAACAACTTTAGGCTGTATGAGAAGAGATTGCTGATTGGTAGAGGTGCTGCCATGGAAAATACACCAGCTAATTATGACTGCCGGTTAACTGCCGAACGTTGTTTGAAATTTAAACCAGGCAGCTTGAGCCTGATAGGTCAAGACATTGCCCTGAGGAAAGAACCAGCGAATGGCTATCGCTTATTTTGCTTAGCTGAAACAGGCGCAGTGTGTTTACATGTTCTATCTGTCTGCCAAAACATGGCCCTGTCTATTAATATATGCAGCTTCCAGTACACGCAAATGCGCCACACAGCGAGCCCAACTGACAATCTTAAATTGATTGAGAGCATAATTTATTAGCACACTGAGGATTATTTAGCAAATGTCCAATTGCAGAATCACATCTAATGTTGGACACTGTTTTGAGTTTTGCAAAGTTGGGTACGGTCTGTACCTTGGCCGTTGTGAACAGCGGAAGGGTCATGCTGTTTGATACAATCTGCCAATCTTTGGGACGTACTGCCTACATACCTAGCATCACAATGGCACTGACATTCATATACCACATTACTCATTTGTGTAATAGGCAGAATGTCTTTTTGACTTGACAGCAGTTGGTGGTGAAGACCACTCGTGTTACTATTGCATAATCGCAGCACGAAACAGCTAGCTTCACCTGTTGCTCAACGTTTTGAGATATCTGGCCCTTTTCAGGTCAGTTCATGGGTTTGCGTGATATACAGCAGGAAATGATCTGATCAGGGTAGCCATTATCCCACAGGATGACTTTGATGCGCCCTATTTCAGCATCAAGCTTGTATGGTGAGCAAATGGCTTGGGCCCTATTTCAGTGATTGCTGAAGAGGCCAATTTTATTGTGTGTAGAACTGTAAGAATCCCAGTATGTATATTGACCAGTGAAGATAGGCTTGTGATAGACTGATAGAGAACCGCCTGGCAGATTGCTCAACTAGAATGTCAAGGAAAGGGAGTTCACTTAACTGCTCCATTTCAAAGGTGAATTTGAGCACAGGATGGAGCCCATTAAGACATGCAGGGAAATTATTACATGCAACTGTATATTTAAATATAACAAATGTATCATCCACATATCGGAAATATGCGAGGGGTAGGAGGCTAGATGTCATTACAGCGAAGGCACGTTTCTCATGGAATTGGCATTGTCAAGGCATTCCGATCAGAGTCCACAAAATGCCTTTTCTCAGCAATACTCAAGTTCTGTACTACCAAACAACTATTTATATTGCAGATTGTAGTTTATTGGTCTCCCTTTCTCTTTGTTGCTGTCAAATGCCTTCAAGTCATCTACAGAGGGTGTCTACTTACATAACAGAACTGACAGAAAGCTGTTCAGCTTTGCTTGCTTGAGATCCAAAGCAAAGATGAGCCAAGTCCTCATCAGAGTGTTTCTCTACACCGACCATGCTGCACTAACATTCCATACACAGTGACAAATGGACACACACTCTCACGTCTGTAAAGAGTTTGGTTTGACCGTCCACATCAGGAAGACAAATATCATGGTCCTGGATGTTGCCATATCGCCATCTATCAGCATTGACAGTGTGACACTGGTGTTTATTGATAGCTTCACATATCTAGGCTCCGCAGTCACCAACAATCTGTCACTTGATGCTGAAATCAATACATGCATTACAAAAGCTACAGCTGTTATAACCAAGGTAAGTAAGAGAATGGAACAACTGCAACCTGACTGAGAACACCAAACTTAGACAAACAAGTCAGCACCTTCAGCACACTTCTCTGCGCTGGTGAGACCTGGACAACCTATGGTAGGCAGGAGAAAGGCTGAAAAATTTCCACTCCTGCTGTCTCAGACGTATCCTCAGCATCCTTGGCAGGATCAGGTCACCAAGTCAGAGGTCCTAGAATGTGCTGATTCCATCAGTGAACACTCATTTCTAAGCCAACGACATCTGAACTGGCTCAGCCACCTTCATTAGATGGTTGATGGCCATATACCCGATCACCTTCTGTATGGTGAACTGACCACTGGCCACGACCTCCTGGATGTCTGTACCTCTGCTGCAAGGGCACCTGCAAGTGAGATTTGAAGATGATGGACATTAACGCTGAGCAACAGCTGCTGACAGCCGTGACCTCTGGAGGCTGACTGTTTGGAAGGGCATTGAAGGAAGCAAGCAGAAATGGAAAGCTCAGCCAGCTGAGAAAAAGCCCCAGAGAAAACAGAGGCCAGTGAATCGTGCCTTCTCAGTCCACTGTCTTCCTCTGCAGCAAATATGACAGAGACTGCCATGCCATAGTGGGGCTTCTGAGTCACATCAAGCGATGCTTAACATAGTTGACCACCATGGTGCAAACCATTGAGGACTGCCACTGAGAATGTATTGGTTGGTGTGCTATTCATGTAAAACCCAGTGTCACATTAAATAATGCAAAGTAAAGATAATTAGCAGTTATATTTTCATTGTGAGACACTTTGATGCCTCCAAGTTCAAAATTTCTTGCTCCAAAAAAGGCAAGATGTTATTTATCTGCATTTGTGTTTTTTAAATTTCTACCACTTAAACTGATCTATCAACTTAAGTACTGCTTTAGTGTGAATATTCTTTGCAGATTATAGCAGATCCACATGTCAGGATTTCATAAACAGATGCAGTTTTGCACAGACTAATAGTAGGGTTTTATATTGTGATGTTGGCATGCGGTCTACACAGATCATTAACACAGATCAAACTTGTATACCAAAGTGGGTTTCAACATATAAAATATGTCGGGTCCCATCAAGCATGGTCTTCATCTATTGCAACATTTTTGATGCGGCATTTCATCATCTTCTGTTTATTATTTCATTATATTGGCAAAACAAATTTGATATCACAGTGCCACCTTGTGGTGAATACTGTACAGTACTTCAGTTTAAGGCTTTGTGACTTTAATGTTGACCCAATTTGAATTGCAGCATGCTTAAGTGACAAGCAAAATGTTTGCATTTTAGTTAATCCATTGAAAACTATAATTTTAGCTTCAGCCTTTCAGCATGGTGATTTGAATTAAGAGTCAGATGGCCAATTCAAAAAAGATACTGGAACAATTCAGCCTTATCTATTTTTCTTGTGCCATTTAGACTAGTGCGACTACTTGAAAGACCGGAGTCTTGGGTGGTTGATTCAGTGCTGGAGAAAGTTTAACATGATGCAGTCAGAAATGAGGAATTGCATTTCGTTGCTACTTAAGTCCATTCTAGAGTCAAATGACAGTGGGTAACATAATGGAAAAGTGAACTCCAAGTGAACTTACATTTGTGCAAGTTTCTGGCGCTTGTGTCTTGTGTCAAGTTGATCTTTGTGGGCTAGAACACGTTATTAATGCATACCACTCTAGTTACCATCACTTTTATAAACCCTGCATTTGGATAGCTTGCTTTTTTTTCCCAAGGTTTTTGAAAAATCCCGTTGTAGGTCACAAAATAGCTCAAATACGTGGTCTGGGAGACAAGTTTAGCCAGAATTAGAGATATAGATGCCGTGAGTGAAATTACAAAGCAGGCAGCTGTGCCAGAGCGAATGCAAACTTCTGAAGCCTTTCAACTTTTCTCCTGGATCTAAAAGCTGAGAAAAGTTTCTGAAATGGAAGTGTTCTGCTTTTTGGAATATAATTCAAGTGTTAACATATACATACATTTTATTTTATGTATAATATATAATATAAAAAAACTATTTTACAGAAAGGCCAAATACTGATGTTTTAAATGGTGAAAAATGATACTAGAGTATTTGAGTTCTGGTTATATGCTTGCTTTCTTTGCTATATTGCCTGTACACTATGAGCCAGGCTTTTTCCCCTCCAATCTTTATTGTGAATGTATTGATTTATTGATTTCACTTAAATATTAGTAATTTTTTTTGTAAAATGTCATAAACAGTGTCGGTGGGCTAAGAACAAATAGCATTGCATCTGTGTGTGTTTGTGTCACAGCCTCAGTCCATAAATATATACTGTTGGCCTGGATGTTGTGTTAGATTATGGATTGACTCGAGCAGCAACTGTGGCCTTTGCACGTGCGCAGTTAAACATGGAGATCAGGAGGTTGCTTTCTGAGTTTGCGTGCTCTTCCATAAGCTGCACTGTAACAGTACCTCGCTGAGAGGCTTGGCATTCACTTACGTAGGTGATTATGAATTTGCGTGACCACCACTAGATATCCAATAAACATGTCAGAAGAAGTTAGGGCTTGCCTGTTCAAATCTAAATGAATTTTTAACGCAGTGGTAAGACTTAATTCCTGCTAAGTAACCTCTCTAGTACTGAAAATTCACTTTTACTAGTGTCAAGTCTCATTCCTTAAGATTTCAGTTATTGTTGGAGATCTGAATTTTTCTTTACTTTTTTAACATGATTTTACAATGGATTAAATATTTTAACTTGCACTTCCGAGTTTAGACTCTGCATGTCTCAGTAAGGATGGTTCAGTCTGTTCGATTAATGGACATCATACCCTGTTCACATGGATCCCAGATCCCTTGTAAAGGTTGCTGCACTGTTTTGGCTGTCTAATTAGTGAAAGTTGTAGTGCAAAAGTCCACAGCCTGCAGGCAAGTTTAATTATAATGAACAGCCAGCATGTTTGTTCGTTGCTAACAGCAAAATTCAGGCCCATATCTTTAAAATGTTGTTTAAGGAAACTATTGCAATTTAAACAGAAGGAAATTTAAGCTGAACAGAATTCCAGTTACACTGTGTAAAGTAACAGTCATGATTATTGTCTAATTGCATTATTTACTGTGAAATACTTCAGTAGTGATTTTTCTTCCCTTAAAATTGCACCAAAGTTCTGTGACTGCAAAATAGCAACCCTATTCAAAATCAATTCTTTGATTGCAAGGCATGTTTTATAGGTGAAGAGACGATAACCTGTTAATTTAAATAGTTGATAAAATGTAATCATAACTTGCCTGTTTTAGAAATATTACAACTATAAATTTGCTCTTTTGTTGATTTAACAAGCCAACTTAGAATTACTATAAATATTTAATATAATTCCTTTTGCAGAGGCAGAATTCCTCAGAAGGACCTGGAAGGATTATTTCAGGGTATGAGTGGTGATTTTACCAGTGAAAAATTCTCTGCCACCTGGTATCTGATAGAAAACCACTCTGCTACAAGGTTAGTGAAAAGGCATCATTGCAATGAGTGTCCTAGTGCTTGATTTGAATCTCTGGTGTGGTCAGATGAGCCTAACTTCTCCAATTTCAGTGTTCAAAGTATGTTTTTTTTAATAAAACCTTGCATGTAAGCTTTCACATTGTCTTCCACTATTCCTTTGGCAAAAACCCAGAGAGAGGGCATAATCGGTCTTTTACGCTGTTTCTTTGGGGTTACTGCTAAACTGTCAAAGTTGCTACAGGAGACTGGAATCCGCCCCCCCCCCCGACCCCACCATCCTGACACCCTGGTGTTTAGCTGCTGTTATTTGTGACTGATGGTGGAGGGGGTGTGGTGCTACGGTTTCAGCTCCAGGCTCACAGGTGAGGTACACCTGTGGTAACTCTAAAATAAACTTGTCGGATTTGTCAAAGCCAGCTGTTGGGAAGATCTGTGTTTTTTTTTCTAAAATGCAGAAAGCATTGCTCTTGACACCAGATAATGCAGCATAAAAGCATCTTTTGGCAGCTACACAGAAATGTGTTCTAGAGGTGTCATAGGCAGCAGATTTCTAAAATGCATTTTCAGTTGCTGAGGAAACTAGACACAATATATTTTAAAGTGGCGGCTATTCAGCATCAGATTGTGAGGCAGATAGAGCTTTTGTGCAGACATATATTTTCGATTGTGTAAAAAATTTTCCAGAAACTTTTAATGCTGAAAATTATAAAGTAAACCTAAGAAATAGATGGAGCCAATAGATGGTAGTATCTAAATTAGTTAAGTAATTTTTTGATGTGGAAGCATTCTGCAATCCTTTTTAATTAAAAAATATATATAATATGTGCAGAGGTTTTGAGGTACCATGCATCACACAAAATAAAATGTCTCCAAAAGACCTGCGTAGTTGTTTTCTGGAGCACTGGAATCACCATCATTTGTCATATTAGAAAAAGTCAGATAGATGTGTCTTACATTTCAGCATTATCTTGGTAATTGAATCATGAGAAATACAATACAAATAACAGAACCAAAGGAAATAATGTTGCTTTACTTGCTAAAGAAAGGGAACAAAATACAAATAGATAAATAAATATTAGAGGTATTGTGCCAGTAAGTCATTTCCCCCCCCCACCCCCTGAAATCTGTGACAGATAATCAGGAAGGTGGAACCCCATTAATAACCATCTCCCATATCTCCATCTATGTAATTTGCCCAAGTCTCTCTGGAAATAGTCAAACCTCTTTCTACTTGATAACTGGTCAAAGAGTGTTATATCATAAGCAAATTTTTAAACACTACTATGTACACCCTGTTCCATATATTGTAAATCTTTTAAAAATAGGCTTCCAAAATATAATTCTGTAGAGCTCACTCCTTTGGTTCCTTTTTCTGAGGTTGAGCATTTTCTATTTATTATTACCCTTCCTCTTCTGTTGCCAGCCCACCTATACAATTTGTCAACTGTTTGACATCCCTTAAGCCTCTTTACTAAACCCAACGTGAAGAATTTTGTCAAACCCTTGAGAAAACCTAAGTAAGCTATATTTACTGGATTATCTTGTCCACCAGTTTAGTTGCACCTTAAAAGAATGGCATTTGGTTTGTGAAGTAGTATCCTTGCTAAACTGTTCTCCATGACACTCGGGTTACTTAAATACTGCGTTTTTCCCACTATCAGTGTTTTGTTACTGGGCCTGCAGTTACTAGGCTCATGATCCTTTAAGCTACATCTCCTAACCTCCAATCCTTGAATATTTATGGAATTCTGAAAAATAATTGTTTCTATTCATATAATTTGTTTTCTTAAATTCTGGATACCACGTAGAATTTACTATTGTCGTGTATGAAGCTGGGTGGAAAAAGCCTTTTTTAAATTATTTTATGGTATAAAGATGCTTTTGCTGCCCTCAAAGGATTAATTCATCTATTTTGACTTGATTTGAAAATTCCAGCTGTTTGTGAAATATGAAATTCATGCTTCGTACCATGGGAGGCTTACTTATTTGAAAAACAAGATATATTTTTAATTCCTGCTGTTTTTAAAATCCATGACAGCTTATGTGTAACCAATAACCAGCTATTGTAACTTGCATAATTTCATTCACCCCCAATGCCCCCCACAAGTCCCTCACTTCATGGGTGAGCAACTCAAATAGTATCATGATCTAGTCTTCTTCTAGTATAATTATTACAGTTGTTAACACATATACAGTGGTGGGGACATCTGCCCACTTTTGCCTTGAAAGATACCAAAGTTTTGCCCAACATTCCCATTACAGGGCAGTTGAATTTAATGGGAGTTGGTATTCAAGTTTTTATCCCTTAATGCTGTTGTGTAATTATAATGCTGTTTTAATTCCTTACTTGGTGAGTCACCTCAACAGATCAATAGGACAACCTGCTGACTACCAAATCTCATTTTATTCTGTTGCGTATGAGCCTTTCTTCTTTTTCATGTGCACCGTAGAAGGATTCATGTATTGATTACAGATTATATTTGTGGGTTAACATCCAGAGAAATCTTCCTTACTGAGGGATAAAATGAATGTCTCTATGATGCAGTTCTTTGCTTCTTACTTGATTGTATATGGGCAAATAATCTTACAACATACGATTTCTTTTGCCATTGTCTTAATTTTTTTCGTGGTTTTAGATTTAGCAACGGTTGAAAATTTTGATTTTAAAAGCAAACCTAAAGCCCGGTTGGCAGCCAGAATTGGGTGGTGCATCATTTTGTCTTACTCAGAGGAAGTGCTTATTGTCTGAAATATCAACTTCCCTTTTAGAAACCATCCTAAAGAGTCAAATGCTCAGGTTCACGAGCTCATGGAGCCAGGACTCGTTATTAATTCCAAGTCCATGGGAAAGAAAACAAACAGAATAATGCAGACTATGAGACTTTTTTTCTGAGACACTTATGCTGCAGCGAATGTGGTTTGCATGTGGAGGAAAAATAAAGGACAGGTTAAACCACAGTGTTTTAAAAAATCTGCACTTTACTTAACCCAGGTACAGGGAACTATGAGCTTTGAGAATTTTGCTGTTTTGGTTAACTTTTGTCTGTTTTCTCACCTAAAGGAAATTGATTTGTGCTTAAAATTGCTTTCCTGCCTGAAACTTGTGACAAGTGTAAACATAAAGTTCCACAGTCTAAATTTAAAACACAGGTATCAGGAAGTGGAAGTCCAGTCTTAGCTCTAACCACCTATAAAACAACAAAATATAGGACAAGCAACTGACAGACACCATAATTTTGTTGTGAATTTGCTTGAAAGCACCAGCTCTGTTTCCTTTAAGTCATTCTTAACTAACTAAAGAACATCGGCTGACAATAGTGAATGATAGGAGCATGATTCAATCAGAAAACCAGTAACAGTCATGTACTATTTTGATTCTTTGTTGAGATTGGGGCTCTTGAGTATGAGAAACAATTTGGAACATACTTTTATTAAAACAATATCCTGACTTGGAGTTTTGTCACACAAGGAATGGTGAAGGTGATTGTATGTTTAGAAACTTAAGGTGATTAGCATGAAATTAGGGCCAGAATTAAGTATGAGCTCAATTCCTGCAGCCCTTGCACTGCTCCTGAGTATTATGCATTTTCTTAAAAAAGGGCAGAAAGCAAACTTCAATACATTGAATAATAATGAAGAATAAAGAAGTCTTGCTACAATTGTATGGGACTTCGGGGAGACAATGCCTGGAATACTGTATGCATTTGGTTTCCATATTTAGGAAGGATATACTTGCATTGCAGCGAGTACAGCGTAGGTTCACTAGATGAGTTGCTGGGAAGAGAAAGTTCTCTTCTGATGCGATGTTGAGTAAATTGGGTCAGTATTCATTGCAGTTTAGAAGAATGAGAGGTAATCTCATTGAAACATTAAAAGATTATGAACAGGTTTCATAGTGTAGATACTGAGATGTTGCCCTTGCTAGGGAATCTATAATAAGGGGGCACAGATTCAGGATGAGGAGCCAATCGTTTAGGGCTGAGATGAGGAAAAATTTCTTCATTCAAAGGATTGTGAACCTTTGGAATTCTCTACCCCAGAGGGAAGTGGATGTGACATCATTGAATACGTTTAAGGCTGAGGCAGGCAGATTTTTTTTGGTGTCTTAGGGAATCAAGGGAGATTGGCAAGAAAGTGACATTGAAACCCAAGAGCAGCCGTGATCATATTGAATAGCAGAGCAGGCTCAACAGGCTGTTGGGTCTTCGCTTGCTCCTATTTCTTATAGTTTTGTTCTTGTATGGATCTGTCTTTTGGTTGAAATCCACTTTTGAGAATCATTGAAATGAAAGGTTTGCTCCATACACATGACCCCAGAGGGACAGTGATGCCTGTCTTGTTCTATGATTTAGCTGCTGGAGTGAAATTTTGGGTGTCTGGGATTTATGATGTAGATTCTTTGAATTCATTGTCAGACACGTTTGTGTAAGATAATGTGATGTGTTCTGCAGTCGTGTCAGACTGAACACACTTTATTTTATGACAGTATGAGAGGAAAGTTATTTAGAAGGATAAATATGGCACAGGCTTATCAGGGTTTGATGGTGCAATTTTATGTCTTTCACATAGTTATGTGTTTTAGGAGCTCACGTTTTCCATATTGTCTTCCTTATGGTGCACAACTTCCACATAGAATCATAGTGATACAGCATGGAAGGGGGCTCTTCAGCCTATCATGTGTTAGCCGGCTCTTTGAAAGAGTTATCCAATAAACCCCACTTCCCTTTTGTTTCCCCGTAGCCCTGCCAATGTTCCCCCTAATATATGCTATTAACAGAGGGCAATAGTAATCTTTATGTTGAATAATTAAACTGCATTTATTTTTAAATTACTCAGGAATGTCATAGATTTAGTTTCATTTGCATTTCCCTGTGTATTAGAAATGTGCAGAAATAATTTCTGTAACTGTTTTGTGAATGGGAAAATTTACTGTATATCTATGGCCATTATTCAAATGGATTAGAGAGGTTATTTTTAAACAGGATTACTATTGCTAGTTACTTACACCACTGAAAGTAGGTGGAATAATGTTTTCGCCCCTGTTTGTTAGTCTGTTTGATTGTAAACAATATATCTCAAAAACTTGGTACATTGTAGGGCATAGCCTGTGGAAGAATTGATTAGATTTTTGGTGAAGATATGGATCCAGATCTGGATCCTGGAATTTTTTAAAAGATCCATTAACATTGGAAGATGGGGCAAATTGACTTTTTTTAAAGAATGTTGATTGTTTTAGAATGTTATGTTTAGATTGTCTTGGCTATTGTGGTGGAATTTATGACAGCTATCAAAATGTGAGCAGAGTTTTCAGAGTAGATTATTAGATGTGGATTAGCTTGAAGTCTGCTCAGAGATCGAAGCTCTTAATAAAAGGATTTATTTTTTCAGCTTTGTAGTTACAGCACATCAACCAGGCAGGGAAAGAAGGAAGAGTTACGTAATTATAACAACATTGAATTAACACATGTGGAGGAGATATGCGCTCTACTGCGTACCCTCTTGCTTATTGTATATTAATTTAGTGTTTAATTACATTCAGGTGGCTGGCATTAACAGGAGATTCACTTGTGCTCCTATATATAGGAGCAGACTGAAACTTTGCTGGGTTTGGCAGTGCATGTTTGTAATGTGCCTCCATAAATAAAAGCTTATGAGTATGTAAAATTAGGTTCTAATTCTATCCTTCACTGCCTGGTTATCTAGATAGTAAAATTATTGGTTGAAGAAGAACAAATTTACGTTTGTAAAGTTAGAGTGAGAGATACAGTAAGATTTCCCAAGTAACACTATATTGTTGTTCTGCATCTAATTTGTTTTGTCCTGCCTTAATTTTATGCTTCAAGCAAAAATCAGTAAGAGAAATATAATCTGTCGCATTAACAGGAAGAAAAGGAATGTTTCATGTGTTTCAGAATAATCTGTCATAGCTAAAAATCCATCAAAACTCTTTTGAAGTATATTTCTGTTGTCATGTTCTCGAACCCACCTATGAACTTTATTTGATTCACTAACATATTTGTGTGCCTTTTGATCTTTTTAAAATTTGCTTTTTGAATGTGGGTGATGGTGACAAGGCTGCATTAATTGTCCATTCTTGATGCCCTGAAACAGAACGGGTAGCTAGACCACTTCACAGAGCTTTAAGAAGCAATCATGTACTGTGAGACTGTAATTATGTGCTGACCGCACCAGGTAGGGCTGACAGATTCCCTTTTACAACAGAGCAGAAACTTTGATGGCCTTCAAATTAGCAACTTTATTAAATTTGACTTCACAATTTGCCATGTTGAGATTTGTATTCTCTACTTCTAGGTTATTACTCCAGTACCATGACAAGTAAACATGTATAAAATCTAGGTTGTAAGCTTTTGTAAAATTATTAAGGTTGCTAATAGGGCAAAATACTTTCAATGTTCATTTACGGTGGAAGTGTTCGCAACAAAAAGCGTGTATTAACGTGGCAAGAAAATAATAGGCCCTAGCACTAGGGCAGTATCTACCCACTAATTCAGTCTTTTATTCATTCATGGGATGTGGGCGTCGCTGGCTAGGCCAGCATTTATTGCTAACCCTTAATTGCCTTTGTTCAGAGGGCATTTAAGAGTCAACTACATTGCTGTGGGTCTGGAGTCACATGTAGGCCAGACCAAATTTCCTTCCCTAAAGGGCATTAGTGAACCAGGTAGGTTTTTTCAACAATCGGCAAATGGTTTCATGGTCATCATCAGATTTTTATTGAATTCAAATTCCACCATCTGCCGTGACAGGATTCGAATCCGTGTCCCCAGAGCATTACCTTGGGCTTCTGGAATACTAGTCCAGTGACAATACCACTACGCCACCACCTAAGTGAATGTGTTTGATAAACAGAAAATAATTTTGAACTAGAGTTTTACAACTCCTGCAGACTATGTAGTGGTTCAATTTAAGCCATTTATTGAAAAAAAAACAGATGCCAGGTTATGCCAGTTCTTTGTGGGATGAACGTCATTAAACGGAGGTAAGCTACGCTTTGACTTTTTCAAGGATATGGACTGATTTTGGAAAGATTTGAATTTTTAAGTTAATGTATTTCATCTATTTCAGAAAATGCAAGGAATATTTTTTGATTCAACAGAGTAAATGTATATCAAATATTTTTGTCACTTACGGTTTGCTTATGTCTGACTTCAATTTTTTTTACAAGAACGGGTCAGAGACTGGGAATTCTGTGGAGGGTAAGCCACCTCCTGACTCCCCAAAGCCTGTCCATCATTTACAAAGCACATGTCAGGAGTGTGATGAAATACTCTCCACTCGACTGGATGAGTGCAGCTCCAACAGCAACCAAGAAGCTCAACACCATGCAGGACAAAGCAGTCTACTAGATTGGCACCCCATCCACCACCTTCAACATTCACTCCCTCCACCATTGATGTGCAGTGGCAGCAGTATGTACCATCTACAAGGTGCTCTGCAGCAACTCATCAAGGCTTCTTCCAAACCCATGAATTCTACCACCTAAAAGGACCAGGGCAACAGATGCACCACCTGCAAGTTTTCCTCCAAGCCACATACCATCCTGACTTGGAACTGTATCTCTGATCCTTCATCTTCACTGGGTCAAAATCCTGGAACTCCCTAACAGCACTATGGGTGCTCCTAAATAGCCAAGTGGTTATGGTACTGGGTTTGTAACCCCAAGATCAAGAGTTCAAATCTCACAATGGCAAACTATGAAACAATGTAACTTCATCTGAAACAGATGGAAACGGGTTTGTACTCGAAAGAGTTACAACACGTGGACTGCAGTGGTTCAAGAAGCCAGCACACCACCACCTTCTTGAGGGCAATTAGAGATGGACAATAAATAGTGACCTGGTCAACAACGCCCACATCCCATAAACAAATAATCATCTAAATAACTTTTTTGTTATATTTAAAATTATCTTCAGGATTGTGGAGGATATTTGAAATATCTTTTCTATAAGATTTTTTGACTGGGGGAAAAAAGGTAGAATATTTGCCTTCCATTAAAATTTGGAATCTAAAAGTTGAATAATGTGTTTGGCCCCCTGAAATGCTTTTTATGGTCTTAAGTAGATGATGCCTCCTAAACCTATGATCTCTACCACCTAGAAGGACAAGAGTAACAGGTACATGGGAACCCCATCACCTCCATCACACATCACCTTGACTTTGACATATATTCCCATTCCTTCATTTCCAGTGAGTTAAAATCATGAAACTCATCCTCTTAACACAGTTATACGAGCACCTTTATCACATAGACTCCAGTAGTTTAAGAAGGTGGACTTTTCAAAAGTGGCTGGCGGTGAGCAATCAATGCATTATCAGTAGTGGTCACATCCTAAGAATAGATTTTTTTTAAAAATGCAAATACTGTTACTGTTTTTTTCAGTGGGGGAAGACTGAAGATACCTTTGTGTGTTTTGAGTTTACTTAAAAATCAACTTAGTCAAATCCTTTTCCTTTAAATGATCAGTTTCTTACTGTTTAAGATTTTGGAAGAACGGAGGCAATTTATCACGTTACCCTTTCTCTTCTGTTGTTTATCTTTTGCATTAATATGCTACTTTTTTCTCTCTTTCACATTCCAGCTTTGATCAACTGAAAGTTGCTGCAAATTTTTTAAGGAAGCAGGCAAACAAGAAGAATGAGGGGAGCTTAGCCTATGTGAAAGGAGGCCTCAGTACATTTTTTGAGGCTCAGGATGCACTTTCAGGTAATTGTTTTGGTATGACCTTGTCTCAAATTCAGTTATTTTTGTAGGAAACAGTACAGAAGTAAAATTTATTCCAATTGTAGAGGTAAGAGATGAAAAAAAAACAATTCTTTCAATCTTGTTTCCTCGATTTTGAAATACTCATTTGCTTTCTTAAAAAAAAATCTAAATTGGAAATCACCTGAATCTCCAGCCAAAGGAAATAATCTTTCTCCTTTTACTCTTTTAAAACTTTTCTTAATTTAAAAACCTCTATTATATTTTTTCTTAATCTTCCCTGCTCCAGTGGAAAAAATGTTCCAATATCTTCATTCTTTCACAAAGCTGATGTTTCTCTGGTGTAATTCTGTTTTCTTTGTGGCTTTAATATTCTTTTTATCATGTGGCCATCAGAATTGCATGTAGTACACTAACTCTCTCCCTGTGGCCTAACCATTGCCATGTACACTTTCATTATAAATACTTGGTTTTGTCCTCTACGTTCCTGATTGCAAACTGAAAATATTACTGAACCGTTTATACATTTATCCACAATTGTACTTGCAAGGAACCCTGTATTTGAAAGCCAGGCAACATCTGTGGAGAGAACAAACAAAGTTAATGTTTCATATAATGCATGAAAGCGTTATACAGACTCAAAACATTAACTCTGTTTCTCTCTCCACAGATGCTGTCAGACCTGAGTTTTTCCGGCACTTTCTGTCTTTATTTCAGATTTCCAGCATCTGCAGTATTTTGCTTTTATCTTAAGTTAATGTTTCAAGTGTGCAAACTTCATCAGATATTGCAGATGAACAGCATTTAAAAGGGGAGGGGAAAATTCACATGTAGGGTAAGACGATATGTAAGCATGTTTAAGTGGAAATCTGGAGATGGTTCACTGAGATGAACTGGACTGGTTGGGATGCATCCGAGGATGCTGACTGAGGGTCATAAGGGTGGAAATTGTGAAGGTCTTGGCCTTTATCTTACAATTCTCCATAAATATGGGCTGGTGCTTGAGGACTGGAGAATTTCAAGTGTTATACCCTTTTTCAAGAAAGGGCGGAAGGATAAATCCAGCAACTACTGGCCACTTAGTTTATCTTCAGTAGTGGGAAAGCTTTTAAAACAACAGTTGGGGACAAAATTAACAGTCACTTGGACATGTGGATTAATTAAGGAAAGCCAGCACGGATTTGTTAAAGGCAAATCATGTTAAACTCGCTTGATTGAACTTTTTGATGAGGTAACATAGACAGTTGACATGGCGTACATGGATTATCAAAAGACATTTAATAAAGTGCCACATGATAAGTTTGCCAGCAAAGTTGAAGCCCATGGAATAAAAGGGACAAAAGCAGCATGGATACAAAGTTGACTGAGTGACAGGGAAGAGAAAGTACTGGTGAATGATTGTTTTTTGGTGTAGAAGACAGTATATGGTGGGGTTCCCCTGACTTTGATATTAGGGCGATATTCTTGATATATATTAATGACCTAAACTTGGGAGTACAGGGCATAATTTCCAAATTTGCAAATGACACAAAACTTGGAAGTATTGTCATCTGTGAGGAGGATAGAGTTAGACGTTAAGTGGACAGAGACAGGGTGGTGGAATGGATGGACAAATGGCGAATTAAATATAGTACAGAGAAGTCTGAAGTGAAACATTTTGATAGAAAGAATGAAGAAAGGCAATACAAAGTAAAGGCTACAATTCTAAAAGGTTGCAGGAACACAGAGGCCTGGGGTATAAGTGCACAACTTGTTGAAAATGGAAGGGTAACTTGAGAAAGTGGTTAATATGGGATCCTGGGCTTTATTAATAGGAGCATAGTGGATTTAAGCAAGAAGGACATTATAAACGTTTACAAGTCGCTAGTTCATCCTTAGCTGAAGTATTGTGTTCCATTCTAGGCGATGGACTTTAGGAAGGATGTGAGCGCTTTAGAGAGGGCGCAGAAAACATTTACGAGAATGGTTTCAGGGATGAGGGTCTTCAGTTACATGGATAAATTGGAGAGGCTGGGGTTGTTCTCCTTAGAGGAGAGAAGGTTGAGAGAAAATTTGATGGATGTGCTCAAAATCATGAGGGGTCCAGATAGAGAGAAACTCTTCCCCTTGGAAGAAAAATCATGAACCAGAGGGCACTGTTTTATGGTGATTGGCTTGAAGAACCAATGGTGACGTGGGGAAAACCTTTCCTTCACAGCAAATGGCTAGGATCTGGGATACATTGCCTAAGAGTGTGGCGGAGGCAGATCCACTCATAACTTTCACAAGGGAATTGGATAAGCATTTGAAGAGAGAAAAATTACAGGGCTGTTGGGAAAGGACAGTGGGATGGAACTAGCTGAGTTGCTCTTGCATAGAGCCAGCATGGACGCAGTGGGCCAATTGGCGGCCTTCAGTGCTGTAATCATTCCATGATTCTGTGAATATTCTTAGTTTCAAAAATGATGCTGCACACAGTAATAGACTTGTTTTATTCATGTGGCTTTTGTAGTTTTTTGATCTGGCATCTGTATGCTTGCTCAGTACTTAAAAAGATGTTAAATTAAAGCAGATGCAGCAAATTCTTCCTTGACAACTGTGACAGTTTGCAGCAGTGCTCTTACTGAAAGCATTGCATAAATCCGTCAATCCTCTTACCTCCTTTGCTTGTTGCCTTTAGTGGGTGGGCAATGCACGTCGAGTCGAGTGCCAGTTTGTCATAGGGCTGGGAAATCCTTATATCCATACGTCGACTGTAGCCTACCACTTGAAAGCCGTGAGCTCCAAAGACTTTTTCTAACTAATGAAATGACAAAGGTTACAACAGTAACTTTGTCATGTGATAAACAATCAGCAATTTCCTCTCCTAAGTTCCAAATTTACCTTCATAATTTCAAATTATTAATCATCTCTGTCGCTTTAGTATGAGAAATGGTCTGGTCCTAAATATTTTTGCTCATTGCATGAGACGATACTTTCTTCAAATTTCAGTACAATTTTGAAATAGCTGTTTTTTAAAAGTTAACTAAAAAGAAGGGCTACCTTGACTCACAAATGTCTTTTTAAATTTTCTAGTGTCTGTACTTTGACTTTGCAAATAACAATTCCAGACTACAATAATCACCCCATTTTAACTTGGTTAATATATGTCACTACTTGAACACTGTAAAAGCTGAGTAAAAGAACACCTGTAAAAAATGGTCACTTACTGAGAGACCCAAATAAGTTATGTTGTGAAATGTACAAAAGGCACTCTGAAACCACAGACATTTGCAAATTGCTAACTAAATGAAAGACAACCGTCAATGCACCAGGCATTTTTTTACAACTTAAAACACATGACAGCCTGTTGCAAAGCTGTTGTATCTGGAATTTTCACTGAGTCAGGATCACTGGCAATTCCCATGCAGGCTTGCTTCAATTCTGCCTCCAAATTCTCTTGGGCCTCTCAATTCCCTGAGGTCAGTGCAAGGCTGTGGAAAAAAATGACTTGTCGAATGGGGAGTTTCTTACCCAGCATCCGTAGTGGCCAAGAAATTGCTCTATCTTTGGGACCAAATCCCTATCTCAGGGATGGTTGGTTTCTCTGTTGCTGTGGGTGCTGGGTAGAGAATGCCCCATTTGTTAAAAGCTGTTTATTTCACAAAACTCTGTTGCTTTATGCTGAACTACATGCCTTGACCTCACCATCCCAAATCAGGAGAAACATGTACGAACAGTGAGAAGAGCCATCCCTTCCTGCCCAACGTTGCGCACTACATTTCAAACTATACCTCAGTGGCTGTAAAGCACTTTGAGATGTCCAGTGGTCATGGTAAGTGCTATATAAAATGCAAGTCTTTCATTATCTTTCAGCGCTGATAGATCCTCTCCCCTGACCTTGCCAATATCTTTTTTCCCTTGTGTTCTCATGGTGGAACTGCTTCACTAAGAAGCTTTACTTTTGGGGGGTGGTGAAGGTAGATGGCCGTCCTGGGTCTCTTGCCCTCTGTGCTGCTTCATAGAGTGAAAAAAAACCTGGAATTTAAAGTCCGATGATGACTCAAAACCATTGTCGATTGTTGTAAAAACCCACCTAGTTTGCTGATGTCCTTCCGGGAAGGAAACCTGCCATCCTTGCCTGGCCTACATGTGACTCCAGACCCACAGCAATGTGGTTGACTCTTAAATGCCCCTCTAAACAAGGGTAATTAGGGATGGGCAACAAATGCTGGACTAGCCAGCGAGGCCCACATCCCATGAATGAATTTTTAAAAAAGGCAGGCCTGTCAGTCCAGGCTATCAGTCAGTCTTCCTACAGACTCACTGCTTAACCAGAAACCTGCAGTTTTACTCTGAAACATAAAGTTATCTGTTGTGTTTTCCCTCTTAACTGTTCTAAAACCGTTCTATGGAGGCTTCAGTAAACTAACACAGCCTGCCAATAGATTTCCCTATTTTTTGTGCTTTGCTTTAATGCTGTTGAGTAGAACTGAGAAACACAATTCATTACTGAAGTTATACTCTGTTCCAAGTGAGAGTGCTTTCTGAAATGAAAATTTAGCCTACAAACTGTTAAGAGAACAGAGCTAAATACTGGTGTGATCTTACCGTTGTTGCAGCTAATTAGGTGTTGATCATAACCTCAGCTGGTTCTTTTTAAAAAGCATACACAGTTACCATTTTGAAAATAAAGACACCTGCAATAAAAAGGGAGGCTGATACCAGTTCCTAAGATGTCTATAATTAACAGGTTTATCATATGTCATTGCCTTTACATAATTATAGTTAAAAATAAATTGGGTTCATCTGTGCAGGTAAGATTTAAAATTACTCACTCTAACTTTTAAATGAAAGTACAGGAAAACAACAAGTTTGGGCTATACATTTTTTTTTTAACAATCTTTCCCCAAATAAACTTAGATTTGATCATTTCATTGTCTCGTGGAATCCAGTTGTAGCTATTTGGGAACAATGTACTTAACTTTAGCATGTTTAAAATAATGGTTTTCTCAGGGTAGCAACTATTTGTTTTATTTATATGTACAGGTGGCACATTCTTAAGGTGTCCAGCTCCGACAAGTGCCATTTGAGGAATGTCAGTCCCTTTAAAGGGATTGTGCATTCATTTTAGGATGGCAGATGAAAAGCATCCTTGGAGCATCAGAACATTTTCAAACGGACCATAAGGTTCCTGATGGTTTCAGACTACCATCTCCTGAATAAACAAAGAGCAGGCCTAAGACAAGTGAATTTTAATTTGCATTTAATAATAAATCTTTTTGTTGTGCTCAGCTTTTGAATGCATTTGACATAAAGGCGCAAACTCTCCAACTTCAGTGCACCTTCCTAGATACTATGTGTGTAAGTGGGAATTCTAATAGTCAGTGAGGACAGATCATTCCAAGTACTCATTTTACGCCAAAGCCTGTGCTGGGAATTATTTTAAAACTGTGGATGAGTTGACTTAATTGTACTTTGTTGCTCTTACTCTTAGTTCAAAAGAACTGTGCATTGTGACCAAGATTACACAATGTAAGCAAATTAAAGGCTATATGTGTAACTTTGTTAAATAAACCAAGTTAAATTAACTTTCCAAGTATTGGTTACTCAACTCATTCTGGAGTAGCTCCCACTTGCATTAGCACAGATGATGCAGCTTTGTCAAGACTACACTTTGAGCAAAGTGAAACATTTTTTTTAAGCTTCTTTAGCTTTTTGCAGGATGGGATAGTTCTGCCAGGAAGACATTCCAAACTTTTTCCTCATTTAAAATCAATGCTGCTTTGAACCAGAGCAGTTTATGAGAGTATGTCACCCTTGGCTTCACCCATTGCAAGACACAGAAACTTAAGACTTTTGGAAGCCTTACAGCTGTTGCCTGAGCCAAAATAAACAGGCTGCCAGGATAAATGGCAGCAGAGATCATGCTTTACCCAGCCTGGTCAGCTGTAGTATTTCCAGTGAAGACTGAAGTTGCAGACCACAAGATTCCTGATGAATGGTTTCAGACCACCTTCCGCTGAAGAAATAAAGATCAGGCTTACACCTAATGGAATTTAATTTGAATTTAGTAATAAAGCTTTTCTTTGTGCTCAGCTTTTGAATGAATTTGACATAAAAGCACAAACTCTTCAGCTTCAGTACATTTTCCAAAAATGAACTGCTACAGATTTGACATTTCCTGAGGGCTCTGGCAGCAGAACCACATAGATGTGTTAAAAGATGATGTACAAGTCAATTTAGGAAAGAGTCAATTTGACATTCTTGAGGTTTTATATATTAATTTATTGTGCAGATGCAAAACTAATTTATGAGAATCTGCTCCCTATTCAGATGTTTCAGAGTTTAAATTAAAAGACTTTTAACACAAAACAGGAAATGGATATTTCTAAAATTTAAAAGCATCTGACAGAATATTAAAAAATAAGGTTGAACTTGTAACTTAAGCTTAGGAGGTTTTAGGGTGTTGATTTGATCCTGAGAAGAAAAAGGAAACCATGTCAATGCATCTTTCTGTCAGTTAGTTTGGTTGACAGCCTGATAGTATCTTTACCAACTCTGGGTTGTTGTTGCAGACAGATGCACAAAAGGAAGTGATCTTCATCACCCTAGCCAAGCTGTAAAAAGTTAAAGATGAGTCACAGTCACCTTAAACTGACCTGCTGTTCTTGGGAATTGCTAAATGATAATAACAGTCAATAATTTTGACAACTTAAGAAAGAAACATTTTTGCTAATGACATTGCCTGTGGCAGATTATTTTATGTCATAAGTAGCATAATATTGTACAAATGAGTTAATATGCCACTGTTGCATGAATATTTTGCAGTGGTATTCTTAAAATGCAAATAAAATTAGGCAAGCAATTTTATTCTCTTTATTTGTCTGCCTGATTAATCACAATTGCCACTGAGAGAATGGGTGCACATTCTGACCCTGGGCTATTGCCAGTACCCCATTTTTTTCTGACCTTGCCCCCAATCCCCCAGGGAAGTGGCAATATCTTACCCAAATTAATTCTCAACTGATGTTTCCCCTCTTCTGCTGTTAATATGGCTAATATCAGAATCTCAGTAGAGTAGAGCCAGCATGTTGCTAGTATTGTTTCAAAATGATGCATCTACCTTATGCTCCTGCTTTAATTACCAAATGGTGCAAATAGATAGTGTAACAAAATACTTGAGAACTCTGATCATGTAATTTAGAATCCAAATTAGTCAAATTGACCTTGTGGCATTTTTCTAAGGCCAAAAAGTTGCATGGAATGAATTGGCTAAGGTTGAAAAGATTCTTCATTTTTTAGTCTCCAATGGACTTGCTTGGTTCAGTAAACCCAGATCGAAATAAGGTACTCGAATAATGTATTCAGGCCTGTCTGTCTGGCTAGTTGCCGTTGACCTGAGTGGAGATCAGCATCCTTAGAACTGGAATTGTATCCAGCACTCAAATGTAACTATAAAGCTAAATACTGACTGGGAATTGGGTATAATGAATGATTTGCACTAAATTCAAATCAGTACTTTGCCTGTATGTTTGTATGTATGTATGAACTGTACCAATAATCAGTGTTTCTTTATGGAGTACTTCAGAAATGAATTTCAGTGAAATGAAAACACTAGGGCAATAGGTGACGAGGATTTCTTTGTAGTGCATTCCCTCCACATGTGACATCCATTTATAAATTGCCCTTGCAATATATTTTTACCTCAGCTTTAAGTATTTGATACAAATATTTAGTTGAATTTGAGAAAGTGGGGACGGAGAGGGAACAGGCTTGTAAACAATGAGAAAAATGAGCCCTGCCTAGCTGCAAGTAATTTAATGCATCCATGCCAGTAGAATGTGCACAGGAATCCATTTATTATAAATATAAGCAAAATGTCCAGGGCTGACAATGGTGTCTATAATGTTCCCCAGTTTTAATCCCTAAATTAAAGTTTCCTCTTAATTTTACCCTGCTTCTGAAGTTATGCTGAAAATAGGAATTAGATGAAATGCTAGTGCTTTGTGTGATCACTTTCTTGACAGCTAAAAGCTTGAGCCAGTTGATAATCATGGATAATTGATCTTTTGTGTTATATTTTGGGAAAAATAGGTGAATTGGGACTGCGGTATTATAGTGTAGATTGAGGCAATATTTGTAAATGTTCCAAGAATAGTAATTAAGATATTATACATTAGTTAATGAATTGTGCTTGTCACCATCTTTGTGTATAGTTTTCTCTTGCTAGAGCTATTTGAGCAAAGTGGAGTTTTGTCTTTTTAGTGCTTCTAACTGTTCTCTTGAAGACCTACAAAATTACTTTGGAAACCTCTGGCCCCCTTTAAGACTGCACAAATCTATCACGAATTAGACTGTCTGTAAATCAGCCATTTAATTTAAAACATAATTTAAGAACTGATTATGATTTAGTTTAGTATGTTGCATGTGAATTTGCATTAATAGGATGCTATTGGTTTGTAAATTAGAATAGACACTTGGGAAAAATTGCATGCTGCTGATCTAATTGATACAACTAATTAGATTTACCTAGAGTTCAAATGGCATGAACTTCAAATGTGAAGTTTGAATGGTTTATAATTTTTATCTGAACCCTGTAATTATGTTACACTTAATCACCACCACCCCCCTTGTATCCATAATGTTTTGCTATGTAACAACATTTATGCAGGGGTACTTTATTTTCATTTATTTTAGATGTTAACAATGGATGATCTCTAAATTTGTTTCACATCTTTGGTTATTAGATGTTTGCATATGAATGTTAATGATTGTGACATTACCACAGCTTTATTGAAAAATAGCCTGTGTTTGCTGGGAAATACAATCTTATAAAAATAATTGTTTTGAAGGTTATATACTTTCCAATGTTCATGTTAATAGAAATTCATTTTTATACATACCTGTCTAGTGATGCATTTTAATACAAACTCTTGACTTGAGTGGCATTCATGTTATCTTTTGGTGTAAGAACAATTTTATAGTGAGACGCATGTCTAAGATCATGCACATTCTTTTGGATGGATTAGTTTTGTGTTTTTTCTGTGCTTCCACAATCCTTGTTGGATCAGCTATTTGGGATTGTGCTGGTCCCATTAACTTGGCAAGAATGAACAGGAGAAACTTGAGCTTTTAGGCCTTGGGAGAGGATGGGATTAGCACTGATTTCATCCTTGTCAAATTAATGGAAATAGCACAGTAAAAAAAGAGAGAGCTGAACATTGAGTTACATGTAAAAGGGCACTAGAATATTTAAACAATCTGCTTGTGGGAAAGGAGAAAAAAACTAGAGAGACTAGCTCTCATTACAATCACTGATGTTGCTTCTGCATCTAGACCAATCATTGTCTTTGCTACAAATATTTTGTGTGCCTGTCTATATTCATAAGATAATCATGGATAAGAAAAGCCATTTTCGGTCCATCTAAAATCAATCGTCCAGAAAGATTTGAAAGTTCCCTCAATACCGAATCAAATTGTTTTTGAAATGCTTCATGAGTTTTTATCTCCATTACTCTTTCTGGAAGTCTGTTCTATACATTGATCACTCTTTGAATGAAGAATAATGATCTATCAGTCCTAAGTTTAGCTTATAGGAGCCTGAACTCTATTTTAATCTTGCAATTTAATTTAAAGTAATATTCAAGGTTTACCTTTTTCATGCCCTTATCTATCTTTTATACCTGTAAAAAGTCACTTCTGAGGCATCCTATTCGAAGACCTAAAAGCTTCAGTTTTGGCAGTTTTTCTTCGTTATTAAGAACTTTGACTGTAAGGATCAAACTTGTGACTTTTCTCTATGTTCAGCCCTTGAATAATTCACTTGCACCTCAACAGTCAAAACCAGACAAATTATTCAGTTGCAGTTTTACAAGATCATGATACAGTTTGACCAAGGCTTCTTCTGACTCATATATTCGGATCTTTTGTCTATAGCGTTCAATTTTCAGTTAGCTTTGCTAATTGCTGTTCTGCACTAATTGGACTTGTGGATTGTCAAGTCTGTTTTCCTAGGTCTCTCTGAGCTTTATCTTTAGTTATTTCAACACTTGTCTTAAAATACGATTGCCACTTTATTTTCCTTCCTACATGTAGTATTTTGCGTTTGTCTGCGTTAATTTCAGTTTCCATTGTTTTGCCTGCATAGATATTTTGTGCCACCCACTCTAACTTCTGAGCTGCCTTCAGCGTTTCTTTACATTTCTATAGCAGAGGAACTCAGAGCATCCACAGACTATTTTGTCTAACTACACTCTTGTACATTCATTCCGTAACAACTATCCCAACCTCCAGTTTATATGGCCTCTCAGAAGAGGGAAGGATAGATGCCCGGTTTAAGTGGATAGAAGAAAATACCTTGTTAGGAGCGGCGGGGCAAAGTGGGGAGCATATGCTAGAGAGAAACTATGCTTTGGAGGACATCACTGATCCTGCTGCGGGCAGAAGAAAGCTTAATGGACTCACAACATAACAAAAATACATCCTCTGACTCATGGTGAAAAATGCCATGAGAAATCCACTTGCGTTTCAATAAGGTTGTCATTTACTGATTGCCTGCTAAGACTGTTTACAACGCAGGCAGTTAAAAATGGCATTAAAAAAATTAACACCTTGTCCAGAATTAACACTATATATAAGAATGCAGCCTAAGTATCCATAAATCTATTAGCAGGCAATCACTTCCAATGGAATAAATCAGGTTTGAATGGAGCAAATCATGAATGTTTGAGATGAGGAAAGGTGAGGGAATATCCCAAATGGAAATGAATGGGAATGTGCGGCAATTCAATTTTATGGCAGCTGTTTAGGCTTTTTTAAAGGTATAAGAATGGTTGTAAAAAGCTTAAAAGCATAGTTGGAGGTCTTTGCCTCCCAGTGATGATGTAGTTTGTCTGTTAAAGGCTGACAGTTATATAAATTAGAGTATGTTTTGAGAATGCTCTGTCAGTAGTGAGGGAGGGAAAAGGGCCTCAGGCTGCATGTATAAACTTGTATAATGTTAATTCTGGGCCAGCTGAATAGGTCAGGAACAGTTATTATGCAGTTGTCCAATGCAGTCCTCAATTACTTCTAGAAATTTCATAGTTGTAATTTTATGACTTAATTTCTTTAAAATGCTCTTCCAATGTTAAAACATTATGAAGTGCAAAAGGTTGTGCTTGCTGGTTACTGGAATTCTGGTAGATTTAATTACAAATGCAGGCTGTAACATGGCCCACATTCTACAAACAGGCCGGAATAAAATCTCATGTTAGGAATGGTTTATAAAAGCTTTTCTGTTAGGCTCATAATGCAATCAATATGTATTTCCTACTTCCTGGATTTTTAGAAAGTTAAAATAAAGTAGGACAGGAAAAGCATTTTAATTATCAATTTAATGCTCTAAGTACCAAAAAAAAAGTTTCCAGACTGAAATTTCTGCTCTTACATGTATTTGCATCATGTGTCAATTCACGTTTTAACTGCAGTTACTATTTAATTGGAGGGAGAGCAAGCCTACAATTTCGTACTGAAGTCTGCAAATTATCACATTTTTGTAGGTGTAGAAAATGCAGTTTTTGAAATTTAACATTATTTGATTAGCACAGGAATCCTTTTTGCTGGAAATGCTTGGGCTTCACTAATCTGTATCAGGGAGATCTGATATTAGGCTTTTTTGTTTGTGGTTTGATAACTCAGAACATTTAATATGGGCAATTTCAACCAATCTCAATGTGTGCATGACTCTGTGACACAAAATGAACAAAGCGTAATTCATAATGAGTATAAAAATAGATCAGTTAACAGAATAATGAACCAATAGATTAGGTAAAAGTACCAGTATCTTTTAAAAACAAAAATCAGTATTTTGTTGCCCTTTGGAAGGGACTAATCTTGACTGCCATAGTGTGGATCAAGATCAAATATATTATTAGAATTGTCACATTAGAAATGGCCTTTTAAGTCTGGATAGGAGGTCAGTCTACTGGTGGTGAGTTGCGGTTGAGAGGACTGATGTTTTACATACTTGGCAGAGCAATCTTTCTTTTTTCGAAAACAAGCTGATATTTCTTTCTACAAACCAGTTTTCATGGCCAGTTTATAGTTTATAGCTACTGTAGTGACTTTGCTACTTGTCTGTGATATTTTATATTTATTGATAACCTTGCCAGTATGTATGAATTCCCATAATCTTGATGGCCAAGACTGTCAATATATAAAATAACTGTACTTCAAAATGTAGTTCATTATAGGATTTGTTTTTCTCCATTTCAAAGTGATCAAATGTGGTATAAATGCAAATTTATTTCACAAAATTTTTTGTTTTTAAGTAATAGCTCAAGAAAGAAAAGAATTGCCTTTTCTGGGAAAATATCAGTAGAAGGTTAATTTAGTATCGGCAAACCTCAGCAAAAATGTTTCTGCTATTCAATTAATTTCTTGTATAGTTTAAAAATAGTTCTTTCTAATCCTGTTTAAAATGAAATATGGATGAGGAGCTTTGTAACCCAAATAATTGTTTTCTTTAAGAAGACAGTTTGTTTTCAATATTTAAAAAATTCCCCTAATATAAGTAAGGGATTTGAATTTGGGAATTCTCTCAAGTAGTAGCTTTTGAATTAGATCAAACTGAATTCAATAGGGAAGTGGCTGCAACTAAATCCAAAGGAAAGGGAAAGATGGGGGAAACTAAAGGGAGACTGGAGAACCTGGTGGCTCACCATAACAACACGCAAGGGAGGGGATGCTGTCGCTATATTCAACTGAGAGAGAGAGACATCAAATCTTGAACCTCAGAATATACATATGAGTTGGCAAATATGTCTTTTAGAAAATATTCTTTGAAATCTGAGAATGCGTAGCAGATAAAATTATTGATGAATGCACATCTTGATCTTGAGATAGTAAACTGCATAGCCTTCATTCAGCATCTGCCACATTAGCCTCTCTGAATAGGCTGTGGGGATGCGCACCCACATGATAATATTATGATGCAGTTAAGGAGTGGAGCATGCGATTTTCTACTCTTGCTTTGTTTAAATCCCAGGATTTGCGACATTGTGCCAGTTTGTTTTCCCCAACTAAAGGTTTTTTACTGCTCAGGTAACCAGAAACTCTCCAGCATCATTTTAGGTGTGACCACCTAAATGGTTATTGCATCACCAGTTTTGCTCCAACCAGTACCCAGATCTCAAAATTACAGAATCTTTACAGTATAGGACGAGGCCATTTGGCCCATCAAGTCTGCTCAGTGCATTCTACCTAGTCCCACTCCCCTGTCTTATCCCCGTAACCTTGCACATTCAATTTTTTCAGATAGCAACCCAATTCCCTTTTGAATACCTTGATCGAATCTGCCTCTGCTACCCTCTCAGGAAGTTCATTCCAGATCCAACCACTCTCTGGGTGAAAAAAAAAAATCCTCACATTACTGTTATTCCTTTTGCCAATGATTTTGAATCTGTGCCCTCTAGTTCTTGACGTTTTCTTGAGTGGAAACAGTTTCTCACTATTTACGCTGCCAATACCCCTTAGTCTTGAATCTTGAATACCTCGATCAAGTCTCCTCTCAGCCACCTTTTGTCTAAGGAAAACAGCCCCAACTTCTCCAATCTATCCTCATAGCTGTAGTTCTTTATCCCTGGAATCACTCTTGTGAATCTCTTCTGTACCCTCTCCAATTCCTTCACATCCTTCCTCAATTATGGCACCCAGAACTGGATGCTCCAGATAAGGCCTAACTAGTGCCTTATATAAATTCAATATGACCTCCTTACTCCTGTACTCAATGCCCCTATTAATAAAGCCTAAGATACTATATGGTTTATTAACTGCTCTCTCAACATGCCCTACCGTCTTCAATGACTTATGTGCATATACACCGAAGTCCTTCTATTCCTGCACCTCCGTTAGAGTTTCTCCCTTTATTTTACACTGTCTCTCCATATTCTTCCTGCCAAAATGAATCGCCTCACACTTCTCTACATTAAAGCTCATCTGTCACTTGTCTGTCCAATTCCCCAACATGCCTGTGCCCTTTTGAAATACAAGACTATCCTAAACACAGTTGACCACATTTCAAATCTTCGTATCATCTGCAAATTTTGAAATCATGCCCTGAACACCACAGTATAGGCCATTAATATATATCAGAAAGTGCAAGGGTTCCAACACTGACCCCTGGGGAACTCTGTCACGAACCTCCCTCCAACCTGAAAAGCAACCATTTATCACTATTACAAAAACAGAATTACCTGGAAAAACTCAGCAGGTCTGGCAGCATCAGTGGAGAAGAAAAGAGTTGACGTTTCGAGTCCTCATGACCCTTCGACAGAACTTGAGTTCGAACTTTGAGTCATGAGGACTCGAAACGTCAACTCTTTTCTTCTCCACCGATGCTGCCAGACCTGCTGAGTTTTTCCAGGTAATTCTGTTTTTGTTTTGGATTTCCAGCATCTGCAGTTTTTTTGTTTTTATCATTTATCACTATTCTCTGTTTCCTGTCACTCAGCCAATTTCTTATCCAATTGCCCCTCAAACAGCTTATATTTCAGTCTTTAGTTCTGATGAAGCGTCATACGGACTTGAAACGTTGACTGTGTTCCTCTCCGCAGTTGCCGTCAGACCTGCTGAGTTTTTCCAGCTATTTTTGTTTTTGCCTACTTTCCCTGTTATTCCATGAACTAGAATTTTGTTCAAATTTGCTGTGTGGCACTGTATCAAATGCCTTTTGAAAGTTCATAGCACCACATCAACAGCATTGCTCTTATCAATCTTACCTGTTATCTCCTCAAAAAACTCCAGCAAGTTAGTTAAACATATTTTTCCTTAATTACCCTGCACTTGTCTAAGTGACTATTAATTTTGCCTTGAACTATAGTTTCCAGAAGTTTCCCTACCACAAGTCGAACTGACTGGTCTGTAGTTGCCGGCTTTATCCTTGCACCCCTTTTTGAACAAGGGTGTAACATTCACAATTCTTCAATCTTCTGCACTACTCCTGTGTCTAAAGAAGACTGGAAGGTTATCACTCATGCCTTTGCAATTCCCACTCTCACTTCCCTCAGTACTCTTAGATGCATCTTATCTGGCCCTGGTACCTTATCTATTTTAAGTAAAGATATATTTTCTAACACGTCCTCCTTCTCAATTATAAATTCTTCTGGTGTACCAGTTACCTCCTCTCTCACCTTGGTCTGTGAATCATCATCTTCCTTTGTAAAGACAGATGCAAAGTACTCATTTAATACCTCTGCTATTTCTCCTGCCTCCATGTGCAAGTCCCCTTTCTTATCTCTAATTGGCCCTACTCTTTCTTTTACCAACCTTTAATTATTTATATGCTTATCGAAGACCTTGAGATTACCTTTTATGTTAGTTGCTAGCCTCTTTTCATGCTCTCTCATAGCTTTTCTTATTAGCTTTTTCACTTCCCTTCTGGTCCTTCTGTATTCTGCCTGACTGTCCATTGTATTTTCTACTTGACATCATACACACACTTCCTACTTTTCAGTTTCACCTCCATCCCTCTTGTCATCTAGGGCGCTCTGGATTTATTTGCCCTGCCTTTTCCCTTCAAGGGAATATACCTTGACATTGCCTGCAATACTGTTTCTTTGAAGGTGGCCCATTGTTCATCCACTGTCTTCTGCCAGCATTTGCTTCCAACTCACTCGACTCAGATGCATTCTCATCCCAGCAACGTTGGCTTTCCCCCATTTAATAATCCCAGCTCTGGATTGTTCCTTGTTCTTTTCCATGGCCACCCTAAATCTTATGATACAAGGTCACTGTCCCCTAAATGCTCTCCCACTATTATTTGATCCACTTGGGCCAACTCATTCCCCAGAACCAAGTCCAAGAGTGCCTGCCCCCTCATTGGATTGAAAACGTACTGCTGCAGAAAATTATCTTGAACACATTCCAGGAACTCCCGCCCCTCTTGTCCTTTTGCACTATTCCTGTTCTAGTCTATGGGAAGTCCCCCATTATAATTACTCTGTAAATCTTGCACCTCTGTAATTTCTTTGCAAATTTGTTTCTCTACCTCCCTTCCACTATTTGGTGGTCTGTATATCACACCAACCAATTTTACTGCACCTTTTTCATTCCTTACTTCTAGCCAAAGAGATTCTGACCTTCACCCCTCTGGAGCATCCTTTCTCTCTAGCACTGTAACGTCATCTTTAGTCAACACTGCCACTCCCCCACTTTTGTTTCTTCCCAGTCCCTCCTAAACTGTCTTGTACCCAAGTACCCTGCCTTGTAACACTGTCCTGCCCTTGTTTGAACCAGGTCTCTGTTGTAGCGATAATATCATTATTTGTCAACCTGTGTCTGTAGTTCACCAATGTTATTAACCACACTCTGTGTATTCACATACATGCACATTAACCCTGATCTAGGCTTTTTTACTTTCACCCTTACTCTGACCCCATCTAACAACTTACTATTGCCTACTCTAATTCTATCAAACTCTCCAAGTATTCTACTCACCTTGATACTACTCTCTGATGTATCCTCCTTATTAGTTAATGCTTCTCTACTTCCCACTCAGTTTTTCTCCTCTCCACTCTGAATTTCCCCTCAGGTTACCATCCTCCTGCCAATCTAGTTTAAACCCTCCCCAACAGCACTAGCAAACCTCCCCAAAAGGACAATAGTCCGTCCTGTTACAGATCCCGCCTGTCCCAGGACCAGTCCCAATGCCTCAGAAATCTAAAGCCCTCCCACATACTCCATTTCCCTGAGCTGACAAGTTTTGCTTGAATTCATTCTTATGGTACTAGATTGTTAGTTATGCCATTGGAGCAGTCAGGCATAATTTACTGTTGGCCTACACAGAACTCAGTGGTTGCTAGAGTGAAAAATGTATGCATGTTTAATTGCTCGATATATAATCTGGAGATTAAGAAGTCCAACTTTCCTGTCTTTTTCATTATTGTTCTGAAAAGCGCAGTCCAGTACTATTTATTGGAAGTTTGTCATTGTAATACCAACTGTGGTCGACATTTTGGACTCCTGGGAAACCATAAAGAAAACATAATACCTGAAACAGGCCAGGTTAATTAACAATGCTTAATGTTGTCTGAGCTAGCCTATTTCTGTAGAATGTTTCGGGCATGAAAGGCCTTCAACAAAAATTGAATTAAAGCAAATGGACTTGAATGGGTTAGAGTCTGGTTGCTTTGGCACAGTAGGAGACCATGTGCAGCACTGGCTATCTGCAAAATTCTGACATTTCCATGTGGGCATGCAGCATGCAATTTCCCTAGAACCTGTCAAACCACTGAGTACTGTTACTATGCTTTTGGGATGCTTATTAGTTAAGGATTGAAAAAAGACGCTGCAGGATAGGTAATCTATCGTTTAGGTCTGTGATGATTCCGAATCTGTTAATTTTCAACATGCAGTTGTAACTTTAGTGCTTTGTTATTTGTTTTTATATTTTTTGAAGTTCAGCTGCAAGAATTTTGATCCATAATTTTGAGTTTATGCTTTAAAATTAAGATTGGTTTGATCTTTTTATTTACCACAGTTTGTTGAATATTATGAATTATCAGTACTTAAAATGAGCTTTCGATTTATTAGTCATATTTTTTCATATAAAAAACCAATACATTTATTAGGCAGAATACTTCTGTAATAAAATAAGTTATGTTACAGTTTATAGAATTATGTATCCTTAGTTTTGTTAGTTATCTAGAGGAAATTGGAAGTTATTTTTGTATTAGGTCCAGGAACCAAAAGTGGTGAAGTAATGTAAAGTGGTTGTGGAAAAAAAATGGTGTTTAAAGTTATACATTTTCTTTTACCCTGAAATAAATGATTGCCCATTCAGCTAACTGCATATTTTATTCCAGCAATTCATCAAAAACTGGAAGTGGATGGGACGGAAAAAGTGGAAGGATCTATGACGCAGAGATTGGAGAATGTACTCAACAGTAAGTTGTGCTTTTGCAGTGATACCTATGTATGGAAATGGTTATTCAGTTCAAATGTACTTCTGCTTAAAAGGCTTGTAAGCGGGCAGTGACCTCGGTATTTTGAAATTTATCCAAGTTTCAATATGATAATGAACACTAATTACGTTAGTGTGTATTTTTATCTTTGCAAATGGGAAAAGTGTGCCTCAGGTTCAACCTTGCAGCATCTACATCCCATTTAAAAAGATAGGCAGTGATTTGCCATATCTGACATTGGGCACACCTGGGTGTGTAAATACATATTAATGTTGCCCACGCTGAACTCATACTGAAAGTGCAATTGTTGCTGTACAGTTTAATATAGGAATGTTAAGATATAAAGACTATAAAATTGACAAGTTCTTGTATAGAAGAATTCATTTCAGTAATGGTAAATGCCTTAAATGTGGGGGGGCGCAAGATTCATTTTATTCAAAAGTACTTTTTCCACCAATATACAATATGGATAAACTGGTTTACTGAAACTGAGCAGACCAACTGCAAGTCTCTGATATAGGTAAACTTGTATTTTGGTCATAAGAGCTGCTGAAACTGAAGAGTTTATCTGTGTTTAATGTTGTGACCTTATGAGAAATTTGATATAAGGTCTATTTCTGTAACTAAGGCACAGTTGAACCTAATGCAATTCAATTAATTTTATTTTTAAAAACAAAACTTATTAAATAATCAACTTAATAGCAGCCAAATCTTGATAGTAAAATTGCACTCCTAACGGCCTTGATTTATTATTCATGCATCATGTGCTGAAAATGAAGCATAGAAATAATCTCACAGGAGCAATTGTAAAGCATACATTTCAATAGCTTTTCCTATCTTGTATCATTGTTGTGAGAAAGATTTCATTTTTTAATTTGTTCACTATCATCCAGATTAAGATGAAGGAAATCTCAAATGAAAATGTAGCAAGGCTTTAATGAAGAGACCAGTCACTGATTTTCCATTTTATAACTGAAATAGGAGTACTGTATTTGACATATCTCTTTAACATTCTTACAAGTTGCTGGAAGGGAAATGAATCACGATAATGTACAGTAAATAAACAAGTACTTTTCCTTTAACTTAAGTAAATAAACTTGAATAAATGAGCTGGTTCCTTTAAAGTGGATAATGTTGCAATTGATATAAAATAAGAAAGCTATCTTTGCAGTAAAGTTGATTTTTTTATTCCTTAATGAAGAAGTAAGTTTCGCTGAAACGCTTACGCTGATGCATAAAAATCTCATACCCAATATACACATTGGAGCTAAATGTGAATCTGGGTATTTAGCAGACTACATTTAATTTCTGTGGGCCACCCACGGAGCTGACTGCAGAAAATAGCATGCAAGCCACCCAGTGTGATCGATGTGCTTTTTTTTTTCTATCTTTGCTTAAAGTATAGTCACCAGACCAAATAATGCAAACCCTTTTTGGTAACGTTAAACAACAAATCTATTTTAGACATTTTTTTGTTTTTTCCAGATTTAAATGTTTGTTTTTTTGTTAAAAATTGAAAGGGAAGCAAAGTAGGCATTAATAATTGGTGAAAATTCTTCCACAAAACTGTTGGGGAAGAACCTTTAGAAGAATTTTGGAAGCAAATGCATGAACAATGACCAAAATACTTTACAGTTTATAAACTCCATTTCTGCTTGTTGTTTTCATATTTGAGGAGAAATATGTGCTTGTGCATATATAAAGATGCTAGTCAGCAGGCCAATACACAGTGGTAAAGAAAAATAAACCATTGAAAAAGATAAAAATAATAATTAAAGCGAGATGAGCATGAGCACTTAACATTAAAACCTTCTCACATATAGGAAGAAAAACAGCTCCCAGCACCTATTCATGATCCAGACAATTACTGCTGTTTTTTTCCTACTTGATTGCCTACCAACTGAATTTACCTTCTATCTTAGAACATCAAATTAAGTTTGTTCCTTTATTTTGACAGTCTCATGTAGGAGTATTATAATTTCACTTACACTGAACGTTTAGCACTGATGTGAAGTGGCTCACAATACTGAACTGCTATAGTGGAATTTTAAAGATAAAACCTTAATTGCTCTGAAGTGAAGCAGATTGAGGCTTCCTTGTCCAGTGAGTCTCACTTCTTCAGCCTAATTGTCAGATTGGGCTCCAATTCTAGACCTGAGCTGCATTTAAATTACAACTGCAACAGTGGTCTGCACTGAAGTTGAAGTTGCGATGTTATTGCTAGGTGATATCCCTCAATTTAATGACCTGGATTTTGTGAAATTAGCTATGTATTAATATTAAAATACATTCGATATGAAGTTATCCATCTTTTGACTAGTGAAACTGCTGATTTGTATCAGTGTGTGGTGCTTCTGAAAGTAATAGTATTCTAGATGTATAGAACAAATTTTTTACTTCTTTCAGGAGCAAGTAACACTGCAGATACTCTGTTCCAAGAAGTCTTGGGACGCAAAGACAAAGCAGATTCTACAAGAAATGCCCTAAATGTTCTTCAACGTTTTAAATTCCTCTTTAATCTCCCTCTTAACATTGAAAGGAACATTCAAAAGGTAAGTGAGCATTTGCAATTTATAAAAAGAATATATTAAGGATGCTTTTGGTATCCTACAATTCTACATGATACATGTCTCCTTTTTCAGGGCGATTATGATGTTGTTATAAATGACTATGAAAAGGCTAAGTCACTGTTTGGGAAAACTGAAGTTCGTGTGTTCCAAAAAGGTGAGCGATGCAGTAATTCTTGTGTTTTTAAGAAATACACTCTATGTAGCAAGGAACATGTTTGAAAATACAGTAAAAGCCTGAAATGTAATGTAACTTTCTACTGTTTACATATCATATATTTGAGAACTTAGGGCTTAGAAAAACTACACTAAGCAGTGCTCCTGGCAAAATTTCAAATTCAGATGTGAGTTCTCTGGTAGAAGGAGAGTTCTGCAACTAAGTTAAGGGTTCAGAATCAATGTTAATCTAATGAATATTAGATGGGAACCTGTATCTCGCAATCATCTGAATTCTTGGATGACACCTGTCACTTTGTGATTTGACAAATGCACCATGTTATCTGTTTTTCAGAATTATTGGAGTCTTTTAGTTTGATCAATCACATTAACAAAGAGTACTGGTTTGATTTGGGTAGCACCTGAAACCCTGCACAAGTTACATTTTGTAGTTAACCTTGGCTGCACACTAGTCATCAAAGCCTTCTGAAGGTCACTGTGGGTATGTTTATGTGGAACTCTGGAGCAAATCACTCGTGTTCCAATTTTGGAGGTTGCAATCACATGCACATTTCAAGAACATAATCTGATCACCTGGATACTTTGATGTTATGAAGCCATGATGCATGAAATTGTTTATTTTAAAATGTATTGCAAAATTCAAAGCTACAGAAATGAATGGACAATGAAGTGAAATGACAGAAATTAATCCTTTAAGTCCACCCTATACAATCATTTTCCAATTATGCATTATACCTCTCAATGCTTCTGCCCAGAAGCTATGTAAGCTTCTTGGAGAGGTAGGAAATAACCCTCAAGGTTGAACAAGATGAGTTGAAGAGATCACAGGATCTTTCACAGATCATAGTGCCTAATTACCCATCTACCTTTTCCATGTATTAACATCAACCTCAGCCAGAAACTCGTTCAGATCTCTCTTGGATGTCTGCAGAAAATTCCCCTTCACTACTTGAGGCGATGATGTGTTCCAGAGGCCAATGATCCACTGTGATAAAGAGAAACCTCCTGACGTGTAATTTAGTTCTGTTTTTGCTCCCACATATTCATTTCCTCAGGTTTTCTGCAATCTATACAATTCAAAAAGACTACTCACCCTGACACAGCCAAATTCCTACGTTACTTTAAATACCTTTCTCAAATCACCTCAAAATCTGTACCTTTCTAGAGTGAAAAACCCCAGCTCTCTCGGCCTCATGTGGTAATTAAGGGCTTTTAAAGAAGGTATAATTCTAGTAATTCCCGTGAACCTTTTGAAATATAAAAGGTTTTGTGGGGGTTTGACAGGCTATCTTCTGAGAGGATGTTTCCTCTTGTGGGGGAATTTAGAACTAGGGGGCACAGTGGGTATCTTCCACTTAAGACGGAGATGAGGAGTAATTTCTTCAGAAGGTCATTAGCCTTTCAAAATTCTCTTCCCCAGTGAGCAGTCAAAGCTGGTTCATTGAATACACTCAAGGCTGAGCTAAACAGATTTTTGATTGACAGGGGAGTCATGGGTTATGAGGACAGGCAGGAAAGTGAAGTTAAGACCACAATCAGATCAGCCATGATTATATTGAATGGTGGAGGAGGCTCTGTGGGCCGAATGGCTTACTCCTGCCCCATTTTCTGTCTCTCTTAATCTTATGGTCTTATGACCTTATGATTTTCCAGTGTTTCAATATTTAACATCATGTGAAAGAACCCAAAAATAGGCACAGTATTCCAGATGAGATCAAATGAATATCTTATTCAGTGCCATTATAATGCTTTGACTTATATAGGATTGTGCTAACAATATATCTGAGTATTGTATCTGCCATTTACCTATAGCCTTGCAACATAGATTCATACTATGATACTTAGATATCTTTCTTACTCAACCGACTTTAGAATATAGGAATGTAAGAAATGGGAGCAGGAGAAGACCATAGGCTGTTCAGTATGATCATGGCTGATTCTGGGCATCAACTCCACTTACCTGCTCCCCATTTCTCTTGATTCCCTGAGACTTCAGAAATCTGTCTATCTCAGCTTAAGTTTATTCAATGATTGAGCATCCACACCCTCCAAAGATTTACAAACCTTTGAGTGAAGAAATTTCTCCTCCTCTCAGTCCTAAATGACCTGCCCCTTATCCTGAAACTGTGTCCCTGTGTTTGGACTCCACAGCCAGGGGAATTGACGTCTCCAAATCTACCCTATAAAGCCCCTTCATAATCTTGAATGTTTCAGTGAGATCATCTCTCATTTATCTAAACTCCAGAGAATGTAGATCTAATTTAGTCAGCCTCCCACAACCCGGGGACCAATCTAGTGAACCTTCACTGTACTGCCTCCAATGCAAGCATATCCTTCCTGTTACGATTGGGCTAGGGACACACTAAGAGAATATAGCCACAAAATTCCATGGTTTCAGACAAACAAAAAAACTTTACAAAGTCAGAGAAGTAAAACATTCTACAATATCTATCTTATGCTCCAACTTGCAGAATAAACATAAGGCAAACATGAACTATAAGGGAAACTGGTTGAACACACCACACTGCATATTACAAGGCAGGTGCGATCAAGACAGATCCCAGGGATTTCTCAGCAACCCACCCAGATGTCAGCAACCACAAAATCTTGTTAAAATCCTGTTTCCCTCACAAGGGATTTCAACTGTTGACTTTCGAAGAACTAACCTCTGAATTTCTTTAAAAGCCGCTCCGACTCGGACTGCCCCAACGACTACTGACCTCCCATCTCTTCTCCTGACACTGCATTCACGGCATTCACAAAGCTGCACTCTGGCCTCTAATTACCGATAGACCTCCAACTCTTTCACAGGCCACTAGCTTCACTAAACTGGCACAGCCCCTGGGTTTCTCCGAACTTCGGTCTCTCCTGGCTGCAATGAGCTATATATTGATTCTCAGGTTTTTCTGAGCCCTAATGGCACAGAACCCGTGACCTTCCAGCACTTTCTCAACTCCCAGGACTTTGTTGAGCCCTAACTGCCAGGAGCCTGCTAACAGCTCCCAGGGATTCTGTGTTCTGCAAACCACGAGTTCCAAACTGCAACCCTCGGCTGCACTGAATGGCTCCCAGGGCTTCTCTGAGCCATCACTGCCTGGAGTCTAACAGTAGCATCCTTTTGGTATCCGGCCTCTTCCCCTGCTGTAGAACACTCAGATAAATTGAAACCAGAGAACCTTCTTAAGCTGCACTCATCTCCATGGTACATAACCTTTCAGGGTTCACTGAATGCTTTTAAACTAATTTAGCTTTAACTCCCAAAACAAAACATCTCCCTAGACTGCACTTCTTTGCAAGCAGTGTAGACATCACTTCTCCAGCTCTCCAACTAAATAAGCCCATGTGCTGTTTTATGATCTTACCTTTCTAACTGTTAACCCCTTGAGTCACCATGGCTCCAACCTTTTATGTGTAATAGACTCCAATCTGCTTTAGCTGCATTTGCCCTATTTTCTACAGTTCAAATGTATTATTCCCAGAATAAACATTACCTCTAAAATATCAATATGAACGATGAACTAGATATTTATCACATTCTTTAAATATGGAGACCAAAATCACACGCATTGTTCCAAGCATAGTCTCACTAAACCCACGTACAATTGTAGCAAGACTTCTTTATTCTTGACTCCAATCCCCTTGCAAGAAAGGCCAATGTGCCGTTTGTTTTCCTAAATTGCTTGCTGTGCCTGCATGTTAACCTTTTGTGTTCCTTGTATGAATGCACCCAAGTTTCTCTGAACATCAACGTTTACAAATTTCATGCCTTTTATAAAATATTCTGCTTTTCTATTCTTATTGACTGATGTGAATAACCTCACACTTTCCTACATTATACTCCATCTTCCACTCCGTTGCCCACTCACTTAACCTCTCCATATCTCTTTGCAGTCTCTTTAAATCCTTCTCACAACATGCATTCTCAACTACTTTTGTATTCTCAGCAAACTTAGGCACATTACTCTCTGTCTCTTCATCTAAGTTGTTAATATAGATAGTAAAAAGCTGAGTCCCCAGCACTAATCCTTGCGGATCTCTACCAGTCACAACCTACCAACTTGAAAATACCCTATTTATCCCTACTCTCTGCTTCTTGTCCGTTGCCCAATTTTTCATCCATACTAATATCCTAACTCTATAAGCACTTAATCTTATGCACTAAACTTCTGTGTGGCACTTATCGAATGTCTTTTGGAAACCTATGTATATACTACATTTACTGGTTCCCCTTTATCTAACCTACTCTTACGTGCTCAGAAAACCTCTAATAGATTTTTCAAACAAAATTTCCCTTTCGTCAAACCATGTTGACTTGATCTAATCATATGCTTTTCTAAGTGTATTGTTAAAACTTCCTTAATATATTTCAGCACTTTCCCAATTACTGATGCCAAGCTAACTTGCCTGTTTTCCCTCTCCCTCCTTTCTTGAATTAGCGGTGTTATATTTGCTAACTTTCAATCTTCTGGGACTGTTTCAGAATCTAGGGAATTTGCGGAAATCTCAGCCAGCGCATTCACTATCTCTGCAGTTATTTCTTTTAGAACTCTAGGAAGTAGACCATCAGGCCCTGGGAATTCGTTGGATTTTAGTCTCTTGAGTTTCTCCAGTACTTATTCTTTGCTGATATTAGTTACCTTAATTTCCTCACTTTTATTCGTCCCTAGGTTACCTGCTATTTCTCTTACAATACTGTCAACACCTTCATCCAAGCCATTAATATTGAGAGTAAATAGTTGAGGCCCCAGTACTGCTTCCTGTAGCACACCCACTAGTTGCAGTTTGCCAGCTTGAAAGTGACCCATTTATCCAGAAACTCTGTTTCCTGTTAGTTGGCCAAAAATCTACCTATTTTAATATATCACCCCCAACACCATGAGCTGTTATTTTGTGCAGTAACTTTTTATATGGCACCTTATCAAATGCCTTTTGGAAATCCCAATACTCTGCATCTACTGGTTTTCCTTTATCCACCCTGCTTGTTACATCCTCAAAGAACTCAAATAAATTTGTTAAACAGTATTTCCCTTTCACAAAACCATATTGACTCTGGCTGATTGTATTTTGAATTTCTAAGTGTCATACTCCTTGTAGGAGTGTTGAATTTTAGCACTTTCTCAATGACAGATGTTAAACTAACTGGCCTATAGTTTTCTGCTTTCTCTCTCCCTCCTTTCTTGAATAGAGGTGTTACATTGGTCGTTTTCTAATCTGCTGGAACCTTTCCAAAATCTAGGGAATTTTGGAAGATTACGACTAATGCAAACACCATCTCTGCAACCACTACTTTTAAGACCCTAGGATACAGGCCATCGGGTCCAGGGAATTTGTCAGTCTATAGTCCCATTAGTTTTCTTAGCACTTTTTCTTTACTAATTGTGATTGTTTTAATTCCCTACCCCCTTCCTTTTGTCCCCGTTTTTCTACAATTCTTGGTTTTTTTTTGTCTCCTACTGTGAAGACAGGTACAAAATACTTGTTCAGTCTGCCATTTCCCAGTCCCACCATCTAAGGGATCAATGCTCACATTTTTTTCCTTTTTATATAATTGTAGAAACTTTTTACTGTCTGTTTTAATATTTCTTGTTTTCTTTCATACTCCAATTTCTCCCTCTATTTTTTTTTTGGTTATCCTTAGCTGGCTTCTAAAATGTTCCCAATCTTCTGGTCAACCACTAATCTTTGCAGCATTTTCCATCTTTCCTTTCAATTTGATACCATCCTTAATTGCCTTAGTCAGCCACAAATGGTGCATCCTTCTCATAGAGTCTTGCTTTCTCATTGGAATATATCTTTGAGAGTTACGAAATATTTCCCAATACCCACCCATGGCTGGAATTCCAGGTGGAACCGGTTATGATGTATAAATTATTCTTTGTTTAAACAAAGTTGAAGTAAGCAAACCATTTAACTTGAACAATGAGTTTAGAATTAGTGGGCAGAAGTACAATATTCTTAAATTAATGAGGGAGCTTAGACTTTTGGACATGTGAAACAGATTTCCCTGAGGAAGCCATTTGTTTCACAGCCAGTTAACACCTTCAAGAGGAAGCTGGATAAGAAAAGCAATTGATGATTCTAAAAATATTAACACTATTTGATTTTTTTTCTGGTGAGTAGGAGAAACATCTTGGTGCCCCTTAAAGTGGCTCCTTATGGCAATCACACTGCCTGTCCAAAATCAGTTCATCCTGTGGATGCAGAACAAGAGCAATGGAATTATTAAATACTAGGAGCATTTTAAATCCTCATATTACATATTAACATATTAAATCCTCAATTTCTCCTAGAAGCCCCTAAATATTATGTAGAGTTGCAAGAGGTTCCTGATGTTTCACTACCTAAAGTGACTCTGATGTACATGTTCTGAAGGAACCAATGCTGGCTTAAAAAGTGATGATTTTGTTTTTATAAATAATGGCTATTTGGTGATGGAGCTTTTTCCAACCATTGAAAACGGTCAGTTGGGTTTTTTCTGATTAGTGAGCTGGCATTTCTGAACTGCAGAAAATAAATTAAAAAATTTCCTTGGAGAGATTTTAGGATGCACAAAGGGATTGAGAAGAGGGTGTTTTATAATTGCTTCTTTGTGCAGTGTATCTATCTTGATAGCGCCCAGCAACATGTTTAGTTTTTTGGGGGAATCCGAAAATCCAGGAACTTCCAAATAGAATGTAACCCTAAGCTTCATGGTTTAAAACAAAATAATTTGACTACAACAAAATCAAAGATATCAATAATATTAACTATACTGTATCGTAAATGGTCAGTTACATTAAACGTATTAAAAGCACATTGAACACAGTTACTTGTCTAACTGAAATTTTTTAATCAAATTTCCTTCTACACCCATTTGACACCCCCAATAATTCAAGTTGGATTCTTATTAAAAATTGGAAGCTTAGCCACTTGGTCTGAGGACTATTTCAAAGATTCATATAAGAGTTGAGATTTCATGAACCTTCCACTTACTTCAAGTTTCTTCAAACCGTTACACGGTTGTAGACTCTCAGTTCAACACGGGCTTCGAGAGCATCTTAAGCATAGCCATGTCGAGTCAGAAGTCTTCTGGTTCTGTTATTCTTTAACTCTTGGGTCTTGCGTGTAAAAAAAAAAACCTCTTGCTTCGGCTATCTCAACTCACTATTAGGATTCTTCAGTTAACAGGAGCTTTAACCTTTCTTAGCCAACACACAGCTTGTTTTAAACTGAAACTTAAAACTGGGCTAGTTGACACTTTGCTATTTTATTGTTTATCTCCCAGGCAACATGATCATACGATCTGTTACTGGAAGCAAGGTGCTTTACCAGGACTCATCTCCTAGAGAACCATAGTTCTTATGTCACCCCAACATATAGGCTTTCCCCCAAAAGCACAAGAACCATTACAATAGGAGATCTCTGTATCCTCCTTGATTTAAAATAGGCTCACCACGATGACCCAAGCCAACTGCTGATGTTTTATGAAGCTAATTGGTCCATAGAGCTTTCTTACTGGATGGTTGTAATGTTTATAAATTTAATAGTGATTGGGAATCAAGAATAGGTAAGGATGTTATGCTTCAGTTATAGAGGGCATTGGTGAGACCCCATCTTGAATATTGTTTTGGATGTAAATGCATTGGAGGCAGTTCAGAGGAGGTTTACTACATTGATATCTGGAATGAGCGGGTTGTCTTATGAGGAAAGGTTAGACAGACTGGGCTTGTTTCCATTGGAGTTTAGAAGAGTGAGGGGTGACTTGATTGAAGTGTATAAGATCCTGAATGGTATTGCCAAGTTGGATGTGGAAAGGATGATTCCCCCTGTTGGTAAGTCCAGAACTAGGGCCAGCGTTTTAAAATTAGGGGTTGCCCTTTCTCTGAGGGTTGTGCGACTTTGGACCTCTGTCTCAGAAGGCGGTGGAGGTGAATATTTTTAAGGCAGAAGTGGGTAGATTCTTGTTAGACAAGAGGATCGTAGGTTATAGGGGGTGGATGGGAATGTGGAATTCGAAACACAAACAGGTCAACCATGATCTTAATGAATGGCAGAGCAGGTTCGAGGGGCCGAATGGCCTACTTCTCCTGTTTCGCATGTTTGTAAGCTATTCTGTCCTGAAAATACTATGGCCCAGTTGGCATATCATGGTCTATTTTGTGCATCGTGGCTTATAGAAGTAAGATGTGTGTTTGTGCCCTCAGTTTTCTTGTGCAATTTCCCAACATTACTTGAGCAGTTGAGAGGAAGTGCGAAAGGAAACAAAAGGAAAATCAAATGATAGATAGAAAAGGTCATTTTTTCAGTTTCTTGTGAAATGTTACAGCACCTCATTTGAAGACGCCCAGTATGGCTTGGGCTTTTTGGTGTTAGTAGGCAGTCATTGTTTCATTAATAATCATTGCAATACTTGTCCATACCAGAGATTGCCAGGAAAACATTACCTTATTGGTGTTTGCTTTGGATTTTTAAGTTCTAAGGCTTCTGAATATTTGACTTGGTGAATCTAATCAACTCATTCTATTACTTGCAAAGATTCCTATCTTGCAATACCTTTTTAAGTAATGTAATTCTGTAATTGGAAAATAAGACGTCTATCAAAAAATTAGTAGAAATTCAGAACTCTTGTTTGAGTTTGAAATGTAAATGAAACTTGGACAGTGAGTATAGGGCTGGTGGACACAATACATTTTCCCTAGATGTGAGCAGTATTACATTAGTGTGGAACAGAAGTCCACAGATAAGCTCTGCTTTGTTTAAAAAAACACTGATAGCTTAGGACAAATTAGGCTTTTTTTCTATAATGTAAAGTAAAACAAAGTACTTTTACATGAATGGAATAAGATATTTGCATAATAATTTTATGTGGCTAAGCCATCTGAAGTTGTATGTTTCATGTTTACCAAAATGTTAGTACAGTTACCAGGTAGTGTATTTTTTTGTTCTGGGGATATGGGCAACATTGGAAGGCTGTATTTATTACTCACCTTTAATTACCTTAAACTGACATTGAGCCACCTTCTTGCAGTCATTGTGGTAATGGTGCTCCAGTGATGCTGTTAAACAAATTGGATTTCAGTTCTGCTTCTCTAGTTTATAGCTTGGCTTATTGATAGTAACATTCTTTTTAAATACCTTTCCTTCCCTGCACCATAGTTTATGCTGAAGTGGAAACACGTATTGATGCACTGAGGAAACTACTAATGAACAAGTTACTGGAGATGCCATCAACTTTGCATGACCAGAAAAGATATATAAGGTAAGTGACATACTTAATGATTCATAAACAAACAATGCTCTACTGTAATAGAGCTTGTAGCAGATCAATGCCATTGATTTATTTTCCAATTTCTGAAAATCTATTCACTCTTTTAAATGATGAATATTAAAGTTTTCAACCCTATATAATAGCAACTTGTATTTACATGGCACTTTTAACACAATAATATGTCCCAGATACTTCATATGAGTGTTATAAAGCAAAATTTGATACTGAGCCATGAATGGAGATATTAAGGCAAATGACTGTTGAAGAGAGTTGTTTTAAGGAACATCTTAAGGAAGGAAAGGAAAGTAGAGAGGCAAAGAGGTTTAGGAATGGAATTCCAGAGATTCGGGCCTTAGCAGCTGAAGGCATGACCAGCAGTGCTGGAGTGATTAAAATTGGCAATGCTTAAAAGGCCAGAATTAGAGTAGCACAGATATCTCAGCAGGTTGTGGGTTTATAGGCAGGGATGAGGCCATGGAGGGATTTGAAACAAAGATGAGAATTTTAAAATTAAGGTGTTACTTAAATGGGAACCAGTCTATGTCAATGAGTACAGGGGTGATGGATGAATTAGATTCAGTCTAAATTAGGTTATGGGCAGCAGAGTTTTGGGTGACCTCAGGTTTACAGAAGGTAGAATGTGAGAATGCTGGTCAGTAGTGCATTGGAGTAGGCAAGCCTAGAGATAACAGAAGTATGCATGAGGGTCTCAGAAGCAGGTGAGCTGAGACGGATAGAGTTGAGCAATGTTATGGAGTTGGAAACAGATGATGGTGCAGATATGTGCTTAGAAGCTCGATTCAGAATCAGACATGACACCTAGGTGGTCAACAGTCTGCTTCAGCCTCAGGCAGTTATCAGGAAGAGGATGAAGTCAGTGGCTAGGGAACAGAGTCCATGGTGGAACAGAAGCCAGTGACTTTGGTCTTCCCAGTATTTATTTGGATGAAATTTCTGCTGAGTCAGATAGTTGAGAGTTCAAATGCCACTCCAGGACTTGAGAACAAAAATCAGAACCGTCGCTCCGGTGCAGCACCGAGAGAGTGTTGCACAGCCAACTTTCGGATATGATGTTAAACCAAGGCCCTTTCTGCCCACTCAGATGGGCATAAAAAATCTTGTAGCATTATTTCACAGGAGAGCAGAGGAGTTACCCCTGGTTGTCCTGGCTTCTTATCCCTTAATCAACATCTATCTGGTCATTATTACATTGCTGTTTGTGGGAGGTTGCAGTGCACAGATTAGCTGCTGCATTTTCCGCATTACCAAAATGACTACACTTAAAAAGTACTTCATTGGTTGTAAGGTGCTTGGGGACATCTGGTGGTCATCAAAGATATCTATAAAAATGTGAGTTATTCTTTCTTATTACTCCTTCAGTAATGGATGCCTGACAAACAGTCTGAAAATTTAGATACTGTGGCGGGGTTGAAAGAAGTGGTGGTGTGGTAGATAAAAGCAAAATATGGCAGATGCTGGAAATCTGAAACAAAAACAGAATATGCTGGAAAAACTCGGGCCTGGCAGCATCTGTGAAGAAAGAAACAGAGTTAATGTTTCAAGTCCGTATGACCCTCCTCTGAAGAATGGTCATACGGACTTGAAATGGTAACTCTGTTTCTCTCTCCACAGATGCTGCCAGACCTGCTGAAGTTTTCCAGCATTTTAAATTTTTTGTTGGTGTGGTAAAGTTGGGTGTCATCTCGTGGAAACCGACACCATGTTTTCTGATGAAGTAGCCAAAGGGCAGCATGTAGATAATAAATAGGAGGGAGTGAGTGACAAGACACTTGAGGGCCAGAGATAACTGTGTGGGAACAGGAAGAGAAGCCATTGCAGTCGATCCTGTGGCTACAATGAGACGGATGAGAACGGAGCCAGTGTGTGCAGTCCCGCTCAGCTGGGCCATTGCGGTGTCGTGTTGGAGGAGACTGGTGAATTTTTTATTTGTTCGCAGGACGTGGGTGTCTCTGACAAGGCCAGCATTTATTGCCCATCCTTAATGGCTCTTGAGAAAGTGATGATGCACCATCTTCTTGAGTTGCTGCAATCTATGTGGTGCAGGTATACCCACAGTGCTGTTATGGAATGAGTTCCAGGATTTTGACCCTGAGACATTGAAGGAATGGTGATATAGTTCCAAGTTAGGATGGTGTGTGACTTGGAGGAGAACTTGCAGGTGATGTTATTCCCATTCATCTGCTACTCTTGTTCTTAGGTGGTAAAGATAGCAGATTTAGAAGGTGCTGTCAAAGGAGCCTTGGTTTATTGCTGCAGTGCATCTTGTAGATGGTACACATTGTTGCAACTGTGTTCCTGTGGTGGAGGGAGCGAATGTTGAAGGTGGTGGATGGGGTGCCGATCAAGTGGGCTGCTTTGTCCTAAACAGTGTTAAGTTTCTTGAGTACTGTTTGAGCAGCACTCTAGTAAGTTGAGAGTATTCTATCAAACTCTTGACTTGAGTCTTGTGTGATGATAGGTGTGTATTATATTTTTTTATATATGTTATGTATATATTCTGTGTAGGTAAGGGAAGTTGTTTCTGTGTGTCCAGGGTTAATCAAAGGAGAGATTTTTGGAGTCAAATTGTCTGTGGAGTCTAAGGGATGAAAGAGTAAAGGTGTTATCTCTTTGAATTTGTAATGAGGCCTTATGGTGGGTTTTAATTTACAAGTAAAGAGAGTAGATTTGAAATTTACATTTGGGGTTAAATGTTGAAATTGATATGTAGTTATTGCATTTCAAAAGAGGTTCAAATGTGAAAAGGAACATTTGCAACTTGCAGAAAATTTGTGAGTAAATGGGCAGACATTTTAAATTTTATTGATCTCTAAATAGAGATAATATAAGAACATAAGAGGTTTTAATATTTGTGGAACCCAAGTTTAAAGGGATTTGTGAAGACAATAGAGAGTGAAGATGAAAGGGGGAAAATGTTTTTATGAGAACAGATTTTCAGCTGGAGTGAATTGCTGTGGGGGATGTCTCACTGAAGGCCAATTCTTTTGTTTTAAGCTGTGAAAGATTTTTAACTGAAGAAAGCACCTCAGTCTTAGAACAGGAGAATATTTGTCCTGTGAAACAGTTTGTTTTGAACCTGCCTTTGGAAAGCCACATCAGCGTGTCTTGGTTATGGGAAGTCGTAGATTGTACTTTTGTTTGCAGTGAAAGGCAATTTCTTGATTTGGGTAATATTTCCTGGATGTTTCAGTTAAGAATCTTTTAGGCTGTTGCCAAAAAAATGGTTTCGTTGTGTACCTTTGGTAAAACATTTTTGGCAGTGATTTTGAAAGATCTTTTCTAACTGGGTATCTTTTATCTTGTGTGTTTAAGTTTTAATTTTTTCTTCTATAAACATTTTATAATTCTTCAGTGATAGCTTTCAAAATTTGAAGTTTTGTGTTTTTGAGTCCAGTAATTATCTCTCCACATTTCTACAATACAAAAAAAGATAACGATCAGCTGATACGGATTTCAATCTGAGATCTGGCTTGCTCAGCATTAACGTCAGCTGCAGTCGTAACACTTATGCATGGTGAACCGGCTTTGGGGAATCGAGAGATGAGTTGCTTGTTGCAGAATTCCCCACCTCTGAGCTGCTAATTGTAGCCACAGTACTTACTTCTATTTCAGTTTCTGGTCAATGATCACCCCCAGGATGTGGATGGTGGGGATTTAGCAATGTTAATGCCATTGAAAGGGAGATGGTTAGATTCTCTCCTGTTGGACATGGCATTACCCGCTGCTTGCATGGCCTGAATGTTGTCCAGGACTTGCTTTATGCGAGCATGAACTGTTTCAGTATCTGTGGAGTTGTGAATAGTACTGAACAATCTGCAATCATCAGCGGACACCCCCACTTTTGACCTTCTGATGGAGGAAAGGTCATCAATGAAGCAGTTGAAGGTGGCTGGGCTTAGGAGACTAGTCTGGGGAACTCCTGCTGTGATGTCCTTGGGCTGAGATGATTGGCCTCCAACAACCATGACCATCTTTCTTTATGCTAGTTATGAGTTACCTCCAGTGGAGAGTTTTCCCCTGAATCCCGTTGTCTTCAATTTTGCCAGGGCTCCTTTATGCCATCTTCAGTCAAATTGAGCCTTGATGTCAAGGACAGTCACTTTCACCACACATTTGGAATTTAAACCTTTTGTACATGTTTTGACCAAGGCTGTGACGGACTCCAGAGCTGAGTAGCCCTGATGTGAGAAAGTTTGTCTATAACTGTTATTGTGAAACTTGACATTTTATTGTGGGTGAGGTAAAAAAGGACATTTGATGGTTTGATTAAATGTTTAAAACCCATTAAAAACATTGAGGGAGGGTACTATTCTTTGCCTGGTACTGGGCAGCATTATCATTTATGCAAAGTAAAAATGTATGCATTAGTTCATAGGTTCACAAACTATGTCCTGGTATCAGAAAGTCCTTAAAAGAACATTTGTACTAAAATACTAAGATTAATTTTAGCTTAATATTCATTGTGCCATTGTCTGGAAATTAATGTTTTTTATTACCTCCACCACCACTACGAGTAGCAATGCTATAACAACAATCCTACCCACATACGTTGAACGCGTTTATGTCAACATTCTACTGATATCTACAAAGAAGTGAAGACTCAATCCCTCCTTTGAACATTAAAATAAATACATCCCATGCGTGCTACCGTTGACATAAACTCTGGTATGCTTAGTTCAATAATTATTTTTACCTCCTCAGCAGTATTCGAGGTTTCCTTTTAATACCGCTTGTGTTGATGGGGCCATATGTTCACATGTAAAGTTGCTAGTATGAACTGCCTCCATGAAATAATTAATTTTTCCTTTCGTACGTTAGGACCAAGGTGTCATTCCAATTCACAGTTTAATAATTGCGCCCTCCCTTTAATTAACTTGTTTAATCTTGGCTACTTTACTTGTACGAAAATCACCCAAACAAGCAAAATTATACATGTTTTGTCATAATGCATTTAAAAATATATTTTACTTAATATAAGCTTACAAATATAAACTATTGATTCAGATAATTGACTTCCTCAAATGCTTCAGAATTCAGAACCACACATAGAAACCACTCATTATTGTATCTTAGGGCCAATATTGCAAGACTAAGATAAAATAATCAATATTCCAATTCTAATATTCAATATTCCAAGTAAAGAGAATCCTGTTACTATGAATAGAGTTTCCTCCTTAGATAATGCCCAAGGACTGCTGGACGTATGAGGAAGGATCATGCCCCATGAACATGGTTGTGAGGCTGTCCCCTGGCTAGGACCAAGTCAGTACTGTGCAGGGGTTGAAATCTGATTGCAGGATATGTGGCAAAGTTGGGTGTCAATTTTGGAGCTAATAATATGTTCAAGGACTTTGCAGAGAGATGAGCTGGGACATGGGGCATAGTTTGCAAGGACAAGTGGATTTCTTCAAGGAATGGGTAATGATCCCAGTTTTGAACAGAAGAGAGAGAATACTTGAGAGGAAACTATTTGCAATATCAGCTAACATGAAGAAAGGCAAAGAACATCAGTTTAGTGGGAATGGCACCAAATGAGTATAAGTTGCATCTCATGGATGAGATGAGCTTGGAAATGACATTTGGGGAGATGGAGGAGAAACTGGAGAGTGAGATGTTTTCAGGGCTTGGTCTGGGTGGTTGTGGGTGTGGGGTGAAAATTAATTAATGGCAAAGAGAGGGAATTAACCAATGCACCTGAACATATGGACTTTGTCCTTAAAACTGAGACCATCAGTGGCTATTCCTTGTTGGAGGTGAGAAATTTAAAAGGATGATAGGTAGCAACAAATAAAAATATAAGGGACTATCTTTGCTTCCTTGGAAGATCCCAGAGCAGTCATGGGCTTTGGCAGAGGAATTTATCCAAAAGTAAAGAAAGAAAAGAAAGACTTGCATTTATATAGCGCTTTTCATGACCATCAAACATCTCAAAGCGTACTTGATATAATCCTTCCAGATCTTGTAATGGATGACTAAGCTAGTTGTATGCCAAACATATTCGTGTCTGTACTTATTGGACTTGAGGGATGAAGATGCTGGCCATACTAGGGGAATGACCAGGATTTAAGAGATGCAAGAGTTACTGTTTCAGGTTTGACCAGTTCTGATGAAAGATCGACGACCTGAAATGTTAATTTTGTTTTTCTCCACAGATATTGCCTAACCTGCTGAATATTTCCAGCAGTTTTTGTTTTTATTTCAGATTTCCAGCATCTGCAGTATTTTGCTTTTGTAAGAGAGTAAAGATTTTGCGAGGGGCTGTGACATTAAAGATGAAATGAAGCACAGCTAGAGCAAATCTACAACAGTTTTGTGGGGATTGGCAGGCCAAAGAGTAGTAGTAGTAGTTGGGAATTTGAAAGTGAAGTTGTAAGTGACTTGGAGATTTTTTTTCAAGACAGTTGCTGAAGGTTTGAAGGAGATATGGAAGGTAGTGGATGAGGATTTAAAAGGAGGCAGGGCAGATACACTTTGATCATAGTTTTAAGCAATGTACCCCTTCTGACTTCCAAGAAAATTGAGAAAACAGAACGTTGTTTCATTAAGGCAATGAATATTTACACTGTGAAATAAAAAGCTAAATTATAAACAAATCATTCAGTGTTTGGACTTCTTATGGAGAAGAGGAAAACATGTATGAAATACATTGCATGTATGGTGTGCACTTGCGTTACCTGCAGTGCTGCACCTAATCACTTAATCTGCAACCAAACAAATAAAAAACATTATATAAAAAAGGAAAATGCTGGAAATACTCAGCAGGTCAGTGGAGAGAAACAGAGCTAAAATTTCTGCTGAAAGGTCATCAACCTGAAACATTAATTCTTTTTCTCCCTTCACAGATATTGCCTGATTTGCTGAGCACTTTGTTTTTGTTTCAGATTTCCAGCATCCGCAGAATTTTACTTTTGAAATAAAAGACATGTATGCTTTTTGCAATACCAAATTGGATTTACACTACCTTTTAGTATCAAAATCACCTCAAGGTGCTTTATAGAGAAATAAGAATAGCAGAGGACAGTGAGCTCTATAAGAGTTTAAGGGGTCACTGAAGGCTAGGTTGTAAAGATGGGTTTGGACAGGGCCTTAAATGGAAGGAGCACAGCGGACTAGAAAGGTGAAGGCATTTAGGAAGAGAGTTTGAGAGTAGGGTTGAGGAGACTTGCATTCATCCACCAAGGTAGGATTAAGGATTGGAGAATGCACAGGAGGCCAGAGTTGGAGACCCAAAATTGTGGGGGTGGCATGGGAGTGCTAGAAGTAATACTGGATGGAGGACTGATGTGAAGACTAAGGCAAAGATTTTAGGTTTGACGTGTTGGGGCTTATGAACAATGAAAGGCAAGCAAAGAGAACCTTGAAGTAACCATGTCTGAAAGAGAAAATAATGCATGAGGTTTCAGCAGAAAAGGCCTGAGGTAGGAGTGAAGCAGTTGTGAAGTTGGAAGTAAGCGGTCTTGGTATAGAGAGGATGTGGGATACAAAGTTTAGTTCAGGGTCGAACGTGATACGAGATTATGCAATTTTTGATTCAGCCTGAGTGAGGCATCAGAGAGGAAGATGGCAAGGGATTAAAGTTTATGGCATGTGCCAAAAGCTTGGACAGACTTTTAGGTTGAATAGACAATCCAACATCATGGACTTGGTTGTGGGTCGAGAGAACTTTTGGATAGGTGGTATTAGCATAAGTATGAGAACTTAAGGTTGGCTATGCATTGTTTAGATCAATGAGTGCTTTCTTAGCTACATTTTGTCACAGAAGCTACTTGGATGACTTGATACTTAATGCTTTAAAAAAGTATCTCATTGGCTAGTCCTAAACTTCTAGGTAGGAAGCAAAGTTCACAGAATGGAAGGTTGGAGCATTGCCAGTTGAATATACAAATTTTTGAGAAACAAACTGAACATTAAGAAGTGTTTTCAGAATTAATTCATTTAATATTTTCAGAGGTATTATTCTTGTATAAAGCTGCACTCGGAATATATTCAGGTGGTTTTGGAGATAGAAAAGGAGCATTGTCTGTGTCTGCGAGGAGAATTTGCTAAGTAAATATTTTACTTTCAAATGTTCATTTATTTTTTTTTAAAAGGGTATGAAATTCCTAGGCCATGTACTGGCTGTGGCTGAGGGAGTAGGCAGGTGACCCAGACTCTAATGTGTTTCTGAATTGGTTGCTAGCAGACACACACAAGTTCTCGTGGATGACTTGCTTTCTGATCTCCCCTCCTTACCACCTCATTTTCAGGAGCTAATCCAAAAAGGAGAGATAAAAATAGAAAAGGGGAGACAAAAAGAAATCTTGGAGCGAGGAAAATTAGAGGAGAGTGCAACAGTAGGTGATAAAGGACTTGACTTGATCTTCTTTTCTGTTTATATGTTTATTATTACAGAATATCAGAAAGAATAGCTTGGCATTCATCTCTTTTTTTTTTCCCCCTCTTTTCTCTTCTAAACCAGAAAGTTATACTAGGGGAAGTGTTCGATAGATAACACTTCTGCAAGGTTCCTTGGCCCATGCCCATTTGGTCATTTTTGGTGTGACCCAAGGTCCCAATCTTGATCTCCTGTTCCGAAGCAAAGATATGGCAGAGAAGCTGGGATGAGCAGTGTGTTTATTTTCCCCCAAAGGTTACCGATAATATTAGCACCATGAAATATTTATTTATATTATGAGAAAGGTAAAGTTCCAAAGACATATGGGAACAATGGGATTTACATTAAAAGGGAGAAACATGTATAAAGGAGAAGGAGCGTCAGGGAAGGCATTATAAGATCTACCAGAAGTGTGAAAAGCCTCCAATATTTGTGCATTAAGCTGCTGTCTCTAGAAACCGAAGCTGGGAAAAGCCACTTTGAATTCTGCTGTCCAGATTATTGTGTTGACTTGCGTGGGTCTGTTTAAATCTGTTTGTTTTTACTGTTGCCTTAATGGGGGTGTAACTGAAAGCCAGATTAATTAAGGGTTTTAGGAGTTATTATAGTAGTAATTTGTAGACCTGTGAATGCGCTTGAAATCTTTTCTTTTGTTAATAGATGTTTGATTTAGTTTTTGAAAAAAGTCTCTGAAGTCTTGCTGGGCTTATTACTAACGAATTCAGGGCACGCATCTCAAAATAAATACAAATTGCAAAACCGTTGTGATAACAAGACTGAGTTTCCCCTCGTGGATTCGATCCACCTGGCACACATCATCTGCCACGTCATAACAACTTCCAACTTTGCTTTATCCTTCCCCATCCTCAGAAACAACCCCAAAACCTATCTATTGACCAAGCCTTTTGATTCCTTCAGTAATTCACCATGTCTTGGGTCTGACTCTAAATTGAGAAGTGCCTTGGAATGTGCCAAAAGTGCTTTATCAATGCAAGTTGTTCCATAGAAACTGACAATGTTGTTCATGTGCCTATTTTTCATTTGCTTCACTCATACGCACACATGGAATTTATTTGCAAGGCTGCTCAACAGCTAGAGAAGCAAGAGTTAATTTAATTTTTATTCTTTTACAAGATATGGGCATCACTGGCTAGGTCAGCATTTTAATTGCCCATCTCTAATTGCCCATGAGAAGGTAGTGGTGAGCTGCCTTCTAGAACCGTTGCAGTCCGGGTGGTGTAGATACACTCACAGTGCCGTTTGGGAGGGAGTTCCAGGATTTTGACGCAGAGACTGTAAAAGACCGGCGATATAGTTCCAAGTCAGGATGGCATGTGGCTTGGAGGGGAACTTTCAGGTGGTGGTGTCAACATGCATCTGTTGTCCTTGTCCTTCTAGACGGTAGAGATTGTGTATTTGAAGGAGCTTTGGTAAGTTGCTGCAGTGCATCTTGTAGATGGTACTCACTGCTGCTACTGTGCGTTGGTGGTGGAGGGATTGGAAGTTGGAAGTGGTAGATAGGGTGCCAGTCAAATGGGCTGCTTTGTCCTGGGTTGTGTTGATGGAGCTGCACTCAAGTAGAGAGTATTCCATCATACGCCTGACTGTGTCTTGTAGGTGGTGGACAGACTTTGGGGAGTCAGGAGCTGAGTTACTCTCTGCAGAATTTCCAGCCTCTGACCTGCTGTTGTAGCCACAGTACATACATGGCAGTTCCCGTTCAGTTTCTGGTCAATGATAATCCCCAGGATATTGATAGTGGGGGATTCAGTGATGTTAATGCCATTGAATGTCAAGGGGAGATGTTGAATTCTCTCTTGATAGAGATGGTCATTGCCTGGCATTTATGTGGTGCAAAAGTTAGTTGCCACTTATTAGCCCAAGCCTGAATGTTGTCTGAGTCTTGCTGCATATTGGCACAGGCTGCTTCAGTATCTGAGGAATTGCGAATGGTGCTGAATATTGTGCAATCATCAGCTAAAGAAGCAGAGTGTATCTACACCACCTGGACTCCACTTCTGCCCTTATGACGGAGGGAAGGTCGTTGATGAAGCAGCTGAAGATGTTTGAGCTTTGGACACTACCCTGAGAGACTCCTGCAGTGATGACCTGGGACTGAGATGATTGACCTCTGACAACTACAACCATCTTCCTTTGTGCTAGGTATGATTCCTACCAGTGGAGAGTTTTCGCCTGGATTCCCATTGACTCTAGTTTTGCTAGGGCTCCTTGATGCTACAGTCAGAAAAATGTTGCCTTGATGTTGAGGGCAGTCACTCTCACCTCACCTTTCGAGTTCAGTCTTTTGTCCATGTTTGAACCAAGGCTGTAATGAGGTAAGGAGCTGAGTGGCACTGGTGGAATCCAAACTGATCGTCAGTGAGCAGGTTATTTCTGAGTAAGTGCCACTTGATAGCACTGCTGATGATCCCTTTACATCACTTTGCTGATGATTGAGAGTAGACTGATGGGGCAGTAATTGGTCGGGTTGGATTTGTCCTGCTTTTTGTCTACAGGACGTACCTGGATGGTTTTCCACATTATGTAGATGCCACAGTTGTAGCTGTACTGGAACAGCTTGGCTAAAGGCACAGCTAGTTCTGGAGCACAAACCTTCAGTACTATTGCTGGAATGTTGTCAGGAACCAGAAGCTTTGCAGTATCTAGTGCCTTTAGCTGTTTCTTGATATCATATGGAGTGAATCAAATTGGCTGAAGACTGACCACTTGTGATGCTGGGGACCTCTGGAGGAGTCTGAGATGAAACATCATTGGATACTTCTGGCTGAAGATGGTTGCAAATGCTTCAGCCTTGTCTTTGGCACTGATGTGCTGGGCCCCCCATCATTGAGGATGGGGATATTTGTGGAGCCTCCTCCTCCAGTTAGTTGTTTCATTGCCCGCCACCATTCACGATTAGATGTGGCAGGACTGCTGAGCTTAAATCTGATCCGTTCGTTGTGGGATTGCTTAGCTCAGTCTATCGCATGCTGTTCCTGTTATTTGGCATGCAAGTAGCCCTTGTTGTAGCTTCACCAGGTTGGCACCTAATTTTTAGGTATCCATGGTGCTGCTCCTGGCATGCCCTTCCGCAGTCTTCATTGAACCAGGTTGATCCCCCGGCTTGGTGTCAGCGGTAAAGCAGGTGATATGGTGGGCCAAGAGGCTACAGATTGTGATATTTTGCAATTCTCTGCCTGCTGATGGCCCACAGGGCCTCATTGATGCCCAGTTTAGTGTTGCTAGATCTGTTTGAAATCTATCCCATTTAGCATGGTGGTAGTGCCACGATAGAGGGTATCCTCAAATTGAATATGGGACTCCGTCTCCACAAGCACTGTGCAGTGGTCACTCCTACCTATACTGTCATGGACAGATGCATCTGTGACAGGTAGTTTGGTGAGGATGCGGTCAAGTATGTTTTTCCCTCTTGTTGGTGCCCTCACCACCTGCTGCAGACCCGGTCTAGTAGCGCTGTCCTTTAGGATTCTGGCAACAGTCTGTAGTAGTGCTACCTAGCCACTCCTGGCGATTGACATTGAAGTCCCCCATCCAGAGTACATTCTGTGCCTTTACCACCCTCAGTGCTTCCTCCAAGTGATGCTCAACATGGAGGATTACTGATTCATCAGCTGAGGGGGAAACGGTAGGTGATAATCAGCTGGAGGTTTCCTTGCCCATGTTTGACCTGATGCCATGAAACTTCATGGGGTCCAGAGTCGATGTTGAGAACTCCCAGGGCAACGCATTCCTGACTGTAAACCACTGTACTGCCACCTCTGGTAATGGTGGTGTTTGGTACATTATCTGTAAGGTATGATTCCGTGAAAATGACTATGTCAGGCTGTTGCTAGAGTAGCCTGTGGGACAGCTCTCCCAATTTTGGCACGGGCCCCCAGATGTTAGTACGAACATACGAAATGGGAGCAGAAGCCTGCTCCACCATTCTGATCTGATCGCCATGGCTGATCTGTTTGTGTTTTGAATTCCACATTCCCATCTACCCCTGATAACCTTTGATCCTCTTACCTAACAAGAACCTATCTAAAACAAAAACAGAATTACCTGGAAAAAATCAGCAGGTCTGGCAGCATCGGCAGAGAAGAAAAGAGTTGACGTTTCGAGTCCTCATGACCCTTCAGTTCTGTCGAAGAGTCATGAGGACTCGAAACGTCAACTCTTTTCTTCTCCGCTGATGCTGCCAGACCTGCTGAGTTTTCCAGGTAATTCTGTTTTTGTTTTGTATTTCCAGCATCCGCTGTTTTTTGTTTTTTGTTTTTTTTTGTTTTTAAGAACCTATCTACCTCTGCCTTAAAAATATTCAATGAGCTTGCCTCCATCACCTTTGGAGGCAGAGAGTTTCAAAGTTGCACAATCCTCTGAGAGATAAGATTTCTCCTTAGTTACAAAGGAGGACCTTGCGAAGTCTACAGGGCTTAGTTTGCTGTTGCCGTTTCCGGTGCCCAAGCACTGGAAACTGGAGTGGTCCATCTGGTTTCATTCCTTTTTAGAGATTTGATACAACTAGACCATTTCGGACGATATTAAACATCAACCAAATTGCTGTGGGTCTGGAGTCACGTGTAGTCAAGAGTAAGTAGATTTCCTTCCATAAAGGGCATTAGTCAACCAGATGGGTGTTTACAACACAAAAACAGATAATACTGGAAAAACTCAGCAGGTCTAACAGCATCTGTGGAGATGCGCACTCGAAATATTAACTCTGTTTTGCTCTCCAAAAATGCGGTTAGACCTGTTGAGCTTTTCCAGCATTTTCTGTTTTTGTTTCAGATTTCCATTATCTGCAGTATTTTGCTTTTATTTAGGTATTTACAACAATTGACAATGGTTTCATGGTCACCCTTACAGAGACAAACTTTACCGACTCTGAATTTAAATTCCACCATTTGTCATGGTGGAATTCGAACTCGTGCCCCCAGAGCATCAGCCTGGGTTTCTGGATTACTAGTCTGGTGACATTACCACTATGCTGCAGTCTCCCACTTGCTAATTTTCTTTGTCCCCCATAAGACTCCCATCTTTAAACTGGGTACATTGAGGCCAGCAAGAAAGATCTTCATTAGACCCTAATCTTTACAATGTTCGCTCAGACACCATTCTCATTGCTATCCTCGACATGCTAACTCAGCATAGATCAGGGATTGAAGCCTGTCACTTGTAGCCCATATGGTTCAGTTCTTCGCCATCAATGCATTGACCCATAGAATCACAAATTTATTGCTTTTTTTAAGAAAAAGAATACAATTTTATTCAGCAACGCTTTGGATATTTAACTCAATATTGTCAACAAATATTGGTCATTAATAGAATTTAAGATGCAGCAACTTGGAAGCTCTTACATGAGTTTGTTCAGGAGGGAAATCTATTACCTGCTTTTTCTGCTTTATGTGGAATATATCCAATAAAACTGGCATTGGTTAATTTCTGGAATATTTGCTGCTGCACTTATCGTGGTTGTTCGGTGTTCTTACCATATCAACATAATTTAATTCTGAACACAATCTGATAGTAATATAGCTATTTAGACTGGGCTTAAGGTACCCTTATAGCAGTTAATATTTACAACCATAGAATAAGAAAGGAAAGGAAGAATTCTTCCATTTGTTAAGATGCTATAATGAGACACTGGAAACAGTTAAACTGCTGGCAGGTTATTCGGCTCGATAGCTTCCTCTCTGAGTTTGAACTTCTTGTTTCTTCCATTTCTCTTCTGCTCATTTTTTTTATTCTTCTAAAATACTTGCCAATCCTTCAGTGTTCAATCTTTTTATTCATTTGTGGGATGTGAGCAAGTTGTCAAGGCCAGTATTTATTGCCCATCCCTAATTGCCCTTGAGAAGATGTTGCACTGCCTTCTTGAACTGCTGTCCATTTGGTGTAGGCTGACTCACAGTGCTGTAAGGAGTTCCAGGATTTTGACCCTGCGACAGTGAAGGAAGAGCAATATAGTTCCAAGTCAGGATGGTGTGTTGCTTGGAGGGGGTCTTGCAGGTGCCGGTGTTTCCATGTGTATGCGTCCTTGTTCTTCTAGGTGACAGAAGTCGTGAGCTTGGAAGGTATTCTCAAAGGTGCCAAATTAGTGCAGTGCAGATGGTACGTACTGCTGGCACTGTGAGCCAGTGTTGGAGGGAGTGAATGTTTAAGAGGGAGATGAGGGGTTGATCAAGTGGGCTGCTTTGTCCTGGATGGTGTCAAGTTCCTTGAGTGTTTTTGGAGCTGCAATCATCCAGGCAAGTGAAGAGTATTCCATCACAGATTTGGCTAGTCCAGTTAGTTTCTGGTCAATGGAAATCCTCTAGATGTTGACGGCAGAGGATTTAAGGAGAGATGATTAGATTGATTCTTGTTGGAGATGGTCATTGCATGGCACTTGTATGGCACTAATGTTATTTGCTACTTTCCAGCCCAAGCTTAAATGTTGTTTAGGTCCCACTACATGTGGGCACAGACTGCTCCAGTATCTCAGGAGTTGTCCTGGCCCATAACTTTGGTCTTCCTGATGCTGATTATCAATCCAAACTCCTTGCAGGCCTGGAAGAACAGATCTACAAGCTGTTGCAAGTGATATTTAGTATGGCATGTCAGCGCAGGGTCATCAGCAAACAGTAATTCGCAAACCCACTTTGGTCTTGACACGCTATTTAGACTCCCTCATTTGAGTCACCGAAAGCGTGTATTAGCAGCATAGAGAAAAATATGCCAAGGAGAGTTGGCGCCAGGACTCAGCCCTGCTGTACCCTCCTGCTGATCTTGAAAGCCTCCAATGATGCTGCATTGTAACTGCCAAAATTCTGCATGTTCTCAAGGTTTTCCCCTGTTTCCATTGACTTCAGTTTTGCTACGTCTCCACCTTTGATGCCACCCTCAGTCAAATGCTGCCTTAATGTTAAGGGCAGTCACTTTTACCTCACCACCTCACAGTTCGGCTGTTATGCCCATGTTGGACCAAAGTCTGCAATAAGGCCCAGAGCTGAGTGGCCTTACGGAACTCAAGCTGAGTATTGCTGAGCATGTTATTGGTAAGTGCCACTTGATAACACTGTAGAAAACACCTTCCATCACTTGGCTGATAATTGAAAGTAGACTGATGGGGCAGTAATTGGCCAGATTGTATTTGTCCTTCTTATGGACAGGACATAATGGCAATTTTCCACATTGTCAGGTAGATGCCAGAGTTGTAGCTCTACTGGCTAAGGACCAACACACCTCGCCTGAAACGTATAGAGTCACTTACTGATTTGCTGTTTATTTCCAGCATTTACTGTTTCTGTTACTTATTTGCTTTTCTCAAGCCTTGTGATTGTTCATTGGTTCATGTCCATGTTTATTGACTGGTACAGAGCCTGTAAATAGGCCTGAAGGAAGTAATTTGCCTCATTGTGCTGGTGGCGGCTCTTTGAGCTATCCAGCATGTCCCGTTCCCCTGCTCTTTCTATATAGCCTTGCAAACCTTTCTTTCCAAGCATGTATGTACTTCCCTCCTGAAAGTTTGAATATTGAATCTCCTTCCACCATTTCCAACACAATTGAGTTCCAGATCAAACAACTTGTTGTGCAAAAAATGTTCTCCTCATCTCCTTCTATATTTTTTGCCAATTATCTGAACAAACTTAAATTCTCAAAGTGGCAAGCTGGTTTAATAGTCCAGGCATCTGAATTACCAGTCCAGCAATGTAACGACTACAGCACCATATCAATAAGAGGGAGAGAGAGAAAAATATACACACACATACCCACAAGGTTGCAACAGGAAACTGTAATAGAACAGTCTGCTCCTTGTACATTCAAATGCTGGATTGACTTTATAATTCTTGAAGGGGTGAGAAGTGGTTAGCTTAAAATCATATATATTCAATCCTCTTTGGAAAGTTGCTATTGAATTGCTTTTGAGATTGGAAGTTCAGCTCAGAATCAGATAGCACACCGAGATGTGAACAGTCCAGTTCTACTGGGAAACAGTAGCCAGGGAGCGAATTAAACTCTGCTGCATCAGTCACCCATACATGAGAGACCAAAACAGTTTTATATAATGTGTTGGTCTCACCATTATTAGAGATGATTAAAATATATGACTGGAAAATGAGTAGTAGTGATGGTGGGAAGAACACCAATGCAATAATTAAAACTTAAGCATAGCTTCCCCCAATGGTTCAGTTTGCGATCTCTAGCTGACCCACCCAACCTGAGCAGTATTAGCTGATGTCAGCTATCACCGAAATTGGAACACTGCAATTCGTCTCATTGCCCCTCAGTTTATGGAGGGGACAATAGTCCAGAGTGCTCACTCCTGATTGTTTTCTACTAATCCTCATTGTGAATTCGGTGGATCTCAGATAAGAATAAGAGTGGGCTAAGCTGTAATACCAGTATGGTAGGAAAACTTTCCAACATTACAGATATGACGAGAAGAATGGTCACTTGGGGATACTCGTCTGCAGCAGATTCCCTGGACCTGTATCCAGTAATAAGTGAGGTTAAGACAAAATTGGCAGTGAAAGAAATGAAGAATTTCAGCTTGAAAACTATATTTTTTGTTTTGCAGTTTACTATTGATTTTAATCATTATTTTGACGTTGCCCACAGATATCTATCCGAGCTCCACGCACCAGGTGACCCTGCCTGGCAATGTATCATGGCCCAGCACAAGTGGATCCTACAACTAATGCAGAATTGCAGAGAGAACTATGTCAAAGGACAAAAAGGTAAGTTTATTTTAAAAATAGAGGTTTAGTTTCAAGAACTTAAAATGTTTGTGTTCTCTAGAATATTGCTTCTACATACATTAGGAAGAATGTGATAGGCCTAAGGATCTATCTTGCTTTATGTTGAATATATTTAAGAAGTTTATAGGATAGCTGTATCGAGTCTTAAGATGGCCTGCTATGCCTGGTTTCTGGGAGGGTAGTCCATATTTCTGTAAATAAGAGAAGCGTGGAATACATAAAGTGGTCTGTAGCTCCAGGGAAATGGTTCTTCTCTTTTTGTCAGTTACTTTTAGGCAGCTCCCCAACAAGTCATAATAAATTGCTTTAAGAAGATGCACTGTATTATTTAGAAATGAGCTGGTTGCATTGCCTAACAGATGCCAAGTCTTACATAGGTGATGGAAATAATATTATAATGTTCACATTTATCACCTTTGGCTTTTGCATCAAGGAGTCAATGGAGCACAGCTCTGGTATTTTGTGTTGTCCTGAAAGTATGTGACTGGCTTGCCAAAATTCTGAGAGGCTGCCCTGAAATCTTTTGAAATTGAAATTTGATTGAAAACATGTATCAATTTTGAAGGAAGTTTGGGTCACAGTCGTAAGACAAGACCAGACATGAATTGTTAACTTGATTTCCTTGACAGCGTAACCCTAAACGTGTATCTCTCGAGCTGAAAAATTGAGGTCAGCTCCTAATGCGAATATAGCCCTAAAGATGCATTTATTCGTTGAAAAATGGGGGTTCAATTTATATGTTGAGTATAGACCTAAACATGCATTGTGGCACCAAAAAATTTGGATCATCTAATATACTGGGTCGACATATATACTGCAACCTACGGTATTGTTGCTTTCCAAGCCCAGAAGCTGTTTTATCATGTTAGCCTCACTTGCTAAATGGAAAGCTGGGGCTTATAAACAGATAATCTTGTAAGAAAGATACATCCTACTGTATATCATGAATTTTAAAAAAAATTTACCTTAATTAATTTACAACAGATAAAAGTTTCAAGTTTTATGATTTGTGTCTTCGGGTTTTATCTTTAAAAAAAGATTAAATGACCTCATGCAGTGGGTTTTCAGCTTCACTGCATCAGGATGGAATGACTTTTCATTTCTAATACATAAACATTTGAGTTAACAGGGTTCTTCTGTGTAGCGGTGTGTGCAGCCATATTGACCACTTGCTGGTGAGGTGTAATTGAAGCACATGCTGACAGAAGGCAGTTGTTTAATTTTTTTTACATTTTTGTGGAGAGTTTGGCAGACTGAATGGGGAAATAGAGAGAAACCACTACCACTAAGCCATGATCAGTGCTTCTGAGCAGATGTGCTGCCCAGGAACTGTTCTACATCACAGAAACTCCCACTCCATGAGATGCTACAGCAATTGGCTGTAAACTGGGATATTTCTAAAACTTAAATCCTAACACATCATAATTTATTAATAATACTTCTGGATTGTCTCTCCCATTCTAATAGGAGCAAAGGAATGCTATAATGTGTTAACGTAAGCAAAAACTCTTACAGCACAACACGTAGGCAAGAGCTAATGGGATATTCCAAAACCTTCAACAACACTGAGTGTATGCTTACCTAATATGATGGGCAGAAATACCTAATTTATGTATTAGAGTTCATCATAACTATAAATGCAACTTTTCCCTGTAGAGATTTTACTTTTGGAAAATATTTTACTGACTGATGAGACGATATTCAGATTTATAGCCAGTTTAGGTTGTAATTTATCAAATCAGTTTCAGCCTTCGACATACCACCCTATCTAAATGTTGGCCCCGTACATATCTGTTGAGCGTAGGTAAAAATGTCTGTCATGTGTGGGAAATGCCTAGCATGTGAGAAAATGTCCATCAAGCAGAAAATCGTGATTGCCTTCATTATCATATTCTGAAAAAAAACATATCAATACTAAATTCATTAACACACCCTCTCTCCCAGTCATGGGGTTTACACACATGTGCACCAGCAAGCCCCCTGCTCGCTGAATAAGTGTTTATTTCTCATGCCCAACTTCCGTGCTAACACTTTACCAATTGCTAACCCCCACTCTGACTTCTGAGTGGAAGTGCCATTGGGTCCAGGCCTCTTTTTAACTTTCAGACACTACTTAATCCCAGTATCTCTTCCATTCCCAGCCTTTGTTCTATCTACTGTTAAATATTTCCAGGCCTGTGCTCTTCCCCTTTCCAGGCACTGCCATATCTACTTCATTCTGCTCTTGAAACCTGAACTGACCTGAGCTAGAAGCTCAGCAGATACAACCTCTTAAAACTCACCCTTCAGCTCAAAATCCAGAATCCTGCTGTGTTCCTGAGTTAGACTTCCAAGGTTCCCAAACATAACAGCTTGTCTCAATAACTTACCCCAACCAACTTCCTCCACTTCCCTTCTACTTTTGGCCTCCGAGCTCACTGCAGTCCTTCCAACTTCATCTTTGGCTTCAGGCCCTGTTATACTTCCACCTTCCCAGCTTCTGATTGCTAATGCATCTCTGCCTGCAGTTTTGACACTACTAACTTATTTACCCGGACACTTAGCGACATGACTGCCGTGAATATCAGAAGTAAGTAAGGTTTCTTTATGGGGATGCATCATGTCCCATCCAATTTTCCAATATTCACTGTGTTAAAGTGAAATGGGAGAATCTCCCCATATATGTTTTTTTTCACGAGCGATGCCAAGGCCGATCAGAGTGTGCATATGCTTTATTTTACAACTTTGGATAGATTAATTAGTGATAAGGTGGGGGAGGTCATATTTTCAAATATACCATGGGATGGTAATGGCTCAAATGTTCTGACCAAGGTTGGAGCCACTACGTCCGATGTTGATCAGACCAGAAAACTGTGCACTTACCCAGTTACTCTTAAAAAGATCAGACTTCTGATCCACGATGCAAGAGAATCCTTTGGTGCAGGAATCCACATAGAGACGTGCGAAGATGATCAGCGCAGAAGATATGCCCCTTTTTATGGCACTAGCTGCTGTATGCTAGTATTTAAAGGCCCAACCTTTTAATGAAGGTGTGGGGGTGAGTGGGTGGTCACGGGAGTAGTCGGGTCATTTTGGGAAGGGTGGTCGGGCTGAGATGGGGTGGGGGGTCGTTGGTTGGGTTGGTGAGGCGGGGTGGGGGTGCAGGTTTGGTCGCGTGTTAGTCGGTCTCGTCGGAGGAGTCAAAGGGGTGTAGTCAGGTGGTCAAGGGAGGGTGACTGGGGAGTCTGTAGTGGAGTTACACTGGTGTTAGACCAGGTTTAAATCTGTCTGGGTTAGATGGTAGCATAGTGGCAAAGTTATTGGATTATTGATCCAGAGGCCCAAGCTAATGCTCTGGGGGCAGCTGGTGGAATTTAAATTTAATTAATAAAATCTGGAATTGAAAACTAGTCTCAGTAATACTCGATGATCATAACCATGAAGCTATCGTGAAAATCCAGCTGGTTCATTGATGTCCTCTAAGGACCTATCTGGCCTGGTCTTGCCTACATGTGACTCCAGACCTACAGCAATGTGGTTGACACTTAACTTCCCCCGAATTGGCCCACTGAGCTACACAGTTCAAGGGCAATTAAGGATGGGCAACAAATGTTGAACTTGCCAGCGATGCCTATATCCCATGAAATAATAAGTTTTTTTTAAAAAAATCCAGGTAAATCCTGCGGATCTGCCTGAAGTTTCGGACTCTAACTCAGTTAGGGATGTTCTCGTAGGACCCTTGGAAGCAGGGGAATTTTCCCATCAGAAGTTTAAACTTCCCAGGCAATTCCCACACAGAACCAAGCATCACAACTTTCACAGGGTCCTGACATGCATCTTTGGTCATTCATCTGGTCCCTGGTGATCCCCGGAAGATTTGGTCTAATAAATTTAATTTTTTTGTTAACTTTATACACATTGGTAACACAGATTCTCAACTCGAGATCCTTTTACAACCTCTAAAATAGAATTCAACTTTCTTGAATGTTTTATTGAGGAGAGCAGGAATATGGACCATATATATCCTCATGGAGTAGACATTGAGAAGTTGTTTCCCCTGACTGGGGAATCTTGAACATGGGGCCACAGCCTCAGGATATGGCGTTGATTGTTTAGGACTGAGGTGAACAGAAATTTCTTCACTTGAAAGGTTGTGAATTTTTGGAATTTTCTACCCGAGAGGGTTGTGGATGTTCCATTGTTGGGTATATTCATGGCTGGGATAGATAAAATTTTGATTTCTCAATCAATCAAGGGATATGGGAAGAGGGCAGAAAAGTAGTGTTGAAGCAGAAAATCAACCTTGATCTTATTGAATGGTGGAGAAGGCTCGAGGGGCCATATGGTCTATTCCTGCTCCTATTACTTATGCCCTTATGCAAAATTTATCTCAATCTTTTATATCCCGCAGAAGAAAAGAGAAATTTATGCATGATAGCTTTAAAACTACACTGGAGGGAAAAACAAATACCAATACACAGTTTGGATTTATAGTAGTACAGCAAACATTTAGAATTTTGTCTCAGACAGAAACTTTATAACAAAAGTGTAATTACTCAGGCCAAGCCTTTCAATGTTATGCAGTCATGGATTAGGCCAAACTTTCAACCTGTGGAAGGTGCTGTTACCCCTATGTGGTAAATGATTTCAAATTTTGGGTCATTTAATTTTGGCAATTTATAAGTGATTCACTTTTCAAATAAATGCTGGGCACTCCTTTATTTAGGCTCAGAAGGACGAAAGTACCGCCTCAGTAATGCTTCATCTGTTGAGTTATGCCCCATATGGCCTATTTTAAGTACTCAATTATTTGAATTTATAATGCTATTTTAAAGAGTTAACTGCACTTGGAAAATTCCAGGATGCCCTTTTGGTTTTCCTGGCAGCTCAGTATGGTAGGACCTTGTGCTTCAGCGTGGCTGTATTGAAATTTCATTAATCTGGTTTTGCAGGTTATTTTTATGTAAAAAAATTTTGTAGTTGCCCACTTTTTAAAAAGGAGCTCTCAGCAATTTAGCAAGAATACCTAGGTAACGTTTTCTCATGGCCCCATTTGGCACATTTCAATTTTTTGCTAACTTGTTAAAAATACACTTAAAGTATTTGCTTCAATGAAAAGTGCCTTTTTAGCTCTCTTGGTGAAACCTTCTATTTTTGCATGCATGCTTGAGATAACGGCACAAAATATTTGTCTATTTCAATTTTACCTTTTAATAATTTATAATGAGCCAGATTTTACTGAAAAAATAAGTGTCTGAATGATGCACCCTGTAATTTATTTGCAAATCAATAACTTTTAACTCTAACCCTGAGTTGGGGATATTAGTGCAGGGTCCTGGCGAGAAAGGGCATTGCCCATTGGAAGTTTGAATTTAGGTCCACACATCAGGACTTCGACAGGGTCCTTGTGCATCTTCTAGGAAGCTACACTGTGAATTGCAATTACCACAAGCTGCTTGCATGGAGTTACAGGGTTTGCACAGTTTTAAAAAAAGTATTTGGATGTGGGCGTCGTTGACTAAGCCAGTATTTATTGCTAGTCAAGTGGGCTCCTTTGACCTTGATGGTGTGAAGGTTCTTGAGGGTTGTTGGAGCTGCACTTAACCAGGTAAGCAGAGAGTATTCCATCACACTCCTGACTTGTTCCTTGTAGATGGTGAACAGGCTTTGGGGAGTCAGGAGGTGAGTTGCCGCAGAATTCCCAGCCTCTGACCTGCTATTGTAGCAAAAATACACTCTTAACATTGTGATAACTGTCAGTGTTTCCCAATCATCTTCTCTTGCCCAGAAAGTAAACATTATAAATGTTGAGTCTCTTTCCTTCTGGTTGCGAATAGTTTTAGGAGGTGTTAAAAATGTTTTTTTTAAATTACTTGTCTGTTTATTTGTCCTTCCAATCTAATCTTATTTCCCCCTCTTTATTTCTCTTTCTCTACCTGATTTAACATTGAATTAATTCACTTTCCATCTCAGTCTTTTCTCTTGTTTTATCTCAATCATTTAACCTTATAGGATAAGCCCTTTGGTCCCAGCATTTACCAAGTTCCTGGATGACCTGTTGCTCTCTATAGTTATCTTTGTACTTCCAACAGCTTTGTGGGCAAAAGAATATATAAACTTAAACATGAAATTGTAAACCTAACTAATGGAGTAAAGCATGAGATGCTGTACTCCAACAAAACCTGGCCCAACATATTTAAAAACTGAAGTGAATGATGGATCTTTTTGTACCTAATAAAAAAAAAGCACAGCTGGCACAGTTTTGGTTTTGTTTACAACTGATTATTTGAGACAGTTTGATCTATTTTTAACACCTACTGTAACTGTTCTGGAGTTGTTTATCTCATTATTTGCCAAAGTTAAGTTTTTTTTTAAGTAAGCCAAGGGCTTGGTAACATAATGAGACAATGGATTGTAATTTGAATGTCAGTGAGGTCATGGTGTTAATTGATGGAAATTTCCACATGACTGGATTGCATGTTCAAATAATATAAATTGACTACATCTTTGTCTTAGCGGTGTAATAATTTTTAAATTATTGCAGTTTTTTCATGCCATTATTTTTAAGAAGTCAACAATAGGTTCCATACTTAACCAAAGTATGTTTTGTGTGAAACAAAAATAAAGATACCTGGAAAAACTCAGCAGGTCTGGCAGCATCTGCAGAGAGGAACATAGTTAACGTTTCGAGTTCGTATGACTTGTCAACAGAACTAAGTAAAAAAATGGAAAAGAGGTGAAATATAAGCTGGCTGGTTTAAGCGGGGGTGGTTGGGGGGGGTGGTGGGTGTGCGGTAGGGCGGGTAGAGCTGGATAGAGGGCCAGTGATAGGTGAAGATTGACAAAAAGGACAAAGAGGTGTTGAAGGTGGTGATATTATCTATGGAATGTGCTAATTAATGGTAGAATGCAGGACAAGCAGTCGAAGGGATCGAAATAGGCTAAAAGGTAGAGATAAAACAATGGATGGAAATACATTTAAAAATAATGGAAATGGGTGGGAAAAGAAAAAATCTATATAAATTATTGGGGGAAGAAAGGGGGATTGGAAAGGGGATGGGGATGGAGGAGAGAGTTCATGGGGTGTTGAAATGGCAAGCGACAGGGAGGTCTGGGTCATGCTTGCAAACAGACTGAAGGTGTTCCGCAAAGTGGTCACCCAGTCTGCGTTTGGTCTCTCCAATGTAGAGAAAACTACATTGGGAGCAGCGAATACAGTAGATTAAATTGAGGGAAGTGCAAGTGAAATGCTGCTTGACTTGAAAAGAGTGATTGGGCCCTTGGACAGTGAGGAGAGGGGAAATAAAGGGGCAAGTGTTGCACCTTCTGTGGTTGCATGGGAAGGTGCCATGGGAGGGGGTTGAGGTGTAGGGGGTGATGGAGGAGTGGACCAGGGTGTCCCGGAAGGAATGATCCCTGTGGAATGCCACTGGTGGGGTGAAGGGAAGATGTGTTTGGTGGTGGCATCATGCTGGAGTTGGCAGAAGTCGCGGAGGATGATCCTTTGAATGCGGAGGCTGGTGGGGTGATAAGTGAGGACAAGGAGGACCCAAATAATTTATATAGATTTTTATTTTCCCACCTATTTCCATTTTTAAATGTATTTCCATCCATTGTTTTATCTCTACCTTTTAGCCTATTTCGATCCCTTCCCTTCACCCCACCCCACCCCAACTAAGGCTATCTGTACCTTGCTTGTCCTGCTTTCTATCCTTAATTAGCACATTCCTTAGATAACATCACCACCTTCAACACCTTTTTGTCCTTTTGTCTATGACATCTTTTGGCAATCTCCACCTATCACTGGCCCTCTATCCAGCTCTACCTGTCCCACCCCCCCTTAAACCAGCTTATATTTATATTTCACCTCTTTACTACTTTTACTTCTGTTGAAGAGTCATACGGACTCAATGTTAACTATGTTCCTCTCCGCAGATGCTGCCAGACCTGCTGAGTTTTTCCAGGTATTTTTATTTTTGGTTTGGATTTCCAGCATCCCCAGTTTTTTGCTTTTATCTATGTTTTGTGTGAGCCAGATTGCACCATTGTGATGAGTGATTTTGGCTCCAAATTAAGTCATGTTAACAGCCCTAATAATTAGAGACTTATTATAAAGTCATTTAACATGGTATGACTAAATCATTAAAGATTATGTTTGAATGGACTCGTATTGGAATATTTCTATTTGCCTAATATAGATATTATTGATACTGAATAAAATCACAATCTTTTTAGATCCCTGTTTTAGTCTAAGGGCAATTTTACTATTCATTCCTTGTAAGATCTGGCACCTGTCCTTAGTATTGAATAAGACAAAGTAAGTAGCCTGAGAATTGATTGCATAACTCATCCAGGGCCTTGTAGCTTTTATGATAGTATTATGTTGTGGCCTGGTTAATATTGACATTTTCATTATATTTGAAATTATTATTTTCTCTGACCCAGCACTCATCTTGGATATTTGATTTAAAATGCAGAAAGAAGGAATTTGTTTTTAGACAGTGTCTTTCAGATCTTATGAATATCCCAGAGTACTTTGCAGCTAAGCAGATGCTTGCAATGGATGGGAATTGTTCTTATTCTTTGAGGGTACATATGCCCATCACCACATCTCTTTTCCTCTAGGCTAGTTACCTATCAGCTACCTACAATGCTATTTAACTTAGTAATATACTTTGCATGTTCCTCTGTAAAATGTGGTTTAAAAACATTGGCCCAGATTTTGCTAGAGTGGGACATCTCTCAGCAATTTTTCCTGCATGCAGAATTTTGCCATGTAAATTGTTGGAAGTGTGAGCTGGAAATTATGTGGTGAGTGTGATAGTGAATCTGGGACCTTGATGAATGGTGGGACCACAGTCCATCTCCTTAAGCATTGAGATTTAAGAGGAACAACAAGAAGGAAATGGGGTGAATTTAAGTCAAACCAGGTACACAGAGAAATTGAGGGGGAAGGAAAGATTGGATTAGGATGGAGAAAAAGGAAACAAAGGAAAAATAGAAAAGTAATATTTTAAGTTATTCAAGCAGACTTGCTTTATGAAGACCCCTTTAGATAGTCTGTGCAGTTGAAGGTCAATTAGTCTTGTCCATGGGAGTTCTTTAGAGCTAGGTATCTTTACTTAGTCTCAGCTTGACAAATAAACAATCATATGTAAACTATAATTTAATAGAAGAATGGAAATTGTATTCTGATGCTGTATTGTTTTTTAACTGAATTATCAAAGTTGAATTATATGCCAATAAACCATTTTCATATTAAATATGAAAGGATGTTTAAAGGAGAGCAATCCTGGCAAGCAAAGTACTTTTTCAGTGTAAAGTGATCCCCGAGAAACTAATTTTTAGAAATGAATTTATTCCCTAGCCATTAAAGAAAAATCCCAAATTAGCAGTTCAGGATCAGCACATCACTATTTTGGGATTCCCAGCTGGGAGAAACCTGTCAGCAGGTAGTTCTCATTCCATAAACAGAGATCAACAATCTTCTTGGTTTTGCATGCCACTCATTTAACTCTGGTTCAATGCTGCTAAGGCTTGCCAGGAGAAATAGAGAGAAAAAAATTGTAATTATTAAGTGCAGAGACATAGGTCCCGATTTTAACTCTGTAAGTGAATGGATTTTGAGTGAGTTAAAATCTTGCTCTATTTGCTTACACATAACTTTGCTTATCCTTTTCTATTGCTTTTTTAATGTAAGTGAAAATTTAAATTTAACTTTATTCTATTTTTGCCCAGAGTGAAAGAGGCTATTGACACCGTTGATTTTCATTTCGTAGCACACCTGTAATTTAATTACTAGAATTTGCAGTGGCTCAAAGAGTGTATCTAGTGAGTATTGAGCATCACAAACTGGAAAATTTCTCTGTTCAATCCCTATTCTAGGTCTTCTCAGCTGGGGCAGGAATAGGGGTGCTCTCTGACATTGGCTTCAGAGTAAAAGAAGGGAGATAATTGATCAGAGTTCCTGTTGTTCTTTGTTATGGAACAAGACTTGATGAGATTATAGCTGTAAGCATGAAGTAAGTAGAGCATCAAGCATAGCTGTGATTCCCCCATGCTTTAAAAACTTGCTGTGACTCATCCTGTAGGCAAGACACAGAAAAATGGGTGACATCTATAGAATTGTACCCCAACTAGGTGTTAACATTTTCAGGAAAGTATGCTTATTAAAAGCACTCTTTAAATTTTCCAGCATCGTTGTGTTACCATTCTGGTAAAAGCAGTATCCTAAAGATACCCATGATAGCTAAGTTTCTTTTCAGTGTGGCAACTAATTTTGCCATCAGATACAGCAATACATTCTTTTAGCCATCATTAAAAAAAACTTTCCAAGAAAAAATTTTTTGCATATTCAGTAGTTGGCAGCAGAATATTTATTACAACATAATAAAGTTGAATTTCTTTTTAGTTACCAGTGGATCTTTTGTCTGGTTTTTCTATTTGTAGACGACCTTGACGAAAATGATTTGTTTTACTTAAAAAAAGCTGGGAGTCTTTGCTTACTCGGACAGGCATTTTTGAAACAAGGGAAAAAAAACAGTTTTCCCCTTTTCGCCATTGACACATATAATTACTGGTAATTCATTTTAATCAACACTGTTAAGCTGTGCTTTGGATAAATAGAATAGAGGCCAACACTTGGTTAGCACAATCTCATGCCTGCTCAAATTTACAAACTCAAATATTCAAGTTCATCCACAGCTTTGCCAGGTATTTAATTACTTATCATCCTAGAATTTCAAAATGTCAAAACATTTTCTACATCATTTCTACATCATTATCCTATTTTATGTCATAATAGAGCTGATGTAATGTCATAACATATCCACCTCTGCTAGTCACAACTCGTTAATTTAAAGTGGCATTCCTGTGCTTATTGAACTTTTTAAAATAAAATTGAATGTTAAATTGTTTTACTTAATTTCATTAGTAATTTGGTTTGGGATATGATTGGAAGTTATTCGTAAAATCTAAATCTGTAGCCACGCATACATTGTGTTTCCCATGTGAATATCTATTTAACACATAAAAATGTAACCATTACCCCTTGACGCTCAGTGGCATTACCATCACTGAATCCCCCACTATCAACGTCCTAGGGGTTACCATTGACCAGAAACTGAACTGACTAGCCTAATAAATACTGTGGCTACAAGAGCAGGTCAGAGACCAGGAACCCTGCGACATGTAACTCACATACCGACTCCCCAAAGCCTGCCCATCATCTACAAGGCACAAGTCAAGAGTGTGATAGAATACTCTCCATGGATGAGCTGGATGAGTGCAGCTCTCACAACACTCAAGAAGCTTGACACAATCCAAGACAAAGCAGCCCACTTGATTGGCACCCCATCAACAAACATTCACCCCCTCCACCACTGATGCACAGTGCAGCAGTGTGCACCATCTACAAGATGCACTGCAGGAATTCACCAAGGTTCCTTAGGCAGCATCTTCCAAACCCACAACCATTGCCATCTAGGAGGACATGGGCAGCAGATAGATGGGAAGACCACCACCCTCCAAGTTTCCCTCCAAGACACTCACCATCCTGACTTGGAAATATATTGCGCTCCGCCACTGTCACTGGGTCGAAATCCTGGAACTCCCTCCCTTACAGCACTTTGGGTATGACAACACCACATGGACTGCAGCGGTTCAAGAAGGCAGCTCACCATCACCTTCTCAAGGGCAACGAGGGATGGGCAATAAATGTTGGCTTAGCCAGTGAAGCTCACATCCCATGAATGAATAAAAAAAAAATTAGGTTCTGCTTTGTGACTATTGGAAACACAGTTGCTGTCCACGCATTATGCATTTGCTGATCTTGACCTCATATGAAGGACTAGAATTACCTCCTAAACCAGATTCAATATGAAAGTATTTTTTGTGCTAGTTCTACATTTTGCTTAAGTCAGACTTAACATGCATAATGTAGGATTGAATGTATATAGGGATTGAACCAGGAATATATCTGGCTTCTGATGTTCGATACTCACTAGGTAAACTCTGAGCCGTTTTGCTTCTAATAACTAAATTGCAGGTGTGCGCAGATATGAAAATCAAAATAGAAAAGAGAATCTTGGAGGTAGCTTTGACAATAAAGGACCCATGAGATAAGTAGAGACAGTAAGGCTAAAGGTGTTAATAAATTAAGGATCCAATGTGGAGCCAATGCTTTGAGGGAGGAATGGAACCTCAAAATCTGAAGGAACTTGATGAGTTCCTTCGAATGGAGTTGACACTATCAGGTCACTGAAAAAATGATTAATATACAGGAGGAACATATGGAAGCAGAAAAGTCATAGAGAATTATTAGAAGTCTATTTCCTTTCATCAACGCTTATTTCCCCATAAAGTGCAAGTCTGATACTTCACATATCTGACAACACTCC